>NC_092358.1:21415831-22035701 GCF_030848805.1 Temnothorax longispinosus
TACAGTGTATGTTTGCTAAATTATTCTAGTAAGTATAGTTTAAATAATATTATTAAGATAGTTTGGAGAAAACGAATGCACTTTATGAAGTCGACATACGGGGTTAATCGGATCATTTTTTTCGGGGTGATTTAGATCATAAAATTTTTCGACATTTTATAGCTAATACAACAAAAGTGTATTTTTTTCGATTCTTAGATAGTTTGCACGTACAATCGTAAATCACCTATACATTAACTTTTTTTTCAACCTAGCTTACCAGATAATTTTTACAAAGTAAACTTTGTAAGTATAAAAATTTTAAAAGTAAACGTAACTAAAAACTATATTGATATGTCCTAAACTAGTGAACAAAAATTATTCAAATTATCTGTCGTATGTATAGACGGACACATGCGGATATCTCTTTTTCCATTCATTAACCAATTGATCGCTTATGTCACAGTTTATGAAACAAAACTCTTGCAGGTTAGGACATTGTTCAAAAATAACTGACAATTTTTCCTTAAGTATATAAAATATCACAAAATTAAAATATAACTTCTTCAAGTTTTTGCACTGTGCTAGTAATTCCAACTGGTATTCAGTAAGGAAAGCAAATACAATATAAACTTCTTGCAAGTTTTGATAAGAGGAAAGTAATTTAAATAAGCTATCAATAACTAAATATTGATCTGAATAACTTAATAAGAATCTGAAACAAAAATCATATAATATTATTACACAGTAATTAATTGCAAAGAGGAAATTAATGTAACTTTTTCAAGATCTACGCAAGAGAAGCAAACAATTTTCAATAAAGAATACAATAACATGTATTTTAAAAGAAATTGTAACATATACTTACCCTGGAAAAGTAAGCTCCACTTTCAGTAAATTTTTACAGTTAGCAAGGGCACTAATACCATGAGGTGTAAGACGAAGTGCATGCAAATGTATTACTTCCAAGTCACGACACGAATTTTCCAACTCTAGTAGAACTGCTTCCTCGTTTATAACCATACCGGAATATAACTCACGCATCCGTTGATTTTTTTGCAATATTTTGCACAGTTGTTGAGCGTTTATACCTGTATTACAAAGGTTTAAATGTTCCAAATTTTTCAGCTTCTCGAGATACGAAAATCCTTTGTCGTCTATGAATCGACAATTACTTAGATTCAATTCTAAGAAAAATTTGTATTAGTTATATGCAATTTATCCATAATCTTGATAATTATATACTATATGCATATATATCTACATACCTTTCAAATTTTTGCATATTTCTGAAATTTTAAGTAGGGCAGGATTTAAATCGACATCGCAGCGACTTAATTTTAAGTGCGTTAAATTTCTGCCGCAATTATCAAGAAAGTTTACGAAATCATTAACATCAAAGTTGCTTCCTGTAAGATCCAATTGTCGCAAAAATTCACATATAATAGCTGTAAAGTAACAAAATACTTTGCGCATAATACATTTGTCAGTCACACGTCTCATGTTCAAACGTGTATAGAGTAGAGGGTCCCGTGTTAACTCATTGAAGGGTTTATTTACTTTATTCATGCGGCATAACGTCGTCAGATCTAAATAGTTTAATATTTTTAGTAGCATTTCATTCTGCAAAGATAAAATATATAATTTTAATACTCGAGATGACATTACAATAATATGATGAGAAATAGACAACTTAAATACTTTACCGGAAGCGCAGATAAACTGCAACGTGATAAGTCCTTGGATTCATCCGAAGAGAGTTTTATACGCTTTGCATAATTTGAATGACTAGGTTGCTCATAACAAGGGATTATCTCCTGAGATATTTTTTGCTTTAAATTACTCTTAGAAGAAACCCTTCTTATATCGCTGCAATTATTATCGGAACAAACTTATTTTCATTATTAACAGAAAAAAATTTAAATATTACTTAACGTCGACGATAATAATACCTTTCACAAATACAATATTCGGGAAAATTCTGTTGCAGATGAACTATATCCAAGTGTGCACTTTTTAAATCTGCTGTTAAATTATGAACATCGTCATGGTATGAAGAGTACACGCTGTTAATTCTTTTTAACAAATTAGTTAAACTCTCGTTAGGCTTTCTAGAAAGGATCAATTCTGATGTACCGATGAGCATCACAGCATCTAGCTTTGTGTAAAAGAGACGTGAACTGTTTTCAAATGTTAGTTTGAGCATTTTGGTTTTAAAGTTACACAGATGCGATAACGGTGGAGAAAATAATCTTGATGTCGGCGGTACAAAATGAGGCGATTTATACCACAACTTAAACCACTCATTATCAGAATCTTGAGCCGAAATTTGAATTATGCTTCCAGGATTATGTATTTCGTAAATGCAGACTCTGATTGGATATACAGCTTCATGAAACTCGATACCTTCAAAATAGAAAATATATAATTATACTCTCTTCTCAACAAAAATATATCTTCTTTAACAATATCTTCTTAACAATATCTCATAATTTAAATATTACATACAAATATAACCGTTTTTCTTCGTCTGGGCAGTATACTGTCCATTCTGACAAATATCATCAGCAGCCCTATCATGAAGTTCTTCGTTTTGCCATGGAGATATTGACATATCGACATCTTTATTGACTGAATTCTGTATTAAAAAGTCAAAAAGTGTAAAATACTACAAACTCTTGTAAGTTTGAATTGCAATTACTTTTTACTGGACAATAATGTATAATACCAGAAAATATACATACCCACTTGTTTTCAAAAAAAGAAGGTAAATGAAATAGTTCTCCATAGTTTTGAAATTTGGGTGGTCCAATTATGTCAGGGGCAGTGTGATATATGCTAATATTCTGATGGTTCTTGGGAACATATCTCTTCTTCGTAAATTGATAGATGAAGTCAACACTACCCTCCTCTCCTACGGATACTCTGTCGACATAGGGATATCGACTACAACTCTCGTTATACAAACGTTGATAATGGGATGTCATATTTTCTCTCTGAAAAAAAGACAAAAAAAATGGAGACTAATAATTTTTGCTTTTGTAGTATATATGCTAAAATGCATTGTATATCATGTATTTATAATTATAGCGGTAAGATTATATAATTAGATTAGATTATATAATCTATAAAATTTATCCTGTTTCTATTTTATATATATATATATATATATATATATCTGAAGTAATTTTGAAAAAATGTAAGAAAAATTTTAGGTTTCATTCTTAGGAAGATATTAAAAAAGTACTGGCAGTGAATATCGGAATGCATAGTGTTTACTTGGTGTTTACAGTGTATGTTGGATTTTGATAATTCTTCTCTACAAGCGCGTGGATTATGATCGTTTTTCCCTAGCACATCTTTCGGCCTTATTTCCAATAAATTGTAACTGTTCTTGATCAAAACGGATAAGAATTACAAAAGTTTATTGAAAATGCCACAAGATAGCATGAGGAGATCAATTTCGACAAAAAGTGGACTTTGATCTATACATATATACACATACACACGCACACATGATTACTATATAAATTCTATGGTTATTACACAAATTAATATAAAGTGTGTACATGTATAGTATATAAAAAGTAAAAAACTTTCCATCAATTATTACCATAACGTTCCCTGCTTGTGGAACTGTTGACGTAGGACTGCCGAAAGGTTGTACCGGGCGGGTTGTAGTAGCTGCAGTAGTTGCAGTTTGTGACGTTGTACCAGCAATTTGCATGAGATTACCATTAAGATTTATCACTGTAAATAAAAGACAAGAGAAACAAAATTAGATAAAGATACACGAAACAGATACATATAAATACCTCACAACACTTACCAGTTGGTTGCGCTTGTTGTACTTGGCCTTCCAACTGCACAGGTTGGTAGATGTAAGTTCGTACATTGGAAGTTTGAATGATTTGTGGGGTCTGTGGTTGCTGAATAACTATCTGTTGACCAGTGTTAATCAGACTAAACATTGGAACAACTTGGATCTGTCCATTAGGCGCCGCTACTTGTATCGCCTGTGGAAACATCATAGTTTGTCTACTCTGGCTCATCTGAACAACTTGTTCGGTTCCACCGGTACCGACAACTACAACCGCCTGTCCTTCGCCGAGCTGGTCCATGGTAAATCCTCGCTATAATAATAACATATGTTTTTATCAAGAAATATATATAAGAGAGTTATACATAACATAATCAAATTTATATATTTAAAATAAAATAATAATGTTTATCTTAGAGCATCGGCATTGTCGTAACTGAATGCGAGCATATTGAACAGGACGTTTAGGTATGTAAAACTAGTATTCATATTGCTTTAAGATCACTGGTCGCACTGCTTGCGATTACGTGTTTTCGCAATAGCACAACATTGTTTTGTACGGAACCCGAACTGGTCACCGCACAAATCACAAGTAATCTTCTCATAACACATACACACGCACACATGATTACTGTATAAATTCTATGGTTATTACACAAATTAATATAAAGTGTGTACATGTATAGTATATAAAAAGTAAAAAACTTTTCCATCAATTATTACCATAATGACGTTCCCTGCTTGTGAAACTGTTGACGTAGGACTGCCGAAAGGTTGTACCGGGCGGGTTGTAGTAGCTGCAATAGTTGCAGTTTTTGACGTTGTACCAGCAATTTGCATGAGATTACCATTAAGATTTATCACTGTAAATAAAAGACAAGAGAAACAAAATTAGATAAAGATACACGAAACAGATACATATAAATAGTTCACAACACTTACCAGTTGGTTGCGCTTGTTGTACTTGGCCTTCCATCTGCACAGGTTGGTAGATGTAAGTTCGTACATCGGGAGTTTGAATGATTTGTGGGGTCTGTGGTTGCTGAATAACTATCTGTTTACCAGTGTTAAGCACACTAGAAACTGGAACAACTTGGATCTGTCCATTAGGCGCCGCTACTTGTATCGCCTGTGGAAGCATCATAGTTTGTCCACCCTGTCTCATCTGAACAACTTGTACGGTTCCACCGGTACCGCCAACTACAACCGCCTGTCCTTCGCTGAGCTGGTCCATGATAAATCCTCGCTATAATAATATATCTTTTACCTCATTGTTTGATACAGCGATCTAACAATAAATCGAATATAAGATTTCACAGTGAATGAAGAGAATTACCGAAAATTTAACTTAAAACTAAATCAAAAAGTTAATCAGAATAACTAATTTCTATCAATTTTCATACTTATTGTTTATCAGCAAGGCAGATTTAATTTTTTTCAACAATGGAAATATTAATCGACTTTACTGGCCATTATATAATCGCCAAGACAATATGACCACGATTTGGTTCGATTATCGTCAAGACGCTCTTTTAACCAATATAAATTGATGTAATTTTGATACTTATATATAAGCATCTCATTTAAATAATTAAATTTATTGCGAAAAACATTACCTCAGCCAGGGTTCGAACCTGGAATCTCCCTCATTCCGCGATGGGTGTCGTATACCAATTCGACCACTGAGGTATGTGCATGGTAATATTTATCGCAATAACCTGTATTAAATTAAACAATATTATTCCAACCATAGTGACTGCGCGCCGACAAATCGTTAGACTTGAAACACAATTTTGGTTGGCGTAAGTAAATTATTTTCTATCTGCCGATCCGAAACTTCATTTTTTTGGTAATAACTAAACAGAAAAACAACTATTCGTCAAAATCTTTTAAGGAAACATTGTTTTGACCAAACAATATTTACCATAAACAATGAGCAAAATTGTTAGTCATAAAAGAAAATTAAAAAGTTTAGTGCATACATATGGCGGGTGCATTCGTGCGAGATCTAACTTGCTCGGCAACGATATAATATATCAATATATTAATTTTTCGTAACGGCTCTGAGCCCTTAAAAGTCTTTTCTCCCACCTACTTTTTTTCAGAGAAGGGAGCCAGCCAGGTAGGCTGCTAATTTTACAGTTACAAGCAGATATTATTTTGGCTCGAACGCCGTAGACCCACGTATGAATACGGAGGGTTAATTAAGTTAATTTGTAGTTTGGCATTATTCAGACACTCCATAGAATCGAATTGTGAAAGGCTTCATAAAAAACGACATTGACTTTGTTAAGAATACAATTGAGTAGATGAAATGGACAAATGTTGATGATAAAATGGGAGAAATTTAATAAAGCTATAGCAATCATATTTAAACATGAAAAAAGCTGTAATATGTAATATTAATTAGAAAAATTATAAACATTGTTAGGCGTCATCAAGTAGTTGTATAGAATAAAGAATGCAACAATAAAATAATTAGTTTTAAAATATTAACTTTAAATTCCAATATTACTTCGAATTCCACTGCTGGATTTAAAATTGTAGAAATAAAGTTTCCAGATATCAATAAAAAAATTAAATTTTCTGAAAAATTAGCGGAAAGTTTGAATACTGAATGCTTCTTACATATTTTTTGTTACATTTACAAATATAATAATTTAAAATTTTACTCCTTTTACTTTACCTGGTAAAAAAGTAAAATGGCGATGAATAAAGGCACACTGAAAAGAGCGAAGGCACGTGGTTCTTCTTCTTCTTAATTTATGACACCTGGTTTCCTGCGTGGATCCACTATAATTAGCCTTTTTTTAACTGAATAGAGCCAATAAGCGTCTTGTGTAAATTGTGAATGAATGTGGTATATGCAGAATAAATCTAACCCAATGATCTAACTGATTTTAGTTCTCAAACACTGAGATTATAAGAACTCTGAGTTCAAACTGTGGCGACTGCATGCAAAAGAATGACTCAATGAACCCATGGTGGAAGCACAGAAATATGAAAGTGAAGCAATGCGCATGTGGTATTATGGGGGCAGAGTGGAAGGCAGAGCACCAATCAGAACTGTCCCTCACATATTAAATTCAAATGTGACCGTACTGGATTTGTGGATTTTATGTTTAAAGCACTTCTGATTGGTTGATTGCTTTCCTCTACTTTTGAACGACTGCGCATCCATCGGATTGCATCATCTTGTATACTTCCACCATGAATGACCCCATGGAATGAGCAGAGTAGAGTGGGGCCGGTATTCAGGGTGCGGTCACATGGACTGATATTTTCCGCGTAAAGGTGGGTTTTCTTGGGCAGTGAAATGCTGCAGCAGCGAGCAGCAGTCTAGTAATTTCCTAGAAATATCTAACCTTGTTTGGCTCACTTCCGGCGCAAATTTTTGCTGTTCGAAGCTCGAAGCTCGAAGCTCGAAGTTCGGGTTTCAGTACTGACAGTGTATATCAGAACGCGGCCTCGGTAGAATAAGAAAGTAGCAAAAACGGTCTCCAAAAGTTGAAAAAATTTTAAATATGGAACCTTTCGAAGAATCCGAAGTAAGTATAATGTACAAAAGCTTTCACAGAAATGGAAATATAATTAAGTTATACTTGTGACATTACTTAAAGCATATATTGAAATTTAATCATAGTACTTTAGTATTAATTAAGCGTTAAAAATAAAATTAATCACAATATTCTTTGTATCGTGATATAATGTACCATATATAATGAGTATATAATATACCATAGGTTATATTTTGTTTGGATTGTATTTTTTTTCAATTTGCTGGCATAAATTGTTTATATATATAATATATATATATATATATAATATATATATATATATATAATATATATATAATTATATATGTCCTACGGCAATTTTCGGGACAGTTTTTTGAATCTGATTACATATATATGCGTTATATTCCAGGACTGTACATTTCAAAAAACGTAAACAGTCCCGGAACATACCTCTGGACCTACATATATATATATATATATATATATATATATATATATATATATATATATATATATACACACACACACACACACACACACATATTATATATATATATATATATATATATATATATATATATATATATATATATTATATATGGGCAGATCCATTACTTTTCGACCAAAAGTTGCGGGGGTGGGTCACCGATTTTGATGCCGATTTTTTCCTCGAAAGTACACTAGAAAAGGAGATGATCCTGAAAATTTGAGCCCGATTCGATCAAATCCGGCCGCTGGAGAATTTTTTGAATTTTGAAAATAGTCGATTTTTCAGTCATTTTCAAAAATTTATATCTCAGCTTCTATATAACTTAGAGACTCGTTTGAGGCCGCATTCTTTTCTGTAAACCCTCTACTTTTAAGGAAAAAATTGGTCATTGGTTTACATTCAAGTCCGGCTTCACGGCGAGCTGCTAACTAAACCACTGTTTTAGAGAAATTTTGCCTATTTTTGAAATGCTGTCATATCTACAGTTTTCGAAGTAGAGGGTTGATCAGCAGCTGATATTTTTTGTTCAGGTATACTCTGAAGAAATCTACCCACTTTTTACTTGATTGCTTCTATTTCGTTAAGTTATGGCCATCTAAAGCCGATCGATTTTCGAAAAATCGCCATTTTCAGATAGCCAGAACTTTTTTCTTTCAACTCGAAATTCTTTGAAATTTTCAGGGAATATACTTCATTATATCCTTAAACAACCCTGAAAATTTCAATTTTGGAATAGAAGTGGTTTCCGAGTCATAAAATTTTTAAAATGTCAACTTTTCGATTTAATATGACATTTTTTGTGGTTTTATCATCAATTTTGTAAATTTAATGTAAATAATTGATATTTTTCGGAAAATATATTCGAAAATAAAGAGCAAAACGGATTGTTTGAGAAAATTGAGGGAAAAAATTATTATTTTTTATTTTAATTTATTTGTTTAAAATTTTTAAAAAGTAAATATTTATTTATTTCTTTTAATAATATGTTGAATACAAATTTCCAAAGTATTTGAGAACTATCATGTCATGTTTAGCAAATTATACTTTGCTCATAATTTACCGCGTCTATTGAAAAAAAAAAATAAATTAAATTAAATTAGATTTTTCAATAGACTGGCAATAAATTATGAGCAAAGTATAATTTGCTAAACATGACATGATAGTTCTCAAATACTTTGGAAATTTGTATTCAACATATTATTAAAAGAAATGAACAAATATTTACTTTTTAAAAATTTTAAACAAATAAATTAAAATAAAAAATATTAATTTTTTCCCTCAATTTTCTCAAACAATCCGTTTTGCTCCTTATTTTCGAATATATTTTCCGAAAAATATCAATTTTATTTACATTAAATTTACAAAATTAATGATAAAACCACAAAAAATGTCATATTAAATCGAAAAGTTGACATTTTAAAAATTTTATAACTCGGAAACCACTTCTATTCCAAAAATGAAATTTTCAGGGTTGTTTAAGGATATAATGAAGTATATTCCCTGAAAATTTCAAAGAATTTCGAGTTGAAAGAAAAAAGTTCTGGCTATCTGAAAATGGCGATTTTTTGAAAATCGATCGGCTTTAGATGGCCATAACTTAACGAAATAGAAGCAATCAAGTAAAAAGTGGGTAGATTTCTTCAGAGTGTACCTGAACAAAAAATATCAGCTGCTGATCAACCCTCTACTTCGAAAACTGTAGATATGACAGCATTTCAAAAATAGGCAAAATTTCTCTAAAACAGTGGTTTAGTTAGCAGCTCGCCGTGAAGCCGGACTTGAGTGTAAACCAATGACCAATTTTTTCCTTAAAAGTAGAAGGTTTACAGAAAAGAATGCGGCCTCAAACGAATCTCTAAGTTATATAGAAGCTGAGATATAAATTTTTGAAAATGACTGAAAAATCGACTTTTTTCAAAATTCAAAAAATTCTCCAGCGGCCGGATTTGATCGAATCGGGCTCAAATTTTCAGGATCATCTCCTTTTCTAGTGTACTTTCGAGGAAAAAATCGGCATCAAAATCGGTGACCCACCCCCGCAACTTTTGGTCGAAAAGTAATGGATCTGCCCATATATATTACAAAATAACTTTAAAAGATACAATCTTTATTAAGAAATACGTATCTGTTTCCCGTTTTGTGTTTTTATTACGTTTTTATTAATTTAACATGGACTTTTGTCGCGTAGCCAACTTATCCTACTATCGGGGCTAGTTGGCTACAATGCAGCATGTTCGTATTTCACTTATTACAAAGAAACTATACAGTATACAGGAGCGATCCTGGCACATAAATTTAGAGAAAGGTTCTCTCTATCATATTAGTACTATATTTAATCATGAAAATTAGTTGTTTAACAAATGCCGAAATTCTGAAACCGGTGCCAACGAGCCCCTCCTCTCCTTTATCAAATACTTTGAAAGATTTTTAACTATCGAAGGCAACGTAAATGAAGACGAGCGCTGAGTATGTACACATACTCAGGGTGATATCTTCCCAGTCGACATAATTTGTTACTGCCTATGTAACTTTGGAGTAATCCTTTTTATAACAGATATATCGCAATACTTATATTACAGTTATTTATATCTATTGGTCCCTGTTATGTAAAATAAATGTACAAGTGCTACATATTATACATTTATACAACAAGTATGTGATGTTTTAATATATAATCATCAATATGCAGTGTGTTATTACGGTAACATGACTTAAATATATCATATTACACAGTAACTGTACTGTTTATATTATATCTATGTTATATACACCCAGTCTAGATATGTACCATGCATTAACATAACATATGATGATATGATAACAGGATAACATAAAAAAATCACGATCTTAAAAAATGAGCTTCTCTTAATGAAACATATTCTTAACGAAGCATTCTGTATGTATGTGTCATATTTGCTTTAATCACAAAATAAGGATTAATTTTATTATTCGAATTTACAAGTGGAAGTTATATCTATTATGCGGTTAAAAAATCGATACGGATTTATAAAACCATAAAAGAAATGCATCATCCATATAATAATATCTTCTTCTATTTGACTCGCTGTTAGAATATTAATTTAATAAAAAGAATAATCGTAAATTGTTAGAAGCTCGTTACTGTAGGTGCGGAACGCATGATCGGATTTCGCCGAATTCCTTATCAAATATGTGAGCATATCGAGCGCGAGTCTGCCTTAATTCAAAACATAACTATTTTATCGTCTGCTGCAAAAACAAGCCAATGACTACGTTTCAATGACGCGTTTCGAGCGTGGAAACCGGTCCTCGGTTGCGGCCGGAAATAAACCAGTGACTCAGTGAGCTCACGTAGGCTACGAGATGAGCGACACGGTGAGCGAGAAAAAATCAGAGCAATCCGAGATTGTAAATTGAAGCGGTAGCTCCAAGGTTCAGAGCGAAAGGCGTCAAATCGCCAAGTTCGCGAGTGCAATAAAGTGAGTAAAATCCACCAACAACTATCCGTCTTATTATTTATGACTTTCCTCTTCTTGTATTTGCGGAGTGACTCCGGCCGTCATATCGTGCCCAGAGCGTCGACGCGTACTGAGCGGACCGACAATATATACTGATTCGAACATAAATGATACGGTCAATGTATTTAAGAGTCCTTTCGCAGCACCTAGTCAAGTAACAGTCCGTCATGAAATAATTGAAAACAAACATATTGCAAACATTCCAATAATTATAATAACATAAAATATAATTTTTCACGCACGATTTAATCGTATTTAATTATTTACTAATTAAAAAAAAAACCCAATATAGTAGTGCGGTTGGACTCGATTTAGGTTTTAGAATCGAGTCCAACCGCACTACTATTGTGATATTTTTTTAATTAGTAAATAATTAAATACGATCAAATCGTGCGTGTAAATCATATTTTATATTATTATAATTATTGGGATGTTGCAATATGTTTGTTTTCAATTACCTTATGACGGACTGCTACTTGACTAGGTGCTGCGAAAGGACTACCTTAATGATTTTGTAAAATATCAATTTTTCTTTTTAAACAATTATTTTCTTTATCCAAGATTATATAAATATATTTACATTCCGCTTATACATATAAATAGATTTTAAAGAATGTATACTATCATTTACATGTGCAATAAATAGCGCGTCGAATTATCGTCTCTTATCGAATGTTGCTTTTACCTGCTTTCAGAGGTGACTGCTCGCCACCGAGTATGACATGTCCACCTGGCTTAGAATACCTTATGGGCCTCGATTATCTTTTCGTGGACCAGAAAAATAAATTGTTTGAAGGTGAGCACTCGACTTTGCCAAGAGATATAGGGTGGAAGCAAATCGAATCGCAGGGCGAATTGGATCAATATAAGCTTTAAGACAGTTTTCGATAGTGTTTTGTTCCAAATGAGCTGTTTTAACGTACCAATTACCTCCGTGCGTTTCCTCCGCACCGGAAACAATAAATAGACAAGAACTCTGTATTGCGTGTAATTTAGTGTCAGTAGAAGCGTAGAGATCGTGAGTGAACGTAGAAAGAGTGATGGCAAAAAGACCTGTTTTTTCGCCCATTTTTTGGCTACATCGAATTTCAAACATTTTTTTTAAGCCAAATAGTACTATTAGATAAAACATTAATCCCAGTAAAATTTCAAGATGAGCATAGGCACAATTCCGGAGATACAAGGGGTTGAAAATACGGGATATTGAAAATTTGTATAAAGGTAACTTCGTCATTTTTAGAGATATTTTAAATCCGCAAGCGAGTGCTGTTTTGGAATTGTTTGTATACCCGATTCCGAAACAGCATCCGCTTGTGGATTTAAAATATCTCTAAAAATGGCGAAGATAGCTCTTACCCCAATTTTGAAAATTCGGTACAATCACCCTTTAGTTTAAAATTCGAGGTCCCAAAAATGGGCGAAATTTGCCATCACTCTTTTTGCGCTAATGTAAAATCACGATCCCAATTTTGTGACTTTGTAACGAAAAGGTATATTGAAACTTATGCAAATTATAATAATTTTTACAGTGTATATTTGCTAAATTAGTCTAGTAAGTAGTTCAAATAATATTATTAAGATAGTTTGGAGAAAACGAATGTACATACGGGGTTAATCGAATAATTTTTTTCGGGGTGATTTGTATCATGAAATTTTTCGATATTTTATAGCTAAAACTTAAGTAATGTCTTAAGATGCTAATACTATGAATATACCGGCCGAAGACTGGATTCAGTGCAACAAATGTGAAGAATGGTGTCACGAGAACTGTGCTAATAGACAGGGTAAAAAAGGACCATTTACTTCTAAATTCTGTGTTAAATAAATTATTTTTGTCCAATGTAAATATATAGTTTATTTCAAAGAATTTGTTAATTTTCAAAGAGTATTGTTTTAATTTTTAATGCAAGTAATTTATTTCAAAGAATATATGTTGATTTATTTTTATTTCTTTTGGACCTAAACTGGTGATTTTCTTCGCCCCCTATTTCGGGGCGAATCGGATAATCCTCTTTTTCTCATTTTTTCGTTGTGCAATAAGAAATATCATGTTTATGTATTATTTTATTGTATGAAATCCAAGTTAAAGTTATAAAGATTAAGAATCTATAATAAAATTAAGTGTTTTCGATTACTTTTTTACCCAGAAAGTAAAATTGATCCGATTCGCCTCGGTCTAAGTATAACATTGCTCTTCTTGAGACCGCGCGCGAATGTATGTAATTCCAGATCCGCGAAGCTCGAGTGTGATTTTACGATTACTGCCTGAGTAAATAACGAAGCTACGTTTACTGCGCGCGGTATAACAGTCTTATCATTTGTATTATGATAAACGCATAATTTTGTACGTAACCGTATAATTAATTACAAGATTATTATAATTAATATGAAATTATAAACTCATTATGCACAATTGTATTTTCTATTTTATATTATGACAAATATACATTGAATTACGATTTGATAATTGCGCGATAAATACCTAATAACTTTATTTTTATCACTTAATGAATACGACATAATTTTATATATCTAATCTTATTTTTATTTATTTACTATATTACATTGCATATTACGTTACTGTTACTAACTAAAACACCATTACACATTTTGCTTTTTAACATATTACGTTATCTTTTTTTAGGATGGCAAGCTAGGAGGGACAAGTTTCTTATTACGGATAACAGAGGCGAGCAGGTGTTTTACATAGAGCAGGAATATCGAACCTGGTGGGGATTCTGCCTGAGAAAGTATAATTCAATATACGAATACATCGCGTACGACAGAAATCAACAAGAGATTCTTCGTTTGGTTCGTCCCTTCAGCAAATCCTTCTGCGAACTGCCGGTAGTTTCGTTATTAGAGTTTATTCAATGCATTTGTTAGGGCTATCTCTATACGAAATATCCTAGAAACTAGAAAAGAAATATCTTCCATTGTTGTATTCTTCGAGAAATTTAATTTTAAATTTCTTTCTTAAATAGAAAAAAATTAATAAGTTTACCATTTTTTATGACATATATAATTAACTTCTAGAAATCTTATAATATATAATGTATTTAGTAAATTTTAGAATTCAGATTAAAAATAAAAATTATAAATTTAATTTGCAACTTAATATTTAAATTTAATGGCAAATTAATCCTGAATACATTTAAAATTCCGAAGTAAAAAAAATTCTAAAAATGACAATTCAATGTAAATTCTTCTTTTTTGAATAATTGTAAGTTATTATTATTTATAACAATAATTTTTTAATGAAATATGTAGCAAAGGAACTTACAGTTTATAGATAATCTTTTTTTAAATTTATTTTATATTACAATTTTATACTAATTACAAGAAAAAAGAAAAATGATATTGGAAATAACAAGTCTAAAAACGAGATGAGGACTGCTGTCTTGTATCATGTCTACCAAAGTTTCTTCACATGTGCAAGCCATCTGTCAAGTTTACCTTTTGACGAAACTTTGAAAGAAACGTTGAAAGATCCGATCAATACACTTATACTTTAAACAGAAATGACAATGTCTCGATTTCCTATTTAGCATGTATTTCGGCAAATAATGTATTTATTTGTTTACTTATGGCGTATGTCTAAAAGGATATAGAACGCAATAAAAATTAAACATGTAATTGCTAAATAATTGGAATCGAATTCATCTCGTAACTTATTTTATTAAAATTCCAATATTAAATACGACTGTGAAATAAATCCTGACGTACGTAGGTATATGAGAACAAATCTTAGATTATCGATAAATTTTATTTTTTAAATTCAATTATAACCAGATTTGATTAGAAGATGACTAAAGTTTTTTTTTCATAGGTTTTAGAAGTGTATTCCGGAACTACTCTATTGGGCAGCGTTACTCAAGAGTGGAGTTTTCCACGAGCAAAGTTTTATATTCGCGATGCATTCGGCCAAGCAGTATTGATGATAAAAAGGCCATTATGTAATGACTTAATTTTTGAGGTATTGCAGCATTCCATGTCTTACAAAATTTATGCCACTTTATGATATTTAATTATCATCATCATCATTATTATTACATATCATATTAACATTTTAAAAAATTGTTTTTCTTAAAATTAATTTCGAGTTTTCGGAAGATTTTTGAAAATAAAATACAAAACTTAAGAATAAATGATAATGAATAATATGATATTACAAACTTGACATATGTTGCGTAAAAAGGATTTTTAGCATTGTTCGTCAATAATTAAATCCGCAGGTCAAATCTATGGATGAGCAGCATGTCGTCGGTATGATTCGAAAGCCTTGGAGAGGCTTTTGTGAAGAGATGTTCAACGTTTCGGATAAATTCGGCATTAACTTTCCGCGCGATCTCGACGTGAAAATAAAAGCCGTACTGCTGGGAGCGACTATTCTAATAGTGAGTATCGTGAAAATACTATAAACAATTGGTTATTTAAGAAAAAAGATACAAAAAAGAAAAAGATGGAAAGAAATATTGCTGCGAAAAAGGAATATTTTATTTCCATTTTTCCAATATTAATATCAGCGTAGTTAATTGATTTTGACTGATTTTAATTAAGAAATTAAAGTCAAATTGCGAAGAAATATTTCTAATAAATATTAGTATGAATACAATTTAATTTTTAATATATAATATGTTGACTTATATCTTTTAATGTTTTAGGACCGCTTGTATTTCGGAAGAGAGAGTCGAAATAGATAAGTCAATCTGTTTCAATTTAAAAAGAAAAGCGATTCGTCTATGTTAGCTTTATATGTCCATCAAAAATATTTTGTTACGTATCAAACCACTTCGAAAGATTTTTAAGTATAGAATGCAACATGAATGAAGGCAAGCGCCGTGTACGTACATACTCAGGGTGGTATCTTATTAAGCATGTATTGTAAGATTACTTATAATTATATAGTATAGATGGTTACCTCATTTTTTAATAGTTTTATGAATAAACTTTATTATTTTTATATATAACTAAACTGTGTTCAAGTACACTTACAGTTGCGCTTACATTCGCATAGATGTAATCGAACTTCGTGTCTATTGCAGAGTTCGATCTCAAAGATCTCGCTATTTTATTATCAACAATAGTCTATCCATCTAAATCGTTACTCATTGATGCAATGCATTTATCTTTCCTAGGTCGTTTCCCTAATATCGTTTAACATAATAAATAATATAAACTGCCTTCATACACATACACACAGTTGTATGCAAGATAATTGTTACGATCCGTATGAAGACTGGACTCTTCGTTTGCTGAATATAAATTGTATAAATAATTTCGGAATTTCATTAATTACAGTGTTATTTTTATATCACGTATCTTAAATATGTGATATGTGATATATATATATATATATATATATATATATATATCACATATCACATATTTAAGATATATAACACATATATAACAAGAATCGGCTATTAACGGATGGCATTAATGTGATATAAGAAACAAACATTTAAATTGAATACAATATACAATTTGTGCATCGTTATAATCTCAAGCTTCATAGAATATTTTGTTACGTAATAAGAGTTTTGCATATTTGTATACAGGAAAAACTTCTTATTCAATAAAATGTATATTACACATTTCTTGTATTTTTGTTAGAATATTGAAATTGATCCTAAAGGTCATTGCACGTAACTAAGTTTTAGTCATAATCGTAATTCCGTAGAAAATAGACCAATCACACTCGATTATTCTTTGAGGTCAAGGAGAATAATCGACCGTGATTGGTCTATTTTCTTACGGCCTTACGATTAAAACTAAAACTTTGTTACGTGCAATGGCCTTTAGCGTAAGTAGGTATATCCGTATTAATTATATCAATAATAAATATCTTTTTCTTTTATATATATAATAATGACATTGAAATTCATTAAAGTTTACGTTTATTATGTCTATTTTTTAAATGTTTTTTTTTGCGACCACCCTCTATCGTTAATTTTTTTTTAAATTAATAATAGATATACTATTAACATAACACGGTGATATGGTAACAGGATAACAAAGTCACGATCTTGAAAAAAATAATCTTTTCATAATGAAATATATGAGTTTTAAAAAACTATAATCAATCCATCCTACTTCTCAATACTATAGATTCATAAATTAAAGATATATTTCACTGTGTAATTTGGTTAATGTAAAATTATTTACCTATTATAACGATAAAAAGTATAAAAAAATAAATGTAAATTAACGACACAATCAGTTCGAAAGATTAACCGAGCGATATAAACGCTCTCAAGATTTCACTCGAGTATCAGGATTTAAATAGCCGAAATTGGGATAATAAAACACGCAACGAAATACATAATGTGTATGTCTTTTTATTTTTGTGTTTCATTACTTGTATTCTCACCGTACATCTTGTCGAATCTGCTGGTAGTACACTGTCTCTATAATATGCCGCAACGCTTGCTCGCGTGTTTTGTAGTGCGTGTTTAATATCCGTCGCGCAGATGTTCTTTTCCCGGCCTCTCACGTGGTAAAAAAGAGAATGAAAAAACATGAATGTCGCGCTCTCCACCATCCGCAGACTAGAGGACCGCGACGCGCTGAGAACAGCACTTCGCCGCGACCCTTGATGTTCCGTGACGATCTCAAGAACACGAACAATTTAAAAACCGTCGTCGAACGAATATCTCTTAAAGCAGCGACGTCTTTCCTCTCTTTTCCCTTATTATCTTGCTTAATAACGACAATTACGACGAATTGCAAAGGACTAGTACTAGAGCACTACTAAGTTTGTGAACGCGCGTAACTATGTATCATCGATAACAAATGCGTTTGCGACAAAAAAAAAAAGGAAGAAATAAAAACGAGATAATTGCGAGTGCGTTGCCTCGAAAATATTTCCCAATCATTCGAAATTACATACTAATAAAAAAAAAAGGAACAAGTGAAATAAACTAAAATACTGTTGAATACAATGTGCGGAGTGCGATGTAAGCTGCTCTCTATAAAGGCTTCTTTTTATCGCGTAATGTTTTGTCCCTTCGTTAATTTACGATTTCGTTTTCAATTAAATTTATGACAAAAATAAGATAAGTAATAGTCATACGATATAAAGAGATTAATATAAATTAATAATAGAAAGTAAGTTAAATAAAAGTTTGACGATCAAGACATACGATTTACCCTTTTCCAGGATTTTTTACCCTGTCTTTAATGGGATACAAATTTATTATAATCACTGTTATCTTTTGTAATCACTAGTTTCTCTTAAGAAAAAAAAAATAGTTATAAAAAGAGGCGCGAATACGAGAACAGCTTACATCGTACACTGGACAGCACAAATTATGATATATATATATATATATTATATATATATAAAGACGAGTAACGCGAAAATGACTGAAAAGCTCGATGCCGGCGTTAGATCGTCGTTTAAACGATTCTCTAAATCATGTTCTTGCGATTTACTCTCAGATTAAAATCCTCACGCCGTAGACACAGTTTTCAGCGTGACGTCACGTAATACAGTGGCGTCCGACGAGGCTACGATGGAGAGTAAACGAATACGAGGTGTGTCGAAGGGGGAGGAGAGGGGATGGGTTTAGAGGCTGGCTTCGATTTTGATGAGCTCGGCGATTCCGTCATTCATCTCCTTCACAGCCTGACCTTCGGTCAGACCGAGACGGCGCTTATTGGAGATGTCGTAGATGCCACCCTCAGCCTCGGTGTGCTCGCCGCGGGTGCCACGCACCTGTAGATTGTACTTGGCTGCGACTTCCTCGAGCTTGGCCTTGTTCGCCGCAAGTTTCGGCACTTTGATATGCACCGAGGCACGCACCGTCGTACCCAGATTCGTCGGGCAGAACGTCAGGAAGCCGAAACGATCGTTGTGCGAGAACGGCAATCGCTTCTCGATCTCGTTCACCGCCGTCACCAAGCGCCGATATACCTGGAGAACATAAACAAATTAATATTTTGATGTCAGAATAACATCACATTATATTACTAAATTAAATTCGATGATAAAGTTAGAAAATACTGTTTAACAGAAATAGTCACATCAATATGCCACACACTTAGCATATAAAATTTTCAGACAAAATTCCTAGAATATTACAAGAGAATTATGTTAGTGAAAGTTCTTTTAAATAATTCTGCTTATTAAATGGACATGTATTTAAAAATTATATGAGTGTAACTTTTGAAGTATTCATTCATACATAGTTAGAAAAAATTATCTGTTAAAAAAAATTATGGTTTCTAAATAATTACCTGTCCAAGATCACCACCCATTTGCATAGAGATGATACGAAGATGATCCTCCTCGTTGCACCAGACCAGGAAGGTCTTGTCGTCGTTATGGAAGATGCCACGTCCAGTGGGCCAGAAACGGCAGGCGTTCGCTGCCTGAAGGAAACGGTCGCCCTCCTTGAAGAGGAAGTGATCGTCGATCAGCTTCTGCTGCACTTCCTTGCTCATGCCGGTAAGTGGGTAGAAAGTACCCTTCAATTCACCAGTGAGGCCCGACAACGTGCTGGACACCTTCTCTTCCATCTCTTTGTATTGCGCCTCCGTCAGACACGGGTTAAACGGATATCCTTCCAAGGAGCGGCCACATCGCACGCGAGTCGACACGATGTATTCACCCTGTATCAGGAGAAAAAAAAAATCAATCTTATCATCTAATTACATAATTATTACAAAATTGAATAATTACTATTCCAAAATTAAACATACCAATGTTTTTTTTTACATAAAATTTTATATAAACAAAGTTTCTAAGAACTTACGGTGGGGTCGAGATTGCCAAAGTAGTCGACATCACCGAAGTCCTTAGGCGGATGTTTATCGGACTTCTTGAAGCCACCGTGGTAGTCGTCGATGATGGGATCGAAAATCTCGGCGAAGACGGTGTACGCCTCGGCGTCGGGCGCATAGATACCAACGCCGGAATCATGGTTCTCTAAACCGGATTGAATGACGTCCAAGAGAGTGGAGCCGAACGAGGTCTTTCTGGTCTTGAGCTGATCAAAGACCTCCTTGGTCAGGTATTTCTTCAGCAGTGATTTACTGTCGGACTCTGCCAGCTTCGCATAGCCGGCCTCCAGCTTGTCTAGAACCGCTGCGTCCACCATGTTGTTACTCTTTTTACTGCAACAAAATGTTGAAGGATCACGTCAAAGATACGAAAACTTTTAATCGTAACAGTAATGGAATGATTGAAAGAAAAAAAAAAGTTTTTTTTTTGTAACTCAATTGAAGGACCCAATCCAATCTACTTGAGGTAGTCTGTCTAATTTTACTTCCTCAAGAATTTCATAAAAATAATTAGTACTTGATTTTCTCAACTTAATTTTAAGACCAATATCAGGATTAATTCCCTTAATCTTAAAAATTAAACCTTCAATTGATATTATCTCGCCTTTCGTTCGTTGTGGTCTCTTTAGTGTGCAGAACATCGAGAGGATACGAATTAAGAATGGATGCTGCAAATACGTAGAGTCAGTTGCATTTGTATACAATGTTTAATTGCGAGTGCAAAGTATTTCAACATCTGTCGCGTTTCACTCTGAATACCTGCTGTTAATCCCGGCAATTCTGACCTGAATCATCCTGCCGATTCTTTTCAGCAACATTGCTCTTACACATACGTCTTCTACAATTCCCTGTATACTTGATATATCTATCTATACACTTCACAATTCCTTCAGTGCAGTACGTGTGCCTCGTTGTTGATGCGTAGTGCACTTGTACCACTAGGATGCACTGTAAGTTGAAATTTCACGAAGAGGGACTCGGTGGAATAGTTGTGCAATTCCGTCTTTCTTTTAAAGGAGTTAATCCATATTCAATTTTCTTAGTTTAAAAAAATTGAATTCTTGTCAATCACAAGCACAATACGTTGACCATTTTTTTTTAAGTGAGAAAGAATAAAGGACGATCCGTTCATAAGTGAATTTCCTTTCCCAAAAGGAAATTCATTTATACCGCCGAGAGAAATGGACAAATTTACAACTCTCGGTCCATCGAATCCGTGCGAGAGGAATCGAATTGCAGTCCGCGAAGTGCATCCCAGGGTCGAAGACCGAATGAGCATACGTACACGTCTTCGTCGTCATCGTCGTCATCGTCGTTGCCGACGTTGTCAACGTTCTCGGTTCTTTGCTGAGCGGTTTGTTGGACGGTTTGTTGGTCGTCCGCCGACTCGCATATACCCAGCGACGAGCATACACCGCCCATCGCTCGTCGTAACACGTATTATGCGCCGATCGTCGATTCGAGAATGAGAAGAGACGAGAACACGTCTAGCTCATGCGAGATCCTCTACGTAATAGGTATACATGCGGGGCGAGCATTGATGGGTTGCGTTAAACCATCGCGCAAAAATCCAAAGACGTCATAAACCCGAGAGACCAGCCTGGCAAGTTTGTTAGATTTACAATTAAGGAAAAAAAAACCAGCGGGAGTTCAGAAAGTTGCTGATATCGCCATGTCTCGACTGTTTGGAGCCTTATCGAAGCTTTCGTATGTGAAATTCATGTAAACGTTGGACGCATTAAATTCCCAAAATCCCCTTTAAACTCCTCTCGTACATACATAAAATTTCCATGAATACATTAATAATAATGGCACACCCAGAGTACGTTATTACAGATAATAATTTAAAGTTTAATCTCGCTTTAATAGATTATAGCACAAATTGCAATTAAAATGCACCTAAAACCGAGTGATACTCTGATAACAAAAATGAGGAGAAATGAGAGACGGGACGACAAGGGAGGGGGGGGGGAACAGATGAGAAAGAGAGACGGTCTTTCTCATTCCGCTGAAGACCTTCTTACGGATACGTACTCGTCACCCGACGTGGTATCCTTCGAAGTACATCCGCCCATGTCGCTGGGACGACGAGGAGACTACGGCGACAAAGACGACGCTCCGGACGAGCGAGAGAGACGAAGATGGGCGGAAAGAGAAAAGGAAAGGGGGGAAAAAGATCGTGCGAGAAAATCGAAGGGGATCTCGCCGATGCCCCGAAATCGCCCTTGAAACGCACGCGAGATCGAGTCCCTTTCACGTATCCTTGTCCTGGAGCTTGCACACGCGACGACCGGGCGGACCGGCGTTAGGTAAGTGCGCGCTTCCGGTACACGGCGAGGAAGAGAGAAACAGAGAGAAACGCGGGTGTGGACAGAGAATCGTCGTCGTGACGACTCCTCCTCGCGGGGCGATTCCGTCCGTCCTCTCCCGTTGCTACTTTCGGTCGTGCTGCGCCTCCCCCAGCGGCCGACGAGAGACCGACGGTCCTGATGATGAATCCTGACCAAGTTATCCTCGGCCCGGGCGACAAGGACTCGTGGTGGCTCGCGGTAGGTCGTGGTGGGTCAAAGGTCGCGACCGAGAGACCTTTCTCTCGTATTTACTGCCCGTGCGTTTCCTCCTCCTCCTCCTCCTCCTCTCTCTCTCTCTCTCTCTCTCTCTCTCTCTCTCTTCTGCTGCCCTTCCGGCTGCCGCCGCCGCCGCTGCTGCCCTTCTGGCTGCTGCTTCTGCCGCCGCTGCTGCCCTTCCGGCTCCCGCGTGTCACTCTTCTCCGAGCAGGGATCTACTGATGCACGAGATGATGGTGCTCGCGTTAGCTCTCGCGTTAATTCACGTCACGTCACGGCGCTCGCCCGCGACACGTTCGCGCACCGACACGCCGGGCTACTTCCCCGGGACCGAGCGAGATTTTCCACGATGGCTTTAGAGAGGGGATGATTCTTTTAACCGTTCCCAGTTGTGTATCTTGGAAACCGAAATCTAGCGGGTTTGTAAAATGAAATTTACAATTTACATTCTTGTAAGAAAACGCACTCTTTTTATCGACCAATTAGCATTAAGCAAAAGACATTCTCCAGATTAATCAACCAAATTTTTGAAAAAGTACCGTTTTAAAGTATTACCGGAAGAGGTTGAGAGAATCAGAGGAAACCGTTCAAGTTATTTCTGTAAAAGTTGATGGCTTAAGTTTAAGCGCAACAAATACGATAAAGACAACCGCGAACAATTAGCTAACGATAAAAAGAATCATCGGTCACAGAATTAATATGCGAGAGGGAATCAGGGAAACTCTCGGCTCGCGGTTACTATAAAAAAAAAAGGGTCAGCCACAGTCTCCGGCTCGTAATTCCGTCCAATTCCGTCGTGCAGGCCTCGTCCCGCTATAATTCGAAGATGGTATAATACGCGTAATTACACACTTTGAACGTGACGAGAGGCACTCCGCCGAGAGCCGGTCGTCGCGTCGAGTCGCACGCACTCTAATAGTCTAACAGGTCCACACTAATGTCGCCCCCGACGAGGCTTCTTCCAAGAGGGTGGGAAAATTTACCACAAATTTACGATGTTTGCGCGAAAAAAAATCTCATCGAGCATCCACTCCACTAATCTCACTTCAATTCCGCAAAAACGACGAAACGCAAAATCTATCGGACAAGCAGGAAACGTCACGAGGAAAATCGGCCGCCGAGAGTGAGGAGTCCCCCTCGTCTCGTTCACGGCGTGTCGAACATTGAAGGGTAGGGGGCGGGTGGGAGAGGGGGGGGGCAAATGCCGGGTGTCGAAAACACGACGCAACGTGATGAAACCGAAAAACGGAAGAGCACCACCACCTCTTCGGAGATTCTCTTCGGCGAGGATCAGTCACACGTTTCCCGCGGCTGTGCTTTTTTCCTTCTCCTCTCTCCCTTTCTCTCTCATCCGATTTTCGGCCGGGCGCACCACCCTTCAACTTGTTTCGCGACGCGAATATAAAATATACATATAAATATATATTTTTTATATATACGTGTAAATACGTGTGCGGACGTGCGTGTGTCGATCAGTGGTGTCGGTGTGCGTGTGCGAGAAACTAACTGGCTAATTTGTGCGGAGATATATATATATATTTTTTTTGTATATATGTGTATATATATATATATCAAACTTTCCTTGAACAGTGAACGAGAATTTTGGTTAGGTGTATGGTGTGATGTGAACACTACAGTCTCTACGCTATCACTAAGCAGAAGGTGGCATTCTGCGTGCCGCGGTCTCTCTCTCTCTCTCTCTTTTTCCCTCGCTCTATCCCTCGCGCTCTCTCTCTCTCTCTCGCCTCAGGTCGTCATCTCCGTCTCTCGTGCGGCCGGCACGAGCGTACCCTCTCGCTCGCTCGTTCCCGAGCTCCCTACTCTCTTCAGGGTGGGGCACGCCGCCGTTCGTCCAGCGGCACGGAGAATACCCGGTCGATAGCACGCACCTACACCCACACACCCCGGCGCGGCGTGGCCCCCCAGCCGCCGCCGCGAGCGGGGAAACTCACGTACACACGCACGCACGTACGTATGTACGCACGTGCGTGAATGCGCGCGCGCGTGTGTTCGCGATCACGAATTTTCGGACCCCGAAAATTTCCCCCCCCCCCCCCCGACTCTTCCTCCCGACCCGCCCCTTTCGCGCTCGGCCGTCCGTCGAGGTATTACCCGAATATGAACGGTAACAATTATAATATCGAGAAATATATTACGTTGCAAAATCGGGATTTAATACGGTTGATGCTGTGTTAGAGGTCCTCGGATAACGCCGACATTTAATATCGAATTGCGCCCTAATGAGCGCTGGAACGATCGCGTGTACGTATATAGGGAGGGTTTAATTTATCAGTTAGATTTTATTCATGATTTCGCGATGGCTGAAACATTACTGGCCGCGTCGCGACGGAGAGCTTGGAGGGAGGGAGATATTGATAATCTCTAGAGCCGATATATCTTTTTTCGCTCTTATCAAGACTCAAGTGTCAAGGAATCGTCACCGGCTAACGCCTAACGTAATGAAACTCTGAGACATTTCGTGTTAATATATATTTAAATTGGCAATCACGGACACAATCATTTGGCAACGACGAATATAGGTACCTGACGACGAAACGAAACATTATTATTGTTAAGTAGAGTGGAAATAATAAAAGACACTTGCGAAACCGCGCGTTTTCGCCGAGGAGATAAAGCTGCCAGGTGAAATCTGCGGTACCTCTCCGGCCCCCGCCGCAAATCTCGCCGCCAAATTGGAGCGGCGAAATGTCAGCGGCGGCCGGTATTTCGGCGATAGGTACGCGGCATCGTGCAAAGTCGAGCGCGACGGCGGGCGAAGTCGCGGGAGTATATTAGCACGCGGCTGCTGCTGCTGCTGCTGCAATCGTACCTCGTGAAATCGATAGCATCACTTGAGCGGATGCTCGATGTTTATGGGTAACTCGAGAGCCTCCGGCGGTGTCAACAGGAGTCTTGGAAGGACATACGTAAAACCGAATTTCGCGACGACACCAACATGACACACAATCCACGTCACAATATTGTCCCTTCTCCTACTATTGTTGATACACTTGCGAGTATCTCTGTTTTCTCTATTCCGAATTTCGGATACGCGTCTTCGAATCCGAGATTTTTCGAATATGCAGGATCCGATAATAAGATCTAACAACTTTTTCGCGGTAAAGAACCAAGATTTAAAGAATAAGCAGAACGTAAGAACAATTTTTTAATATCAAAAGGCTCAAATAATTAGAAATCAACATATAAAAGGAGCTTAAAGCCACAACAGGTGTTCGTGTCGTAAACTTTAATTACAATGATACTTTAACATACGTTTCAGTCTGTCACCATCTTCAGTGTAATAAGGATTTTAAATCTTAATTTTACTGCCATATATTATTTTTGAATTAAAGAAACCTTGAAACTTCGTTTTAAACACCTTTTGCTTAAGATAGTCTCTCATTCACAACAAATTCCAAAATAACATCAAAACATACGTTTCAGTCTGTCACCATCTTCAGTGTAATAAGGATTTTAAATCTTAATTTTACTGCCATATATTATTTTTGAATTAAAGAAACCTTGAAACTTCGTTTTAAACACCTTTTGCTTAAGATAGTCTCTCATTCACAACAAATTCCAAAATTACATCAAAATAAAAAATTACTAAATAGATTAATAATAAATCTTTGTAAAAAATCGCAAAGAATTATTAGATGTTAGATGCAATGTGCTCATTTAATTTTTGAACTTAACTCATAAATAGTGAATATTGAAAAATTATTTCTACATTTTATTTATTACTTCAGACCTCCTTAATGCCCGTATCAGACTACAGATTGGGATTGAGATTGAATTGAAATTGAACCAATCAGAAGAAAGAAAACTAATCTTGAATTTATGAGCTTTGTCCTTATTGGTCAAATTTCAATTCAATATCAATCTCAATCCGTAGTCTGATACGGTCTTAACAAGTTCGAAAAAATCAGATCCAATTGCCGGATCCTGCACAATGCGCGATTCATCCGGATATCCGGACGATTCGGGGCCTCAAGTCCCAACGCGACCGCGCGGCACTGGCGAACGGTGCGTGGTGGGTGGCAAAATTGTCGATTACAGACCGGATGGACGGCGATGGAGGTGTGACAGACCGTAAGATGTCATTTCGTTCAATTAGCTGTGCATACGCCGTTGCATCGTGGCTTTCGTGCTCCTCCGGGACACGAAATGACTTTTGCCACGTACCACACACGTTTTCGCGTTACCTATCACTACCTACGACGTGTTCAATGTGTTCAGCAGGAATTACTCTGATCATCGGTCATTAAAAAAACCCAATCCGACGTCCGAGCCCTAACTTTCACTTGTCTGACAGAAATGAATAAGATAAAAATCGAGCGCAGTCACAAACGTGAAAAAGGCCAATATGATGATGAAACTTTGAGTCAAAACGTGATGTTTTCTATTTGAACACGTTTCAACTCAAAGTTTTATCAGATGGGCTCTTGCCAGTCTACTCTGTCAATTTTTAAAATTAAATCTGGATTTTTTTGTCTTCTAGTCTATTACAAATAATTTTAATGTTTTATATATAATACATATTTTCTCAATTTATTATTTAAACATCATCACTTCGTCATTTATTATTTTCTCAGTTATCAGATTTATACTTATTATGCGTCTAAGTAATACATTTACTGCTAAGAATGCGGTGTAAAATAATGGGCTAATCCTCCGTCTACCCGTATGCAGAAATGTGTTATTCTGCGAAATTATCATCGTTATTGTAGCCGGAAGCGAGAGACGGTGTTTCAAAAGACTCGTTACTACGCCTCGCGACCACCACTTCACAGCCCGCCTCTTCAGCCTCGCAGAGGACGTTCAAAAGACTCGTAGGGATTATGAAAGGGCGGCCAAAGTGTCGTCGGCAAGAAGAAAGCGCGATCGCGATATAAATTTAATGCCACATGCAAACTTTGACAAAATGGGCACGCGAGAACCATTTGCAGAAAGACCTCAATCAGAATTCATTATGGTTTCACGCTAAATGTCTGGCACGATTATATTAATGTAATTAATGTTAAATTACTATTTATACTAATTTAAAACATACTTTTCAACATAAATAATAGTTCTAACATAAGTACCTCGCAATTAACCGCAAATGCTACAATTAAAAAATGTCACACGGTATTCTTTGCCCTTATCTTGTTGCTTAGAGAGAAAATGATATATAACTTTATCGAGGACCGCGTGCGATCGCGATCTCGAGTTGTAGGATCCTGGATCGCGTTTCGCGAGATAAAATTATCGCGACACTGAGTAATTCGATGGCCGGAGCGATAACGATTTGTTGATGCATTTTTGACGATCACGATCAAAGATAATGACGACGAAACCTTCGTTGAGACACGATGCAGCCTCGCTTTAATCGCATTTTTCGTTTATAACCGTACATCTTACGTAATGATTTATTTCGTTTCGCAAAAGCGAAGATTCAATATTTAAACTTGGCAAAATAATAATGACGTCTCGCGGCAGTTAAACATTACTTCGTTGCAACGTTTTCGTTTTATCGCCTTTAATTGCCTTTCATAAGCAAGTGGGTAAAAATTTCGTTGCGATAAAGACGCTCACAATCAGCGGAATATTCTTCGCCATTTTAAAATTACCTTAAATATTAATATCTTCAAATAAAAATAATATTAATATAACATTTTCTAATTATAAATAAAATATTAATAAAATATATAATGAATCGATATTCTCTTAAGTATTAACTTTCGCCGTAAAAAAATAAGTGACCACAAATTTCAAATAATTCGTTTCTAAATTCTTCGGCAATCTTGAGTAATTCTTTGATATCGTTTCCGTTCACCTTGCGCGTGCAGGTATGCATGATAATGCATATCATTATTTCAGACAAATAACACAAGTAATGTAATCGATACCAGAGATTATTTTCCGATTGCAATAATTAAAATCGATAAAATTAGCAACGATGACGTTGCGCTAAATGCTAGCAAGCAGCTACTTAAAATTAATCGCGTATCTCTATTTGTACGAAATGCAAATCTCGCGAGAGACCGAGAGACTGACTGATGTTTGCGACACGATGTTTGCGCAGAGTATTAAGAGGATACAACTGTCACGATGACGATTCGTAATATCGATCGTGCACGCTCTCGCTGCAACGCGTTCCGCTTGGTGCAAAAATATAACGGTAAAAGGGCTCGAATGTGCATTAACCCGTTACTAAAGTAAAAATATGTAGCATGACTACCAAAATGGGGTTTATTAAATTCCAACTAATCTAAGAGATTCATTCGTAATAACGTGAAATTCTTAGGATGTTTTAAAATTGGTTTTCTTGGGCCAAAATTATACCAATAAAAAATTAGTGTTTTAAAATAAAAAAATTTTACTGAAAACGCAGAAAAACTGTGAAACTAATAATATGTTTATAGTACTTGGAGCTTGTCATACCCTGCTCTATATAGACCTAATGGCAGATTAATCATTTTTGATCACGTTAGCGCAAAATCAACATTTTGTTCAAAAAAGGATTTCTGATAGTAGTACTTAAAAATAATATCCACGAATTTTTCTAGCAATTTATCATTCTCTACGTTATACTTTATTTAAAATAGATTTCTGATAGTAGTACTTAAAAATAATGTCCACGAGTTTGTCTAGCAATTTATCATTCTCTACAAATTCCTTCTTTATTAATAAGTTATTCGCTTTTTGCAGATAATATTTCTGTGACAATTTCTCTCTCCTTAAAAGATCATATTTCTGTCGCGTTTAGTATCTTTCAATATTGTCTGTTAATGTAAGATTATATTCTCTCTCTCTCTCTCTCTATAATCAATATTTCTCAGGGAAATAGGACTCTTAGGTACTGTCATGAATAGTGCCATATATTTACGACGTGAAGTGCCGACGACGTGTCCAGCTCTCGCCGGATGCGAGCGTTTCAGGTCAGTTCCGCTTAATTCCGCGAAGAAATAAAGCTGAATTATTGCGGATTCCGAGCGAGAGCACACGTTCGTTCGCACTTCCGTGATAACCGTGAGGCCTGCCTTCGCGATGACGCATAGAACACTATGGAATTATGTCGGCCGAACGTACATGCACGAATTAACGCGCCATTTGCGCGCCACTTGGATCTGCTTTGCATAATCCTCCCCGCTTAAGCCTAGCGTTCATTCGAGAGTAATTTCAGGAAGCAAAGAGAATATAAAAGAACAAAAACAAACGGGAGCAATTCTCTGCAATACTTTGTACCAATTTCCGGCGATATGTTTATTAATATGAATTCGAGATTGGCTCTCATTAGTACTCCTCCCGAATAAACGCCAATTAGTTAAATGGAACTTGGCTCTAGATTCTTTTTGATTTCCTTGGAATTCGCGGACATGGGCGTATAAGGGATTTCGTAAAGCCGGAAATAAACTGATAATTCAATCAGAAATAAGCTTCAAACGAATGAACTCGTTACTAACGAGAAATGTCTCGCAAAAAATAAACCTACGCTTCGTTCGTGAAAAAATCAAAAAGCTCTATCTCGCTCGCGGCTTGTTTTTATTTTTAGTCCCACCTCCGCGATATTACACACGTTATGCAATCGCACTTGCGAGCCATCGAGACTCGGTGAAGTGAGAGAAGACAAATCGGTACTTCAACAGAAAAACATCAGGAGATACGCTTCCCGCTGCTGCTCGCGCGAACGCGAGCGAAAAATTAATTGCACGATCAATACGAAGCATAAAGGATCAACTCTAAAGTTTCCTTCAAAATATCCGTGACCTCGCATGCAACTCTTTACATCGAATTCAGGGTCGAACGTTTCCTCGACCCTCGCAAAAATACGCAGTTCGGAATCTTCAAGTCTGCGACGCGAACGTAATTCGAATCGGATTATATTTTGTTAAATTCAGGCGTCCCCTTCAAGATTGTAAAAGGGAGTGATTTTAGAAGCGTGTGCGAGTCGATATAATTTTTAGTGAGCTTCAAAGATAGATGATGAATCAGTAGAACGCTTCGGGTAAAATTCAAAATTATTAATGGATTAATAATTTGATTTTCTTCGAGTGAAAATTTCGATTTCGCAAGAATTGATTCCGCCGACTGCGAAACTTGCGACGTAATAAGCTCGCCCTTCGGGCAGGAAGGACACCTCTCTCTCCCGGGGAAGCTCTCATGGATCCAGCGAGAGATGCATTTATTGATCCATGCACCCGCGCAAGCGGCTCTCTGCAGCATCGCGCTATCTGTCGACGACTTGTCGCAACGCGAGAGGGATTCGACAACTCGACCGATAAGCACCCTATTAATCGCACATGGGTGTTCTCAACCCTTTAACCCTTTGTTGCACAAATTTTTCTATTGAACATATCGCACTGAATTTTAGTATGTGGGGGTTTTTGGGGTTGCCAATTGCAAATCTGAAATCAAAATTTAATAAATCAAAATGGTGGGGGTTCAACATGAAAAAAAAATAATAACAAAATAAATGAAATTTCTTCGAAAAAACTGCGAGGAAAAAGGTCATTAAAAAAAATACACAGAGGAAACGCGATTCTGGCGATACGAGATAGATTGCAGAGCATTGTGGACAAATGCAGGAACAAACAAAGCATTCTCACGATTTTTGCGAGAGATATGAGATAGATTAGATTATTGTAGAAAATTATCTTCGAATCATGATGTTTTACATGAAAAGTAAGATCTTATATTCTTCTAGCGTGTTACTAGAAAAATACTGTCTTTAGTTACATTTTTTGAAATGTAACATTCTTAAATTTTTCATCGAGTCTTCCGATACTTTAAAATTTTAGTTTCTGCCACGGCAAGCTCGTTAAATATATTTTTACGATTCAACGTTAATGACGGCGGGAGATGGTGAGGAAGAAGACAGTTGGCAATCGCGCGGCGCGACCGTTATGCAATATTGAAACCTGGCACTCTAAATCCGGCGTGTACACGCAAAGCTGCAAATTGAGATCGTAAACAACACAGGCTTCTGCTTGGCCACGGACAAAACCAATTTATTTCTGAACAGACGCGCCTCCTCCCGCTACAGATCCGTTACACTTGAATGAAGTGCAATTCTATTTCGCGAACATTGTGACATTGTGTAAAATAAAAAGGAGCGAGAAAGCGCGAATATCTCGCGAGCAATCGTGCCTCGAGAGACGTAAAAATTTATCTCGATAATACTAAAACAATTTTATCTCCGTGAAATTTCATAGAAACTGAATTCATCTCGATTAAAAATCCAATTTTATCCGCATAAGCGTAATTCGTTTTTTTTTTCCAAGTTCAAATCACTGCATTAGACTGTTGAATGGATTTCGAGTTCTACCCTAGATTCTATTGCAACGATAAGGTCAAGGCCACACCGTAAAACTAGAAACGAAATGAATCGTTATGAATTATTCGAAGACTTTATAGCCTCCGACAATCTCGCTCAATCACCAATATTACACAACACGCGTGCCATCCATCAAGCTTTCGTCGATAATACCGAATACAGGAATAAAACGTTGATAACGTAACAAAATGATTAAATTTACCGATCGGCTGCTCTAATCAACAATCGCAATTTCGATATTAATCCGCCAACATAAAGCAGAATGTAATCCACTTTTTTATTCTTTCTCGTTACGTCATAAAACATCTGACGAGTATCCCGTTTAATCCGCTGGATGCAAAAACAAAATACTAAGGCCGGTATTCATAGTTGGTTCTTATTTTAAGATCGTCTTAAGTAATGTCTTAAGATGCTAATACGGCTCTGTGATTGGTTAATGGCATCTTAAGATCGTACTTAAGACGGACTTAAATATAGATTCGACTATGAATACCGGCCTTAGAATTCTAATTCTGAATTTCAAAAAGCGAATTATAATTGCAGATCCGACATGTTGATATTTTGATGTATCTGTGTCGTCTCGCCGCGCAGCTAATAATAATAGACGCGGTGATAACATTTATCACGCCTAATTTTACGGGCCAAGATAATATCGTCGATCCTCGAATAACCCCCGTCGACAGGTGTTTGCCCTTATGGTATCTTATCGCGCACGTTACGTCAGCGGGAAAATATTAAAGCACTCGTACGGTTACGCCGCGAGAAATTATAAATAAACGCCTTAACGTGATAATACCTGTAGGTGTTGTATTTTTTTTACTTGTGTTATAAATAAGCACCACTATGTTCAAGATATTATAAAACTTGGATTTAATAAACAATTCAAACGTATCTCTGCAACCATTAAATAATCTACACTTAATATCTGTTTAATAAAAAAAATCTGCAAGAGAATATAAAAATTATGAGAGACATCTTTGCATTTATTCCGTTGCAAAAAATATATCCCGAAAAACAAATTTGTTATCGCAACTCGTTAACTTCCGGAATTACGGATCGATCGATAAATGAAACGTTTGACGTGGGCGATATCACGTGTCGATATCTGCGATTATGACTCACAATAGTAAACTGATTATACCGGGTGTGCCAACGGGTTAATTTAAATCGCTAAATAAATCCAGGGAGAAAAAAATGTTCGAGCGAGAGAAATAACTCCGCCGTTAAATTCTTCCAGGTTTGCGTCATGGATTTACGACTGACGTGTACTCACGAAACAGATTTTTTTTCACGCTTCTCTCGCCGAGCACTCTCCGTAGGCACGTCAGCGTGTCAGGTACAAGAGTCAGTAATGCGCGAGTAGGAGGCGAGCCGCATCTGGCCTTAAAGAATCGAGAAACCACGTCACTCGATAATGCGCTTGCCTGCAACTCGACTTAACACGTGGCATATGCGAGAGGTAAAACTTGATGCAATTCCCTTTTGCGACAGCACCGACAGGATACAACATTTGCGTTACACAATTAATACAAATATTAAAATAAAACAAATAATGTTCCAACTTCAATATCTTTAAATTAAATCTTCGTGTCATTTGTAACAATATAGCAACCTCGAGACCTTCTGTCTACATACTTACAAATAAAATTATAAATATACAAATTATTGCGAATTTTTAAAGAGTATAATGTTGAATCCGTTCAAAATCCTGATATTTTGAATAAAGAAAATTTTCAGCGTTATTTACCAACGCTAAAGGGAGTAAGATTACTTCGTTAATTTTTTATACCCTTACTTTCAAGTATCAGTAACAATGCGTTGTATTGTTAAATCGAACATGTTCACAATAGAGTCTCATATATCGCACGACTACGTGTAAATCTCATCTAGAATTACTCGAAGGAACGCGACCGATCGATGAGTAAAATCGAGCTGCGACTGGTCATTTCTGAACGGCCGCGAAGCGTACGTCAAGCCTATACACTCGAAAGCCGTCTATCTTTAACTACTACGATTACATATGTGCTTAACGGTAGCTGTGTCGCGAGAAGAGTTTCTAATATTTCATTTTAGCATATAAAATTTTACCATAATTATTAATTTGTAATTAATAGCTTAATTATATACTCGCGATTAATCTACATAATTTTACTGCAAAAAGAATTAAACGCTCCTGTATAGTTTAACCTCTCCGGTTGATTAAAAATCTCCCGTATGAAACGGTTTGAGATTCATCAGCCACGCGCATCTCTGAACTTACGTAACTGCCCCCGCGCCAGGATCTATACATGGGCGGCTCGATCTGTCAATGCACTCTCGACCGGAAATTCGTAGAAACGCGCCTAACAATTTGCATGTTCGATCAGCGTGCCGAGCGATCGAACAACGGGACGGCGAAATTCGATATTGATCATCGGCCGGAAGTGGGAGGCGTCGCCGATCGAGAAGATATATCCCCCGAGAGAGGAGCGGAGAGATAAAAACCCTAATTACTCAATATTAATTTAATCACTTGTGATTATACCGGAATTATACCAAAATACCAAATCAATTATTTCATCTAGCGCGTCGGGAGGAAAAACATCACGTATCGTGAACTTCCGGCCGAGAGCTGTCGCGGATGTAATAACAACGAAGTATGACGTGTACAATATCCGTGCATTTTTGTAACTTTACATATTTTAACGTCAATGTACTCTTTCGTTAGCGACCGATGCAGCTTATAAGTATCGCGACTTCATTTATTTTCGTCGTAAAACGATTGACGCAACACGTCTCGCATAGCTCATTTAACGACTGCGTTAGCGACTTGCCGTCGTATAAATGTTTGCGCGTCGCTAATTCATAATATTAGCCACGACGATGGGTCGGCGAGCCGTCGAGTTAACTCGCCAGCGCAGCGTTGTAGAACGCTCGTCGCCTTCGTATAAACTCGCAGACGCGTGTGACAAACATCCTGCAGCACCAAATCGAGAAATTCACGCGCGCCGGGTATATATACACGCGAGGAATAATAATTGATGTAATGAAAACTAAAGTTACAGTTCGAATATGACGAAAGGCTAAAATAGACACACAATATAAATATAAAGGCCCATATTCTGAACGCACTTTTATCGATAAATAAGCGTATTTATTTCTGAGATGCTATAGTACATGTAACATGAACTATAGTGTCTCGGGAATAAATGCGAAAATAAATTTATCGATAAAAGTGCGTTCAGAATACGGGCCCGAGTCACAAACGATGCGTATAATTAAAAAATGAAATTTCTCGCGAAAGACACGTTAAATAAAACGCTAAATTAGACACACGATACAAATATAAAGCCACAATTAAACGGTGCGTTTAATTGAAAAATAAAAATATACTCGCGAAAGACACGTTCGCGTGTGAGGATCGAAATATCGGCGCTACGGAAAATTAGCGGAATTGCCGCACGCGAAATTGCGATTTTCAATTTCCTGAGCCCGCGGGGCTTTCATAATCCCGGACTGTTGTCGCGATTCCAAGCGTGACGATCGCGAGTGATGCAAACTTGTCTCGTGTCTTGAGTCACGTCATTTTATTTCTTTGAATTCCGTTCGCCGGCGAACGACGCCCCACAAGTCCAGTCATCGCGCGACGACACGAAAGGAGTCGCGTATAAAATTATACACGCTATCGTTATCACCGATCAGCCGAGGATACAACAGCATCGCGATCATCCCGGCCGAGGTGGATCGGGCGTTTCCTGATTCAATTCGGTTACGCAACTCGCCGGATTTCGCGATTTGCCTTTGGAAGCGAATTACGTGGAACAATTGGGTCTCATTGTTAAGGTCTCGCCGTGGAGTGGCCTTGGGACTAACGTTGCGTCTATGAATTTCCTAGTTTTATTTCAGTCCTTTTTTTTTGTTCACGAATAGACGAGGGCAGCCGAGAGATCTCATATCGAGAAAACGTGAATGTATCGAGGATAGGTTTGCAAAATCCTTGTTTCTTCGCTTTCCTTTCGTGCCAGATTCTTAAATGTAAAGAAAAAAAAAGAGAGAAAGGGAATTTCCTCGATCGATATGCATATCAAGGAGAGAATATATACACCTAAGCAGCGATTTTCGAGCTATGCGGCCGACGTTGCGCCTTATCGATTGTCAACTTATCCCATTACATAAACGCCTTTATTCCCAAATTTCATCTCGGAGACACGAGCAGTCACTTCGATAAGCGGCAACTTCAAGCGGCATCGATCCCGGGCGTGACAAAAGGAATCTCACGGATCTTGAGGATCTCGAGAGTTTCGAGACCCGAGTAAACGCGTTCGGTTTCGCGTTAAGTACAAACAAGAGAAACCGATACAGTCCTGCCATTCTGGGCGAGTTCAATCTTCGATGCCACAGGAATGCGACGGAAAGAAAAAAAGGTATGACGATCGTCGCGCTTCTCGAGCGATCATCGCGTATCAGATATCGCTCGGATGGTATCTGATTTCGACCCGCGCTATCGGGCGATCCTAACCTCGGCAACCGAAAGGGACGCATCGCGATTTGGCGGGGAGAACGCCCGCCGAGCGGAGCGCAGCGCCGGCGAGACCGGTATTCACGCGAGGCAAAGACGTCGATTTTCTCGCCGTGCCGGGACCTTATCCCCAGGCTGAATCGCGCGACGCGAGAAGTCATAAAATAACAGAAAGCGAAAGTCGGGCCCTCGGTCCCTACGGCGGGAGACCGGCCGGCGACGCGACGGAAGCACCGCCGCCGGCGGGTTAACCAGTTCTCCGTAGGTAGGTAGACGGACCGGATTTACGGGATCACGATCGCGGAAGAGTCCCTTCTGAAGAAGTTTTACCACGGATCGGCGTGAACGTAACGGCGGCCGTGCGGAACGCAGCAGTTCTCGGAAATCTCTCGTGACTCACCTGGCGATGTAAGAGCGACGGCGAGAAGCGACGACGACGAGAGATCGGAAGGCGATCGGGTGGCGCACCTTGAATCCCACGGGCGGCGACACGTACGTGGCGCGGGTCGGAAACGAAGTGGCGCGGCCGGCGGCGCGCGGAATCCGCGACGCCGCCGCCGCCGGCCGCGAGTGCCTCTCCTCCCGGCTCGGCCAATCGCCGCGCCGCACGCGGCCCCCACCCGCGCGCTCTCTCGTCGCCGTCCAATTCCGCCGTTCCGCTATTTCCGCGAAGAAAAAGTTTTCGGTTGCTACCTGGGACCTGGGACAGGGGGACTTCTTCCGGGACAGCATCCGTCGTGAATTCAATTCGCCGGAGAGCGTGGCGGCTGGCGGCGCGCGTTCGTGGCTCGCGAGAACAAATGGAATCTCCGATGAATCGGTTTCTCCCCCTTTTCGTTCGATCTTCTTATTTACCTTGATCTCTTTTTTTTGCTGTGTACAGTTTTTGCGCTCAAAATAGATCTATCGCAGAGATTTCGTACATTTTTTTTTATTACTAGGGAATCTACAAAAACCGAGATATTGAAATGAATAAAAATTATAAACATAAAAATATAAATTTATATAATAATATTTATATTTATATATAAATATAATTTATAATATATTTATAAAGATATATCTAAATTATTAAAAATTTTAACTCACAATTTCACTGACACAACCTAAGATTTTGCAAAATCACTAGTAAAAATTGTGTAATTTTTATTCATTCCACATTATCTTGGTTTTTTGTGGATTCTCTAGGGACTTTGCAAAAAAAATGAATGACACGAAATTCCTGCAACAGATCTACGTGATGATTGAACAGAGAGAAAGAAAGAGGAGAGATGAAAATCGAAAGAAAGCACAAAGGCCGGTATTCATAGTCGAATCTTATATTTAAGACCGTCTTAGTACAGTCTTAAGGTGTTATGAACCAATCACAGAACCATATTAGTATTTTAAGACATTACTTAAGACGATCTTGAAATAAGAACTGACTATGAATACCGGCCAAAGAGTGACAAAAAATCAGAAAAAGCAGGAAAGAATATCTGCCAAAAAACATACTGTGTGCATCGCTGTGTAAAATGAGACAATTGATTTAAAATTTTTTAAATTCGTCGAACATACTAACAGGATTTTGAGGATTTATTATATGCACATATACAGACGTATATATAGTATTATATTTAGAAATTTAAAATGAAATATAAATATCTTAATATATAAAATTACAGTAATAAGAAAAGAAGGCCGATGACGCTAATTAACGATGGAACGCGGAAACGAACCGAATCATTGACGTAAGCCGGATATCGTAAAATAAAATTGGATTTAATTTTACCCTAGATATAGATAATAATATTAAAGTGTTCATAAATAGAGCGTAAACATGTTCTCGCGGAAATACATTTAATAAAACGTCCGTGGAATGAAATGCGTCCGCGCGCTAGGAACTTTCAACTTAATACACATTTCAATATGTCAATAACACCGTTGAAAAAGATCGTTTATCTTTTTATCGTTGATCGAGAGATAAACCGACCGATGCTCTTCGGCACGTACCAAGGCCAAGGTCTGGCCTCGCGATCACGTTGGTACTGTTGGTAGTCAACCGTGAGTTTACGAGCTTCATCCCATTGGATGCGCCAGCTTAACTCTTTGATTACGTGGCTTCCCGACAAGTTGAATCCGTTTTCAAGCATTTCTATTTCGCAGATACCTACGATTAAACGCTCGTCGATTTAACGTTTTGTCTTTTTTGAAGAAAGAATAAAGACTACCGTTTTAACTGAAGGAATACTTTTATCTACTTAGAACTCTATTGAAAACTTGCAGAAGATATTAAAAAAAAAATACAATTAATTAATCTTAGAGATTAGCACCCTCTTCGGTGTGTTAAGGCCCCCGCACAATGAAAAATATAAGGAACAAGAAACAGATGTTAGAACAGCGATTAGAAATAAGAAATCAGGAATAAACCTGGTGTAGCATTAGTACACGGCTTCCGATAGGTTAAAAATCTATTGCCTGTATTTTTCATCGTGCATTCAACTTTATTCTTGATTCCTAATCGTTAATATCCGTTTCTTGTTCTTTATATTTTTCATTGTGCGGAGGCCTTTATGGTGTGTTGTATCCCGTTATGATTTATAATTTATATATATTAAATCTGGCATATATAATTTCAAAAACAGCATATACCTGCAATTCCATCTTTCTTTGATGATTCGAAGATCATACATTTTCTTTTCGTTATTTTATTTTCTTGCGAAGGACATATGATTCTCGAATCTATGAGCGAAGTCTTGCGAACTTGTCAGAGGCTCTCGCAGATATCACAATTTTAAAATTTAATTCGTCCCTTAAGGCAAAAACTCTCGAGTTCGCTGCTTTAAAATTTTCGATTTAAGCCCAGTCTTCGACCCACTCTTCGACCCATTCATCAATAACTTTCTCAATTCTCTCTGCGTTACTTTAATCCGCCACATGAAACGCTTATGTTAGCGCCGTTTTGAATCGACACGATCCCGCGGTTTCGCGTTCCGTCGTTCCGATATCATCGGGATATATGGGTCACCCAGTGGTTTCCGGGGAACGACGGGATTTCGAAAGGGGTGAAGGGGGAGAGGATGGGGAGTGCTGTTACGAAATCAGCTGTGCGTCCGCTCGGGTTGCTCTAGGTCGCGCCGATCCAGGACCCCCATTTCCACCCCCGCGGAATAACGGAGGGGAGACCGGAGAGACTAAAGGTCGCTCGTGGGTAGATCAATACTAAACTACTACCCACATACCTACCTACCCTACCCTCCTCCCTATCGTGCGCTAATAAGAATATCCAGAGAGGATTAAAACTCTCTCTCTCTCTCAGCATCGGGAACCTTTCGCCACGTAGGTATATCGCCCCCTGCCCATGATTATTCCCACTATGCGATAATTGTTTCGTTGACGGGCCACTTGCAATGAACCCTTACATGTTACGGAAGATATCTCCCATCTCTGAAGTGGATCTTTCCTCGGGACGAATTTAACGGTCGCGATATTAATTAAGGAGATTGTCGCAAATAGAACTTCGAGAGAAAATGGAACTTTGCCTCTTAACTAATCCCACGTGGATTTCACTTTTTCTAATTGCGGACTTAATTATCCCAAGATATTTGATATAAAAAATTGAATTGAAGTTAGAACTTGTAGAGAAAAAATTAAGAAACGACTCAACGCGTATCTCACTTTCACACGCGTATTTAATTGGACGCTTTTAATTGCTAAAATATTCAGCGTAGAAAATCAAAAGGCGATTATTAAATTAAAATAAAAGTGAAGCGAACAAATATTGATTACAGTTATGGATTTTCTGCGTTTTAATTGGTGAGTTAATTGTTGCAAATTGAAATTATAATGATATTTGCGGAAGTCTGACTAGTTCCATTTATCGCGTTCATTCACCGCATTCCACGTGGGATTTCCTTGGGGTTCTACCTGCGGTAAGCAAGGTAAATATATGCTTTTGAAAAGCGCTCCGTGGCGCGATATCGACGCGTCTATTTCTATTTTCGAAAAACAAGACGATAAATCGAGTTTGAGTGTCAGATGGGTGAGCGAGACAGTATTTCGCGATATTTCAACGAGACATCACGTTTCATATATGCAATACTTACATTATAATACAAAATTTGATAAAGATAATTATTTAATAATTATAAAAATTATTAAAATTATTAAAATAAAGTAATGTAAGATGAGTAAAGTATAGATAAAAAGTATTCGTTTCCAGATCCGATGTGGTCAAATTGAATGAGAAGGAGGAAGAGAGGAGGAGCAAGGGAGAGAGAGAGAGAGAAAGAGAGACCACTGTGTCAATGCTAAGCTCTCGTTACGTAATGCTAACGTTCGTTGGACCAAGTATATTCATTTTCCGCGGAAATAAACCGAACCGAGCCAAGAACGCGCTGGTACCTTGAGAATTACCGCTCGGCTCGCAGCGGTTTCTTGAAATTAAACGAAATTACATTCCACTCGTGCGGAATACGACGCTACGTAACAACGCGTACGTTTTTGCGGCCCGTGCTCGATCGTGTGAGAATCACTGTCCCCCGAGCCTCTCGGAGAACAGCCTCGACATCCGGCCGTCGAGACTGATCGCCTTCGCAGAGTCCCCCGCCCAGGAAATATTGCAATTCGACGCATCAAGCCATCCTTATTATTATAGACCCGTACTCGCGGTTCATCCGTCGCGGTCGTTTAGATTAGAGGATCGCCAGAGGTGCCCTCGCGGCAAATATAAGTTATCGGAAATGACGGGTTTTTGGACGAGAATATTGAATCCATAATTTTCTGAGCTTCGAGACATTCTGAGATTTGGAGGCAACCTATGAATAAACCTTGTAACTTATGAACTTAGCGTGTTCCAAATTCTTCGAATACATGTAATTTGAAATGCTCATCTCTTCTCTAAAGATTTAATGTACTCCATTAGTCGTGAATCCACAAAATTGTGTAACAAACGATTGCGTGATACGAAAAATATCTTCAGCACGGAAAGAATTTATCGCGGACCTATACCTCGGTCTTGCAAATCTGTGTTATTTTCAGCGGCACGTGACGAACGAAACGAAACGGACAGTGAAGTTGTGACAGTGAAGCTACGACCGTGACCTCGTTAGGCGATGTCCGCCAAATGAGAGGGAAATGAGAAGGGAGGTTTATTCGCCAGGTACTTCGCCAAGATACCGCGCCAAGTACTTCGCCGTAAACGATTCTACCTGTGTCGGTTAACGTTATGTCATAAACGTGGGTGACGAGACGAAAAGTCTTCAGGACAGGAGCCAATGGCCGGTAGGCGTTCGTTTATGACGACCCGTCTGCCAAGTGCAGTATTTTCTTCATTCTTCTCTTGCTTATTCCTGCTATCGAACTGCCTTGTTTACGAGGAGCCGACAGTCTCGATCAAAGCTTAATTTACTACATAGTAAATCTGTTGGTCAGCCGTCACCTGATTGTTACGGCCTGATTTTGGCCTTCTTCGGTTGATCGGGTGCACAAACGACAGAGGAAGTTTGGGATTTTGTGGATCAAAGAGAGAGAGAGAGAGAGAGAGAGAAAAAACTCTTGGCATTATAATATCTTTTAATTACACGTTTGCATTTCTAATTAATATTAGATGTGCTATCCGATTCAAAGGGATGAATAGCTAATGACGACGAAACCGTGTATCAGGCGAGCAGCTCTAATGAGCAGAGTACTAGATTTAGCACGAAACATTTAGTAGGCAAACACCACAGGATAGGCCTGTGCGGAATCGAAATATATTTACGATTCCGAATGCACCGTGACGAGAATTTTGTTTCTCCTTGTTTGCGCCGGTCATCGCGACGGTGATAAATCTTCGTAGTACAATAGTCGGTCCAAGTGATCACGCGGCTTTCGGTCGTCATCTGGATGGATATTGTCTTTCTTATGGGGCTATTAAGAGTTCAAGGAAAACAAGCGGCGAACGCGTGACTCACGCGTTTATTAAACAGAATTTATTCATTCCTTATTCTATTTATTATTCTCTAAGAAAGTTAATATTATTTTTATTAATTTATAAATATATTTATAAGTATATTTATAAGTATTATATTTATAAGTAAAAATACAATTTTTTAATAATTAAAAAGATATAATAATTAAAATTATTAATCATATAACACAATGATGATACTATAATAAAGTTAAATAATATAATGACAGCGTAATGTATTACGGAATAGTAACATTTATAACAAAATAATCAAAAGACCTAAAATAAAGGTTGTGATAACTTGGAATATTATGCAGATTCAGCGATAAACATTTTTATCGAAGAATGAATGCGCGTTCGAGCGCAAGGTGGTTCGATCGATTGAACACGCTTGATGAAACATAATTGCGAGTTGTAGGTAATTGCAAACATCTGATGAATCAAGTCCGGATGATTCAACCGTGAAATTAATTGTTATCGTGCCGAGAAGCGAACCGGGTTGCCAAGATCTCCGGCTGAAATTAATTCGAAACCTCCGCACCGAGAGGCACCGAGAGCGGCAGAGCGATACTGCATCGGGCGATGCAGAAGAAGTTGGAATCGAAATGTAGAAGAAGTTAAAACGAGCTCTTGGTGACGCGCGCGTACGCGCTAATGTCTTTGGAGATGCTCGCGAAATGGCACACGTGCCATCCGCCGCATCTCTCTGCGGCGCGATTACGTAAGAACGGCTGTACCACGCGCGCGCGCGCGCGCTCACGAATCGATATCCGGGGGTCTTTTATTCACGAAGCATGCAATTGCCTTTCGAATACCTTGCTTACTTTACGAAAGATTAAAGCATACCAAATATATCTCTTATTTATCTAACGTGCCTTTGTCAATTATATTGATTTGAAACTCTTTTAACAGTTTTATTCCAATCGAACTCTTTCCTCAAAAAATATTAATATTTCTAAATTCGAGATAGCACCGCACTTGTATGGGTTTTATAAAACACTTTGTGTGTGTACTGCGTGTGCGTGTTTATTTAAAGCAATTTTTTTTTTTTTTGCGCAAGCTTTGAAAGCTGTTAAAGTGAATGTAGCGTTGCTGCTCGTTATATTTCTGGAAATTCCATTACACGTATAGCTTACTTCCGCTCTTATCGCATACGTGACAATCATCCGACAAGTTATCTGACGTTTAGAAAACCAACAGATGTCACAAATTGTATGATAATATGCGTGGACAGAGATTAAGGTCTTACCTTTATTAATATACGTAATAACTCATTGTCAGATATAATGATTATCGATCATCCAATCAACCGCGTGATTATCCGCACAATCATTAATTACCAGATAGTGATTAGTTAGGAAATATCAACAGGAAAATTATCACAGTTTAATTTTTTCTTTTAAATAATTCAACATTTTTTTTTTTAAATATTAAATTTCTAAAAATATGTTTTATTTTTAATTAGTGATAAATCAATTTATAGAGTGAGCTTGTGTGTATATATTCGGTGTATATAAAACTTTAAACATTATCGCATAATATGTGCGAATGTATTATTATGAAATATTTCCTTCTACTTCTTATTTTTCTTGGCTGTGGCCAACAACAATGCTTCTTTACTTCTGGCCAACTCTTGAAATTCGTTTGTCTCTAATCTAAACGCTATATTTCCACGTCGGATCTTACTCGCGATATATCAAGAAAGTACTACTTGGCGACAGTCATATTTTATTGATTCGCATATCTGCAAATCGAGAATTTTATAATTAATTAGCGTTGTTCATCCATTGAACTTTGGCTCGATAACATTAATAATGTTAATCAGCGTTTGATTTTCTGGCCAGCGCGCTAACTTTCCACGGCAAAACTCTCCAACGAATCCCCAGAATGCTACGAAAACGATCTATTTTTGAGCTCGACGAATTGCTGTTGTCAGGCAGTCTTTTGACTCTCTGTCGCTTTTCAAAAGAACAGGGAGCAACTCTTAAAACAGCGAAACGATTACTTGTGGTTAATATATTTAATCATGAAGGATTAAGTAAAATTTTTCAGCAAAGGCCAGAATATTAATTTATTTCAGCATTTATTTTTCTGTCTTCCTTAGCGTTTGCTGAAACACATTATCAGAGATTTTCCATCTCACAATCAGAAGAGAAAGAGAGAGAGAGTGCGAAGGGAATTGATCGAGATTCTGTTTCGTGCTATAACTATACCCACGTCCGCGCAGTGTGTTATTCCTGCTGCGTTATGCGTTCTATTCGTTTAGCCCTATCCTATTTCTCACTTCGGCTAATTCCATCACGGCGGGCCCGGTGGACTGACCTCGCGAACAAGAAACGTTTCCTGTCTTTCTATGCGATATTTTGAGACGTTTGACGTCCCGACGTCTAGCAATTCCCAGTAACGTTCGACAATGTCGCGATTTTACTTTCACATGCTTTGTTTCAAATCACCAGCGAGTTTAATAGACTTTTAAACGTAAAAATACGTACAAAATGAGATAGATTATAACGCGTGTATTAAATTACATATTTGAAGAATAATAATGAGATAAATTATGTTTATATTAACGATAGCATAAAATAATTGGTGAATATAATAAGAATAAATATGTACAATAAATTTTGTAACATGAGAAAAGCAAATAAATAAAATTGAAATTATAGAAAGCTTTGATATTGGATATCCATATATAAATATATAGAAGAGGAACAGGCTATTATAAAATTATTAAGAGCCAGGCACGGTAAGCGGTGCGCAAATTATTTTTAATTTATTATAAGATTTTATTTTCTCGTATGTTTCGATCCTAGTTTCAGACCATCTTCAGTAAATAATCGTCCGTTAAAACGTGTAAAACATGTGTCTATCAGTGGCATATAACAATACCTAACAACGGATAATGATAAACCTCCTTCCGGTTCCAACTCTAAAGGAAGGGCTTTAGTACGTTATTATTATACATATTGGAAACATTTTCTGAATGTCCTAACTTCTTCCATCAAAGGCACCGAAAACCACTAAATACATAAAGTATTGAATAGTGTGAGAGAGAGAGAGAGAGAGAGAGAGAGAGAGAGAGAGAAATAAATAATTATTATATATAATTAGTGAATAGTATTTGATAACCCTATCGTTCTATCCATCTTGTCTAATTATATTAAACATTTATATTAATATTATAAATATTATTAAGTTTTTAAATATAATTTGATGATTAGAATGTGGAGATTAGAGGCAACTTTGATTGGTAAACTCCGATTAATTTATCAAGCAGTATGTACTTGCGTTATTTTGTTAGTATATGGAACAAATTATTAGTTTTTTGTTGTTTAACTTAGAGGAAAAAAGATTAGATACACAATAAATTATATAAAAATTTTGTTTTAATCGATTGAATTAATCGCCAGTTCAGTTAATTAAAATTTGGTCGAACTTGCTCTAGCTACTTAAATAGAAAGAATGTTTAGAAACAAAAACATAACGAAAGACAATTCGAGAAGATAATGCTTTAATAATGAACAAGATGATACTTTTTATGTTTTAAATAATTTAAATGCATATTATAATAAAATTAAAGAAGTTTTGGCTGTTCTTCCGAAAATGCAGTGCATGCTCCAATCTCGAAGTTTGTAAATAGGTTTCTTTTAGATAAAAAAAAAGTATATCAAAAGGATTTTTTGCTACTCAAAAGTTAAGCAACTTTTTCAACATTTTCAATTATTTCTTTTCTTATGTCTTGCACAACATTTTTCAGTAGGAATTAATTCTATTAATTTCTCTAAGTCACTCGATTGTTGTGTGTGTGTGTGTGTGTTTGGCAATTATTCAATTTTTTAATAAGAAAAAATAAATACGCGGTTCGACACTTTTCAAATATATTTGATATAAATCTCTCAAAGTTTCAATAATAACAATACTTCCCAAAGTTATCGTTAGGTGTCGCCACCTGCCGCTTTCGAGGGGCATCCAATTGAAGTCGGTCGATAAATACGGATCTTCTCGTCTCAAGTCTCAACTGAAATTTTAATCTCTTGCTAAGTTCTAACATAATTGCATATGTATACAATGATTATATGTTTACATAGATAATGTTAAAATATTCTATAAATTATATTCCACTCAGAAAAATTCATCATAAAATATCTTAATTCAATACCATTTTTGTAATAAATAGATATTAAATTGCATAAATATATTAGACATCACAGCATAAGAAATACGTATACGTCAAGTATAACATCTATATCGTGTGTTTGCTACGTTTTTCTTAGATTGTCGTAAAATAGTTTTAGCTTTCAAAACAATATTAATTTTTATTTAAATCATTCTCTCTCTAGCATCAAATGTAAGATTACTTGTAAGAATAATTCTTGCTCTCTCCCATATCTCGTATTATTATATATTAGCGGTTTATTCATGGATTCGTAATATGATACGTCGTTCGATAATACTCCTCTGTAAATATCTTACACCCCCGTGATTACACACATATACATATATTTAGTCGGCCAACTTGTAGACCCACATGATTCGTGAGAACGCGATTTCACGACGAATCGCTTTCTCATGACGTGTTGTCGAGGGCAAAAACGCCTCTGGTCGACGTCGTCCCGCATACAAGATCACCTACGTAATACAATATAACATATGACTGCGGGTGGAAATAGTTCATGGGCTTACGTATCTTCGGATCTGATATTGCTTCTCGTATTCACGCAGAAACGCGGAAAAATGCGCCCATATGCAGGCCGTTCTAATCTACCTACAGATCGGGATCCAAACTAACTTAATCGATGAGTTTTTCAAACATGCTTCTTTTGCTCCAAAATTGTTTGGAGTTTCTATATTATAAAGATATTAGGTCTATTAATATTTTTGAGAAATATGAATATATAAATGTGAATTCGAATTAAATATGGTGTTTATTTCTAAAGAAGGGGAAGAAGAGGAAAGAAAGAAAGAGAAAAGAAAGAAGAGAGAAGAAAGAAGATATATTTATCTCTTATCCTTTTTTTTTGTTTCTTTCAATTTTATTTTCAATTAATTTTATTTTTTATATGTATGTGTCCGTACGTATTTTAAACAAATATATTAGTATTGTATAATATGCATTATATGTAGTATGTAAAATAAAATATGATCATAAAATCTGTTCGAGTTTATAATAAGCTAATTCACAAATGCTGCACAATGCTCCATGGTTTCTCTTTTTAATACTTCCCATCGCACTTACATCTCTTTTTCTGGGAACGAACGAGCAATTTATTTCGAAGGGAGTATTCGAGATTGTTATGTGTGGCTGTAGACTTGAAAAGGTAGCACCCACACGTTGACGAAAATATTCCATCGATAAATTGTTCTCGAGTCCTCCAGGACCCCGTATGGCGAAACCATATGCTTTTGAAGTCCGTTTATGCTGGCTGAGAGATGACTCTTTCCGACACGCGACCCGCAGCCATTCCCGGACACTTCATTCTCGACGTTTTATTCGTGGCCGCGAGAAAATCCTATAGCCGTGGAATCTCTCATTGTCATTACGTCACTTCACAGAAATAGGAAACGATATACAAATAAAATATCGAGAGACATAATTATCAATGCAATCTCTTTGCATAAAAACTCTCTAAAACACATATTAACATGGCTTAAATGATTTTATTAAACTTTTCCAGTGTTTTTTTTTTATGTAAACGGATATTAGGCGGAAATTCGTGCTGTTAAATGAACGACGAAGATACCATATTACGAATAATATTCGTTGCGCAAATACGCAACGGGGATACGAACGCGACGGATGCAAGCGAGCGTGTTCGCCGAGAGTTAATCAGGATGCGACGTCATCGTTTAAAGCGTTCGTATTTTCTCTCACTTCGAAGGGCGATATATGCGCGAGCTCGAAACCGCGCGATATGCGCTTGGATATTAATTTCGCGAATAGTGTCCGTACGAAATATATATTCCACCTTTTATTCTTAAAAAAAGTCGTGACTCCATCTTTTTCTTTTTTTCTTTATTTCTCACGGCGATATTATAATTACCGTACGTGATAGATCAATTATTATTACATTGATTATATTGTTCTATATCATATATTATATATTTTACTCTATATTAAACAATATAAAATAATTTATAGATAAATACCTAAACTTAAAAAATCAATAAATTAAAATTAAAATGTTTTATGTATAAAATCGATTAACACTATCTTATTCATTAGTCATTATACATATATGCATACCTACTGATATTGAAGTCATTTTTATACGTCTAGCCCGTATTTTCAAAAGCCCAGAATAAGACGCCGAGACAAGCTTTACATGGTCGTGTGCCAGAAATATAAACACACACACAGAGAACTTTTATTCTCCCTTTGGACATGAATGGACCCAAATTCTAACGTGTCATTGTATACGATCCGAGGAGTTCAGCTATCAATACAAAATCGACGATTTGTGACAGACATATAGAGAAACATGTCTCTTGATATTCGCCTTATTTTCCGTAAACGCAGTCTACGATTTCCAAAATCTTACGATTATTATTTTGTGTTCTTTTTATCAATTTCATATGTTCATATATCTAATTATAAGCGTAGAACAAGTAATAATAATAAGGAATGAAATTTTTTTTCTTTTTTTTTTTTTTAATTTATAAACTTTATCATAAAGCTGTTGCTCCATGAGAGAGTTTAGCAGAAAAATTTCAATATACCGTACCGGCTGACAGTTAAAAGTTAAAAGTACGATATCGGTAGTGGTCGGCAGGAAGAGCTTGAGAACGCGTAACATCTCATTGACGATATTTGCGGCACGGAGAAAAAGAGAAAGAGAGAGAGAGAGAAAGAAAAAGAGAGAAGCATGGCGGAGGTTCCTCGTCGCCTTCGCGTAATTACGTCCAATTGAGGCAATTTAGACCAATTGAACGTTAACAGGCTCAATTGCCAGGCCAGGCCCCGACGCTGCGGGCAGCATCGCACGTTCGTCGTTAATCGTTATGACAAACCTACGACGGAAAAAAAATACGAATGACGTGCAGAAAAAAGAAGAAGTCCACCGTTCAGAGGTCGAGCATCCGCGATCCGCGTCTCTCTGTTTCTCTCTCTCTTTCTTTCTCTCTTGCGCGTGCGTGTGTTTCTGACGAAGTTTCCTTTCGTGATGAAGTTTAGATTCGACCTCGCGTCTGTAGTTTGCAAAATCTTATATAATCCAGAAGGATTTTGTACTTGCATTTACAAGTTAGTATTGCTATAATATCGATAAAAGGATATTTTATTACAATTGTATTAAGATATTTCAATCATTTTTATAGCATCTTATTTTTCAGGTCAGAAACTTCTTTTTTTTTTTAATTACAATTATGGTAAAATATAACGATTTGATCGAGCTAATTTCGATGCTCTGATTATTGTAATTGTTTTATAAAATAATCAAGATTGCGTTCCTCGTAAATTTACCATAAATCTACTATAAATTTAATACTTATTTATAGCTTATGTATGTGAAATTTGTACAAGAGTTATATGCAACAAACGTGTAAAATAATAAATTATTATTTTTTATGTTTATTATTCTTATTTTAACTAATACAGTTATAAAAGTTATATTTTGAAGTATTCTTCAAATTAACGATTCGATATAACGAAATTTCAATAAAATAACATACTTACAATTAATGATTGCGTGATTTTGATAATGTCACTTATTAAGTAATTCTGTATTAAATAAAAGATAAAAAATAAGACGACTTTATTACACGTAATTCATAGATATATAGCAAATTTGGTTGGACGCACCAATGCGCACTGGTGCATATTAAAACCGATGTACACTGATTTAATCTTTAAATCTTTAAAGTAAAATGCAAATATCTCGACTGATAAAATGCCCAATACATATTTTATCAAATAGCACAATAAAGAATATTGAGAATTTCGCGATTTAACACGTTATATTAAACACACACTTTATGTTGATTTGTGTACGACGGCTTTAATGTGCGCACAAACTGAATTCGCTAATAAATATGTAGAGACCTGTTCTTTTCGATCAAACCACTTTTTTCTCGATCTTTATCCGTTCTTTATTATGACATGTACCTATTTCTTTTTTTATTATGTCGTTCTGAACGTGTACACAGAGCGCAGCTAAAAAAGAGTAAATTCTCGAATAATTTTATACATTTGCGCTACGTATCGAGGGTCCATTTGATGGAAGCTAAAGCGAATAGGTGGAGCCGAAGAGGCCGCGCCACTTTATCCCCCTCCGCGCGAAGTAGAGGGGCGACGACGTATCACACTTGTCTTCTTTTCTTATCTCTCTTCAGACCAGACTTCGTCCAACCGCGTCGCAGACGGAGTGGGGAGCGTTAACGCGTCTCCTTCCTCGTGCACTTCACGTTCTCGTCTCTTTTTCTCGCGTTTCGCCCGCTTGCATCATGCTCGTCCGTCACAGATACCGGTCATTTGCATAATCATGGTGCAACAAACGAGAAATTTCAAGATAAAAACGCGCACTGTTCGTCTTCCTTCGGCGAGATAATCAAGTTCGTGGTACGCGATATGAAGGTCGGCAAGCGCGAGCGAGCTGTGATATTTGACGAAGGAAAAATTTCAAAGATTCGAAAAAAATTTAAAAAAAAAACAAGAATTATCTTCCCTCGTTCGATGTGTCGCTATTTTTTACACATTCGCGGTCCGCGAATTATGACGGTACGCTACGAGATCAACATGGAGTCTCGCTCGTTCTTGGCGGTGAAGCTTACGGCGACTCGCACTTCCGGTACGCCGCGCGGCGCGAGAAGCGCGAAAGCGCGATGGCGGGGAATCACATCGCGAATCCTCCTTGGACCGCCTACGAATCTTGAACACCTGGTCAATCCGGCGATGGACCGACGCACCGCGGACGAACACGCGTTTATTATGTAGGTCATGTTTGTGTCTCGCGAGGAGCAAGATGGCGGACGCGCGGATGCGAGAGAAAGTCGCGGATACGGAGGGTCGGTGCAGGAGGCTGCGTTACACTGCAGTCCGGCGCTCACCGGACCTTCACTTATATCGTCGCTCGGCTAATAACGCTAGTAATGTGATATGATTAGCTTAGTTGAGTTCAGTTTAGTTCGTATTCGTTCAATTTAGTGGTTCGCCAGCAAAATCACATCGAGTTAAACCCATTTAGGCCAGTTAAGTTACCGACTTCTCCTCGTTCTCTTGCGGCCGCTACCGCCGCCGCCGCTGCCGCCGCCGCCACTGCCGCGCGCATCGACCTCCTGGGGTTCGATTCTCCTTGACGCGGAGAAATATCCCGAAATGTCCTAGAACATCCCGCATGAGAGTCCGGTCTTGTAATCTGCCGTGAAATTGGAAATTGAATCGCCGCGGGGATCTCACCGCCATTGAACCATCTTGGTCGACTGACAATGAGTCAGTCGGGAATGCAATTGATCTAATATAAGAAACAAGGTCTCAAACCCTTTTAAAGTATGATCTGGAAAAAAAAGTACTTCATATTTTACAATTTTCGTCAGATCTATATAGAAAATGTCTATAAAAAAGAAATAATATTTCTGAGGAATTTCTGTATAAGGAATAATAACACTTCTAATTTTTGTCAAAATTAATATAACATTACGGTTTAGATTTATAAAGAACATAATATAATACTAGCAAGAAAAATATATATGTATATAAAATATAAAAAAGTATTTGTATTTTTAAAAACTCTGACTCGTTCGTCGGAATTGCAGGAACGCCTGGAAATTAATTGATATAACGTATAAAATGTTAAGATTAAGCGATAAGCTGCTGTTGCGTTTAGGTTTACGCATTAAAATGGTGGGACGATGGATCACGATGACGCGGCGCAGTCACCCGCATTATCGCACCTTTATCCTGAAAGTTTCTTTATATTAATTACCGTAATATCCCTCATATTATTGTATTCCCCCTGTCGATTGTTTTACGAGATAAAAACGATCGAACGTGCGTGCTTTGACCATGCGGACCCTAGGAATAGGTATTATACTATGCCCATGGCTTTGACCAGAGAATGGATATCACAAGTGAAATATTATTTAATTGAGTAAAGTATATAATTATTTTGAATTAACGATTAATGACGCAGAAGTAAGTTAATAATAGTTCAATTTTTAAGAGCCATAAGAACAAAGAAATGCGAGATTAATTTTGAAACAACAAATTATTTTTCTTCGTCACACAATTTGTATTTCTTGGCAACAAATTTCTTTTTCCTGATTGTATAATTGCTGACATTTGAATACATTTTATAATAATCTCAGGTCAATATTGTTACGTATATTTAATTATCATTCGGATGTTGTCGCACTTCTTGACGTAGTTGCAGACATAAACAGCAGTAATAAATGATAAACCAGATAATTTTCCTGATATTAAACTTTTTTTTTATAAGGCAGTTAATAGAGAAAATAATCTAACACTTCAATAGAAGTCAATAAAATGAGACAGAAGATGTAATGGGTAAAATAAATCTAGGATTAATTCGTATACAAAAATGAGGAAGTAATGGGGCGATCGAGCAGGGACAAGGTAATGCCGGGGAAATGATTAGGGTCGATCGGTGGCGCGATGGAGGCGATCAGAGCGAAGAGCGCGACGAAATCGGCGCGTATACAAGCGCGCGCTAATTACCGACCACGAAAATTAACGGTTAATATACGCGCGTGTACGCACGGGGAACGGGGGGTTGGTTTGATTGGGCCAATTCGAGGCAATTCCTGGCGATTGCTGATTTCATTGAGCTTGCGCTTAAGAGTGGCCTGGCTCAGTGCTACGCCAACTGCCGACCAACAGAGACATGGATCTCTTCCCCGGGGCAACGAAGGTGCCGTACACCTTTCGCGATCTCGATCGATGGTTGATCGACGCGCGGATCTCCCATTCGCGTTTTCGCACGGCATCGACTTTTCTCACCTCGCTGGATCGTCCGTGAAGAACAGTTCGTTATATGGAAATATCGTATACCGCTTCCGATCTGCATTTCGTTGAACACGGAAGATGAAGAAAAAAAAAGGTGAAGAGGAACACGAGGACGGAAGAGTTGTCAATTGTTGCACGTGTCTCGAATGTTTCTCATCTCGATGATGGTAATTCATATTTGTATGTTCAATCGGAAAGGAGAGTGTTCGTCTCGCAAAGATTTTGATGACGGCACGCTAATCGACGCGAGATTTACACGTAACTATACACGTCGCTGTGCTGCACCTGAAAAGTTTGAGCGATTAGAAAGATGATACAAGGAAAAGAAGAGGAACGTCGGAATTCACGATGGATTAAAGGTAAGAAAATAAGCTGTTAATCATACGCTTCTTTAAACGTCACGTAGGTTGCTTTATCGTGTACTGCAAATGGAAGAAAAGAGGGATTAGTTGCTGTTAACGTGAATTTCTTCAATTCTAAATTGTTCGGATTTTCTAAACATTATCCAAGGAATTTTTTTCCATATCTTAATATTTCTCGAGTCCGTCTCACGTATTACCTCTAAACGCAATGCGGAGACTGGGTGAAACTCGTCTACTTCCCACGAAACGAGAGCGACTCCCTTATTTCTATTCCCACGAACGCCTAGCGTGTAACCCTCGCACGGATGCTCGTACCCCGTGTCATTTCCACCCCCGTCCGCGCACCAGCAGATATCGAGAGACGTTTTTTGCGCGCAGGTCGGCAGAGGAGGGGAGGGGGAGAGATAATGGAGAAAGGAGGGGGGGGGGGAGACGAGTCGCCCACTGACCACGGGGGCCCGCGGAAACAGTGGAGCGAGGAGAACGATGGCGCTGGACCATGAGAGGCAGCATCACCGCGCCCGCATGAAGCAGGATTGGCCGGGGCCCCGGGTATGGGGGCGGTCTGGGCCGGCGTGACGCGGAAAATATAAGCCTGTGTGAGTGGCGGCTGATTAGCCAGAGGCTCGGGACGTGGAGTAGTGGCGAGAGTGTCCCGACAGAGAGAAGAGAGGACGGACGTTCCTCTCGTTTTCGAGGGAGACGTCGATCGTCGGGTTATTCGGTCCAGTTCTTCCAAGGTCCGCCGCGAATAATCGGCCGGCGCATCGTGCGAGTTAACGCCGCTTAAAACTAATCAAAATTAATCATAACCCAGGCAACAATTGATCGCAATTGCCGCGCGCGCTCCATTACGGGCAATCGGGCAATCGGGCGACGCGCCGATCCTCTTCCCTTTTTTTTTCTACCGACGGGAAGCGGAAAGAATCTCGGAAGAGCCTCGCGATGATCTAAGTATGCCAAGGTGTGAGACGGCCGATCTCGTTGGCTCTCGGATTTCAATTTAACCGTGTTGGTCACTTGACACTCCCGAAGATGGTGAAATTGACGGAGGAGATCCGAAAAGGGAAGCTTCACGTTGAAGAGATAAGCAGAAGTGATTTGTGACATCCCTCACGTTGGAGGGATTGGATTTGTGACAGCCGGCACGTTGGACCAAGTCGATTAAGATTCGGGAATCAAAAGTCGAGGTTTCGCAAGCTTGGTGATTGCGTACAATCCGATTTTTTTTTAACCGAACCGAACAACGGTGCGAGCTGGACGTGGGATGGAAACGCGGAATGAGAGTAAAAGCTCTAATGCGAGAAAAGAGAGCTAACAAATAATTGATGATCAGTCGAATCCGACATCCTAGAAACTTCCTCGTTTCTCGTCTTTGGAGTCGGTAGTAACATATCTCTTTGAGATCAAGAAAGATATACTTCGTAGAAAAAAACGTCGAAATTTTACGCTTTGAAGTGCGCGGACTATCGTCCGATCCTTCGAGAGAGTTTGTCGGTTTAAAGGTCTCCCGTTTAAGGGAAGGAATTATTATCAAAGAAGATGGACGGTGCACCCTCGTGGGACGATCCGATCTTCTCGGACTTTGGGACGCGCGGCGGGACCACCGGAGCCCACAGTATCCAGGTGATGCTGAGCTTGCACGGTGGTGGCGGTCATCATGGAAGCGGCGACCTGATGCCGACCGGCGGCGGTCAGCTCCACAAGCTCGACTCGTCCAACAGCCCGTCGCCGCATCATCAGGCCGCGTCGCAGCATCAGCATCACCTGCAGCAACAGCAGCAGCAGCAGAAAGAGCTCAAGGAGCTCGAGTTGTCCGGCATGTACGCGCCGCTGCCGCCGCAGACCCAGGACGTCACCACCTCGACGTCCACCAGCGTCACGCCGACCTCGACGAGTCTTCAGCAGAGTTTGCAGCTTGGCAACGCGCTCAAGAGGAAGCCGGACGATCCGATCAATGCGCTCGCGCCAGGTAATCGATGCTCGATTCGGTTATCTTCTCCGTCTTTTTCTCATCAATCATGAAGCGTGTCCCCTTCGAGACACGACCCTACGCTTATCTTTCTTCTTATTTCCGCTTTCTACAGAAACTGTTGTAGCGCTCCTCCTGTTGTCCTCCTGATTCAGTTCCCTGATCTCATATCTAAACTTTCCAAACTTTTCGATTGACAAACAAATATTAACTTTGCAGTCAGCAGCGAGGCGCAGCCAGCCAAGAAGGACTCGAAAAAGAAGACTGACAACAATAATATCAAGAAGAAAAAGACAAGGTACTTGCATGTGATGAAACTATGTGATTGATCTTATATTTAAATATCCTCTCAAGTATTTCATTTTATAAAATAAAAATCTCTTAAATTTATCATTAAAATCTCTTAAATCTATTAAAATATCAATACATTTTTAATTTACATTTATATTATAGACATTAAATCTAAGTCTCTTTTTCCGGTTTATTTGTAACTAATGTTTATTTATATCTAAATATATGAAATTTTCGATTTTTATATTTGATCTCTTTGTTTCAGAACAACTTTCACGGCTTATCAGCTGGAGGAATTGGAAAGAGCCTTCGAACGAGCCCCTTATCCGGATGTCTTCGCGCGCGACGAACTTGCGCTGAAGCTCGCGCTATCAGAGACTCGCGTGCAGGTGTGGTTTCAGAATCGTCGTGCAAAGTGGCGAAAGAAAGAACCACCGCGCAAGACCGCCGGTTACATGGCCGCAGGTTCCGCCAGCCCCGGTCTGTCAGGTAAAATTTTGCATTTTTGTGTGCAAAACCTGCGTGACAGAATCTTTTCAAAGAAAGAGAGCAGAGAGACGTTAATAAATAAATCAATATATAAAGGAATATAAGATTTCTCAAAATATCAACATAATAATTAATAAGATCAAAATACGATTTAAATTTAAAATGTCTTAAAATTATATACCTACATATATTCTTCCAATCTATTGTATTATTTTTCTATATATACTGCACATGTAGAAAAAATATCTCGAAAAATATATTTCTATAGATATGAAACTATATTTTACATTCTATCCAACGCAACACTCGCGCACGATAAATTATTACAAAATTATATATTCTATATATTACGTCCCTTGAACTCTACAGCTTATATGTAGAGATTCTGTTTTCTCTTTCCATTTATCAGAACGTTTCCTATGTTTTCAGGCTCTTTCACGTCGCTCAACAACACCCTGAACCCGTTCGCGTCGCCGACGACGGCGACGGCGCCGTCGGACGCCTGGGCATACTCGCCGGCGGCTTACGACCTGGCGCCGCACCTGAATCTACTGAACCCGTCCAATTCGCCGTACTCGGCGGCCGCGGGCTTCGCCAACAACGGCAGCGTCTCGTACTCGTCGTACGCGAGCATGCTGCCGACGCAGCACGACGCCGCATTGTTCACCACGTCGGCCGCCGCCGGCAACACCATGCGCGTCCATCAGGACTACATGAATCCCGGTGGCGGCAGCAGCCCGCCGCCGTCCGGCGGGCCCCTCACCCGCGCCGACTATCAGACCATGGTGACGACGCACTCGCCGCCCACCCACCTCGGCAACTCCATGTCCGAGGACGAGCACGGCGGTTGCCTCGCGGACAAGTACGCGCACGACCAAGCCGCGGCCGATTACGGCCAGCAACAACAGCAGCAGCAACAGCCGCCGCCGCCGAATGATCAGAAGCAGGACTACGGCATGCACTCGCCGCAGGCGCGCCAGGCCATGAAGGATCAGGTCATGGTCAAGAGCGAGCCCGGCAGCCAGCCGAGCTACGTCCAGCTGCCTCCTTTTCTGAACTGACTCGCGGCCTCCTCCGCTCTAGATCTCTTCTAGGCGACTTTTGAGATCTGTCCGCGATTTTTCGCGACGAGCGCGAGGAGTATTTAGATCCTGGACTTGCAATTTCGATCGCGTAACTTCGACCGAACTCTCGCACCGGCGCTACTTACATTCGGTAATTCTCGATGGCGAACGAGCAGAATTCGACTCTATTAACTCGAGAACGGGCGCCTTTTTTTTTGCATGAACGGTCACCTGGGGCTTTCATATCCCAATTAAAAGTCATTGTTATTAATTACATATTGCATACTTTGGATTGTTCTATAATTTTTCAGTATTTGAGAACAATATGTATATAGATTTACTCAACATTTTCCGAAAAAAGTAAAGCGAAACCAAAGGAATATTTAAAAAAACGAAAGAAGTACATTAAAATTATTATGCCTTTTTTCGACACTGGAGTGTTAAATAGCCCCACCGCTCATTCTCGGGTTAATGATATAAGAATTCAGAGATTGGAATAAATTTTTTTGAAAAATGCTATTTAAATCGTGAGCACCGGTGAGATCTCGATCGGTGTGCGGCATTCCGATTTTATTCGAAAGGATAATAATATAAGTCCTAGGCTCTCGAGCTCGAAAATATTTGCGTTGCAACAGCCGCGATGTTTCTGTACTTGTTGCTTGAGTGATCGCGAGTGACGCGTCGCTTTACGCGTGAGAGTGATTTCGAGCCAAATTCCGATTAACTTAATCGGCAATTAACTTAACAAATAGTATTTTGTTACCACGAATAGAATTATTAATTCTTTATTGTTTTGACGTAAAAAGAAAAATTAGGGATTAGAGACAACAAATTATATATATATTTAATTATATAATTGAAAACTTTACTATCAGATTAGATTAATTCCGATTAAATTAATCGGAGCTTAGCCTGAGTAGCCCAAAGTCGATTGAGCATCTATGTGCGAGAGATAATGCCGAAGAAAAAAAAGGATGTAAAAATATATCCTGAGGATATAAAATATTTTATTTAACGAAAGGAAAGGGAATATATATATATTTATATAAGAAGGATTCTATTTTCGCCGCTCTAATAACTTCATGTCTCGATCCGCGCGATTAACGCGTGATTGAAAACAGATTTGCCTGGAAAATGAAGGAAAACTAAAACGAAGAATTAAGACACTTGGAGTGACATCTCGCGATGACTATACTTCATTCGCATCCGAAAACGCTTCTTGGTTGATAAGGATAAAAAATATGAAAATAATTCTTATGTTATGCTATTAATAATTACCCCATTTCGGAAAAATATGAATTTTTCTGAATCTAATGAGAGTGAGAGAGAGAGAGAGAGAGAGAGAGAATGAACCAAATATATGATTAGATTTGTAATATAATCGAGACAACTTTCCGTGCCTTGAATAATTAATGCCTTATGCGCAGTGCCTTTGCGTTAGAAGAGAGTAATCGAAATAATCTCGCTTTATATATCTTGCAATATTCAGTTTCTGTATAAAAATAATTTGTAATAAATGAAGAACGACGCAAAATTGATATAATCTCATCTCCGTACCGCAGTATTTGAATTTTATGCGCATAGTACGCGAAGATAATTTGTAAAAAAAAAAAAACGAGAATCAACGAACTCGATAGGTATTCTTCGCTTGATCTTCCATTTCGTAGCCTTTGGTTGAAACATATTACTGTATTTTTTCATCCCACTTTTACATACGTTGTATAAGTTATAAATATGCAAACTTTGTTTTCTGTAACGTGACTTGCTGTAAGATATTCTATACAAGTAAAAACGTTTATGTACAATATGTACATTATGTATGTTGTTTCAACTGTTTACATTACACATATTGTTACTGTGTACATTGTCTACATCATTATGATCAATATCATCATTATCTTCTATTCTCAGATTATTTTTCACAATATTCACATTACTATCAGATTTCTTCACGGAATTTTGTTTTTCCGAAGATTGTTGCTTCGCGATCTGCTCATTGCTCCACACACCATCGCCTGTGAAATGATTATTTTTCTCTAGCATATACAGGCACAATGCGAGATACTGGCTATTAGTAAACGAATACTCCGTACTCTGAGAGTACTGTCGTTTCAAGTCAGCCAGTACTTTTTTCACTCTGGATCTGAAAAGAAACAGGAGATTTGATCAGTCATCTCTATTCTAATACTACAGTATAACAAAATAAATAAAATAAAATAAAAAAAAGCTCGAAGATTGAAAAAACCAAAAATAGGAAAACAGAATTCATAATTTAAACTACTATTACTCTCTTTGTTGAATATTCTAAATTATGTCTAATTTAAATAATAATTCTATTATTAAGTAGATTACTGTTTATAAAGTACGATGTGTATATTCGGGCGTATCTCGTTTATCGTAAAATGCTTCTTTAGATATTTTAACATCTGCACGATATCAACAAACGTAGCCGTTTTCCAATGTTGATGTCTCATTAGCAAATCGACCTCGTCCACTCCCAATTCCTTTATTAACACATGTCTTAAATTATGTTTGGCTGAAACTATGCCGGCTTGTATAGATCTAAAAAAATAAAATTAAAAAAATATACATACATACAATAATATTAAAATATATGAAACCACATAGAGTCCTTCAATGTCCCACTATATTTGCAAAATATTTTACAAACTCTTACTTGTCCACTGCTGCTGCTGTAGACAGGAACGATTGTGGATGAGCCCACTTTAAAGAATCCATTATGTCAATATAGTCCACACGATACTTTGTTTTCTCTATTTGGCATATAAGTTGCAACATTCGCGGATGCTTGTACCACATGTTCAGTTCTGGGTGACGTTTTAAAATCTCTATTCGCTTGTGGAAGGCTTCATTACTTATCAAAAAAACTTTCATATAATTTTTTACGTATTTATCCGGTATTTCATACTGTTGAAACAACATCAATAATCGTTTAATATTATCCACATCTTGTAAAAGTATATAGGGGTATTTTCTCAAGAAGGTTACAACTGGGATTTCTAAGATGTCCGTAAAACTATTCAACAGCGACCTGATGTTATCGGCGGAAGCGACGATGACCGAGGGATCCTTTCTTATCTGTTTGAACAATAAACTTATGTAAATATATTTTATAGAATCAGCAAAAACTTAGAAATACTAAGACTCGATTAAGATTAGAAATTCAAATCGAAGAAATAATTCAAAGCAGACTTGAGAAATTGAACGAAAATTCGCTTTCAACTCCTTTAAACTGATCAGGAAAATTTTCATAAAGAAATTCACATAAATTTTAATATTAAAGCTGTATTTACCATTTCGTCGTCATAATGAAGATCAAGCCTGAGTACTTTCAGCGTCTCCACAATCATGCTTATGCTCTTTATTTTCATATAACTGTGCAATAATATTTTATCGTCCAAATATGGCAGATTGAATACCCGAGTTTTGCAATACAGTAGACACTTTTGATAGTATTGCCGGAGTGTCAATTCCTCACTCAATTCCAACTGAGAAATATCTTTAGGAACTTCACCACCGAATATATTTGCAGCAATGTTTTGCTTGGCTGGTATATCAGTCTTCTCTTTGAACTTGGACACTTTTGTGTTCAAATGATAGACTGTTCTAGGATTTTTAAAAATTATTGAAAGAAACTTATTCGTTTTAACAGAACATAAATAATTCTGTCGATTGTATACTTACTTGTTTAGTAGATGCGTATTTATAACTGGCACTCCTACATCTTTGAGTACATTAATTCTATGCTCTAACTTATAGTCAAGCAATTTCAGACAATAGTGGAGCTTTTCCAGAGATTCCACATTGACATTATATTTCTGGAGTAAATAAATAAAGATATTGTATATTGTAAAAAAAAAAGATTACATCATTCATTTCAGAAAAGATTGTATTCTAACTAAAGACTGCGTAAAAAGTAGAAAAAAAACTAAAAATTTAGAAAAGTAGAGAGAGAGAGAGAAATTCTAAAAAGGAAATTTTTGAAAATATATTTCTTCAAAAATGAGTGAGTCTATAACGAGTCAGGTAAACAGTTCCAACTAATTACAGCTTTAGTTAGCAATTCTTTGTTGATCCCTCGATTCTATTAAATTATATCACAAATAATGTAAAAAATATCAAGTCATTTGGTCATCCATATATTATACTTGACTTAGAGAAAAAACAAATTGTATTTAAAATTATATTTGTATACCCACCTGAAATATCTGACAATTTTTTAATACTCGATGACAGGGAATATCAATGGTACTTTTCTTCATATCGAGAAATTTGTCCACTTCGGTCGAAGTTAAACCCAGGTTCATCATGAGAATCTTTCGAAACTCATTCCTTTTTGAAATGTATGACATTCTGAGTAAACTTCTATTACTGAATCTCATGATTAGAAAAAATATTGTATTGATTTATGCGATATATTTTCCCAAATTTGACTTAATAAATTTTCTTTTAATTCACAGCAATCACGTGTATTCGAGTCGAGATATTTTATTATTCTACGGTGCTGTAAACGATCATAAAAATATTTGTTAGGTTAAGACGGTTTCCGACCGCTAATCAAACCTAACCTAACTAATTTATTCCGAAACAGCTGTAAAGCCCCTTGCACAATGCCAGGCAACAGGCAATAGGAACAGGGAATAGAAATCAGAAATCATGTATAAATGCAGAATAAACAGTGACACAGGCAATAGACACAGAGTTTCCGTCACTTTGGAAATTCTGTGCCTATTGCCTATTGCCAACCAATCATAGCATTTGAATTTTTTAGGTTGTAATTAACGATTTTTTGGTTATTTCCTGTTCCTATTGCCTGTTGCCTGGCATTGTGCAAGGGGCTTAACATAGGGCGCGTTGTTCAGCAGAACAAACGTGATTGGCTACTTTGCAACTGTGTTGTAAAATTCGTGAATATGATTGGCGTATACTCTTATGCAGAATCTACAATGGCTGCGTTCAGCAGACACAACTGTTGAGTTCGTCTTATCAACACTCTGTGTTGATTGGTTGGTTCTAAAAGTAAGAGCCAATCACGTTCGACTGCTATTGAGCGTCTTGGTCTGCTGAACGCGCCTAATTTAAAGATTTTATATCTTTTTGCTTCCTCATAGAGAAAGCTTTGTGATGGTAAAAAAAATTTTTTTCGAGATTGCCTATTGACGAGCTTTATCCCGTCAGGGATAAGGCGTGCGAATTAGACAGGACACTTAACTGTTATAGTTTGGATATGTATATATATATATATATATATATATATATATATATATATATATATATATATACATATAATTATAATAAATAAAATCAATGCTTGAAAACTTGTTTTCTATTGCACAATATAGAAGTCTGTGGAAGAAACTGAGCCTCTAATAGTGCATGCATATGCGCACTGTCTGTGTGAGTATGCCACACGTGCCCTAGCAATAAGTTAAGTATAGCACTGCAGTCTATCTCGTGAAAAGAGAAATTGAGATTAGATATAATTATGTGTTAGTGTTTGAAAATATGAACTAATTTGTAAAAACATACGTATATCATTATTAAATAATTAAATATTTTAAAGAAAAAATAGTTTCTTAAAGTTTTTTAAATAAAATATGGAAATATTTTTTTCTAAATCTGAGATATATATCGTGAACACGTGCTCTGTTTTTTTTTACCACGTGAGTAGCAAAGAAGAAACGAAAAAAATTGCTCATGTTCGCTGCACTTACGTTTTCTAAGTGACTAATATTTTCAAGAATGTATATTTTTTATGTTATTTATAATATATTTTCTATCTTACATATCGATATGCATAATAGCGATTAAGTCAAACATATATATATGAATACAGCGAATAAAGAAAATTAACGGAAATTTGACGAAAGCTAAATTAAAGATTAATCGGTAAAGCTAATCGATTTTTATACTCACTGTTTATGCGTAGCAGATTTAATTTATCCGTAAAAAATAAAAAATCAAGAAAGAGAGAACATGTGGGAACACGCAGTCGGTGAGCACCACACAGATACTAGACTGCGAGCAGTATGAGTTTCTTTCATCCCGATGGGTGCATCCCGATGGAGAAGGAATAGCGGAACGGAACAGTAACGGAAAAGAGATATGGCTTGTGCGCAAGCTTGATGTATACATACATTAAACATGCATGTATAAAATATTTAAAAGAGAATTTGGAAAGTGATTCTTTGCATGTGCTATTTAATAATTTTAATGGCTTGCCACTTAATAGCTTCAGAATCTAATTTGTAATAGCTTCAGTTATCTAATTGTAATAAAAATCTTTAAAAAATTATAAATATAGAGATAATATAAAAAAAATTTGCATCAACACTGCATTTTCTAGAAGCCTATGGATGCCACCGAGTGTGAGATTGCGATGTAATAGAAAGTGCATGGACAGTTGTCTCTTCGCGCATGAACAATTGTTTTTTTTATTTGTGACAAGTCAAATACTTATACTATGTCAATGCAAGCATATGTTTTTCATAAATAAATATTATTAAATTAATTCATATGTAATGATGTAATTGCATTCGAAATATTAACTTTGAAATCAAATATAATCTCTGTTCCACAATCCCCTATGTGGACATATGTTAATGACAGTCGATAGTTCGTATAGAATACAAAAAAGTGCATACTGAAGAGAGAAATTTATCAGATTTGAATCAGTAGGTTTAGTCAGTATCGTAGTGTTTAATTATTTTCAAAATGCATCGTATGTCATTATAGATTCACATAAAATGAGATTTGCATATTCATAAAATACACAAAATAACACAAAATTTTTAAATACTGAGATCTTATCAGAAATGATGTTTTATTTCTTACAATTCATACCAGCTGGCATTGCATTTGCCCTGTATTAAATAGCAAATTATAATACACATTAGATATATAAAACGTTAATTGATATTAATTGTTGTTAGAAAACTTAGTAAGTATCGGCAAGAGTTTCTAAGTAAAATTTATTATGTCTCCATACCACAGTTTAAGAAAATTTATTTCAACGATCTTATACACAGCAATGTATTAATCGATATTAATCTCGTACTATATTCGATTAATACAGTTTCTTCGTTTGTGTGAAATGGTCAAATAGAAAGTACAATAATCCGCGCGTGTATTTACATCAAAATATTGTACTCAATATTCAGTAATTCCTTGTCATTTGTCTTTTTTTTTTAGACGCGTTGGTCAGTTTTTCGTTTAAATCTTTTCTCGAGAAAACGTACATATTTAAATCTCGGAAGGTTTAATCCGTAAAATCACAGGAACACTAGTGCATGGCAGAATCGCCAATTCCGTGACAACGGCCGTCACAAGATCGGCCGGCGTCACGTCGTAAGTGATGTTCAAAAGATTCAACGATTTCTTCGTTCGCCAATTTGAGAGTAGAGACCTTTTACCGTTCGATTGATGATTCACGAGCTCGTCTGCGTTACCTAAAGCAAACATCGAACAAAATGAGTAGCTGATGCAAAATAGAGAAAAAATTGCAACATTAGATAAAAGTTATAATCATCACTCTCTTAAGAAAAAAAAAATATATATATATATATATAACTTTGAACGCAAAATATATATATTAGATGATATAAATGTAATTATAATATAAAACAATATAATTTTACACAAACATAAACATATGCATATAGAATAAATACAATCTCTAAAAAGATATCTACAGCGATAAAATCTGCTTCCTTGCTTACCTAATTCATTATGAACGATGGAATCGGTCTGCACTCGTTCACACGATTTGTGTGTTTCGCATGCTACTAAAACAGGAACGTTGAAGGCTTTCGCTATTAGAGCAACCTGTGCGGTTCCAACTCTTGACATTACTGCTCCATTAGCTAATATCGCGTGAGCACCTAGAAAAACTTTACTAACCTAAACAAGTAAAATAATAAATTAGCTTGGCGGCAAAAATAGAAGTTAAAAAATGATAAGCAGATATTTGAAGAGCTTATTGTCATGCTTGTTCTCAAATCCGTACTTAAAACAAATAGAAATTATACGTTTACATATAATAGTGATATTATTTTGAGTTTCTTCAATAATTTTGTAATGTGTAAAATCTATCTTTAAAATTTATGGATTAAATATTTGAAAATGAGCTGTGGACAGTCAAAACTGTGAACTATTTACCTCTGGCATAATGAAGCTGAGAGCATTGATCAGTATATACGAGCAGTCAATTCCGTGTTTTGCTAAACGCCTCAATTGTTCCTTCCCTTCCAGCCACGGTCTACCATCAACTACGATCACGCGAAATTGCTTCCCTGCAGCATGTGCCTCCACTAATATCTTGTGAATTAAGGATGAACTGAAAATGTGGTATAATTTTCAGAAATCATATTTCATGTTTCCTTCTTTTAGAAAAATTATTTATTGAAATACAGAAATAAACATATTATCTTAGAAAATAATAATAAATCCTCAAAGAATAAGAAATATATGTGAATTTAATCTTTGAATTATGCTGTATGAATAGATTATAGAATATACTTACTAGCCGTATGTTAAAATAACATTTCCATCCGATATTTTGCTCTGTATCGTTACCGATATTGCGTCATCAGCCAGTTTAATTTGTTCTTCGATATAAGTCTTTATTATTCCTAGTAGCTTAATTTTTGCCTGCAACAGATCAAATCAGATATTAACCCAACTGCTATAGTACGAGGGATTTAAATAAAAAATATATATGTACATATATGCGATTCACAGATTCTCCCAAATCCCCCTTTGTTTCCTTCGTATATTTATTTATTATATATTTAAGAACACTATCGATTTGCACAAGTCGGACAACTTTGTACCAAATAAAAGAATAATTGTAATTTAATTATAAAAATATAATATGATACGACAAAAACAAAATCGCTTACCTCTTCGTCCGACAACGTGGTCGAAAACTGTGTCATCTGCCACTGGATGTGACGCACGGCATTCCGCATCGAGACGCCCAATGGTCTGCAATGATGCAGATACTTGAGCGATTCCTTCAAGTACGCTTCGAGACCGCGGGTGAAATCTTCCTGCGGCGGCTTCACAAAATCCCGGATTACCCGTTTAATAGCGGCCAGAAGCGCGACGCACCTCGCGTTGCTGCCGACGATAATCTTACTCGCGTACTGAACACCCAGTCTGACTATCGCTGGGTGTATATTCGAATTGACCGTGGCTATGCTGAACAACGACTGCTGCCTCTCCTGATACAAGTGTTGAAACAAATGAACTTCGTGCACGTTCTCCTTCATTGTACTCTTCACGACACTTTTCTTCGCCGAACATTTGGATACTGTTTCTACAGGTGGTTTGAGAGATTCCTCGCTTTTCGCACTGTCCTTCGCCGACGACTGTTGCTGCTTCGCAGCTCTCTGGGCCTCCTGCTTGGCTCTTCGCTCCGCGCGCAGCTCGGCCTTGCTCCTCCCATCAGGTTTGCCCTCGGCCGGGCCGTTCTGAACAACATTTGAAGATTGAATTGCCTCTACCTTCGAGGCCTTTCTATCAGGCTGCGAGCCTGCTACGTCTGTCGCTACCTTTGCTTTTTTGTCGCTACTTCTACTTTCTTCTGGGGTCTCACAGCCAGCCGCCACAGACTTACTTTTAATATCGTCCGTTTCCACTACCTTATTAGTTTTTTCCGTTGCTACGTCCACTTTCGCGTCTCCCACCGGGATCTTACAACTGGCCACTGGAGCCACGTTCTTGACACTGTCCACCCTATCACTTTTACCCTTTGCCGCTTTAGCGGCAGCCTTGGCGGCCTTTTTCGCTTCGCGCTCAGCCTTGATTTCCTCTCTCGTCTTTTGCGAGAGACTCGGCCTGCCGTCCGCCTTCTGTGACATGTTCGCCCGTCCGTCGTTAGAACCAACGATCGAATAGCTTTAAGTTCTTCCTCTTTCCGTGGTAACGTTCCTTCCGCTGTCGGATAATCATCAGCATCTGTCAGAGACCTATTGAAACGCTATCCGTCGACGAGCGTAAACAAACGCGGGGCTGAATATCTCCGCTTGTGAGGTGCAATCTTGATTGTGCAGCGTGCTGTTGCATCAGCGAGGACGACGATGCGCTTCGGCGACGAGAACTCCGGTTCGGTCAGCTCCTCTTTGGAGTTTAAACAGCGAAATACTTTATTACTTATGTATTAGTAATTTGAGATAAATTGTGCAAGAGAAAGCTCATTAATTCCCTCTTACTGAATTAAACTCCTTGAATCGTGGATTTTCAGGACAGTCAGGACACATGTGTTCACAAATCTGTCGCCATGCTGGAAATATATCTTGCCATCTAGCGGGTAGAATTGAGATTATCAGCTGCAGAAGTGGGTGCAATTTATTGTACAAATTATCAGTTGAAGATACATATTTATAATTATATAAACAATAATTATAATTTATCATTACATGAAAAGATTAGTTACAGATTGACAATTTATTAGCTAACAAACCCACGATTGTATTTTTTTTATTTCTCCAATAATATTGTAATAAATTCTTTAATTATAATTGAAAGAATAAAAATCTTTATTTTAGAAGAATTATATTTATTTTCTGTTTGCTTTTCCGTCTTTTATGATACTTATATCTTCAATTATAAAATCAATACCTATTTATAGCTAAAAAATTTACATTCTTGGAATTGCTTCCTACTTATAGTATTTTATTTTAAAAATCTCTGAATCATTTTACTTTCTTGTACAACTGTTTCTATAAACGTTTGGGTTTTTATATTAATTTGAACCTAAGCCTAAAGAGCGTTAGGAAGAAAGGTTGATACGCTTCGATTACCTTTTTCATTTTATTTATATAATTTTTCTTAAGATACATCACGCAATTTATTTCTTTGCGGCATCGTCCTCGCGTTGATACGACTGCAATAGCTCTTGCTTCTTCGAGGCAATGCGCTCCGCGCGGCGTTTACGTGCTTCCCTGACCTTGGTGCGCCGAGCCTCGGCCTGATCGGACAGCATCTCGGCACGGGCCTTCTCCGCCTTCTTCTTATGAATAAACTCCATCAGCACTCGCTTGTTCTTGAAAACGTTACCTTTAGCTTTCATGTACAGCGAGTGGTACAGGTGTCTGTCAATTTTCTTCGTTTCGCGGTATTTTTTCAAGAGACGACGAAGGACCCGCATCCTTTGAATCCAGAGATCCTGCGAGATGCATGCGAATGATTAGACAGACTTCACTAACAATAAATTTCATGTATAAATGTTCATGACTTTTTGATTAATAATCAAGAAACAAAGAGCACGGAATTATAACTGCTGGAATATACGTACTTTTTGAGGTGTACGCGCGTTTGCCGTACCCTTTCTCTTACCGAAGCCACAATGACGGCCCTTGCGTCTAGCTTCGGTATTCTTGCGAACGCGAGCTCTCGAGTGTACAGCAACAGGCTTCTTAATAATGAGCCCATCCTTGATTAGTTTTCTAATATTTTGTCCTGGGAAAAACGTAAATCTGTAAATCTTCCTACATAAATTAAGAAAGTAATAATGCAACGACGAACGATTCTCTTGCCGACATTCGGGTTACAGAATTTTTATAAAATTTTTGCAAAAAGAAAAATTCACAGGCCACAAATAACCGCGAGAACTTACGAGAATTCGTATTCGCAATCTCATTGATCTCGTTCGGATCCAGCCAGACCTTCTTCTTGCCACATCTCATAACAGAGGCTGCTAGCCTCTTCTGTAGCTTCAACGAGCTGCAAAGGTAAAAAGTGAGGTTATGCTCATTGCAGAATTTATCGCGACGCGTCTCCGCACGCGGAACGCTCGTCGAAGACAAAAATCACGTCTTTCACGCGTAATTCCATCCGCAAGGTATATATCGTCGACGCAACGACAGAGCGTCACGAAGATATTTCGCGAACGGCGTGATCCCATGTGCTCGACGGATCGCAAACAAGCGACGAGAGATTTCCTCGCGCAATATTCATCGCGAAATCGTGTTCGTACGCGCGGCCGGATTCCAGCGAGTCATACGACGACTCCGAACGCAATTAGCCGCGGTACTTGTCAAAATAACGTATTAAATTCATCGCGGCGAACGAACCTCATGTTGTATTCCACAGGCTCTTCTCTGTAAAAGAAGATCGAGCGAGATCAAGATGGCCGACGTTACATTTCCTTTCCGCGAGGGACGAGGGAAACATAAAGCCGATATCGCATGGCGTGCTCGTTCGACGATCGGATTGGCCGCGGGATATGGAGAGCCGACACGATCGACCCTCTCTATCCTTTCGACGGAACCGCGGCGAGAGTCTCGACGCCCTCTGCTTCACTTCTCGTGATGGCCGTGATGGGCTTTATTTATTTACTATCCGAAGCAATTTGGCAGCTCAAAACGTAATCCGGTCGTGAAAGAGACAATTTTTTTTCTTCTCTCACGGCTGTGCGATTTTCACGTCGATTTCTGCGATATCGGAAGGTAACGCCGTTCGATATAATGTTGCTTTTGTTCATTGCGAGATGTAGCCTCCGCGTAATGCGTCTCACCGCGAGATGGATTTTTTTCGGCTTCCCCCTTTTCCTCCTAAACGGCAGAAGCACCAGCGACGGGGCACGTTTTATCGCTTTTATCATGCAACTCGATGCAATTTGCGAGGGAAAATCTTTCTTTCAGTTATTCGCATAGCACGTAGCGTTACGTACATACACGCTTAGCCTAAAAGAATGAAGAAATGATGACAGCTCGATTTGAGGCACCTTTGTAGCTTTCATTTTTGCTTTCTTCATGTTTGTTTCTATTACAACGTAATGTATACTGCTTTTTGATTTACTTACATAATTTCTTTAAGATAAAAATATATTTTTTATATTGGTACACTATGTATCATTTTTTAACTGTATCAAGGATAGGGTGCTTCTTCATCATCTTTCTATAAGATTATCTGAATTTTTATGCGACTCATTATTGTCTCTTCTTTCTTTTTTTTTTACTACCTATTCTTGTTTAGGGGTTTATTTGATTATATATAATTCCTTAATCAGGTTGACCCTGAAAAAAAAACTACTAATTTTCTGATTAATACAAACAGCTTTAAGATACGAATTGTACAGGCAATCTGAGATTCTACAGCTAGTCTTTCCAAGTTCTTTGAATAAAAGGGCCACTTACTCGATTGTAGGTCCTACACTGATTCAGCATATTGTTAATTGTAAAGTGTCGCATTATGATTTATATGCAGTGATCAACTGGACAGAGCTCTAGTGTCAATTCTCTATTATTTTCTCTTTGCCCTGTTCAACGAAATGATGAAGAAGGCGAAGCATATTACGAGTAAAAACTTGGACAGGCTTGCTATAATTTGTTTGGATAGGAAAAAAAGAGGATGATTTTAAATGACACAATAAGACAATAAGTCTTTAAATACTTTAAAGACTATATTTTGAAATTTATCAGTTAATAAATTTGTAATTTCCTTAAGTGCGATTCTCTTTAACAAAACTTCTTACTAACTCAATAATTTTCCTATCAACTAACGAATGCGTGAAATAAAAAGAGAAGAAACGTACCTCTAAAAATTGACTGGAAAAGAAAGTCTGGTCTTTTTTTTTTTAATCTAACGATTAGAAATAAGATGAACTCATTGTCAGTAGAAAATACAACTTGAAAAATCTGTCTGAGATTTCTAATATATATTATTGTAACGTGTAGCAGCTATGTCCAATGAAGAACGCTTGAAGAAACTTTTATCAGATCTGGGAAAGGCTACCCTTCGTGGAGTTCGAAAATGCCCGAAATGTGGAACTTACAACGGATCTCGTGGTCTTTGCTGTAAGAACAAATATTGCGACGCAGTGTTCAAAGAACCTGGCGAGAAGCGGAAGCTGTCCACGGAGGCATGCAAGCTCATCACAGGCTCGACGGTGCAAGTGTTCTCTGTACGCGTCAAGGATAAGGGACCTGATTACCGTGGCTTTGTACAGTTACCATTGATAAATGCCACCATTTCGAATGACATTACAACGCTCATTTCACAAACCACCGCATTGTGCTTTGTGGACAGCTGTGAGAGAAGTTTTCATACCAGTGTCCTCAAATGTCATGTAAATGTTTTATATTATAAGATTTGCATATTGACACATTTCCGTGATTATATTTGTATTATACTTTTATATTTTTTTATAATTGGTATTTTTAGGAGAAAGGTTATTCAAATACTGTGTTTGCGTGCCAGCACATTCAAACGGCATTAAAATGTTATGCGGAGGCGCAGCCATTAACTTTGAAGAATTCTATTTTGTCGTCGTTGAATGTAAATAATGAAACAAAGCAAGAGATATGGCTGTTAGCGACGGAAACTTCTGGTCCTTTAGTACAAAGAGTCTCAAAGAATATAATGGCAGTGAAATGCAAAGCTTCTCCGAAGCATCCTTTAGGCTATCTTCATTTCTCTTTCTTCGTTAGTAAATTAAAGGATAGAATAGAACATCGTTACTTCTGTAGTTGTACTACGTTTAAGGTAATCAAACTGCATAATAATTTCCATAAAAAATTTTTTTCTTAAACGATTTAAAGAAAGATCGTAGGTAAATAAAAATCAAAATTTTAAATTATGCGAATTAATACAAATAATATTTCTGGTTAGAAAATATTTTATTGAATAATAATTGATTAATTTATAGGGTACAACAAAGATAGGAGGAGATAAAGTCGACGGCACTTCGTCGTCACAATCAAAGCGATGCGTGCATTTTTACGCATGTATTTGTGCTTTTGCTAGCGACCCAAAGTTATCCGAAGAGTTTAGTTATTATATAAATTTAGATCAAACGCAATCTAGTATAGAAAAGTCTCTAGCAACTGTACCGCAAAGTGAAGAAGAAGATAAAATTGTTGGAATTGGTGAGATTATATGCGCGTATATATGTATTGTACATTAGAAATTTATTATATACTTTTTGCTAATAATAATATGAAATTTCAGATCTCGATAGTTTAACCACTGATGAAACTGATACACATCTATTAATTTTTCGTGATGATACTTTAACCGTACAAAGTTTGGATGGAAATAGATTAGATTTGGATTCTATAAATTTGGATTCTTCGATTTTGCCGCATAGTATTGTCGAAAATATAGAGGTGGAATGCGATCGCAGTTTATTAGACGATAACAATATAATATCACAAGTAAGATAAAATATTTATGTTAAAATTATATTCGTTTTTTTTTCATTAATTTTTAAAGAATTAAAAAATAATCGTTTCTCTATAAATTATTGAAAAGAAACAAATGGATAAAATTATTAAGTTATTTATATGTTACGCAGGTTCACAATTTAGAAGTAATTGATCAAAATGGTGTTCAGTTAGGAGGAGGAAATACTATAAAAATAGTAAATGATCAAGGGACAATTAATACAAAATATAATGTACTCAATAGTCAGTACATATTGAACGATAATAACATAAAAATATTGGATCCGAATACGTTGAAGGTTTTCGATGCCAGTGCTGCAGTCTTGAGTGTAACTAATGCAAAGCTCGTCAATAATAATGTTGCCCTAAATAACAGAGGTGTTAAAATAGTCGACAGAAACGCGGTAGTACATTATAATAACAAAAGTACATCGAATTCCGAAACTAACACAACGCAACCGACAATTTCGACAAAACGGAAAAGAGATGAGAAGCATATGAACAATAGTAATTTGAATCTAAATTCGATCGAATTAAGAAAGACGAAGGCAAAGTCGCAAATTGTTAAAAAGTATCAAAATACTTGCGACGACTTGGACGAGGCCAGCGCGAGCTTGCCATTTATCAAGTGGCTCGCTTCGATAACCGAGCGAATAAATCAGACTATGCATTTCCAGTTTGACGGCAAGCCCGATCCCCTAGTGTTCCATGTGCCGCAGATATTCTTCGATTGTTTACGCGAACGAATATCATGCGGCGGCAAGAAGAAACGCCTGCCGAATTCAACGACGGCGTTTGTCAGGAAAGATGGAGTACCGTTGGGAACGTTCACGAAATACACGTGGCAGATTACAAATATCTTGCACGTAAAGAGTATTTTCGAGACACCGTATATACCTTTGGAGATTACGAGAAGTTTCGTGCAGAACGCAGATGGAACATACGAATTGTATAAACGTGAGGAAACGGAAATAGATCGTTTCAAAAAGACGAACAACAACGCGTTGATTAAACCGTTAGAGCTGAAAACGTATTTAAAAGTGGGTAAGTGAGAGTTCGATACGCAAGGAATGATTCTGATTGCTTGATAAAGATGATTTATCGAAATTTGGCAGCCTGAATTATTGTTTAAAGAATCTATCATTAATAGAAAAGATGATATTAGAGATATTTCTATTTAATATATGCTCTTGCTTTGTTTACTTTTAGGAAATACTTCTCCGAATCAAGTCGAACCTACACCGTTCTTGATAGAATGGATACCGGATATTTTGCCAATCTCGAAGATTGGCGAGCTTAGAATTAGGTTTGAATTTGGACATGTAAAGAACGAAACGAGCCATAAATGGAGAAAAGTTGCTCTTTCTAAAAATGATTAACATTTTTACCTTTAAAATGATCAAGTTTTTACTTTTTTATGATACTTTTATGATTTACAAGACAAAAGGCAAATTTTATTATCTGTGTGATATGTAATTCACAAGAACAATTACTATCTCACTAACAGTTACGATTGCAATATTATTATTTAAATAACTAAAATTTTATTAACGGGATTAAATTTGTTTTGTGTGTGAGTGATAAATAAAACTATCGATTAGATGATACGAAGATGGTGAATACAATTACGAAATACGTAATTATATTTTTCTGAAATAAATATTAATTAACGTGCTTTTATATCACCAATTCAAAGACTGATGCAATTTTTACAATTAAATTGCAGTATGACTTAATCGGACAGAACTTCAATCTTACTTTATAAATTAATGAGAAATGAGAAATCTCTTCTTTATGTATTGTATTTACGCAGCGATTTACGATTGCCGCTGTACAATTTCTTCTTCATTCTGTATCTTGTATCCTTAATTTAATGAGAAAAGTATCGTCAAATATCACAATCATAAAACTTCTTTATTCTGTATCTTGTATCCTTAATTTAATGAGAAAAGTATCGTCAAATATCAATCATAAAATGTGTTGATATTCATCATTGCGCTGTAGTGTTTGAAAAATGTAATATATATTGTAAATACATATATTTCAGATTTTATGCTGTTATGAAAAAATATATATTTATATTATTTAACATTATTGGCTCTACGTTTTGTGAATATTTAAACTTGAAAATAAATTTATTTAAACTACATTAATTATATATATATAATATATATGAATATGTATAAATTTCCTGAAAAATAGGCTACATATATACAGATATACAATTAATCTAATTCGTATAAATATATATTAATTTTACACACGCGTTCACATACACACATACATGTACAAGTATGTTATATAATTTTATGAGATTAAAATTATATAATAAATGAATGTTAAATATATAATCATAATCTCTGCTCCCGATTTCCCTTATATTACTTATAACGATAAAATTCGTTTTCTATATTTTATTCAGAATAGTTTTAATATTCTAGGATAGTGAATTAAACCCTAATGTTAATCATTAATATCTTTTTAACTATAATCGACACAAGTTCCTTTTAAGGACTCAAAGTCCTAACAATATACTTAATTTTGATGACAATTAAACTTCTCCGACACGTCAGCACATATTATAATTATAATATGTCAAAATACACTAAAATAGTCTATTTTTACAAGCTTTAACTACAAATTTCTCAAAATTGTGACGTGATAGAGTAATTTGACAAACGGGATTGTGTTCAAAAGAACTACCGGAAACGACTAGTTTCGTTCTTGTGGCTCGAAAAACAAGTAATTTTTTGTTGAACAGTGCTATATAACAGCAAACGCCGAGCCTCGGGGGGCGCGGGGTCTCTTGCGACGTTTCGAATCGGTGCGGGTGATCGCGCGCGGCGGAAACGATCCGCGCGCCGCGCCGCTGCCGCCGCCGTCCGCGGAAACTCCGGAAGTCAGTACTGTTCTGACGTAGGGGATCCGCGAGCGAACGAGAGGGTACGCTTCCATTTTCTCGAGCATCTCAAGGCGAATTGAGCGAGCACGTGTCGTGTGTAGCCGGTCCCCGCGCTCGCGCGACGTCGACCCCGCTCGTGTGAGAGGAAGGATTTCTCGTTGGAGGCAACCCGTTTACTATAGTCGCAAGTCAACCCGACGCTCACGCGCGCCCGTCACCCCCCTCGTGCACGACAGGAGGTTAAAGGATGAATCCGGAGAAGCTCAAGAAGCTCCAGGCCCAAGTGCGAATCGGCGGCAAGGGTACACCCCGACGCAAGAAGAAGGTAACGTGCACTTGGCATCGTACGCTTCGGTTAATTCGTTTCTTTTTTTCTTTTGATTTCTTTTTAACTTGGACCTAGCTCGTGCATTTTTGCTCTCTATCGTCCTTCGACGCGCGATCCACCGTCATCATTATTAATATGCATGCCGATCCTTAAATCAGAATAAATGTTACGCGTGACATCGCAAGATTTCTCCTCACAGGGACAACGAATTGAAATTGTTAAGTCTAGTTAGTTACTGTCTGCTCTGTTTTCCAATATAACCTCTACATTTAGAGATGAGGATGTTGTACAAGATTTCTTATAAACAGAGCTATTTTGATGATCTTCTTGATAATTGTTTTGTAGTCCGATTTGTACAATAGATATTAACTAAGAATATCGTTTTTTCTATTTGTTAGAGCTCTCATGATACACGAATAGTAATTGAATTGTCAAAAAAGAAGGAAGTAACATTTATATGCCACAGGAGCAATGTTACGCAGAACACTGATGTTTTATTTATTTCCTTGTGACAGAATTGAACATTGCCGTCTTTACATTTATGTTATTTCTTTACTTTTGCAGGTCGTACACGCAACCGCTGCCACAGACGACAAAAAGTTACAGAGTTGTCTGAAAAAGCTTTCTGTAAATACAATTCCTGGTATAGAGGAGGTTAATATGATTAAAGATGACGGCACGGTCATCCATTTTAATAATCCGAAGGCCCAGGCTAGTCTGTCCGCTAATACATTTGCCATCACTGGTCACGGAGAAAATAAACAGATAACCGAAATGTTGCCGGGAATATTGAGCCAGCTCGGTCCCGAGGGTCTGACACAGCTGAAACGATTAGCGAGTACAGTCGCTGGAAGTGCGGTCGGGAAAACTACGTTGGAAGAGGACGACGAGGTACCTGATCTAGTGGAGAACTTTGATGAAGCTAGCAAAGAGGAGGTAAGAGGATAATTGAAATAAACCTGACGGTATTCTTATTAAATAATAATTGCTAAGATGAAAAAAAAACCATTTTCGTAAAATTTGATAAATTTGTTGAAAACTCCAGAAACATTTATATGAATTGCTACAATTCTATATCTGTAACTTATTGTTAGAGGTAAGAATCATATCTCCAGTTTTCGTCAAAATGGAGTTAATACATCTTTCAATCTAACAGAAGTTTAAATTGTATAATGATAAAGCGTCTTATGTCTATTATTACTAGTTCCCAATACAATGTTAAGAAAAAGTTGCATTGAAAATTTTTATAGTGCCTAATTTTGTAACCAGATACAGCGTGTTATTGGCAATTACACTATTAAACATGTCAGTTAAATTACTTTATTGAAAACTTAATAAATCAAAAGGTGCTACTTTTATTTTATATTTAAAAAAATATATCATTTCCCTATTTAAAACTTTAAACCTTGTTTTCTCGAAATCTAAAAAAAAAATGGACATACGATTCTTTATCTTTAAGGTATAGATATGTATAACAGTAGTATCTTTTTTCACTGATGTTGCAGATAATCTTGTTTATCATTTAAAAAAAATAGTTTATAAATATACGAAATTAAGTACATTATTTATGTAAAAACATGTTTAATATACAAATCTTGTTTGTGATATTTGAAGGTGGCTCCCAAAAAGGAACTGGATGAAAATGACAAACCCAATGGTGAAAAGAAAGACGCCATTATTATTGAAGAGAAGAAAGAAGCCCCGTTAGCTACACCTGAAGCTTAAGAATGAACGCTAAGGTAAGATAGATGTAGCGATAGATGTATTGACATTTTTTCTGGATATTAATTCTGGATATGATAATAAAACAAAATGTAATTTATTAACATAAGAACAAAATGTAATATATGATATCTTATTTTTTCAGATATTTCATACAACAAAGTTGTAACAAATAAGTAACTGATGAGTCAAGAGAAATGTGTGACGCAGAAACAATGAAGCATAACTATACATATATTACAAATACTTGATATACACCTCATAATAATTGCTAGTATAAGTAACAGTTGACAAGAAATAAAAAAACTGTTACAAAAATCAAAAAGAATTTCCCAGAGATTTTTTTTATCATTTTGGTGCTACCACTAAGATAATCTGCTTCGAATTAGTCAAGATATTTTTATTGGTCCCCAATTAATATCATGTGACGCTTTAACTATTTAAAATGTCAATGGAAACTTGAGCATTTAACTTGATTGCAGAGAATTGTAACAATTAATACTATGCTACAAATTTTGTTATTAATAAATTGATGTGAGAGATGCAGAGTACTTTTTCTTTCGGACATTTAGTGATTTTTATATAATTTAGTTAAATTTTTCTTTTATTTTAGTCATAGCATTTCAGCACACTCCAATCTTTTATCTTTCTTTTTTTTTCGCTTTTCCGCAATGCTGATTGATTCTCTCGCTTGGCTCAATTCGTACTGCGAGAGTAACTGTCAGCGCTAAAATCATATTTTAACAACTCATAAATGACAAGTTATTATAATTATTTTTATTTAAGTTATCTTGATGCGTGAGTGCTGGTCTACACAACCTTACTTTAAAAAAATTTAAGTTCTAAGCCGTAAGAAATTGACCAATCACAATGAAATGTGAAGAGAATATTCGACTGTGATTGGTCAATTTCTTACGGCTTAGAGCTTAAATACCTTTTAAAGCAGGGTTGTAGACCAGCACTGATGTCAAATAAATGTAAACAATTAAATTTGATACATGTTATTAAAAATTATATAATAAAGTTAGGCGAGAATAAATGACACGCGCTTTGTAGTGTCTATGGTGTCTATATGAATTTAAAAAATAAAAAGCTATACAATTTAACGTAAATTTTCTGTAAAGTAAAGATTATGAGGAATAAAGAGACACACGTGCAAATAAATTTAAAACATTCACAATAAGTTACGTGAACGAGCGAATTACGTGCCCGTTCCTTAACGAAAAACGGAATTGTATTCGTGGACGCACATTTTGAGCTTGTTATATTGATTCGTACTCACGACGTTCGTACGCATTTCGAAGCAAGCTCCCTCGTTCGCGATCGCGACAAGCAAATTGAGCGAACGCCAAACGCGCGATCGTTCTCTTTAATTACTCAATTGATTATTAATTCCGCGCTTAACGAGAGATTTAAGCTATATTCATATCGAAGCGTCTTCTCGCGCGACTTACTCGTTCGAAGTAAAAATCGAAACGGAGCAAGAGGCGAATTATCGTCGAGGTTATCGTCTCTCTGCGACACGCGGAGCAACGATTCTATTAAGTTTCGGATGTATCGCGCTCCGAAACATTTATTTCTCATGTAAAATTTGCCCACCGATCACGGAGCATTGTCAGGAGATCCGCCAAATCACAACCGGGAGAGTGATATACGTACGGCGTTCGGCATATGTACATTTCGCCCAGCGACAGCATCTTACTCGTTTCACTCGACACAAGAAAAAACGGAATATTCGGCGTACATTCACTTTGCAACATTCCGTAACCGGATTTCTTTTCGTTCACGTGAAAAAAATTACACGAGCGACAACGTCTCGCGATCCCCGACATTGAAGTTTGAACGTGTCGCGCATTACTTGCGCCCGCTTGCGCCGCTTGCGCGCGCCGCTGCCGCCGCACAGTCGGGAGAGACGTCGAACGCGATTGGCTCGTGAGTTGTCGCGCGCCTACCGTTTTCGACCGCGCGATTGCAAAACGCGCACGCGTTTCCTAATTTGCGTACACCGCGCAACGCGTGTTACATCGTGGATCGATATGATTCGTCGTATTCTACATCGCGGATCGATCAGATCGTTGGGATTCGTTCTTCGCGAGCCAACGACCCCTGGCGAGGGTTTCCTATCGGGACGAAGGGTGGATCGACATCGATCCGCGCTCTCCAGCGCTCTCTTCCGTTTCTGCCTCTCTATAAGGAGAAAGTCGAGCCGGCTCAGCCGGCTGTTCGTGGCAATTAGCATCTCGGGAGTGTTCTCGAAGTAATTGCGCGAAGTCCGTACTGCTGTTTCATCGCGAGTCGCACCCGCTCGCGGGCTCGATAGGCCGCCACGTGAAACATCTCAAAACTCGCTCTTCCGTTCACGTGAAGCGAAGAGCGAGCCGGTTTTCGTCGCGCTAGCACCCGGTCGATTGGTCATCGCGCGAATTCCGGGAAGTTGCGGGTTACGCATATAGAGCACCCGGCCGTGCAAAGGGTCGCATCGTGCGCACAAGTTTCGTCGCGATCTGCACCCGCTCGATTGGTCGTCATGCGAAAGGTTTCATTTCGCAAGTTTTTCCGTTCGCCAGCAATACGACGTGGCGAAGTTGGGCGAAGCCAAGGGACGGATCACGTGATCACCGCGTGCGGTAGCGTGATTCTTCAAAAAAGAAAACCGTGTCGACGGCGAGACCGTCACACGAATCAAACCCGCGGTTTTCGCGAGTGCATCTTTCTCAAGTGTTGCGATAACCGCGCGTAAAAGCTCAGACGAACAGTTCTTGATTGTACAATATCTGCAGCGGGAGTTCGATCTGGTTCGATCCCGATATCGACCCCGCTCGCGGCCATCTTTTGTCGTGCCGCGCCGTTCTCGCATCGTTATCGCGGCATTACCGCGTCTCGTTAAATTAAGTGGCGTTTCTTATTGTGATTCGTGTGAAACTCGTGTCCGCTATCGCGTTCCCGAGTGACTATATACATATAAGTGCGCCTGAACATCTCGCGAGTCATCGTGTTCGCGGTCGCTCATCTGCCTCGCGAGCAAGATATCCGTCGGCCGGTCGCGTGTTCAAGATCTCCGATCGCGAGGGCGGTACTCAATCGCTCTTCAAGATCTCCGTTTCGCGAGCCATCGCAGAGAGTACGAGCGACGTAAGATTTTCGTCCCGACATTACCGCAAATGCTTAGCCCGCTCGGACGCGCGAGTGCGAGAAAACTCTAAAAATACCGTTATTGAAATAAATTGTGCTTGTGAATCAAACCCGACCCGCGTGTGTTATCTAAAATCCACTCCATCTCTTTCGGACCTTATCCCGCGCCCTTGTCAGGGTGATACCGGGTACCGGCATTCAATTCGTGTCCCGAGATCACCTCGGCCGAGCACGAAACAGATTGTGGAGTTTAAACTCCGTATCTACAAATTATGAAGCAGTTACCGTAATATCTTCGGCTCCCCGATCGCCCGGCAAATTGCGCAAAGGACGGGATTTTGTAAATTTTGGATGACAAAAACTAAGATTTTTTCGTAAGTTTTACGTATTTTTCATGTTTTTGTTGTTATATCTATTATTTTTTTTTTTTCATTATTCTATAGTTTTGTGTATATTTAGCTTTATAATTCTGTAAGTAATTTTTTTCTATTGTGTGTGTGTGCGTGTGCGTGTGCGTGGCGCGCGCGCGCGCGCGCGTGTGTGTGTGTGTGTGTGTGTGTGTGTGTATGTGTGTGTGTGTGTGTGTGTGGTGCATTATTTTTACCGTATATATTATTTTGGAGATTATCGTAAAAAATGTTATATGGCCTACAATGGACCATTTTGTTTTTGACATAGTTATCTGTGTTGTAAATCTGATTAAACTAACTAGTTGCTACGATAAATAATCTAAGTGAGAAAAAGTATGATTAAAAATAATAATTTTGATTGTAAACTTTAAATAATAAAAACATAACATATATATTTAAATATTATTTCAAAAATTTGTTTTTAAAAATTGAGATATGATATACTGTGCAAAGTAAATCGCAAAACGTGTTCCAGTTTAATTAAATATAAAAATATAAAAATTCTTCTACAGAAAACAAAAATATAAAAAAGTACTTTACATGTCTTTCTCATTATGGTAATAGTAATAATTAAATTATGAATATATTTAATATGGTATAAAAATGACTAAAATTGTTGAAAAGAACAATATTTCAAACAGAAGATATAGCTATGTATAATAAATTATTAAACGATATTAACTTTGTATTTTTAGCGAAAAGCAGGATTTTGACACAAACAGAATGATCAGTCAGTTAAAATCTAAATTTATGTTTCTGTTTATCTTGTAAAACAATGTGTTTTTAATCGTATATATGTTAAAATCTTATTTCATATTGATGTTTGTCGATTAAATTTTTAAGCGCTGATCGCAAACACATTTATAAATAATTAAGTAAACTAAAAGATAGTAGCTACAGATATATATTTACGTTTATAAAATTAAAATTTAATAAATTCTTTTTACTGTATAATCAAAGCGATAATTACTTGTTAATGAGTTCAACTTCTTTTGTCAATCCTTTAAATACTTTATCTCGAATTTGATTGTAAATTGTAGAATTCGACGGAGCAGAAGCGGCGCGAGCACGATGAGAAGGATCAACAGAACAAATTCTTCGACTTCAGTCTGCTCAAAGATCCCATCTACCTCGTCATTCTCATCTCCAACTCCACCAACGTCATCAGCTATACCAACTTCATCATTCTGCTGCCGGCCTACGCCATCTCCCTAGGCTTCAACAATTGGGACTGCTATCTTACCGTTGTAGTGGTAAAAACTTTTCAGCTTATTCTGAATTTCTAGGGTAACCCATAATATAGTACAAATGTTGAAGAGCTCGATGTGTTTATAATTAATATATCGCGTAATACGTACTTTTTTTTTCTTAAAATAATATCATATTTTTAACAAAGATAACGCTCTCAATAACGATAAATAAACAAAACAAGGCAAATGAGAGTTCGTTCGCGACGATGGACGGGCGACAGTAATAAAATATTACAAATTGAATAAAATATATATATAATAAAGTAAACGTTTCGGTTCTTGATTTGAACCCTCCTCAGTACATATAGCTGGTCGAGTGAAATGCAGTGGTCACAAGTAGTAAAAAAAATGCAGTTATTCCGCTCTCCGATTATGAGAGTGTGGATCTCGTATCCTCAACGTGACTGTTACCTTAATTCCATACAAAGAAATAAATTAAACAAATATATATAACATTGTAAATGTGGTGGAATTAAGTCAGCTAATACACATTGCTTCAAAAACATAATCCTGCATTTAAATTTGATAATAGAGACGTTGATATTAATCAAGGACCGAAACGTTTACTTTATTATATATATTTTTTATTCAATTTGTAATATTTTATTACTGTCGCCCGTCCATCGTCGCGAACGAGCTCTCATTTGCCTTGTTTTGTTTATTTATCATATTTTTACTTTCTCTGTAAATCCCGTCAATCGGAATCAGTTCATTTAGCATTCGTCAGTATTAGAATTAATTCTTATACCGTTTTCATAACATTTTGTTATGATAATCTGTATGCTTATACAGATGGCCTATATACCTGATACAAAAGCTTCTGTTAAATTTTTATAAATATATGTGTCAAATTTATTATGGACGTTTGCCAAGTGAACTCTTATAGGTTCCGAATGTGAACAGTATTAGGAAAATGTTCGTTACAATACGGACATTTTTATAATGCGGTGGTTTATTTATTTTAATGAACATTTTTCGTATGAAAGGTTGACATAGACCCAGCAAACACAGAATACACCGAGTGCACAATTTGATAGCAAATTACACACTCGGTGTATTCTGTGTTTGCTGGGGAGGTATATGATTCTCCATAAGTTTTCTGTTTCCTTGTGCAAATCTACAAAAAAATTGAAATATTTTGCGATGTTGAGTTAATTACAAATAGTTAATCAATCTATCAAGAAATAAATTTTATAGATCGTGACATAAATAAAACCCTTATCGAATACCAGATTTTAATGACCAAAATATGCCTGTGCTACAGATAAAAAAAAAATATAAAAAAAATTATTAATATTATAAAAAATATTATTAATATTGATATATTAATAGTGTGTGTGTGTGCGCGCGCGCGCGCGCACACACACGTACACTATAAATATTAAAATAATTATTTATTGAAGATTTCTTAGTCTTCAGTTGTCAGACTCCGACCTTCTAAGCAATAGTGGGTAGATTCTGCGGCATCTCTGGCTGGCACCACTTTCTTCTTCTGGATTGCAATGCCCGTGGCCTCAGTAACAATAATGTCAGCAGCTGTCTTCTTTTGCACTCCATTATTCACGTCAGATACATTGTCCTCACAACCTTTCGAGGTAACAGGAGATTGCTGGTCTGAGGTAGCAATATTTGCTGATAAGGACTCATCACGTAATGGACTGCTAATGCTATCATCAGCGCATGCGTTGGCACATTTATTGAACTCAATACATTATTTGATGAACTTGACATTGTCTTTACTGCAGAGTCTCTTACTCTTTGGTAACTAGCGACGACCCCATAATACTTCGTGATGTCATACTTTTTTCTTGCTGGGAATCTGCTATAGAGCTGCGCGACCTGATAAAAATATTGATATTGTATCAAAGCGATAAGGTATATTCTCCAAAGATAACTATATATACTTGCATTCTATGTGCAATGTGCGGTGTCAGGAAAGACATTTGCTTAAAGTAAATCCAAATTTTTGTCATTTTCGATCCTGAACCACTGGGTTGACCTGTCTTCTTTTCCCGTAACTTCTTAGTAAATGTATTGCGAAGAGTATTCCAACGCCCTTCTGCTTGCTCACCTAATGTCATCGAATGTAAAATAGTAAGTTTGTTATTAACAAACTTCTACTACTTTGCTTTTTTAATTTGTTAATAATTTTTATTTTTTGCTTCCTTATAGAGGAAGCTTTGTTTTTTTTTAAATTATTTATTGCTTCCTCATAAATTTTTTTTTGGTAATACATATAACAAGTATATATACTTGACTTTTTCCTTTTTTATTTTTTCTATTAAGCAAATATTTTTATAATTCTGTGTGTCTGTATAGCAAAGAAATATTAATGATTATAATTATTAATATTTCTTTGCTAAACAGACACACATAATTAGAAAAATATTTGCTTAATAAAAATTACTGAATAAAATTTACTTACATTCAGATCATTCGTCATCATAAAATAGGGGGCTAGGTAAGTCCATTAAATTGTCATCCTCAACCATTTTTTCCAACAAGACCTCAAGTTCGGCTATTTCGTCCTCATTGAAAAACACATTCTCAACGTGGTCATTTATGAACAAAATTATTTCTTCGTCCAAATTATTTTGTTCTTCAGCGCTGGACGTTGGCTCTTCTTCTTCACCATATCCACTGCTATAGTCCAAGTCTTCTCCTGCAACCATAAAATATGAAACATAACGTATATGTAAAAAGAATATAAAACAACATTGCATGATTAGAAATTTTATGATTTATCATACCTTCATCTCCAGAACTGACTTTTTCTGCCTCGTCTTCTTTTTGTCTTTTGACAGGGCCTTCATTTTCTGAGCTACAAATAAAATAAACATTATATAATAAGATAAATTAATCCAGATGTGTTTAAGAAACATCTAAAAATCTCTTTGTTGCAGGCGCAAGAAACTGAAATATCAGATTCGATATTTTTCTTTTGGATTCGCAACAAAAATAAATTAACGCTAAAGCTCTTATTACGTGTCGACATATTCGATAATGGAGTTGTACATTAACTCGTCCAGCACCTCGTTTCCCAGACCCCAGATGATTTATTTATTGTTTTTAATACTAACCTGTACAGCCAAGCGTCTCCCTAATACTTTTCAATATTAAAAAAAAAAACTGAAAAAAACCGGCTAGGATCACGGCTTTAGGATCACCTTAAGTTACAAGATGTTATAGTTGATACAATAGTCAAGAGTCAATAGTCCATTAGATACAATAGTCCATAGATACAATAGTCCATTTTGCTTCAGAGATAATATTCACTTCGTTTATCGATATTTGTCTATCGGTATCTTATTAAGAAATATATAACTGTATTTAATAATAATGATACGTACTTTTCGATTATTTAAAATATCGATATGGATTACATCAGATGAAATGTCGATGAATGTTACATATGGAATATTTCTGCGAAGAAAATAAGACAGATGTTCTGTAATTTTTTCTTTTTTTTTTAGTGGATAAACTGTCATTAATTAATAAATTATCAGTTGAGATTCTGGGCCAGTATAGTTGTATAAAAATTAATATTGATCTATCTATAAAAGCGGAATAAACGCTTTATTACGATCTAAACGCTAGCTTGTGCATCATCCCTTTTTGTTTTATTTTTCGCTTTCGCGACGCGCATATTTATAAATATTTTCACGTTCGTTCGATCGCAACGGCGAAGCGATTTAGACCAGGCCCGAGATGGAAAGCAACGTGGAAGGAAAGCCGCGTCTAAGGCGGAAAGATCGGCTACCGTGTTCAATTCGGAACAGCGAGACAATATTTTTTCGACCGGATCGTGCTTTCCATCCTGCCTTTCCTTATGAATATGGCAACGCGCGGCGGCAGCGTGCAGCCCGCTCGACTTGTTGTATACACCTCTTTCGGCACGTTCAGTCTTATGCTTGTGGTTTTTTTTTGTCATTGTCACGTTAGCGACAAGTGGTTACATAGTTGCGTTGTGCCCGCGTCGAGCGGCCGCACGACCGCCTTTCTACGCACGATATTTACTTTATTACAGAGGACTCGCAGAGATGGTACTATCATATCACTTGATCTGTTCACTTGAGTTGTTGAAAAGCTAGATTAGCTGCGTCATGATTTGATAATGGCGATTAAGCGTTTAAATGGTCGATATTATTTTGACGACTTTGAAGATCTATTCCATCGGATGTCGAGTTACCCTGAAACCGACGCTTTTGGAGATTCACTGCTTTGATTATCTATTCCATCGAATGTCGAGTTACCCTGAAACGACGCTTCTGGAGATTCACTGGATTGTTCTGCTTCATTGCTGATCTCAAATCCGTCAAATACCAAATACCTAAAATTTAACAAAAAAATTTTATAGTAATATTTATACGTCTGTATAATATATTATTCTGTATGATCTGTTCACTTGAGTTGTTGAAAAGCTAGATTAGCTGCGTCATGATTTGATAATGGCGATTAAGCGTTTAAATGGTCGATATTATTTTGACGACTTTGAAGATCTATTCCATCGGATGTCGAGTTACCCTGAAACCGACGCTTTTGGAGATTCACTGCTTTGATTATCTATTCCATCGAATGTCGAGTTACCCTGAAACGACGCTTCTGGAGATTCACTGGATTGTTCTGCTTCATTGCTGATCTCAAATCCGTCAAATACCAAATACCTAAAATTTAACAAAAAATTTTATAGTAATATGTATACGTCTGTATAATATATTATCTGTATGATCTGTTCACTTGAGTTGTTGAAAAGCTAGATTAGCTGCGTCATGATTTGATAATGGCGATTAAGCGTTTAAATGGTCGATATTATTTTGACGACTTTGAAGATCTATTCCATCGGATGTCGAGTTACCCTGAAACCGACGCTTTTGGAGATTCACTGCTTTGATGATCTATTCCATCGAATGTCGAGTTACCCTGAAACGACGCTTCTGGAGATTCACTGGATTGTTCTGCTTCATTGCTGATCTCAAATCCGTCAAATACCAAATACCTAAAATTTAACAAAAAAATTTTATAGTAATATTATACGTCTGTATAATATATTATTCTGTATGATCTGTTCACTTGAGTTGTTGAAAAGCTAGATTAGCTGCGTCATGATTTGATAATGGCGATTAAGCGTTTAAATGGTCGATATTATTTTGACGACTTTGAAGATCTATTCCATCGGATGTCGAGTTACCCTGAAACCGACGCTTTTGGAGATTCACTGCTTTGATGATCTATTCCATCGGATGTCGAGTTACCCTGAAACGACGCTTCTGGAGATTCACTGGATTGTTCTGCTTCATTGCTGATCTCAAATCCGTCAAATACCAAATACCTAAAATTTAAAAAAAAATTTTATAGTAATATTTATACGTCTGTATAATATATTATCTGTATGATCTGTTCACTTGAGTTGTTGAAAAGCTAGATTAGCTGCGTCATGATTTGATAATGGCGATTAAGCGTTTAAATGGTCGATATTATTTTGACGACTTTGAAGATCTATTCCATCGGATGTCGAGTTACCCTGAAACCGACGCTTTTGGAGATTCACTGCTTTGATGATCTATTCCATCGAATGTCGAGTTACCCTGAAACGACGCTTCTGGAGATTCACTGGATTGTTCTGCTTCATTGCTGATCTCAAATCCGTCAAATACCAAATACCTAAAATTTAACAAAAAAATTTTATAGTAATATGTATACGTCTGTATAATATATTATCTGTATGATCTGTTCACTTGAGTTGTTGAAAAGCTAGATTAGCTGCGTCATGATTTGATAATGGCGATTAAGCGTTTAAATGGTCGATATTATTTTGACGACTTTGAAGATCTATTCCATCGGATGTCGAGTTACCCTGAAACCGACGCTTTTGGAGATTCACTGCTTTGATTATCTATTCCATCGAATGTCGAGTTACCCTGAAACGACGCTTCTGGAGATTCACTGGATTGTTCTGCTTCATTGCTGATCTCAAATCCGTCAAATACCAAATACCTAAAATTTAACAAAAAAATTTTATAGTAATATTTATACGTCTGTATAATATATTATTCTGTATGATCTGTTCACTTGAGTTGTTGAAAAGCTAGATTAGCTGCGTCATGATTTGATAATGGCGATTAAGCGTTTAAATGGTCGATATTATTTTGACGACTTTGAAGATTTATTCCATCGGATGTCGAGTTACCCTGAAACCGACGCTTTTGGAGATTCACTGCTTTGATGATCTATTCCATCGAATGTCGAGTTACCCTGAAACGACGCTTTTGGAGATTCACTGGATTGTTCTGCTTCATTACTGATCTCAAATCCGTCAATTACCAAATACCTAAAATTTAACAAAAAATTTTTATAGTAATATGTATACGTCTGTATAATATATTATCTGTATGATCTGTTCACTTGAGTTGTTGAAAAGCTAGATTAGCTGCGTCATGATTTGATAATGGCGATTAAGCGTTTAAATGGTCGATATTATTTTGACGACTTTGAAGATCTATTCCATCGGATGTCGAGTTACCCTGAAACCGACGCTTTTGGAGATTCACTGCTTTGATGATCTATTCCATCGAATGTCGAGTTACCCTGAAACGACGCTTCTGGAGATTCACTGGATTGTTCTGCTTCATTGCTGATCTCAAATCCGTCAAATACCAAATACCTAAAATTTAACAAAAAAATTTTATAGTAATATGTATATGTCTGTATAATATATATACACATACTACGTTTACGCGAGCGTTACTTCTGTAGTAACTTACGATAATTCCTTTGCGTAAACGGGATTTTGTAGTAACTTACGATAATTTACTCCACGTAAACGAGTGATATATCGTAAGTTACTACAGAAGTATAAACGCTCGCACAAACTGTTGCAGCGGCACCTGCTGCTGCAGCCGCTGCTCCAGCTGTTGGTGGTGGTACAGCACCTGCTGTGCATGATACCGAAGTTTTTTCATTCTGTAACTTCAAATATTGATTTAATATTTATACAAGGAGTAACAGGACATGATTAAATTTTTATATGTATAATACATATAATTAAGGCGATACTTTTACTATCGTTAGATGTCAGAAGATACATTCGGATTATCTAATAAATCATCTCCGGCACCTCGATAGCAATGATAAAATACCTCCTTAAAAAATTCTGCGAGTCTAAAATAATATAGTCTATATATATATATATATATATATATATATATATATATATATATATATATAGGTGAATTTTAATGGATGTCCCATCCTTTTACCATCAATACTTCATCGAGCATCCTTTTTTTGATAAAGAGCACTTCACTTATATAGAATAATTGTTAAACTTTACGTCTTCGTTACAAAATGGAAAATTTTTTTATATATATAGAAAGAAAATTGAGACAAATTGGCAGATGACAATTGTGAATGGGACATCCATTAAAATTCACCCTGTATATATATATATATATATATATATATATATATATATAATATAAATATAAAATAGTATGGACACTATGTAGTCACAATGTGGTCGGACACTGGGACGTGTCCGGTCATTGAAACATTTACCTTATATATATACTAGACACTACAGACGCGCGCGCTATTTAGCTTTAATATTATGGCCCGTATTCTGAACGCACTTTTATCGATAAATATTCTCTTCTTCTTCTTCTCCGGCTCTACAGCCACTCGTAGGCCCTGGCCTTCACAACGATTTGCCTCCACGCCGTCCTGTCCATCGCTGTCGACCTCCATGTCCTTGTCCCCAAAACTCTCATGTCGTCCTCAACCTCATCAATCCATCTCTCTCTCGGTCTACCTCTTTTCCGGGTCCCATACAATTTGCTGTCCAGTATTCTTTTGATACCTCTGTCACTGCTCATCCGGATTACGTGTCCGGCCCATCTCAGTCGGGCTGCTTTGGCGCTTCCTACGATGTTGGGTTTTCTAAATAAGTCATACAGTTTGGAATTATAGCGTATACGCCATTCATTTGGGCCGTTTTTTATCGGGCCGTAAATTTTCCTCAGGATTTTTCTTTCGAAGCAGACGAGTCGGTTTTTGTCTTGTTCTGTTATTGTCCATGCCTCACATCCGTATAGAACAACAGGACGAATCAGCGTTTTATAGATTTTTATCTTGGTTGATCTCAATACCGAGCGGGACTTCATTATTGGTAGGAGTGCATAGTATGCCTTATTGCCTTGGATAATCCTCATCTTTATCTTCTCGTTAATTATCTTTATTAATTTGCGTCTCCAGGTACTTAAATTCCTCCACCGCTTCAAAGGTGCCGTTTCCACACACCAGGTCCCTGCTCACCCTTGACTTATTCTTTGCGGTTGTGACTAGGTATTTCGTCTTATCACTATTATTAATTTTTAGGCCAAATCTGTCCGATTTCCTCCGCAATTCCTAGTACACTCTTTCGACATCTCCTCTTGATCTTCCCACCACGTCCACGTCATCGATCTATTCATGATGTTTCCATCCATTCTAACTTTAACTTTTCTAATGACAGCTTCCAACGCGAGGCTGAACAGCATCGGGGACAATAAGTCTCCCTGTCTTAGGCCCGTATTGATCCTGAATTTTGGTGATAGTCCTCCACCTATTCTGACCATACTCTCCATGTCTTGCACTGTTATTCTGGTCATCCTGATGAGTTTCATCGGAATTCCAAACTCTCGCATGGCCTTCCATAGTTCATTCCTATTTACGCTATTGTAAGCTTTTTCATATAATCGATAAATAGGTGGTGGGTTTCGATCGACTGTTCATGGCACTTCTCCAGTATCTGTCTGATGGTAAAACTCTGGTCTATCGTTGATCTGCCCTGTCTGAAATCGCCTTGGTACTCTCCTAGGACTCTCTCTGCATACGGGACCATCCTATTAAAGATTATTTTTGATTACTACTTTATATGCCGCGCACAGCAGTGAGATACCTCTGTAGTTTTGACATTCCAGTTTATCTCCTTCCATTATCTATATATATAAAATAGAATGTCTGTATGTATGTATGTATGTATGTATGTATGTATGTATGTATGTATGTTCTTTATACACTCTTAAATTATTCGACCGAATTTTTACCAAAAGTATATGAAATAGGGGTAAAATTTTCCGGGGAGTGCTATAAAGTGTATAATTTTTCGTTACCGATCTTTTTGAAAGCCGGTTACAAAATTATTTCAATTTTTCGGAAATTAATTGACCAAATCTTAAAAAATTATATGAAGTAGGGGTAGAATTTCCCGGGGATTGCCATAAAGTGTATAATTTTTCTTTACCGATTTTTGGGGAAATTGGTATCAGAAAATTTTCCAATTTTTCGGAAATTAATTGACCGAATTTCAAACAATTGTATATGAAATAGAGGTAGATATTTCTGGGGAGTGATATAAAGTGTATTATTTTTCGTTACCGATCTTTTTGGGAACCGGTATCCGAAATTTTTCCAATTTTTCGGGAAATAATTGACCGAATTTTAAAGAATTATATATGAATCAAGGGTAGAATTTCCCAGGGAGTGACATAAACTGTATAGTTTTTCGTTACCAATCTTTTTGGGAATTGGTATCCGAACTGATAAAGGAATTTTTTTCGATTAAGGATATTAAAACACAAATGAAGTTGTTTCTTGTAATCTATATATATAAAATAGAATGTATGTATGTATGTATGTATGTATGTATGTATGTTTTTTATACACTCTTAAACTATTCGACCGAATTTTTACCAAAAGTATATAAAATAGGGGTAGAATTTTCCGGGGAGTGTTATAGAGTGTATAGTTTTTCGTTACCGATCTTTTTGGGAACCGGTATCCGAAATTTTTCCAATTTTTCGGAAAATAATTGACCGAATTTTAAAGAATTGTATATGAATCAAGGGTAGAATTTCCCAGGGAGTGCCATAAACTGTATAGTTTTTCGTTACCGATCTTTTTGGGAATTGGTATCCGAACTGATAAAGGAATTTTTTTCGATTAAGGATATTAAAACACAAATGAAGTTGTTTCTTGTATTCTATATATATAAAATAGAATGTATGTATGTATGTATGTATGTATGTATGTATGTTTTTTATACACTCTTAAACTATTCGACCGAATTTTTACCAAAAGTATATAAAATAGGGGTAGAATTTTCCGGGAAGTGTTATAGAGTGTATAGTTTTTCGTTACCGATCTTTTTGAGAATTGGTATCCGAAATTTTTCCAATTTTTCGGGAAATAATTGACCAAATCTTAAAAAATTGTATACAAAATAGGGGTAGAATTTTCCAGGGAGTGCCATAAACTGTATAGTTTTTCGTTACCGATCTTTTTGGGAATTGGTATCCGAACTGATAAAAGAATTTTTTTTGATTTGGTGAGATACCTCTGTAGTTTTGACATTCCAGTCTATCTCCTTCCATTATATACAAATATAATGCATATTATGGCAGACTTCCACTCCAGTGGAAGTGCTTCCTGTCTCCACACCTCGCCGACAAGATCATGGATTGCTGCGACTATTCTCCTGCCTCCGCTTTTTATTAGTTCTCCTGGGATGTCATCTTGCCGGGCCCCCCGGCATCAATAAATGGTGATTCGTACAATGCTTTTCCAATAAATGATGATTTGTATGTTTGTGGGGATTCATATGGTGGTACAGTCCGGCGTGATACATTCCCTGCTGGTACAGTCCGTGGTTGCCCCCCTACATTTTCTACCCGATGCTCAATTGCCAGAGGTTGTGGATTCCTAATATGATGATGATAAAGGAGTAAAGTGTACAACATAACGATTAACATAGCAATGGTAACCATTTCAAATACATCTTCGTGGTTAGCCTTTATTAAGATCATTGCTATTTCGAGAATTTCTGTTGTAGATAGAACTCCGCTCACTAAAATTATGAGAATAAGTCAAGCTTTTACAAGCAACATTGTTATGCTTTTTGGGTAACTGGAAGCAAATTCTATAGACTAGAGTTCCTACGACAAACCTCTCGGAATTGTCTTCCTGTTTCTCTTACTGTGAATATCGCAATGATCACGTTTAGATACAATCATTACTGGACTCTAGACGGGTCTAGATTTGCTGGTACGGGGGCCCCGGCGTCTATTCCTGCGGCCTTGTTCTATTTGATCTTTCCTATGGCCTCTCCTACTTCTTCTAGTGAAGGCGCGTCGTCGTTATTTTCATCTTCCTGGCTGGTGCTTAAGTCACTCACATTTTCTTCCATCTCCACGTCAGTGTTCAGTAGGTCTTCAAAGTAGTTTGCCCACTCTTTCAGGTATTGCTCTGGTTCCAATAGAACTCTTTTTCCACTTTTATCTCTACATATTCCAGCTGGAGCTTTGTATCCATTTTTCTTATTATTTACTTTTTTATAAAAGTTTTTAACTTCTGCACTGTTTGTGCTCAGGAGCTCGATTTCTTTCGATTTAATTCATTTTCAAATCCCATGATCCATGAGAGAACCATGAGAAATCCATCCAGCCGGAAAAAAAATTCATCCGCTCGCTCCAAATGGATGCACCGCCGACGATCCAGATCTATCTCATTCTTATTATAAATACTTACTCAGATATAAAGTATCCGGATTTGATTTTTGCTTGTCTGCCATTTCAATTCGTGCCGTGTTGTGCGAGATATTGGGCAGAACTAAATATTAGAAACATCACTTCAATAGGTGTTTACAATATTTGTTATAGAAGGTCGAAGGGAGAGGGATTGTTTTTTGTTTAAATATAAGTATTGATATTTGGTATAAATATAAGTATTGACATTTTGAACTGCCAGATTTTATATTTTTATTTCTATTTATCCAATAATTATAATTTTAAACTTAAATTTTAAACTAAAACACAGCATAGCTTAGCACAAGTAATTCTTATGTATGACAATTTATAAGAACGAGATCAGTTGTATCGTAAAAATTAACAAATCAATTTCAAATTAATCTAGGCTTTGAAATAGTGGGTATATAATGGCAAATTTTAAATTTCAAAACTTAATTGAAAATAGTCATTATATGGATTTTGCGGATTTCGTTAAATGTTTTGTTTCCTGGTGCATTTTGTAATGTTATATACAAAATAACGATTTATTTATTTAATAAAGAAATACAAAGTATTGGTTCTTTCTTCTCTTCATTATTTATACATTATTAAATTGAAAAATAACAAAATGCTTCAATATTCAGTCAGTCTTCACAATCTCGTAATGAGAGAAGTCCGTTCTTCTCAGCTTCAGCTTCAGCCGGTCACGAGGGTAACCGGTGTCAATATTTGAAGTGTCAGTTTTCCGAATAATAGAATCGAATATTTTGTCGTTGACGACGGCGCCAAGACGATGCCACAGTGGGGCAGAATCCCAAAAAGCTGGCCAAAACCTAAATTCTTTATAAATCGATCTGAAATTTGTTACTCGGGGGTTTTTGGGGTCGCTGATTACGAATCCGGGGTCAAAGTTACAAAATTCAAAATGGCGGCTGCAATATAGCCATATCAGAAGTAAAAAAGCTTTCAATGTGAAGAATAATTATTAGTTTTTGATAAAATTTGTTGTACTAATATCCTTGCCTATATTTATTTTAAAGAAACTCCCCTTGAAAGAAAGAAAAAGACAGTAGACGAGTTAAGCTATTGAAAAAGATTAAAAAAATTAAATTTATTAATAGCGCGTGTGCGAAGCGAGCGTACAATACCACTAAATATATAAAGTAGTAAATATATAAAAATGACAGATAAATTAATATAAAAATGACAAATAAATTAAAATAAAAAATTATCATCATCAGATAAAAAATCTTCATTTGTAGCATCCGTCGAATCTTCTGAAGTTGAAATAATTTCTTCTTTATCCTCAATTTTTCCATGTTTTACGGTTGGAGGTAATAATAATGTTATTGCATCTGACGACAGTGATCTAAGCTGTTTCAAAGGTAGTTGCCGACAACTCGATAGATATGGATCTGATGATACTAGAAATCTTGAAAAAATATCGTCCATAGTCTTTGTCCTTGAGTATTTGCGCGAAAAATCTTCACGAAATATTTTGAAGTATTTGTGACAAGACTCTTGGGCATCTTCAGACATTTGACCAATAGGTAACAATGAAGAAGCTATTATTTCAGTACCATGAATAAGAAGTTTGTGTACTGAGGTAGGCATATAATACCAAGGATATAATTGTACAAATTGACGAGCTGTTTCCAATGTATATTGTTTAAATCTTTCTTGGTTAATAATATGACCCGATGAAATAACTTGTAATATAATGTAAAAGCGATGAATAATGTTTTCTTCTACTCCTGTTATAGCTGCAGAAATACGTGAATTTTCGAAAAATCGTCGAGCAGTGTTGCCATCATTTGTACTTCCATATCCAGGCTTTGGCTTATCAACTATTAATCCTAATTCTTTCTTAAAACCTTTTTGAATGTTTTCTTTTCTTGTCTGAACCGATTTTTTTTCATGATCTTGGCGAGCCTGCCATTTTTTTATTTCTAATTTATAAGATAGATGTAAACAGCATTCAAAACAACGAATCCAAGCATGTAGTGATGATAAATCGAATTCAAAACTTTTTTCATTAATTGGCTTACTTAAAATTAAATCTATTTTATTAAAATCTTTGGATGTTGCTTGACATAGATAACAACGTTGCGTAGAAGAATTACTTGTCAATGCATTGCCATCAATCATTGTCAAGGCAAGTTGATATGTTACAGATATCTTTTTTCCATCTTGATATGTTTCAAAAGGAACAAGTTCATCTATTTGTTTTTTTATATAATCTGTCTCTTGTATTGTAATTTCTGTAGTCTCATGTAAAAATTGAATTCTGATTGGTCTGCAGAATCTTGGAGAAGAAGGTCTTGGATTTTTCCAAATAATAGTTGTTTTATTAGTCACTTTATCTGTATGTATAAATTGCAGTGGCACAATAGAAGTGAATAAAATACTTTCATCTGTATTTCTTTCATCATCAATGAATTTTTGTTTATATTTACTGTGCCCAGAACTGCCATCGCAACCCCATTTACAAATTAAAGATAAATTTTCACGTTGTTGATCGGTTAAACATTTAATTACATCCAACTGAGTAAGTAAAATACGACTAATCGTGTGATCTAGTAAAGGTTGTACTTGTATTTCTGCACTAGTTTCAGTTAAAATTATTTCTGCTTTAGGATAACAATTTTTTTTAGACTTTAATATTTCTTTGTATGATGGAAAAAGTTTGGATCTCTTTCGCAAGCAAGCATTTCGTAATAGTTGATATTTATTTCTTGAAAATTTAAGTTCAACAAATAAAGAAAGAGCCTCATCAGGAGTAAAAATATCTTCTTCAAAATACTGAAAATTTTTTCGATACCTTTTTGCTTTACTTGGACTGCTCGATGTCACATGCTTTAATATTTTTGCTGCATCTACTTTTCCTTCTGCTCGTAGATTCATTTGGGCTGCGTAAGAAAGCTCTTCAGTACTTGATTGTGTACGCAAATTTTCTGTCTTTCTTCGTTTACTTCTCTCACTAGAATCTTCAAAACTTGTTGATGGTCGACCTCCTATATCGGTTTCCTTATTTTCTTCTTTGAGTCCAAATGAAATAAATACTCCTAACCATTCACCATAGGTTTTAAAAAAGACAGATTCCGTTCTCTTACTTTTCTGCCACTTGTCTTTTAAATCAAAAATTAATTTCCGTATTGGTTGTTTAGTGTGGTCAGGTAAATTATACGGATGTTGTAATTTGCAAGACATTAATTCTTCAATTTTTGCGTATGCATCTGTAGCCCTTAGACTTAAATTATTTCTTATTAAATTAAAAACTTCTTTTCTTGTCAGACCATTTTTATCAGGCATTTCTGAATTGGAACCTAAAAAAAAGTTTTTGTTTAATACATAAATTAGTCACACTTTAATTAAATTAATAGTTATTTTTATTTCAAGTTTTCAAAAAATCATTATATAAAATGAATTAGTAAATAACAATAATTATTTAATGTACTAATCATTATACGTTTGAATTACATTAATATAATAAAATTTGCATTTAATTTGTATACAATAAATTTGAAGCACTGTATGTAAATACATAACATATAAATTTACTCGAATAAAGTACAGGCTTACATCCCGCGCATGGAATTTAGGCATGAAATTTAAGTTTTAAAAAGAAATGTTTGTATGTAAATTCTAAATCACTTTACATATACATCATATACGTTCAAAAAAAGTTGAAACAATTATCCAAGTAGACGAAAAAACTATTTATACTTCTTTTAGTTACGCCAAAATAACATTTTCTGTTTTCTTTTTTACAAAAACATGTATAAAAACTCGTTAGGCACTTAAAGGCAGCTGAATTTTGTTTTATTTTATAGATAATAGTTTCACCTTTCATGTCCAATAAGACAGATGACAGAATTCTGCAGAATTATTAAACTTTTTTCTTCAAAACTAAATTTCTTTTTAGTTTTATAACGTAAAATTAACGTAAGTTTATTACCTTATTACTATTTTCTATAAAAATATTGAGTATTCTAGTAAACACAATCATATTCTACTTACTTTTACGAGTTGATTCCATTTTGTTAAAGTTAAATCGGTAAACTCTACGAAATTTTATAACTCTTCAAACACGAGCTTGCTTTTTCTCCTGCGTGCGCGCCAGATGTTGCTCGAGCGAAGGTCGCCTTTGTATTAATTTCTAAAAGCAGGTATAAGGGATCCGACCCTAATACTAACGGATTTTTACCCTTGGGATATTTCTCTAACCAACCCAACAGTTCAAATTCCCCAACTAGAAACTTTATTTTTGGGGTTTTGGCCAGCTTTTTTGGATTCTGCCCCACTGTGATATGTGCGGATTCTTGGCAATCTTATATATAGCAATCTTATATATATATATATATATATATATATATATATATATATATATATATATATATATATATATATATATATATATATATATATATAGCAAAAACAATTAAAAAAGACTCCGTAGGACACGCGAATTTAATAATTGAGTTTGACTCGTAAAAGTGGACTTACATAAGCGGTCGGTACCACAGGAACGCAAGAGAATTCTTTCCATCGTCAATTAGGAGCGAGTGTTCGTAGTTAAAGATCGCAGACGACCGAGAAAACATTCCCATCGCAAGGGCAGAGCCAACGGAACGCAAGCGAATTCTTTCCATCGTCAATCAGGAGCGGGTGTTCGTAGCTAAAGATCGCAGACGACTGAGAAAACATTCACATCGCAAGGACAGAGCAACCAGTGATCATTGTTATTAGTATGTTTATTTATGACAACAGCCTCAACACATCAAAATAAGCCTCGTTTAATAATTCAATATATATATATATATTGTATATGGGGCCCTGAAAAGGGCCGATTGTACCGCGCTACGGCGGTGGCCGTTCACTCCAGGTGATGGAGGGCTGAGTTAGCGTTCGGTGGAGTGGCTGTCGTGGCCCCCCCAGAGGCTGGTTTTCCTCTGCGTCGGAGGTGTACCGGGGGCGTGTAGGAGATTTGGCTAGCGAGATCCGCGTCACAGGGCGGATGTCCCGGGGCTGTTCGTGCGGCTTCGACGGCGGCGATGATCGTGGCGTTGGTGGCCTCGTATATCCAAAAGTAGAGCTCCCGTTCAGTGGCTTCCATATATGAGGACCGCTGCGGGAGAATTGCTCCAAAAAGTCTATCACTCTCACTACCTCCGGTTATAAGGAGTATGTGAGCCGTGAATGCTGAGGAGGCCTTCTCGGTGCGGTCTTTTATATTCCCGTCTGAAATCCTTCCGCTAAAATCATTTGCTATCCTCCTTTTTTCCTTTCCTTTCTAAAAAAAGGCATGTTAAATCGATACTCGCATCTCTCGAAGTCTTCTCGAAAGTCTCGAATTGCTTTGTTGGCTCTTTTCCGCGATGCTGATTGATTCTGTTGCTGCGCTAACTTCGTGAGCGGCTGTCATAGCATATTTTGACAGTTGTGTGTAATATTAAAGCTAAATAGCGCGCGCGAAGCGCGCGTCTGTGATGTCTAGTATATATAAAATAATCATTTATAACTTTACGTAAATTAACGATTACAGACTGTTTTTCCTATCCTTTCTAAAAAAAGGCATGTTAAATCGATACTCGCATCTCTCGAAGTCTTCTCGAAAGTCTCGAATTGCTTTGTTGGCTCTTTTCCGCGATGCTGATTGATTCTGTTGCTGCGCTAACTTCGTGAGCGGCTGTCATAGCATATTTTGACAGTTGTGTGTAATATTAAAGCTAAATAGCGCGCGCGAAGCGCGCGTCTGTGATGTCTAGTATATATAAAATAATCATTTATAACTTTACGTAAATTAACGATTACAGACTGTTTTTCCTAACACATGTTAAATATGTGTATACAATTACTGATCGAATAAATAACGTTATACCCCCGATAAAACCCCATTATATAATATTAATTATAATGGTATCTTTGCTTGCTTGACAAATAGATAGATCGCATCGCACAATAACTTTGCTCCCTTATATCTAATTTTTATTAAAATTGATGTGGTGGATGTATAATCTGCAACGATCCTTAAATCAAACATAATGCAAGGATTTGGAAAGTCCGATCGACCGATTGGAAAACGTGACGGCGTGATTAAAAATGCGACAAATGTAACATTCCTTTTCCTCCCCTCCCTCTTTTACAGATAGAGTAATTTAGAAATGCCGATTTTGAAAAAGTAATATGTTGTATTATAGATTTAAATTTTTATTTTTGTAAAACGAATAAAGATCGACATCGCTCGTGACACATTTGTTTTACAGACGGTTGAAGAGTACGCGTTCTTCTCAGGAAAAAATATACGAAAGCATCGCTCGTAATTAAGAGATAATTTAATTAAGATTTAATGTAAAGTTTGTTTCGATAAATAAAATTATAATTATGGTTGAGAAAAAAAAATTGGATATTTCGGAGCAGGTGAGAGAAGAGATATAAGATTAAAAATACTATCTTTATAGATCGAGAACGCCGTAACGCCGGACTCAAGTTCGCTTATTCATCCGTGGAATTGGCTCGTATCTTGCTGTTTGATTGTCGTTGTACTGTTGATCGGTACGGCGGTCGTGGAAAGATTGGACGCGGAGATCGAAGCCGCGATCGCCTCCAGGTCCTCCTTAGGTAGATTCTCCACGAGCCAGCTATCGATCACAGGCACGTTCTCCTCATTCCATTTAGTCTCCTGATTAATGACCCTGAGCGCCTTCTTGATGATGGCGTCCGCCGATTCGAATTCGTCTTTGTGATCGATATAGAACTTGGTCACCATATCGTAGCCCTCCTGCGTGTTAAACGACGACGTGGCGAAATTGACGATGCCGTCCCAGAGGAAGGTCTTGTTCCCGAATTGCTCCTTCACGGTGTACCAATGCTCGAGCAGGAAGTTGAACAGGGTTTTGTAGCCGGTCGCGCTGCCGGTCATCATACTGAAGATCAGGTGGATGTCCGCGTCCGTGAAATTCTCATTCCGGTGAATTCTCATTCGTCTGTGATGTCTAGTATATAAAATAATTACGAAATCCGTGCACCAAAAAAGCGTTACATTCATTCCCAACGGATTTCAACCGAGTTCGTTTGTTCCTTTATGTCACACGTGCATGGACAGTGGCCGTGGCCCATTACGCACGCGACGCGCGCGTGATACACTAAAAGAAAAGATTGGTTGCGTCAACCAAGAATTGGTTGATTTCTGCCCGATTTTTATATTTTCTTAATTTGCTTTCTACCCACTTTCCTCGAGCTAACATGCTGCGCGTGTATACTTGGCGCCTTTTTTACCTTATTTTTAAAAGCTAATTTTGTTGTGATCAATATTAACAATAAATAAATAAAACTTTCCGGTTTCAAGTATCTCGCGTTAGTTCCGATTTACGGTTTACGGGTACGATTTATGCATTCTGTTAACACATGCTAGCGTCATGTAAGCGTCTTTTTCATTAAAAGAACAAACTGTTGGTTGTAAAGAGACGAGAATGATCCGTTGAAGGATTGTTGATTGTCGAGCATGTGCCGGCACGTGGGTGCGGCAGAAAAACAAAAAAATCTTACGATGCAGAAAAGGAGTTTCGAGAAATATGTATAATAAATGCATAATAAATAGAAATGATACGCGTGTGTTCTCGACTGCGGATTGCGATATTACGTATCGTGAAACGAGGTAAAAACTGAGAGACGTCACTAAAGTATCTACGATTTTATTGGTCAAAATCTAATAAAGTTCACTTTTCGCCTCGCATTTTCACCTCGTTTACAATGTTCATTCCAGTATGCTTGTGGATACAGACCCTCGAATTAAAGTCTGATCATAAGACAGCCAGTTTTGATTGCTCCGCCAGTTTTGTCAAAAACGAGAGAAACAAAAAGAGAAAGAGATAGAAAAGAGACAAAGAAGGAGAAAGATAGAAAGAGAAAGCGATAATGAATGTACTGAAGGTGTATTCTCCCTCGTAGGATTTTGACAATATCGCCTTATGGCCAGACTCTTAAGTTCGGTGTCCACGATGCAAGAACTGGGTCCAAGTTTCGGTTTAAGCCAATGAAACTGCTACTTTTCTGTAAGAGCTTCAAGTTGATTGGTTTAAATCAAAACTTGGACACAGTTCTTGCATCGTGGACATCGGGCTTTAATTATAAGGTCTCTAGTTTAAGCAAATAGCAAATGATTAAAAATAAAATAATAAAATAATTGGTACTATTTTTTCTGCCTTCTCTCTTCTTGTAATAATTAATGATTTGATAAAATGTATGTTTTCTTTATTGTTTCTATTTTCCTCCAACGTTCATGATTTAATTTTTTCGATTGACCATTTCGGCAAAGAGTTCTCGGCTGAAAGAGGTGATCCGAAGCAACAAGACAACGTTCTAGGCGCGCATAAGTGACAAGATTCTTTCATCCTCATATTCCGTCATGCTATTTCCGCGATGTACTTCCCTTGTTTACGCTCCTCCATGTCCCACCTTGCTTTCATAGCTCTTCTCTATGAGATGTGCCGAATATCACCCGTGTACTATTTTAATCGCAGTATGTCAAAACTCTTTGACATAGTGATGTCAATTTCTTGAATTTTAAGACGATATATCATTTCACGAGAACGATTGCTATATTTCAGAAAGTATATTTGTTACATTTACAAGCAAGTTACCTGATTGCGTATATTATATTGGGGATTGCCGCATTTTAGAGACAAATTCGAGAGAAACCACTAAAATTGTACATAAAAATTCTAAATATTTACACTTTGTCTCTATTTGGTCATTGTAAACTTACCTCGACCATTGTTTTCTTCAATCTTCTGGTCAGATTGAATTTACTATTCGTTGATCTTGGCCACATTCTTGCAGTATAGCCAGAAATCGGAAAGAAGGAAAAATATAGCGTATATGACATGATCGACGTTATGTAAAAAATTGTGCAAATTGGAAATTTGCACTTGGCTTCCTCATAGAGAAAGCTTTAACTTCCGCAAATTTGGAGATATCGATCTATTTTTAATTTTATTATATTTTTCAGTCTTTTCTACTCCTATTTCATATATAATTCTTTTAAATTCGGTTGATTAGACTTAGCTTTATACGCGATCAAAATCTCCGAAATTTCAAACGTCTGTAATTCTAGAACTTATTAACCAAATCTTAATTAATTATATATGAAATAAAGGTAGAAAAAACTGAAAAATTTAATAGAATTAGATATAGATCGCTATCACACTTTCCTAAAAAAAAAAATTTTTTTTTCAATAAAATCTATACCGGTCAACCGATTTTAATAAAATTTGAGGAGAACATACTTTCTATGATACTCTATTTGTGTGAAAAATTTCAACCCGGTATCTAAAAAATTGTAGAAGTAGATGCGTGTACAAAAAACCCGTACATACACATACATACATACGTCCGGACATTTTTTACTAATACGATTTTTCGACATTTTAGAACATTCTAAACCTATTTCCATCAAAATCTCGAAAAATTTTGTTTTCACCATCACAAAGCTTCCTCTATGAGAAAGCAAAATTATTTTCATCGACCACTAGCAACCTGAAATATGTAGATAAAAATCTATAAAAATTTCAGAAGATAGGTACAACTATAGGTAAAAGAATTGCCAAGTTTCAAATTTTTCCAATTGCTATTGCATTCATACTAAAATCATTTGCTATTTGATTTTAATAGGGAAATTCAAGTGCTCTGCGGCACGTGTTAAAATTGAGATAGGAAGCTGCCCTTTGGCACAGATTTTTTTTATTTATTTCGAGCCTTCCGAACCGTTCGAGCAGTCAAAATTCAAAATTACCCTTTTTAAGGACCACTCTAATATATACATATATATATTATATATACATATAAACACTTACTCCGAATAAATGTGAGGATCCGCAATTTTTCTGCACTGATTCCGCACTAATTTAGCCATTTGTATACGACACGTCTTACTTATAACGCTTCTCGTAAACGACTAAACGTTAGACAGATATCACTTCAATAAGTGTTTACAATATTTGTTATAGAAGGTCGAAGAGAGAGGGATTGTTTTTGGTTTAAATATAAGTATTGATATTTGGTACATTTTAAACTGCCTTACGTGCATTTTGTAATGTTATATACAAAATAACGATTTACTTATTTAATAAAGAGATACAGAGTATTGGTTTTTTCTTCTCTTTATTATCTTGGGCGACTTGCATTTTTGCCGCACAAACGTCCGCGGTATGCTCTCCCGGGTTCCGGCGGCGCCAATAGATTCAGAAGAGTAAAGCTCTTCCAGCTTTTGTTCCAGACGCGTTAAAATTTGTGAATTATTCTTGATGAATTCCTCATTAAAATCGTTATGACAGTCTTGAACCCTAAAATAACTCATAATATATATTGAAAGATTGATTGATAGAGAGATCTACACATCCTTTAGTGGATGTGTAGATGAACGTAAACGTCCTTATTTTTTTGTTTTTCCTCAAGCTTCTTTATTTTTTTATTTTTGTCATCTATTTCGTTTTTTAATTGCTTAATCAAATCCTCTTTTAATGTAATTAAATCTTGTCCTTTATTGTTACTATTTTTTTTATCTCTCGACATCTCTTTTTCGTGCTTATGTTCATTATTTATACATTTATTTTTGTCGCACTTGCAGTATGAAGTGCACGGCCTTTTGAGTTCCTGGCAAGTGCAGTTAATGCACTTGCCAGAACGGCACCTGCAGGGTCTTTGGTAGCTTCGACCAGACATGACCAACGGTGATTCTTCAATAAATACCGAAGATGTTGCGGGCCCCGCCGGCGGCACGGATCATGAGTTCGCACACAGAATGAATTGTAACTTACTAAGGAGTGATTTCTCCATCTTGGACTTCATATACTTTTTTGTTGACAACATTTTCTTCTTTTTTTTGGCATTTTTTTTATTGAAATCGAAGATGCCGATCTTAAAGAAAAATTTGAATTTATTATTAATGTTGAAAAATATCAATTAATTAAACTTTTTTATTAATAATGCATAATATATCTCGAAAGTGTGTAAAAAATACTTAAAAAATCACTGGTCATTATTTAAAATCGGTAATGTTTACGACAAATTATCTATGTGTGAAGTTTAACATGACGGCCTCAACGCCGAAACTTTAAACCACTGTAAGTAGACAACGCGTTGGACAAATGTCTAAAAAATTGGTGTGGATAATTATGGTCAATAGGGCACTAGATTGTGCAAATTTCAGCACAATAAAAAAAAACATTTTTTTTGGGTGGATCACTTCGCATGGAATGCCCCACCTGTCTCCGCTTCCTCTCCTTCTCTTTCCAAAGCTTTTTTAGTATCCTCCCTTTTTCTGTTCCTAATTCATCGTTACATAATGTATCTAGTCTTTCCCTATAGCTCTTACCCAAATTTACAAACCAATCGCCAGTCACCGTGCATTCATCTACAAAATGTTCCAGATTATCCCTACCCAGCTTACAAAATCCACAACTTTTTACATCCTCCTCCAACCAATATTTATTTGCTTCCTCCATATTACCGCACCTCAATCCTATCAACGCTCTAATACCATCACCCGACATTGTCTTGTCCATATTTACATTTAATAAATATCTAGGTTTACTACACGCTATACCCAGCTCCTTGTATCTTATATTGTACCGCGCATTTCTAATCTTACTGTCGATATTTTGTTCTTGTAAATCTTGTTCTCTTTCTCTTATTACCCTGAGCATGTCGATACCTTTCCTTCTTGCAGTTCTTATCGCTTCAAGACCCCACCCCAAATTATTAAAATGACTTTTCCTTTCACTACTGAATAGATCTTTCTTCCCACTGCCCGAAATATTCTCCGTTTTATCTTTTTCTTCCCAACATGCCGCCATTAGCCTATTCGAACTACTTTCTCTGCTCCTCTTTTCATACTTCATGTCCTTTTAAAGAACGTCAAATAAGTTTATTGGACTGTATTTTTTCTGAGAGAGAAAAAAAAAGGGAAAGGAGAGAGGGAGAGAGAGACACATGAGATTTTTTAAAATTAGAGCTATCTCTCTCAGATCACATTTCGAGCGCGTCGGAGCGTTCCACTATTAATATAGTTCGGTGCCTGTGATATAATTTAGGCACAGGGGAAAAACCTGATCACCAAAATGATTCACACATTACATAAGGGAGATGCTTAAGCAGCGATGTCGCGCTTAATCGCTAGCCTTTTTTTAGTCGAAGGCTTTCTTCGTGAGGCTTTTTAAGATGTTCCGTTATGACTTCCTTCAGTCCCGTATATAATCGTTCGTCGTCTTTGTTTTTACTCATTAAACTGACACAGGTATATTCTCTTTTCCCGGAATCGAAGTTATTCAAAATATCATTAACATTACTTTTTAATATGTCCCAGATTGTTTCAACATCATATGCCCCAACATAATTTTCTGCCATGTTTTGATAATTATATTGATGCTGCTAACAGGATGGTTCTTCTTGAACTGTGTTATATATAGAGTCCCTTGCCCCTCTAGTCATCGCATTCGAAATTGAAAGCACGATACTCTAGCAAGGCATTGATTACGTGTAAAAAATAACTCTCCGTGTAAACATCTGTAATCTAAGGGTTATACCTCCTACTCGATATGCTCCTTACAGAAATAAGTTCTTTTCTTTGTCTCTTCCTTACTAACTTTCTCACGACTTACAAGCACTGTTCCGTAGACATTGTACAATATTTCTCTTTCTTCGAATAGTAAAAAGTCCTATCTGTTGTTTACAATAGATACGCATACGCGATTATAATACATAACGATTTTCAAATCTGATCGCGCCGAGTGATATCACTATTCATTATTTTAGAAGGCAACATTAATATATACGATACACGCACTGAGAGAAATCTAAATAGTTGTGGCAACTATTTTTTTGGCAACTCTGCAGTTTAACTACTTGTAACTAGTTTTCCAAAGTAATAGGAACTAAATAGTACTGAATACTATAAAAGTATAATCACAGAAACAATATTTGTCAACTATTAGTTGATAGTTAAATATCGCCTCAACTATAATTATTATAGTTATATAGACTCCATAAAACAAGATATGACAATAACATTTTTCAAGTTTAGACAACTCCTTGACTTATTGTTTAGACAAATATTTTTTTGTTGTGTAGCATACTTCCAGAAGCTGGTGCGGGCGGCAGCGCGGACTCGCGCGGCGAGAGAGTTCGGCTCGCGCCCGCTACGCAGTGCATCGCCAGTATACTTTTGCGTGTTTAAAATTCAACATTGATTCCTATAACTAGGGTCGTTCAGCAGGGTTTTCCCAGCGATCCTTCTAAGGTTCGCCAGTCAGGGTGTGTTCACCCACATATATATTAATCAATTTTGCATTATAAATAGATTGCATCGACACCGCTAGGCGTCGCATCGCCCGTACATTCTCTCGAGTTCAAAATTCCGCACCGACCTGTATATAAGGAGACCCCCTACGGGACCAAAGCAGATATTTTCAGGCGCTAGTCGCCTAGGTATATTAATTATAAATCTTTTAGTTTAACAAATAAGAAATTATTCTTTATTAGACAACTCTAAAAATTATGTTGATATCACTACAATGAATAATTATTCATGTTACTACAACATACTTTTTGCATACACAATATATTTTTCGTTAATGCCACTACTTTCTTGTAGTTTAAATAATTTATTTATTGTTGTTATTACAACTATATTATACATAGTTGAGGCGCTATTTATCCACAAATTTCTAGTCGGTTTAACAAAAAAAATTCTAGTTGCTGGTACAAATTTTTTCTCTGAGTGCGTTCATATGAAAATCGATAATCTTAATTATGTGTCTAAATGATCAGATTAATTGATATATGTCGACTTTGACTTGCCGTTCAATTTATACAATCGTCTATACATAATTGTACTCATTAAACTCTTTTTTAATTAAATATTGTGTCCAAAATTGCTATTAATTTATAAACCACAAGTTTGAATTTGTATCGACTTTTAGATATTGACGTAACAACAAATTAAGATACATTAAATATGAAAATTTGAAGAACGAAAATTTATTAGAACGAAAACATGAGGAAAGCAGTTGATAAAATTGATCATGATTGATATATTTTGTCTCACATCTTGTGAAAATTGAGACGTCTCCTTATAATAAAACATAACTAGAAACAAAATTGGTAACGACATAAATCTATTAATTGCGACAAAATTCATGAAACGTCAATGAGCGAAAGATCTGTACACATTCAACCACTCTTTTTATCAATCAAGCGCACGTATGACGCTGAATGACCGTTAATCATGAATAAAACTCGCATTCCCCATACCTATAACGTAACGCAATGTTTCATAGTAATCGGAAGTATCTTATACGAGTTTTCCAATAGGAACCAAATTCGTGTGAGATATAAGAAAGAGGTAACTTATTGTCGTAAATTTGGCACAGGAGCTGGTGGTGTGTGCTAACGCGCACCTGTGTATATACTCCAAAACACTTCAACGGGCAGTAGACGTTTAGAAATTCTATCTCGCGGTAATAAGTTACGGCGTGACGCAACTATTGAACGCGGAATTTTCGTTCTATCGTTCTTCATCGTTATTCGTTTAAACGTGCATACGCATTCCCATACATCAAGTACCCATTATACATTACACATTATATATATAATTTGACGCTTCGAAACTGATGTTGTATATCTTGCACGAGGAAACCTTGCCTTCCATGGAGAATCAATTGTCGATTGTCAACCCAAGCGTGTTGAAAATGCATAAGTTTTGAATGCGATCTCTTGGTTGTTATAGTTTGTAATATAATCGAAACAGAAATTAAGTACGCGAGAACTGCGTATTTTTTATTGCTCGCAGGAGAACATTTTAATTTAATTGTTAGCGCATCGCCGATGATAGCTTAAAGTAAATCGAAAACATCCAATTTAAAATTATGTTCCTTAATAATAATATTAAAGATTATAGTTATAACGTTAACTTACGCGTTGTTAATTACGGCATTGTAATTTCAAACTCTTCCTTTACTTATTAATTTTATTACCGACTGCATGGCAGTCCTCATTATAGTTATATATTTATATACTTCTAACACATTTCTATTTAAATTCCAAAAGTTATAATATAATGTTATTTTGTAATAATAATACATACTAAAAAGCCGAAGTGTCAAGATAGATTACCTCAAACTGAAAAGAAGAGTCATGTACCACTTTGCAAAATTTACAATAGTTATTGAGTAATTAATTGAATTAAACTGTCTGAGCCAATGTGTGCGTCGAAAGCGGTAAGCCGGACTCGGTAGGCACGTTAAAATTATTTAGTTGTTAGGTCAGCAAGCATCTTCTGATAGAACTTGAGGTGCAGGAGTCATCATGCAGCGATCGGCGAGCGACGCGTGATACGATCGCGAAAAACTATGGTCCACTTCTCTCTCTCAGATGATACTCACCGTTGCTAATAACTAAACCATTTTACATGCCTACCGATTCCGGCCTACCGCTTTCCACGCGCACATTCTCTCAAGTTTAATTAATTACTTTTCTTTTGAGTTTCAACCAATCTATCTTCATCACTTCGGCTTTATCAAAAGTCACCGGATACTCTGTATAAATATTTAATGAAGTTCTTAATGAATGACAAAATGATTGTTTAATTCGACCTAACTGGCCACATTTATTGAACCTTGATCTCACAAATAAGTTTCGACCACATTGATCAGATTAGCACTTGAAAAATGTGCAGGCATGTGGCCAATTAGGCAAATTAAACAATTATTTTGTTAGTTATTACTGGCGAAGCAAAGGATTATTTCCCGTTCTTTTGTTAGTGAATTTGTCTTTTAAGGCTTCTGGTCCCTGAGCCGAGAACTCTGCGTTGACGGTGGTGACGTATCGTCGCGGAAGAAATATAAGAACTCTCTCCAATGGAGAATTCTGTCCTTTGTGACATGTTGACAACCTATTTTGTCGTGCATGCTATATTTAATTCTTTATTATTCGCTCTGTACTTGTGCTCTAACGTTTAACGTATTCGTGAAAATCGTAAAATTGACCGAAAAGTAAGATTTGCATGCGGAAGGAACGTTTTCACCTCCTTTCGATTAGTCGTTACTTAAACGGCTGTTTTCCCGTATGTTTAGGCTTCGTTTTATGGCTGTTTGTTTATTGTCGAAGAAAAAAGATAGTTTTTGGTCAATTTCGGAAGTGTTCTGAAATGATCTATAGTGATGTTTTATTGAAATGTCTTTTTATTTGAAAATGGCATGCACGACAAAATTGGGTGTTTTCCTCGCCTCGATAGTAAGAATTCAATATAGCCGCGGTGACCATCCAGGAGCCTTAAATTAATATATATAAAGTATAACACTGTATTAATATAGTATATTTCTAAGAGAGAGCGTAATATATATATTATCACGTATTACTCTACTCGTATTATACAGAAGCATAATATATAGTCTATATATTATGCTTTTATAAAACAATAAGTATTTAATTTGTAATATAATTTAGCATTTTATGTGTATGATTTATGCAATACATATATATCTATTTCTTCGTTTTCTTCACTGTCTCTTTCACGTTTGTCTGTAAGGCGGTTCACATCCATATCCATACCATTTGAACTTCAAACGTTGATCCAATATTTATACAAGGAGTGATTGAAGAAGTAATAGGACATAAAAGAAAATAAGTTATCCACAAGCAAACCACGCGTATCGAATCATAAAGATTGCATTAAAATTAAATCTATTGTACATCACCAGCTGTTCTCTCCAATCTTTAAGAACATGATTCGATACGCGTGGTTCGTTTCAAACCGTTGTGATGACAGAGACATTTTTATGAACGTCAATGAAGTATGTTTTCCAATAGAAATTTTAAAAAAACCTTGCGCCTGTAAAATATCTGCGTTCGTACGGTGTGCTAGATGTCGTGAAACTAACTGTTTCCCTTGCTTTTACGATGAATATCATCCTGGTTCGTGCAATATTGACGTGTAAAACGACTGTATACAATATATTTTATATACTATATATTTCATATTATATAATTCACTTTTAAAAATTAAACAATATTTTTATTAATATCATTTTTGCGCTGTATTTTCTCGCAATTTTAAAAAATATAAAAGTGTTTTATTTTCTACCTGACGTTTTTTATTTTTGTACCAAAATTTTAATTTATTACAAGTATTCAAATTTCAAAATTACTTGAATACAAAGTACGATTTTTCAAGTGAGTGGCAATTCAAAATAAGAAAATGTAAGTTTTTCATTGAAAACGATGATTAAATATCTGTTAATTAGCATGGATTTGATAAATTTTACATTAAAATTACAATTCTGTGTACATAGCGCGCTTGGAATTCTTCAAAGTCAATTTTCTCGAGTTTTTCTAAAAAGCGCGCCTTAATGCTTTAGGAAATTGATGTCCGGGTGATCGATGATTCTCAAGTACAGTAAGTACAAAAAAAATCCGTTAGCCTGAAGGTCCCCTTGTAAGATTTTTTCGTAAGTTTGACGTATTTTTTATGCTTTTGTTGTTATATTTATTTATTTTTTTCATTATTCTATAGTTTTGTGTATATTTAGCTTTATAATTCTGTAAGTAATTTTTTTCTATTGTCTGTGAATGATGTGTGTGTGCGTGTGCGTGCGTGCGTGTGTGTGTGTGTGTGTGTGTGTGTGTGTGCGTGCGTGTGTGTGGTGCATTATTTTTGCCGTACGTATTATTTTGGAGATTATCGTAAAAAATGTTATATGGCCTAGAATGGACCATTTTGTTTTTGACATAGTTATCTGTGTTATAAATCTGATTAAACTTACTAGTTGCTACAATAAATAATAATCTAAGTGAGAAAGTTTAATTAAAAATAATAATTTTGATTGTAAATTTTAAATAATAAAAACATAACATACATATTTAAATATTATTTCAAAAATTTGTAACTACTATATCTTTTAGTTTACTTAATTATTTATAAATATGTTTGCAATCAGCGCTTAAAAATTTAATCGACAAAGATCAATATGAAATAAGATTTTAACATAATATATACGATTAAAAACGCATTGTTTTACAAGATAAATATTTTAAAAATTGAAATATGATATACTGTGCAAAGTAAATCGCCTAACGTAAAGGTAATAAGAGAAACATTTTAATTAACAAACTTTATTTATATTCGTGTTTGAATACATCCATTACCGAAACCACAGTGCATTCAAATATTAAAGAGACATTTCGTCTCATGATGTAATATTGCGAATTATAGTTGTTACTTGCACGCACATATACATACACATACATACACATACATACACATACATATACACACACGCATATACACATCCATCTATAAATTGCATTCGTCTACAAGTATTTCTCCATTCCTTCAAAAATCACACGTGACATAACATCATGCATCGTTAGTCTTCCGATATCGATCGAAGTAAATTCAGTGTCAAGTACTATGGTCAATAGTAATTAATAATATCATTTTTATCATTGGTTACACGTTGTTACCGATTGTTTCTCCGGCGAACAATCATGTGCCTTTATCAAGACGATCTATCGACAAACGCGAGTTTGATGAAGAATACCTGTTTATACGTACCACTTAGGCAAATAATACAAAAATAATTCAGAGGGGTACATTTTGTTGCCTTGTAATGGAAAATTCTTAATTAATTGGCAAATCGTAAGCCCCTCGACGTATCGGGTGGACCAAAATCACCATATCGAAAGAGAAACGAGATTGCAGCTAATCAACCAACTATTGTTAACCCTCCGAGAACACACCTATTTTTTCATTCAAGGAGAACACTCTGAGTCAATCTGACCCTACACACACTTTGATCGTCCACCATTTTAAATTGACGATTGCGATTAGCTTGAAAAAATTTCCAGATGTACTTGGAACATTGTTAAATCAATTGATATAAATAAAAAGTGCCGTTGGAATTATTTACATATTTAAAAAAATTAAAAAAAATTTTATTTTTATTTCACACATATATAAATACAATAAAGCTTCTTTTTAGTTAAATTTATTCGCGACATCGTGACTTTTGATCCACTCTATATTTCGTTTCATCTCTTCAATATTTTACATATCTATTTTTCCTTTTTCTTTTTTTTTACACGCTTCTATCCTTTTCGTTTAATTTATACTCACAGGCTACTCTGCGATCACTGAACTATGGTAATACTGGAATTCTCCTTTCTATATAAGCATCGCACGAAGTGTTTTACACCGAGAAAGAGAGAGAACGAGTGAGAGAATTATATTTGTTATAAAAGATAGTTTTCTATTTCTTTTTCTTCTTCTTTAATGGATATTCGCCCCTAGTCGGGACGCAGTGCCTTGCTTTTTAAAACTTTCTTTCAACTCTTTAGTTCCTTAAGCAATTTCTTATATCTATATATACCAATATATATCAATATATGCATACATATATACCAATCATATGCAAGAAAAAAGAAAGTTCTATTCTTTTCTTTCATTTTTTATTCAGTGGAAATCTTGCACATTTTTATCGAAAGTTTAGTTAGCGCAGTGAGCCATATCACTAATTAATTTAATTAAATACTTTACTGTTAAATTGCAGCAGCAAACCCTACTAAAAAAAAAAGAAAAAAAACACAAGTTCAATGCGGATATAAAGCACTGCTATATCTATAGCAATTTCTAATTGAATCTGCTGCCATTATATTGCTCTAGGTTTAGTACTTTATTACTATGTCCTTTTAAAGAACGTCAAATAAGTTTATTGGACTGTATTTTTCTGAGAAAGAAAAGAAAAGGGAAAGGAGAGAGGGAGAGAGACACATGAGATTTTTTCAAATTAGAGCTATCTCTCTCAGATCACATTTCGAGCGCGTCGGAGCGTTCCACTATTAATATAGTTCGGTGCCTGTAATATAATTTAGGCACAGGGGAAGAACCTGATCACCAAAATGATTCACACATTACATAAGGGAGATGCTTAAGCAGCGATGTCGCGCTTAATCGCTAGCCTTTTTTTAGCCGGAGGCTTTCTTCGTCGCATTCGAAATTGAAAGCACGATATTCTAGCAAGGCATTGATTACGTGTAAAAAATAACTCTCCGTGTAAACATCTGTAATCTAAGGATTTACCTCCTACTCGATGTGCTCCTTACAGAAATAAGTTCTTTTCTTTGTCTCTTCCTTACTAACTTTCTCACGACTTACAAGCACTGTTCCGTAGACATTGTACAATATTTCTCTTTCTTCGAATAGTAAAAAGTCCTATCTGTTGTTTACAATAGATACGCACACGCGATTATAATACATAACGATTTCCAAATCTGATCGCGCCGAGTGATATCACTATTCATTATTTTAGAAGACAACATTAATATATACGATACACGTTCATATGAAAATCGATAATCTTAATTATGTGTCTAAATGATCAGATTAATTGATATATGTCGGCTTCAATTAACACCCTTGCTTTAAGTGATGTTAACCGCAACAAATCGACTTACCATTCAATTTATACAATCGTCTATACATAATTGTACTCACTAAACTCTTTTTTAATTAAATATTGTGTCCCAAATTGCTATTAATTAATAAACCACAAGTTTGAATTTGTATCGACTTTTAGATATTGACGTAACAACAAATTAAGATTCATTAAATATGAAAATTTGAAGAACGAAAATTTATTAGAACGAAAACATGAGGAAAGCAGTTGCTAAAATTGATCATGATTGATATCTTTTGTCTCACATCTTGTGAAAATTGAGACGTCTCCTTATAATAAAACATAACTAGAAACAAAATTGGTAACGACATAAATCTATTAATTGCGACAAAATTCATGAAACGTCAATGAGCGAAAGATCTGTACACATTCAACCGCTCTTTTTATCAATCGAGCGCACGTATGACGCTGAATGACCGTCTATCATGAATAAAACTCGCATTCCTGAAACCTATAACGTAACGCAATGTTTCATAGTAATCGGAAGTATCTTATACGAGTTTTCCAATAGGAACCAAATTCGTGTGAGATATAAGAAAGAGGTAACTTATTGTCGTAAATTTGGCACAGGAGCTGGTGGTGTGTGCTAACGCACCTGTGTATATACTCCAAAACACTTCAACGGGCAGTAGACGTTTAGAAATTCTATCTCGCGGTAATAAGTTACGGCGTGACGCAACTATTGAACGCGGAATTTTCGTTCTATCGTTCTTCATCGTTATTCGTTTGAACGTGATGCATACGCATTCCCATACAAGTACACATTATACATTACACAGGTGTATATACACTATATATAATTTGACGCTTCGAAAGTGATGTTGTAAGTCTTACACGAGGAAACCTCTTCCATGGAGAATCAATTGTCGATTGTCAACCCAAGCGTGTCGAAAATGCATAAGTTTTGAGTGCGATCTCTTGGTTGTTATAACGAGAAATTGAGATATTTCGAAAGAAATGAATCTTCATATTGAGACAATAGCGATGTAACAATGCTATTCATCACTTGTCCGCTGATTTAAAACTTTGAAACTAATATTTTACCTAGGTTCAAATCCTTTTAAATATGTGTGGCTCCACGCTTTCTTTAATAATTTTGAATTATATTTATAAGTTATATCATAAGTTTATGACCTGTACCAAGAATATATTATTTACACTTGCGGTTGCTATAAATACATATATCGATAACTTAATGATGTATCTGTATCAATCGTCTTTTTTTTTTCATTTTAGAATACAGAACACGAGAAAGGTTTTATCACACACATCTCTGACAGAAATAAATCTCTATTTTGTAATAAGCTTCTGCACAATGATATAACTATAAGAAATTAATCATTATTAAATAAATTAATATGAGGACCCTCGAAATTCAAATATAGGAGAAATCAGAGCCGTCAGGGTCGAACGCAGATCCTTGTGCGTAAAGTCAATAGTCTGATTTATTAATCATCTTAGTACATAAATCCGAATGTTTCGGCTCAGATTTGAGCCATCTTCAGCAGTAACGAAAGTTTGTCACACGTTCTCCGTGCCAAAAGGCGAGTTTACTGATTCGAATTGTCAGAAACGTAGACCAATTGATTCATATCTGTAATTTATTTAAGTTAATGATACGATATTAAGAAAAAAAACTTCAGAAACTCACCAAACAGTTCGAAAAACGTGGGAAACGAAGCTAAGTACAACAAGAATAATCTGCGAGGAGACTTAAGACGGTCTCGTCGACACGCCACACAACGATGAAATGACATCTTTACCCATTAACAACATAAAAAAGACTATTATCGAATTTATAAAAAGCACAGAAAGTAACACGAGGGGCTTACACATAGATAAGATCTTGAGCATTAGGAACCGCTCCATTCCAATCATTAACAATAACCTTCTTTCTTTTTCTCCGAAATTCCCTCTCCATTCGGAAATTTCTAATCTCGTTAAAGCCACAAAAGTATTTATAAATAGTAATCCTAATATTATTTTTACTAGAGCCGATAAAGGCAATAGCACGGTAGCATTGGATAAATAACTTTATAGACAAAGAATCACAGATATATGTTATCGGACACAATCACATACACAAAAATTAATAAAGACCCAACATTAACGCTCACAAGAAAAATTTGGGATACAATTGTGAGATTGAAAAATCAAAAATACATTTCAAACTATAAATACAAACAATTATTATGCACTGATGGTATTCTTCCGAGAACTTATGGATTACCAAAGATTCAAAAAACAGGTCATCCTTTTCAAATTATTATTTCTTCCATTGACAGCCCTACATATGCATTAGCCTTTTTTCTGCACAAGATTATCTCTGTAAAAGTATTCCTAAACCTGACAGTCATATTGATAATAGTTTCGAATTAGCCAAAAAATTAAATAAAACACACTTGAATAATGATTACGTACTGATTTCCTTAGATGTGATCTCTCTATTCACGAACATGCCTACAGATTTAGTCTTAGAAAGCATTTCCAATAGATGGTCACACATTTCTAAACATTGCAACATACCAAAGGATGAATTTATTAAAGCAGTTGAATTAATATTAAATTCAACTTACTTTTGTTTTGACAAATTGATTTATAAACAAAAATTTGGTTCTCCCATGGGCTCTCCGTTTTCTCCCATCGCTGCAGACATGGTAATGCAGGATTTGAAAAGCATGTAGTGTGCTGCGACAACTTACGTTTATTTTACCGTTTTATTTTAGATATGTAGATGACATAGCCATGGCGGTACCTTTTTACGCTCTTGACACTATTTTGCATTTATTTAATTCTTATCACCCTAGACTTCAGTTCACAATTGAGGTGGGGGGTGATAAGCTGAATTTTTTAGACTTAACAATTATTAACAATGAGAACACATTAGAATTCGATTGGTTTCACAAACCAACGTTCTTAGGCCGGCTTAATTTCCTGTCGCAGCACCCTGTCTCTCAGAAAAGAGGCACGATCATGGGCATGGTGGATAGGGCCTTCTTACTTTCCCATCCGAGATACCATTCTAAGAACATTAAGTTCATAATAGATATTCTTCTGGAGAACGACTACCCGTTGGCATTTATCTTTAATACAATTAATACTAGAATAGAATCGTTACTTAACAAATGTACTCGCAAACAAAATTAACCTTCACCCACAAACGAAGAGGAACGACGTACTTGGCTCACGGTTCCATATGTTCCGGGTATTTCTGAAGAATTTAAAAGGGTTGTTAAAAAACAAAATGTCAACTTGTCTTTTTATAGTTTGAACAAACTTAAGAAATTTATTAAAGTACAGAAAGATATCCTTCTAATTCAATTTAATAAAAATGTAGTATACAAAATATCTTGTAAAAATTGTGACGCGTCATACGCGGGCCAGACGATGAGACAACTGAAAACTAGAATCTCAGAACACCGTAATCACATTCATAGAAATACAACGACTCAATCGGTTATCACCGAACATAGATTGAATTTTGATCATGATTTTGATTGGGAGACTGTCAAAATCTTAGATAACGAAAGATATTTATCTAGGAGATTAGTCTCTGAAATAACTCACATCAAACTACAAAAGAATGGTATTAATTCACAAAATGACACAGAATTCTTGCATCACGCATATATCGCGATTTTGAACAAATTGTAATCCATGCTCATGAACGCTTCACTATTGGTACACCGAATATCTGTTATTTTATTTTATTTACTTGACACACTATGTATAATCCTCGCCGGTGATTTGACTTATGACACACTTCTCCTCTGCAATTTCTGTCATTTCATCGTTGTGTGGCGTGTCGACGAGACCGTTAAGTCTCCTCGCAGATTATTCTTGTTGTACTTGGCTTCGTTTCCCACGTTTTTCGGACCGTTTGGTCCGAAGTTTCGGAAGTTTTTTTCTTAATATCGTATCATTAACTTAAATAAATTACAGATATGGATCAATTGGTCTACGTTTCTGACAATTCGAATCAGAAAACTCGCCTTTTGGCACGGAGAACGTGACAAACTTTCGTTACTGCTGAAGATGGCTCAAATCTGAGCCGAAACGTTCGGATTTATGTACTAAGATGATTAATAAATCAAACTATTGACTTTACGAACGAGGATCTGCGTTCGACCCTGACTTCTCCTATATAATAATAATTATTATTATAATTTGAACAACAAATCTCGATAAGAATCATATTTATGAGGCATAATAATAACTAATTGTAAATAATAAAGACAATAATAATATGAAAATAGTAATAGAGAGAGTAATAATAATGTGCAGAAGCGTGCTTGAAAATTATTATCTTGTATACAATCGCTTAAATACGTATAGTTTTCTTAAAAAAATTTTGAAACGAATATACGAGAAATCTTACACCATATACACAAATTACATTGCCACAGTTGTTACAAATTAGATTGACACCTTAGGAGAAATATTTAATCATGATGTGTAAAAATATGAGCAATTAGCGCCTATAGGTACATCTAATTTTATTGATTAAGTGCATACAAGTGTAAAAATAACGCATATAAGTAATCTAATGACAACGATTTTCCTCCAATTCCTCTATTCGTTATTATACAAACGCGTCTGTCTACAGTTTTCTTTTTTACAAATTATACATTGTTGAAAATTGGATAAATCGAAAGGTCACCAGATGTTTCGATATATATTCAATGTATCTTTTTGTATCTTAAGAAATAAAAAAAAAGCAGAAGAGGAGTAAATATTCGAATACTTGAAAAATTTACTTCAATTTCTTAATTGAATAACTAATAAAGCAACAATTAATTTATCGAATTAAACTTTTCAACACCGGATGAGCGTATCATATAATTACATGCTCTAACGAAACTTTGACACTTGTGTTCCTATAAGATACAAGAATATTTACTTATTTTATTATGAAAATTATGGTTGTCGAACTTGCGCGAATATCTTGTATATTGGAAAGGAAATGTATCGCGTAGGGAAAAAAATTCGATAGAAAATAACCGGATTTACAAGCCACTTCGGAAACATTCATCTGGCGGACGAGACTTGAGATACCGTAAAAGGCGTCACTTGATACAGAAAACACCTGTTGCACACTCTCACAGGTTTTGTGTGCCCGAAATGAGGCAGTGGAACGTTGTTGCTGCTGCAACGACCACAGAACACTTTACCACAATTTCGGCAATGGTGTCTACGTCGCACAACCGTGAATCCTGCCTGACAAGCCATACACCTTGGCGCATCGTTGTCCGGCACCCAAACAGGCGCTCTCTCGACGCATTCCTCTCCCGTTTCAGTGACAGGAGAAGCTATATAAACGAAAAACAGAGACATGATTATATTTAATATAAATTTCTTATATAATTACATGTCAAATAATAAATATCTATTTCTTAGGACTTAAGAGAAACTTAGATAGTAAGTTTGTGAATGTAGTTCTGTCCACAACTAATTTTTTGCTCAAGAATTAGACAAAATTAAAATAAGAATAAATTATATTATATCGTATTTCACATCAAATTGAAGTTAAAACATTTCATTTTTGTATTTGTACATACGCAAATAATTTGAGATATATTTATTTTTTTTTTATTTTTTGTTATATTATATTTAAGATTAAAAATTTTATCCTTTGGAAAGAGAAAGAATACTTTACATATTAAATACTAAATCATTGTTTGGTTCATAGATATTCGCGATTAAATTTTAAAAATGTATTCGGGTAAAAGTCAACATACCCGTACTTCGGTCGTGTTCGTTCGAAGTGGTTTCCTCTACATTTTCGTATTCTGGTAAGGACTCTTGCCGTTCATGAATACTTTCTGTCTCTGTCGTATCTAGTGGTGCATTTGCCACAGAAGCTAAATTCTGAGTATTCGATTCTTCGGTATCTTCAACTGTCTGACTGCTATTCATAAGAAAAACACACTTTAAAATGTTTCGCAAATCCGATGCGAAGTTTGTTTGCAACTGGTCTGCCACACCTGCTATGCAAACGAAGAGGCGATGGACAAGATCTTCCGAGGATCTGGAAATGTAACAATAGTAGTATTTTATTTTATTTTGGAGAAGAGACTACATATTATATTTCAAAAAATATTATGCATGTACAAGGAAAAATGGAAAATAGGAATATGTAATAATATCTATATATAGAATAAAGAAATATACAAAATTCATAAATACAGGAAAAACATACGTAAAAAAGATGTAAAGACTGAATATTAAACGTATTCAAATTAATTATCCAAATTAGTAAATTTTTTTAAATTGAAGTATTTAGCAAATATATCAATATCTTTTAAATATGTCGATAAACTTCAAGTATAATGATGTTATCGTTTACACGGTACGTGTGAGTAAAGTAACAATATATCCTCTTACCGAAACTTGGCTCTGATTTGATTTCTATTTGCGATCTCGGCGGCTTGCATCGCCAATGCGATCTCCTCGTCGTCCTGACAGTCGCTATGAAACTCGCTGGTTTCTGAACTCGAGTCGCAGCAGCTTGAACAACTGGAACTTGACGCTACATCGGGTTTGTAGATTAAAGATTGATGGGAATTTAAATACGACACGCCGGACACTGTCGAGGCATTGACCAATCTTACTGCTCGCGCAGATCTGCGGGTGTTATTGTCTTTTGCACTTTGATATTCGTGACAAACCACGTTCTGCGGCGTAGTTGCGATGTCGGTCACCAAGCCGCTCTTGTCCGTCCTCGGGCCCAATCCGTCATTCATTAGACTACTTCCGCTTCCACGTTTTCTTTTGCAACTTTCTATGCGCGTATATTTGTCTCGTTCGTGTCTCTCCCTCTTCTCGACATCTCTTTCCTTCATTCTAGCGATCTGCTCAGACTGGGATCTTCTATGATCCAGCAACTTTCTACTTTGTGGCGAGGAGTGTTTGTTCACGCAATGCGTGTTGAGATTGCAACAGCATTGTCCGCGTGACTCAAAGTGATGAAGTCGCGGACTTATGTGAGGACTGCGACTGCCGAAATTCGGCATCTGCCTAGTATTTTGACCAAGATGCAAACTAGCGCCGAAACTGGTCAACCGGGCATTCAAGCATCGATCCGTGGAATTCGACCTGGAGCTCTCGGTACTTGTGGCCACCCGCATAAACTGCAGGTGGTTGTGTCTCTTCTCTCCCAGTCTACTATGAGCTTTGTGCGTGTTTCGGTCCATTTTGTGCTGGTGTCGCCGTCGTTGCTTTTCGTCTCTCGTTTTCCTCACCTTATCCTGCACGTACCTTTCTATTTTACTGTCGATTTTCTCGATACTTCGAGAAGTGGACGGGCAGTTTTCACACTTCAAGTCATCCCAGAACTCTTTCCGGGAACTCGACGCGTCTATATTCAAATTGAGATTTTCCCAATTCTCAGAATAGTTTATCTGAAAGGTGGATTGATTGGAATCACAAAGAGTCAATTGGCCGTTGCCGTACGCAACGCCAACGAATTCCTCGTTAGTGCCATCGAAGTTCGACGATATTTGTGGAATGTTTTTGCCGGTGGATTCCCTGTCTCCGTTCGAATGCAAACCGGGTACTTCGATCGAGTGATTCGAAGTAGATGTTTTGCTAACATTCTTCATGCCGCAAACACACGAGTTCTCCGAAATAGCGGGATTCTTTTTCTTTGGTGAGTTCATATTAGAGCAAGAATAGCTAGTATTCTCCTGCGTGTCTTCCTCGTCCGATACACCGCATCCTTCTTGCTGAATTTCGTTATCAAAAGTTTTCTTTTCTTCCGGACTCTTGTCATACAAGCTGGTGTTCTCGGACGATATTACCGTACATATGCCGGAGTCTGTTTGTTCCGAGATCTCGTTCGGACATTCGCTAGAGTCTAATAAAAGGTTTGAAAGCGTTTTATTCGCCTCCGAGATAAGTTTTTTAGAGTCTGAATCGGATGAAGTGTTCTCGGATATATGCGCCTCACTGTCAATGCTATTTCCATGAGCGACTTGATTAAACAAATACTGCATCTGTGGAATCTCCATGTTGTCGGAGTATCCCTCGAACATTTTAGTCAAGTCGGAGGTAATGAAGCTTTCCTCATTCCGCGTGTCTTCGATAGTATTTGAAGCACTGGTTCCCGCTACAACTAATGTCTCAACGTCATTCTGTATCATTGCGTCGGAACTCGCGCTAACATCGTTCTCATCATTAGAAACTGAATCACAGTCGTGAAGAAATTGCCCAATGTCGCGCGAAGCGCCGTCAGATAATTCCCGTTCGTATTGCATTCGTTCGTCGACACTTTCCCCATCACTCTGCTGCATCTTTTCAGCGCTGTCACATATTACATTACTATCACATTCGTCCGAGGATATGTTTAAATCTTCACGCTTAGTTTCCGCACTTCTCTTCGTTTTACGTCCATGTCTTCCCTGCTCACGCTTTTTGCTCGGTAACTGATCGCCTCTGCTACTTTCGTCCAACGATTGAACCGCATCGCTCGCTACCTCGTCCATGTTGTTGCCCGTATTTCTCGTCACAGTATAGAAATCAACGATAAATTCTTTGCAGTTCGGATAACCGGTATAAAAATTATGAACGTATTCTTCCAAATCCGGTATGTCCTGACACGTCGATTTCGTCGAGTGCGTAATCGAGCCTGATGGCTCCTCGTTCGAGCATAATAACTTCTCCAACATGTACAACTCGCGGTTGTTTAACGTCCATAATAGTTCTCTTATCTTGAGAAGGAGAGTCTGAAAATTAATTGTGTATGTTTACATCTTGGTAAGTGAAGAGAAGATACTTAGCTACGAAATGTAAAGATTAATGAATGCTGATCCTGATTATTGTATTATAAATGGAAAAAGTTACGAGTTTGCCTTTCTGTACACTTATAATACCATCTATATATCATACAGATACACTTTTAAACAAATTCGCTAGATCATGGTCAGCAATAATTTTCAAGTGAATTCCTTACTCTAAATGGTCTAAACATTTCGCTTATGGTGTCAGGCGAATTGAGGCACAACGGTCCGCCAGGCGGTGCCAAAAGTCCCGAGACGATAGCCAGACGGGGAATAGTGAACATTAAAGCTGGCTCATAGTTATCTACATCTGCTTGGTCCAACAGCCCGCGTTCAAGCGCTCGCTGCAGAGTCTCTGAAAACAATACACATACGAGCTCCTGTTGCTCGTACTCCTTTGTCGATTTGACCGGAACCATAGCGCCGACATAGCACAGCTCGAAATCGGCAAACAGCCGGTCGAAAATCTTCAACGACTCAATAAGCTTCTCCAGAGACGGCTCGAGAGGATTTTGCGCCTAAAAAAGTAAATACTATTAATAGTATGGTCGCCTGATTATTCATCAAATCGTAAACTATATATGCAAGACAACAAACAAGAGGATCAAGTGAATAAAATCGATAATTATCTTCCTCCCAAAGACCTAAGGAATATCTTTCGTTTATCCTGCACCGTAGGACTTTAGAATATTGAAACTGTAACGACTGCAACTCGTCTTTTAAATGAGTCGACGAATTTTACTTATATATAATAGGTATACGTTCAATATACCTTCAAATTCATGTGGCCCTTGAGCGCGTGCTCTCTCAACAAGTTTCTGACGATCTCCAACGACTTGGTGAGAGCTTTCGCTAACGGTCTCATGGCCGAGCTCTCGGCCTCCCGATTCATGATCGAGGAACCGGCCGCCAGGCATTCCGCGCCGAACCAGAGCTGCCCGGCCAAGTTCTCCTGCATCACGTCATCGGGGAATTTCACCCTGAAGTCTCGATTAGCGCGGCTCTCGGGTATCAAATCGTCCATTATCTGATTGCAAATCGTCAGCACCTTATCCTGACAGTGTCGCAACTGATTCACCAGCGTCGTGCATCTCTCCGGCTCTTGTCGGCCGTCGAAGGAGTCCAATTCGCAGGCGACTGCGTTCAGAGACTCGTCGGCGTAGAAGAACTGAGCCAGTAGACTTGTGTCATCCTTCTGTAACGACAAAATGTGGAAAATCGATTAGAAAAAAATTAATTAAAAAAATTGAGCGTTCCAAGTACATCTCACATATCGAGCAAAGCTTAAGAAATGTCTGAATCACATTTTCCTCGGACTTCAGAAAAAGATAGGGAGATTTTCCTTCCCGGATACTCGTGAGGGATAAATCCACGTTTGCAGTGCAAACTGACGGAGCCACACATCTGAACAATGACACTAATTCGCGCCTACGTCATAACGAAAGGGTCACCCACGTCACGATTAAAGGGCGCGGCGCGTGGAAAATCTACCGTATTATTCCCGATGAATGAATTTGTACTGTACCGATATGACGTCGAGCGAGTATAGGGTAAAGGGTGAATCCGACTTAATCGTCGACGAAACCTGCAATTCCTATATCTAACGAGCATTTTAATCGTAACGAAAATTAGCGTGTGTGACATCGGCGACCTACAAGGATGCAGAAGCACGCTGAATCATCGTTGAATTATTATAACGTAGCGTGGTACTTTAAGATAATAGTAAATTTTAATACTTTGTGGCCAATATAGGTCACCCGATGACCGTAAGCTCTAAAATCACGTTGGAAGTGCCTCTCGTCGCATCGATGGCAACGTACGTTTCAACGAGACGCGGCGATTCGGAATCCCTTTTTGAGAAAAGCCGGCTTTAAATCCGATTACGACGCGGAATCCGATTCGAGAAGCGCGATCAATTTTAATTTATATCGATTAAAACGCGACTGAAGGATTTTTACGAAAATAGCGATTTTACATGTAAAAAGAGCAGCCGACACATATAGAACGAATGATTTATTCAAGAAAATATGCTTAAAAGTAAGATAAAATAAACCGATTGCGCGCGATCGTAACTCATTATTTACGGATCGTCGATTGTGTAAAGTTCAAACATGGATTTATTCTTGTCTTATCGATGCAGACAAGAATTTTATGGAAAATATATTTTTAGCAATTAAGAAAGCGCGATTTATAATGGAATGGGGGTTGAATTTTTTCTCTCGGTTTAAATTTCGAAATCGATATTATTTCCAATAGCGGTAGAGAGATAATTTCACTGAAAACGGCGAGATCACGGAGAAGAAACAATCCCTCCCTACTGTTCCCATTTATAATACTCCTATTTATGTGTGCTGCTCAATAACGTGCTAATAATAACGTGCTTTAGGTGCACGTGAATCTCTGACGGTGCAATGTTCGTGCTGTGCCGTACGGATGTACTTGATATTGAATCATATGTCCTACTGGAAATGACTCAGGAGTCATGCTTACGTACGCGGCGCGGCGTGACAAATAAATCGATTAAACTACCGTATCGATATCGTAAAACTAGAACAATGTTAGCCGTTTGCGCGCGAGCAGAGGGAGAAGGTTATATGCTCAGCGGGAGAGGAAACGCATTGTTCTTTTTTTTTTCGCAAACTGTACGATGACAATAATCGTTTCATTTCCGGGATACCGATATGTTCGAAATGAAAACGAATTCGTTACAGCGACATTCTCTTCTGAGAATTTTACACGTGAAAGAAACGCGCTGGTTTCTTCCTCTTAAAACGAAAAATAATTTTTTCAGAGTAACTACAGTCAAACGCGAGCAAAGTTTGCTTCGTCGGCGATGAGAACGAGAAAATTCAACCGCGATATATAAAATTTTCAAACTTTTGTTTCAATAATAATTTCGTTTTAAGGTCGATTCAGACACAGCCGTGCCGTACCCGTACCGTATCCGTACCGTGCACGAACAGAAACATTAGACAAGGATTCCTATTGTCTCCATCCTTGTCTAATGTTTCTGTCCGTGCACGGTACGGATACGGTACGGGTACGGCACGGCTGTATCTGAATCGACCTTTAGTCATCATCATAATGTAAACATAATACGTAACGTAATCAGTAATCTACTTCTCCGATAGCTCCGCAGAAAGTTCTTCCGTATCGCATTGTGCATTATTATTGGATGTGTATTCTACGGTATTCCAATTTGCGACTAAAAGAGCCTCCTCAGAGCTTGCGCGCAAAACTCTAATATCACATTTGCATCTATAAACGTTTGTATATTTTTAATCCTGTCGAGATATAACTGCAAGCTGGAATAGCAAGATCAATATAAAAATTCAATGTTGTTCAAAGATGTCGTCAAAGGATATCAGAAAATTCGTGAGGCCGATCAATTTCGTGGCATACTTATGGACGGTACCGTTTGCTCCGCGCGTTCGTAGAACTTGCAAAAATATACGGAATAATTTGCCGTACAGTACGAAAAATCAGAGATTTTTTGATGCACATTAAAATACCGTTTACAATCTCTTATTTAAAAAATTTAAAAAATTTGGGAACATTCTTCTTTCTCTTCTGAAACTCGTAGTGGTTTCAATCGCATATAACAAGTATTATACCGTTATGCAAAAATACCAGTCGACTCATCAGTCGTTTAATCGACTTGGGCTTGTTTCATATGTTTAATTAGACTGACGTCTGAACGATTGTCGTATCTCCCCTGAGTCATATCTCTCACCTTGAGACAATAATATTTTACTCGAAAGATAGAGCAAGAATAAGCAAAATATAGAAAGACGTTTGTGTTCAGCAATCATTCTACGGTTCTAGAGTGTTGGATTTTGGTGTCATCTCTAGCCTCCGTTCGGAGACCGCGTTTTAGCAAATTAATTGCGACCTATTTTGTGACCGCGATCGCCGTCGTCCGATGAAAGGGGGAGAGGAACGCGATTCGGACGAACCGCTCTCTCGAGCCTGCTCGTTTCTTTCAAAATATCACCTCTGCTTTGCAGTTTCGCCGGAGCGCTCAACAGTTCGTAACGACGATTTACTAGAAAGTCGCGCGTGTTTTCAACGTCGAGCGCGGCGAGGTGAATGACGCACTCCCATCCCACGAAGCACGATGATTAAAATACAACATACAAAGAGCAAATTTTACGCGAATGTATGAATCGAAGAAGAATGCTTTTTAAACCGTCGCGTCTGTCGACGAGCGAGCGATTGCAGTTTCCGAGGAAGCCCGATAAATTCTACCGCGCGGTGAAAATACACGTTTCGCGTTCGTTTCGCACGGGCAATGTCATCGGATGTGGGGAAAAAAAATACGGAGCGTCGCTGTGACTCATTCCGAGTCAACGTTGACCCTCTTGTTAGTGCCGCCACCCTACATCGCCGGCGATCCCCATGTATCTTTGTTCCCTCCGTTTCTTTCTCCTTGTTTCTCGTCGTGTATGCAAGGTCCCTTTTACCAAATCAGATCGATCGTATCGTACACCGGGATTTCGTCGGTGTCAAGTGACACGGTAGAAATGGTCCTTACTCTCTCTCTCTTTCTCTTTTTCTCTTCTCCGGTTATTAACGTCGTAAAAACAGCCACTTTACATGTTCCCATTCTGATCAAATCTCTCGCGCGCGTGCTGTATCTTCCATATAGACATTTTCTCGCGATATCGCAATAAAATAAATAAGAACCCAAGTGGTACATCTTTCTATTTCCATTTAAAAATCTTCCTGTTCCAACCCAAGTGTTTTAATTCTCCTTAACAAAATAATAATAATAGGTAACTTTAATTCTCCTTAACAAAATTATTACAAATTTGCGTTACTTTATTCGACTCAAGTAATATGTATTAAAAAAAATGTATAACAATTTTTTACAGACATTTTTCCGCGATATCGCAATACTATCCGAGGTATTTATTTCAATTCAATATCATACGCGGCTCGGCTTGGCGTGTCCGCATCTTATTTGAATTCGTTGAACTCTAGTGTCGCGACGGTCATTGAATCGCATGTTTTGAAAATTCCGCGACACTGCGGTAAATGGATAAACGCATACGGGAACATTTCGTTACACGCCAATTGTCGGGAATCGATTTCGCTCGGGCGTAAATGTGGCGATTCTTATCGCGCTGCCGTATCACACGTCGCGATATTAAAGGCACGCTCCGCTTTGTCGCGATGAGCCGCGACGTGAACGTTAATTTACACAATCAAAGGACTCATCTTGTATTCGTTATCTGCCTTTCCGTCAGAGAAATCTATCATTGGGAATTTATTATTCGTACCCGTATCAAGAGACCACGTCTTGCGCAAAGTCACGTGCAGCGCTACGACACATTGTTAATTTTAAGCGCTTTAGCCTTGCAATTAGTACAAAAGCGTTTCACTCCGTTTTCCGCGGCATTCGTGGCGTATTGTGCGCCGTCATTTCTCACCGTCCCTTATTTCACTATAATTACTAATCGACTCGTAACATTGTAAATTGGCTTGCGGGCGCGCGTTATGGTGTTAATAAAGTAATTATGCGAAAGCGTAACACTTTCCATACCCTAGAGAATAGTTGTTCTCCTCCACCAATTTAGCAGATAATTCAGTTGCTGACAATATGAGATAAGGAATTTAATAGGAAGAAAAAGATCGTGATATCAATTAATAAATCAATCCAGAGTCCCGGGGCTTGATATAAAAACGGATCTTCGTATTAGATTTTGTAAAATGTACGTTCTGTTTTCCTCATTGTATGCTAAAGGGTATTTTTTCCCCGTTAACAAAGATTATTATTGTTATTATTAAAGAAAAAGATCTCGTGTGTAATATTTTATTTTGACAAGTAAATTTTTGAACGTTTTATTTCGCAACAAGCGATATATTCTACGTGAGCTAAACGTGCGGGAAATGGAGAGGGGGGAAGGAGAGTAAGAAACTATACGCTTTCGTGTGCTACATTGATGTAACGTTAATATACAAAGTTATCACTCTCGGAATCCTTTATTTCAATTCGGCCAATTGTTAGAAACGTGCAATTTTGCGACATATTGCACCGCAATTTTTTTTTTCTTAAATCGCAATGCGATATGCAATTGGATTTTTAATCGCAGCTCAAAATCGCACTTGTAATGAAGTATTTATTCATTAAATATTTATATGGGGAAAATGGTAAAACAAAATGATTTAAATGTTATGAATGCACGTTTGGTTCCGATTATTAAATGCTTCTTTTTAACACTGGACACGGTTTAACTGATCTATTTAAAATTTCTTCCTCTTTATTAATTCGTAAAAATTTTATATTATAGAATGTAATATTTAATGACGTAGAACTAAGGAAATAAACTTAAAATTATTATAGACATGTACAAGTTTTTATTTACGGCAAGATAATGAAAGAAATATATTTTTTCATGTTGTGATTAAATTAACATTTTCATATGTTTATAAATAGTTTAATATTTAAATTTAAAATGATACTTGCGACAGTTGCGACATAAAATGACACGTGATTCAAAGTTGAGTTTACGATACAAAATTACACGCAATTCAAAATATAAGATGAAAAAAATCTTAAAGAAGACGCGCAATGCACAATTTTGTTGAATCGCACCGATCTCTACCGATTGATACGGCTCAGCATATGGCGAGCAACACCCAGCTCGCCGGAATCTGTAGCGCGGAAGCGCGAGGAGCAGCTCGAAAGGGTATCTACTCCGGATTCAAATTGAATAAAGTCGCGGGGATGCGTCGACTTTCGCTGGAGAAACCCGTATAGGATATTTGGACGCTTTCCAGCATGCCTTGGCGCGCGACCGCTCCCGTAGGCGCGCGATTACGCGAAAACCACGACAATTCGTTCCTCGCAACGTGCGTGTGTAACATACGTACGCGATGCCGCGCGCGCGTACATACAAGTCGTACACACGGTACAAGTGTTATCATGTGTGTATGCACCTCGCGCCGTGCGAAATTTTCACGAAACAGGTGGCAACAGCGCTCTCGGCCGAAGTCGAGCCGCGGTCCGCGGTGAGAACGAGAGAGAGAGAGAGAGAGGGAAAAGAGCGCACGCGTTCGATCGGCACAAGATGGGATGAGAGGCGAAAGAAAGAGAAAATAGAATCTATTCGATGATCGTGAAAGACTCTCGTAACGTCCCGCGAATTTAAGAGAATTGTACATTGAAAGTAAATCAAAATGATATACATATACCGAGAAAAATAGAGAGCAAAAAAATATGAGATACACAAAGAGAGATGAGAGAGAAACGCACGGCAAAGTAGAGAGGGAGGGAGGCACAGTTAAGATAGAGATAACAAACATAGCGTGAGGATGACGAGGAAATGTACGGAGCAAATCGCGCAATCGCGATCGGAGGACATGAGCGACGGTAATCCAGTAATCACCTTAGGCCTGTAAAACCATTTTCTGATGGACTCCATCATATCGCGCCGCGGCTGACGTCATCAGAGTACGCTGACGGAAATCGTCGTCACTGCGCCCGCCGCGATCGAGGCGATGTTGACGTCGATATCGATGTCGATGTTGACACTGACATGTCGCCTCCGGAGCGGGCTTTAGCCAGAGGATTTGGCCGACGAGTCGAAGCAACGTCGAACGATGAATGATGACAGCGACGACGCTGATGGTGACACTGCCGATGACACTGACGATAACACTGACGATGACACTGGCGATGATGCTGACGATGTCACTGACGACACTGACGACACTATCGTCGACGACGACGACGACGGCGATGCGATACGATCTGTGTGTACGAGCATCGATGATGATGATAATGATGATAATAATGATAACGATAATAACGATGTCAGCGACTGCGACAGTTACAGCAGCGACAGCAACAGCTACAGCAACGGCGAAAGTGACGATTATGATAGCGTCGACGACGACGACGACGACGACGTCGACGGCGACGACGACGGCGACGGCGACGGCGACCGCGACGGCGACGACGGCGACGACGGCGACGACGGCGACGACGACGACGACGACGACGACGGCGACGGCGACGGCGACAGCGACGGCGGCGACGGCGGCGACGGCGACGGCAGAGGCGATGACGATTTCGCGACCCGCCTGTGGTGCTCACTCGCGAAAACGCATGTCAACCGAAACGCGCATTCGTAAAACTAAGGTGACAAGCGTGAGCGTGAGACACGGTCCGCAAAAAGACATAACTGCTTACCGCGCCGCGCGCGTGCGTTTGACGCAACAATCGTGATCGTGAAGCGATGAAGCGCCGCCAGTCGCGTTAACGGTTCAGCCTTCGAACTATATGTATAAAGGGCGGCAGATATATAAACTGCTTTCATTCTTTATTTATGAGACTTTACATGCGAATTTTATTTCGATAAACTGATATTTACAGATAGATGTAAAAATTAGTACAAATATAACACATAACAGAGATATAATTCATATATTTTTGCATGAATATATAATTTCATATACAATAAAAAAAAATATGCACTAAAACTCAACACAATATTTTATATTTAAAATTGAAAATAAAATAACTAAAACATATTTTTAGTTTAATTTAATTTTGCCATGTATTTTACAATATAGCTTAACGTATATTCTTTTAAACATTGAATATTAAATAATAAAAATATTTAATCTGAATTAGAGTAAAAAGAAAGAAAAATGGAATAAAGAAATAATTAATTATTAAAAGTAAGAAATAAATAAAGAAAGATTACTTATTATTCTTCTTGTTATACATATTGAATTTTTACTGATGTCCCTTCCAATGAAATGTCCCGTGTTAAAAGTTATCGACCTAGCGTCGATAAGTCAAGCCGCTACTATGACCTATCAATACATACGTCAAGTATATATGTAGTACAGATCTCGATAATAGGTGCTTTCCATTTACATCAAAACTCAGATAATTCTCACTTGTGACGTCGTTCTATCCTTTTTGGCAATTAATAAATAATAAAGATAAAATGACGTCACAAGTGAGAATTATCTGAGTTTTGATGTAAATGGAAAGCAACTAATATATTTGATTTTTATTCGATTTTAAGAATTACGATTTTATTGTTATCCAGATTTGAGTATCCATGTGAGTGACAATTATAAAAAAAAATGTAGTTTTGCGACAATATATGATATTATGATGTAAATATATGTAGTATATATTAATATGTGTAAATATATTATTTTAAAAGTATCTGTATAATGATAAACCACGAATTTAATATTTGCGATAAGAGCTAAGAGTCGCCAAGTACACGCACCAGTATTAGAAAACTGTTATATATTGAAAAACTGTTGTACTCAATCAATCAAATTATATCTAATCAAAAATATAAAATATTCGTGCATTGCGACATAAATGGTGTTGATTTCTGTAAAAAAATTTTTTAGGTGAATAAACGTTTTAAAAAATTATACATTTTATGAGACTCATTTAATCACATATCAGAAAAGACCGAAAAGGATTTTAAAAGAAATTTAAATGTAGATATTTCCCCTATAGTAATAAAAAAAGGAATAAAGATTAAATTAGTTTTGCCCTATGATTTTGCAGCAACACTCTCCCCTTTAAAAGCTAACTAACAATAATAATAAGTCATTTGTACCTTGTTCAGCCGTGTCAAACAAACAGACAAATAATACTTGAAATTATTATTACAGCATATAGATATAATATATATATTTTACAAAGCTAGAATTTCGAGGTATTCTCCGTAACTTTAGAATGACGCAAATCTCTAAAATAACTTTCTACACATCGTCACGCCCGTAATTATCTAATCACACGAAACAGTTGCTCGTTCCGATTTAACAAACCGCGTTTTAAGTATCCCTATGCTTTTGATTAAAGTTAGGTCAATTTTCGCACAATGTCTACTAATATTAATTACCATATAACGACCGGTCTTATTGTATATGCCGCCATCTAGGAATTAATCTAATCTTTTGACTCCCGACATCGATATTATTTCAGTATACGAGACATAGTATGCTGGAGCGTATATAAAGCTCCTTCTCGATCAGATCGAGAGGAACACTTTCAGCAAGATCTCCTACGAGAACGTATCGTTCCAGCAACGACAAACGAAATTCATCAAGGTACGCATATATCTCGCTTTTCCCATTACCATAATTAAATTGAGAATTATTTATTTAAAATTAGATTTTAAGACAAGAATTTTTGAAATTTTTACTTCAATTGTGTTTTTTTTTCCTTTCTTTTGAAAGATTTTATACTTGCAGCAAATGTTGATTTTATGCGAGAAATACCTGCTTTATCCGTTATAGATACCGTATTCTATGTGCGTTAATTGAAATCAGGATGAGACGTTTACGTGTACAATTATAATATCGGATCAGCATAAATAATAATATTTCTATATTAATATTATAAATATCTTTTATGTTATTGTGTACAGTTAATTAATTAATAAAGTATAACTAAAATCCAATTTCTAGGCTAAAACTATTTTTTTATTTTTTTAGGACTATTTGTGAAAATATAGTTCAAAAAATTAATTAATTAATCAATTAATTTATAATAATTTACATTGCTTATATACGTCTATACATATAAAAAAGATTCGCGTAAACATAACGTTAGCAATACGTAAAAACAATTCATGTAGATGCAATCTTGAAATTTACGACACAACGCTGATTGAAATCTTCTTCATTTTTATCGACATTTAATATAACGGCAACAAGAGGTAGAGAAGTTAAAGACATGTAAAAAAGTTTAAGATAAAACGTGAAGACATAGGAAATCTAAGGATACTTCAATAGATGGCGCGGCATTTCCGATTTACATCCCCAGACTTCTTATATATAGTCGCTTACAGCAGTGCGAATACATGTGCATGTAAGAAACATTTAATGATGCTCGGTTTTACTTCTGTCTCTTTCTATCACATACGCATACGACATAATATCATAATGAGCAGTCTTGTAGTATACAATTCAACGATTTTGCCGATTAAATTAATCGTCAATTAAGTTAATCAGAGCTTAGTTGAAGTCGCATTTAATTTTTCCTACGAAGAAATTATACAAGATCTTTATTATCCAATTTCGATGAGCTTTGGATAAATAAAAATGAAAGATATATTATATTTTTTTGTAAGTGTTCTAACTATGTTCAAATTTTTAAAGGTATTATGTTTCTTTAACATCTTCACAATTCACTCATTTTAAGAATATAAAGTATTTCATATACGTATATTTTATTAAATTTGTCTCCAAATAAATACTAATTTATTTAAAAAAATGATTCTTAAATTCTCACAAATGGTAGATAGAGATATTTTTAAAAATATAACATTATTAATTAAATATGTGAAATATAATAAAATTATAAAATTTAAATACATTTTTATTAAGTACCATTAAGTAGCATCTCTCGTCTATTTTTATTACTGCATCTAAATTTAAGAAGCTTTTTTTTACAAGAAAAAATTTTTTTACAGAGAAATTTGAAGGAAAATAGTATTGTTTGCTCATATTGTCATGTTACTTTCTAAATAAAGTCAGTTTTGTTACGCAGATGCCGTTTAACGAAGGAATTCAATCGCTGTCGTAAATTACAGATCCGCGCGTATCGTGGGAAGATCGAATAATACGAATATAGATATAGAAGTATCAATAGAGAAAATTACACATAATGGACATATAGACTTATGAGAATGCGTAGAAACGGAACAACCCGGTTACACGAAGCTAATGGATTACGAAACGTACGACAAATTGCCCGTCAGCGTGAAATGGAAAATCCACGATATATCGTACCTTCGACGCAACGGCAAAATAAATTGCTTTCCTGACATTTTCTAATTCCGTTCCACGAAACGCACACGGCGCTTTAATGCGTATTCGGCGAAAATTCCAGGCGTTAAGAGATAATTATTCTCCGTGATCGGATATAGGATATATAGCAATCCTGTTTAATTAATTCCTAACGTACATCAGTTTGTCGATCGCCGTGCTCTGCGGCATAACGATGAAGAAACGATGACGCCACAAAAAGATAAACTTTGCTTTTTGGAGTAACATCTAATCCTTATCTACGACTCTTGCTTGCCGATAAGTGAAAGAAACGTTAATGTACATGTTCGGAAATTACGGAAAATAATTTTTTCGATAATGACGCTGTTGCGCCATTTTTCTAAATTGCTCATGCACAATTCCTCTTTTTATTTCGCCACAAATTAAACATCGGTTAATATTATTGGCGAACGCGATGCACCGCGTGCCTCGCCAGGCACAACGCAGCGGCTCAAACGCGGCTGGGATGCTTCATCCCTACATGCTAACGGAGATGCTGGTCACGTCTTTTATCCGCTCGGACACTTAGTAGCACTTACGCTTATCTTAATGACCAGGGACGCTCGTAGCGTTAATGGTCCTCTTAAAATTAGCGCGCGGAACAAAAGTCGAGCGCGCGCTAAAAATTTTCGAGAAATGCCGGTTTGCCCGCGGTACTACACGAGTCGTTAATCGTCAGCAGTTTTTTTTTTATGAATATGAGAGTTTAAAGAGATCGATGTAAACACGCGGCCTGCAAGAGTTTTGCAATTATCGTAATGGCCGATACCTGAACCTTTATGTGTCGGTTAATTGTAAACGAAAGGATATTTCTCGAATAGCTTATTGGCTTATTGGATGTAATTTATTTTATCTACAAGAGTATCCTGGAAAATACAAAGTAAGAAAATAATTGCCGATAAAATACGCGAAATGTCATTTCGCCGCATTGCGTTGTTTATATCGTTTGCATCATCGTTATTATTACAGCGATCGGCATTCCGGTGGTTTATCATTTCAAAAATGATATCCCTATAAAGAAACGGGCAATGGTGGCGAGCGTTAAACTTGCGATCGCGCAATTTTAAGTTGCACGGCTTCGATACGGATCGTTGCCTCGTCAATTCTACTGTGACAGTTAGATAGCCTATTGTTTTTCCCCCTTCGCACTAGTTTCACATTATAAACGCGAGCGTGCAGATTTCCTCTTCCTCTCTTGACAACGAATCGAGCGATTTCATTACAATTGCATGAGATTCCCAGAGATTCGCGACGGCAAAAAGATTTCCGCTAAGCTGCCGATATTAGAAAACTTGTAATTATTCCAGTGACAAGTTGCTTATCTTTAATAGTAATTGATAGTCTATATATATAATCCTCTTGGAGTTTGGAGCAGCTCCGGAAATCGGTAGAATGTAAATTCCGCTTGGCAAAAGTGAAGGACTGTTTTAATAATACCCGTCGAATTATTCAGGCGTCGCTCATGGCGAGCTAATTAACGTTTGAAAATCATTAGTCGTTCTTTTGAAAGCTGCCAATAAGTGTCGAGTCGTTCGTCCTTGCGCAATTATTTAGCGGGCTAGCTAATACGGCGAACGTTTAAAGAAGAATGCACCGCACGATGTACCGATTGTCCTCATTATGTCTCTCATTTTTTTTTGTTTCTATCTGTTGTATTATTCTCATGGATGAAACATTCTCTCCACACATCGTTTTTACCTTTCGCAGATGAGCAAGAAATGCGCACTCGTCGTTCTCGTCCTGTCGTTGGTCGTAAGCTCCGTTCTTTGCCAAACCTTCCAGTACAGTCGTGGATGGACCAACGGCAAGAGGTCCGAGTTCCAGAACTCATTGGGTGTCCCCAATCCGGGGGACGAACATTTCACCAACGGCGAACTCAAGAAACTGAAGATGCTGGTATACGGGAATGATGAACAAGTAAGCTTTGGAACGACGACGGAGGAACAATACATAGTAACACATTTGCTGAATGATTAATTTTGATATTAAAAAAGAGAATTGTTATTTAAACAAAGATAAACGTTTCGGCAAATAGTGTTGTACATTGAGGTTTTAACATTGAGATTTAGATTAATCTGTTAATATCTTTTCCACAGCCGCTGTTGATCCACTGTGATTTTGTGGACAAACTGAAAAAACTCGTTCACACGGATAATTATGTCTCTCAGCTGCGACAGAAGGGACCGAACGATGACAGTTACTAAAGCGGATACTCGGCATGATGGTCGTCACATAATAATCACGATTGCTTCAAAGAAGTATTCAACGTATAATTTTAGAGGTGCTTTCGTAGTTTTAGTTAAATCGAAATAAATTATTAATGCACAAGAATCTTTGTTCCAATGATAATGCACAATCAGAACCGTCATATCCCTATTTCACGCGTGAATCATCATATCCTCTCACGACGCTCACATCTCGGAGGGAAAAAATTAAGTACAGTCAATAAATCGTGATGTTGGAGCGGCTGAAATTATATTTGTACGATTATCAGCACATTTCTTCGAGTTTGTTACTTAATTAACTCGTGACGGTTAATTAAGTTTCGCTCTCTTAATTGGACAGTCGGTCGATGGAACAGATCGCGGACGGTCGCTGCTGGGTATTCGACATTGGAGTGGCGGGGGGGGGGGGATTTTGTCTGTCAACGGAAGATGGAGTGAAACCATGTCGAATGGAGACACCCGCTGAGTCCGTGGATTATCCCTACGGACAACTTATCTTCCCGGCTGCAATACGGCACTCGCCCGGCTCTCCCGGAGTATCAGACGCCAGCGATAAGGATCGTTTGAACGAAATAACAGATTAATTTTTTATCGAATCTACGATTTCGGTTAGCGCCGCTTTCACTCGGATTTCGCGCATTAACATCTCGACGCTCCGGAAAATATCGGAGCTATAATAGCGCTCGTTTCGAAGCGTTCCGAAAATCGTGACACGTCTCACCGTCGGTGATAATCAGCGCTGTTTCAATTAAAGATCAAAGATCGGCGTCGATTTTCGGCCGAAGCCTGGCGGCACTCAAGATTATTGGTCGACGACGTCGACGGGGTGTAACTATTGCACACGGCTAATGCGCTTAAAACTTAGCTGTTAATCAGAAACCAATTACGGGAGGCGGGACGAAATGAGTTTAATCGCATTAAATATTAAAACGTTCTGACGATACCGTCGCGCGCGCGCGCGTGTGTGCTTGTTCGGTGTATACCCGGTGTCTCCGTCGTGTACGCACGAGTCAGTCATCACGGGGTGGCACACACCAGCACGTGCCACGACTGGCTTCAGCCATTTTCCTGTCTTAATACCCACGGGAGTGGCCGACCGGCAACCCACCGTGCACCCTCCGCGAATACCTTGCATCGAATCTTGAAACCATGCGAAACCATGACGATCCAAATGTCGCAATAGTCGGGTTTTCCGACACAGATCCTTCGTCGAGACGATTTTTTTTTTGTTGAACGGAGAACGAACGGAGGCGAGTCTTCGAGAAATTCTCTTAACAGTTTGAGTAATTCATAAAAAGCGCGACATAAAATATTCATCCGTTCGCTTCTATTTTAACATAATGTCTCGCGAAATGATCGTCGCGATATAAATATGCATCGCAAAATTATACCCCCCTTATATATCGTGACGATAAAGGCTTTGATGGCTGGCAACTTTCTCAGTCTCGTAAAATAAATAGTGACGATCGCGAAATACAACCTGTCGAGGAATAATGTAAGACCTGATGGAACCTCGTTGAATATATGAGCTGTAACGTGAATGATGTACGACCCATCCCTACATATGTCCCTTGCAAGTTTCAACATAAATGCCACATATGAGAAATGATATTTTTCACATGGAATTGGAAATCGAGCGTGATTGACCATAATTATATCATTATCATGACGTAAGAAGAAGAAGACAGTTTCGAACGTACCGTACAACGATTTGAAGTTATCCGAACTACATCGAAGATCATAGCTACATTATCGTTTTCGAAAGGTTTCGCGGGATTAATCTCATTTACGGAATTACGCTCGTCTGCGAAATTTCGCGCCGTTGCTCTCGCCGGGATGGCATGGCACAAGTACGAGCTGCGAAACGAAACGAAACGAAACGAAACGAAACGAAACGAATTCCTATTAGCGATAGAGAAACAGAAAACGTCGGCGCGGTGAAAAGCGGGACCGACGGGCCGGTATAAATACATAAAATCGGGCAATCATCCTAAATGGGCGCCTCGCTACCGGATCAGGAGCGGCTGTCGCCTTTTTCAAGCTGTCGTCTGTCGCCTGTCGTTTGTCGCGCGACAAGGGAGAGCGCAATTCCAGCGCCACGTAGTTGAAAACGAAAAAGCGTGGAACGACGGAAAAGCGTTTGACAAGTACAATTTCCGTCTCGGGCACGTCACGCTCGCTCGGTGCTTTTATTACTTTCGCTCGTGTCCCCCACCCCTTCAATCGTCCTCCTCGCGAGACACGTTAACGTTTATCGTATTGTCTTGTGAGCATCGGGATGAGATATTAATTCATATTATACGATATTCTCTTTTGTAGGGACAACATTAACCGTTATATAGAGAACCGTGAAGATACTAAAGATTGGTTTATACAATTAGGAAGAAACGAGGAAGAAATAACAGATAAAATATGTAACGACGAATTAGATAGGGTTAAAGGAAAGGTGTGGAAACAATTGTGGAAAGAGCAGGGGGCTAGAGTAAGGAAGAGTAGATAGAAATGAATATTTTGTATGAAAGGAAAGAGTGTGTTTTAAGTTATTTATAAAGTCCATTTCTTGGGTGTAAGCAGAAGTTAATAAAGATTGATTGATTCACACACACACACACACACACACACACCACACACACACACACACACACACGTGTGTCATCGAAATTCACTCTTTTAGCGTCAAATTATTTTCAAGCGTCAAGAAATAATTTTCTATTAATATTACGTTCTATTTCTTTGCATTGTGCGATTTATGACGTGCACCTTACACTTTTACTCTCTTAAGCAGGCGACCTTCGTAGGGCGAACAACGTTACCTCCGTCCCTAGCGTTTCTACAACGATGACCTAGGAACGAACAGACGTGATCCGCCGTCTGTCTGGCGGCGTTCATCCGAAAAAAAAAGAAAGCGGTTTCGATTTTAACACGGCTCGGCCGTGGTTCCCGCAGCGGCGAAACCGCAAACGATCGGAAATAGAGAAACTGCCTCGCAAGATAGTTGCGGGAGGGACCCGTTTTACGGGCAGGAAATGAACGGTGCTTCGACACTGTGTTTTAGGAAACGCGCACGAGGCACTTAACCGCCATGAAAATTGATCGCCCTCCTGCGCCCGGATCAAAATACCACCCAACTAGGTGTTGCGCCGTTCCCCGAAACGGAACTGGAATACTTTCCCTATATACCGGAAGATCGAAGTCGAAGCAATAATTTTATTCTTCTCGGAACAACGCCGTCCCTCCCCCCCTCCCCGTAAAACGACGATCTCTGCTCCTACATCTAGCGTTGTATGGAGAAATACATTTTTTTAAAAAACATGTCATTTATAGAGAATTTTTTTCGACCAAGTCTCTGCCAGTAAATTCTCTGAGCTCGACTGGCGATTTAAGACAGATGCTATTCGCGTTATTTCGAAATTATCCGAAAATCGTGGATATAACGTTGTTATCCTCGCGCACAATAATCCCGGAAATATCTCCGGGAGCGTGTCGCGCTGGCGGATTTATTTTTCATCGGAACTATCAATTTCCATAAGCGCGACTCGTTGTTCCCGTCGCGAAATTGAGCCGCCATTCGACGATGAGGCGGCAGTGGCGGCGGTGGAAAAAGCATCCCGCGCTCGCGTTCGCTCTCTCGCGCGAAGCGCAATCACAATAAATTTTCTACGCTCGTATAAATATGGCAGCGCGCCGCCTCATGATTTTATAAACGCCCTTCGCGTGTCGTGTACGTGTATTATATACGCGTACATGCGCGTTCGCACGCACGCGCGTGCCCCGTGCGTGTAGCGAGATGCTGTAACATACGGACATACGGTGTGCAGTATTCAGAAATGGCGATCAAACGGAACGACGTTATTAACACCGCTTCTATATTCTCTATGGACTCATCTTAACGCCGCTGCTCTCTTCCGAGTGAAATCTCGTTGAAAATTTTATTCTAGCACCCCCCTATCCTCCTTCCCACTCCTTCCCCCCCATCTCTCGATATCGCGCCAAGATCAACGTTGTTATTAACGGGTCTCTCAAGACAACGTTCCCACGTCGCGCGTATACGCGTTCGGAATCAGATAGCCGGACAAAGCGGCTGATATTGCGTGCTCCCGGGAAATTAGCGAACGCAATACGGACCTAATTAACCGCGATGCATGAATAATCCCGCGTGTAGCGCGTGTTATCTTCAGGTATCGAGATACCGTAACTACCGTAGTAAGCGTCTTTGCACGGAGGAGCACCGCCTCCTTCAAGGAGGACCAAGGCGCAACGGGGGGGAGAGGGGACCAGGGGGAAGGATGGAAGGAGAGTTAATATCGGATTAGTTTTTAATTCGAGCTATATCCCCCCGTCCCTCCGCGCCTCGATGGCCATGCGAAGCGACGCTACGCCTGCACGAGGGGTGGCGTGTGCGTGCCGAGCATGTGTGCACGAGCGTAGATTAATTTTCCAGGGTGCGCGCCGCGCCGCGCCGATCCGGTCGGGCGGAGGGCAATGAGTAGTAAACGGCATCAATAATTTGCATAATTCCGCGTCGATTTGCGCGTGACTCGTGGAGATTACACGGTAATCCGCGGCGCCGGCACCTGGGACTTACAATTTTCTCGAAAAACGGTATTATTTACATGTTCCACACGTGACGGAACGGCTGAATACACTTCGTTAACGTAACGTAAGAGGGAATGCTAAACGATGAAGACGTTTGAGCTTCCTGTGCCGTCCCGCGTGTTAATTCCAGAACGGAGAAAGAGTGAAAGAGATAAAGAGAGAGGGGGCGTGTATTTTCAACGGAGATTTTCCGTAAAATGGGATAGAAATCGCTTCGCGTGCTTTTTCGAGTTATTACCTGCACAGTTTTACGTGAGAAAACATATACCTTCCACGCGTAATCGCAGATACACGCGCGAACACGTACATCAAACAGTAACATTGTACTTTCAAACTGAATTTTCCATAATTTTGGTTTTTTATTCGTCCGGGTTTTTTTTTTTTTATCCACATCGCGGTCAATGACTCGTCGGCGGCACGGAGTTTCGGGTGTGGGACTCGATAGAGCCGCTTGGACGTCTTGATACTCGGAGTTCTCGTAATTGGTCACCTCTCCTCTCGTCTCCAGCCCGCCACCAACGCGGTGTGTCTACGTTAAAAACTAGAAATACCGCAGAAAGGTCTCCGCTTGAAACGAGATTACAGGGCGCCGATGACGCGCCTCTTGTACGACGGTGTTGTACCTGGTTCGGGGTACCTGTCGGAAACGGTTCACTCACCAGACTTCTGCGTTAAACGGCGGAAACATTTGGGACACTTCCGTCAAGTATCTTTTAAGCTCTTTTAAGGATACAAACGTATCGGGTCTGTATTTCGAAAGTCATTAGCTTGACTTGTTATTTCCAGATAAGATAGATCGGTCATCAGCAAATAATCAAATCTAGCTAATTCTTCTACATCGTTATATAAAGTAAGATAATGATAATTTGTTCATTATGTGTGTCTTATTAATAATTCTTAAGTAACAATATAATATTCATATAAAGTCAGAGAGCAGCGTTTGAAAAATTAAATAATATTATTTCCAAGATATTACATAAAATCATCTAATAATGTGCTTTTTGAACTTCGTCGGTGCATTTTGAAAGGTAGATCGCGTATCACGTGGATTCGTTGTGATCCACGGAGACGTGGATCCTGCACGAAGTGTTCAGGACCTTCGTTCCCGGTGGCGGCGGGTGTTTGTCTCCAAATAATTGGGCGGGACGGCGCGCGGCGTCTCCTCTGCAATTATAGGCAGTAAACGCAGCCACATCCGGTACAGGGAGCTCTAGGTGAAGCCGGGATAATTCCACGAGAAAAGACACCGATTAAGGTCCGATCGGAGAGAGAGAGAGAAAAAGGACTCTCGCGTCTTTGACGGACGTTGTTAGGGGAAAGAGGTGTGACAAAGAGGGGAAAAGAAGAGGAATGGGGAAAACTGGCTATGCCACTCGCGCTATTACGCGGATGCGAAAGATCAAAATATTGCGATCGTGTGACAAGGTAGTCGTTTCGACACGAAATTAACGGAAATCAAGCTTCCAAAGGAGATGTAGGCATTACGCCGCGCACTGACACAAGAGTAATGAGTCCTCGTTACGACAACCCGTTTCCCGATGCTTTCCTCGTATTTCTTAAACGGCGCAATTTACAAAGTGCACCGATCTCATCGAAGGAAATGAAACGTTGTACCTCGTTCCGCGTATTTGCTGCAAAATGCACGCGTATCGAAATGACACTGTACAAAATAATGAGATGAATTGATTGATGTGAAAGAGGACGTGTAATTGCGTTTAAAAAGACAAGAGCAGACCCCGTCACATGCATTTCTGTGTCTGTGTAAACATAGAGTCGTCAAACGATTCTATTTATTATTCTATAAAAATGTTAAGATAAAGACGTTGCAAGATGACTACACTTCACGAGATATTCCATTCCATTTCATGTCAGAGTGACATGCAAAATAATGGGATGAATCGATTGATATGAAAGAAAATGATTGAGTTTAAAAAGAAAGAGCAATTGCACATTCAAGATGTATTGTTGCATTTGTATAAATATAATAGCATCAAAACTCACTGTATGTATAAAAATATCAAAGTAAGAACGCAAATAAAAAAAATACTAGATATTCTATCCATTTCAGGTCAGAATATATCTATGAAATATGAGATATCTTGGAAACTATTGATTTTTTTTACATCATTGCTTCACTTGAATATTTTCACAGTAGAATAACTATATATAAAAATTGATTTATATATAAAATATACGTTTCAGTTCAAAAACGTTTTAATAATTTTAAAATATTAAAAATTGTCATCGCAAATAAAAATGTTTTACCCCAATATTGGTTTTTTCAAATCAAATAATTCTTAATTTTTCTATAGCATAAAAAGCAACAGAGATATTGCAATATTTCGCGTTATCAAAGGAAGTAAATCACATTCTATATATTATAAACACTTTTCTATACGTCTAAAGACACGCGTTATTAACCCGTATGCTCTGAAATATAATAACGAGAAGAAATTACTCGCCACGAAAGTCATTAAATTATTAATCGTCTCTTGAATTATTTCAAGTTTCTTAAATTTTTGTACTAAGCTTTAGACATAAATTGCTTTTACGTCAAAGTTCGTTGCAATCGATGCGATGATGCTCGAGATACCTGTGTAAAGGGATCATTAAAATATTTAATTATCCGCAAATCAAAGAATGGATCGTTGCTTATTAAGCTAATGAAATTATTACTGACGCTGTTACTAATTGTTTCGGCTGTAATCGGCGGTAATTCCCGTGCTCTTCCCACGCAGCCTGTCGGCGCAGTCGGATTCTCGCAAGGATGTGTACGGTTAGATACCGAGAGGAACGAGTAGCAGTTAAATCATTTTATATGCATTTCAATTTTTTTCTCGTATATACAACGTTACACGTACTTACATAACATCACATCGTTCGCTATAATAATAATTATTACCGAACTTAACTTAAGGACATACCTAGTCATACGACGACGATCGTAATGTACGGTATGTATGGTTTATTTTTTTAGCAGTATATATATATATATAATAATAGTATTCCGAGATATATATAATATAATCTTGATTGCATTGTGTGCCGCGTTGCAGCGCGCATGAAATAATATATACAGGACGTATCTAACAATCAAAGAGAACGTACGCCGTCGGTACGTTGGCACGACAGCGCTTCTGCGTATACAAGTATTTCATATATCGTACAAGTATAATGTCTAATTACAACTATGGCGTCTAGTATGTACACGGATATGTCACGTCAGCTGTTCCGTTTCGGGCCCGCATTTCACATCTAACGATAAGAGATACTTCTTTTATTCGATGGAAGAAAGTCGAAAATCACATCTCTTATCAGTCATATCCCCCCTCCCTCTCCCCAATTAAGTCGTTCACCCCGATGCGTCTACGACATAAAATTTAAAACTTACCCGGCCGCTTCTCTGAAATGTGACGTTAAATAAGGATGTGAACACGGATCTTGAGCTTCGCTGCGACTTCACTCGCGCGACCAATGATTTCTCGACGATGCATAATGCGGGAAAACGTACAGCTTCTCTTTAGGAAAGATCGAGTAACTCAGCACGGGCAGGAGGAGAGAGGGGGAGGAGGTGGGGGGACGGGGGGAGACATTATCGAACGTCCGGCCCGTTCAACGCGATCTGGAAATAACGTTTTGGAGGGGCCACTCATCTCCGCGACTCTATTTCGTCGGGTCGAGACACGTACATGTCGATAATGTCGCGTCAATCGAGGCTAATGACGATAATCCTCGCGTCGCGAGAAGAAACGGACGCTTTTAATGCGACCCGATTGTTCGTACATGATAAATTCACGACGATTATCGGCGCGCCTCGCGCCGCGCGATCGTATACCGCGCTGGTTAACTGCTCGAACCGTGACAATTATATATGGCAAAATCTCGAGCCGTGGCTAATAAGTGATACAGCTCTGAGTATGTGATGTTGTAAGGCAATGTACAATCGATTTTTCGCGGTGCTCTTTAGGACGTTCGTGTTCGATGGTGGTCGCCTGAATATCGTAAGGCAGAAGGAAGGCGAATGCTAATAGCCTACAATCCGTAACTATTCTAAAAAAAAAAAAGGAAACGGAATAAAAAAATCTCTTGTTGTTATTATAATATCTCACGATCGGTCGATGAATGAGTATTTCCTCGTTCGCTATCTAAAGCAAATTAAAAATAAAAAAAAAAGGAGGAAACCGAACGTAGATCCGGCTCCGGATTCCTGATTCTAGACGCAGGGTGGGACGAGGAGGATGAGATCGACGATTCACTTAACGAGAGTTTCTCGGATCGTCGTCGCGCTTCAGCAAATCGGCTCGGCCAGGGGCTGCGGCGGGCCGTAAGGGGAGGCCCATTGGCCGACCGGATGAGTTAGAGCCGTCGTCGATGCCTGCTGCCTGTCCAGGCTGGACACCGGGGCGCCGCCCGGATGCCCGGACACCGACGTCGGATACGCCACCTTGCCGAGGGCCTCCGCTTGCAAGGACAGCATCAGTCGATTCGCGGCTTGCCTCTCGGCCTCCCTCTCCTCCGCCGTCTGCCTCCTGCAACAGAATCGCGCGGCGTTGTTCCAGATTAATCATTCGCCCGAGACCTATAGAACCGAAAGTTACAATAAAGTCAAAGTGACGGTTATTTCGACTTTCTTGTGACTTAGTGTTCTACTTGAGGACTAAAACTACCTTTATATCCGACAATCTGATCGTCGAAAATATCATTTAGCAGAAAATCGTGTATTTCCTCGCGCTTTCCCTCGCGTCAGTTAGACTTTCTAATTAAAGACGTATCGCCGGCCCTCAAATTGCATTTTCCGTAGTTGCGCAAGTTTGTACGAGGATGTGGCTTGTCGGGAGAAACTTCCTGGCTTTTGACACGGTAGTCTATGATATAAATCGACTATCCTAGCACTATAACCGAAGTTCTCAACTGCCGCGCCGCGCGGTGCCACCAGGATCGCCGTAAGGACGGCCTTGCGCGAGGGGAGTGAAGCCTCGACTCGAGGAGGAAACGAGGCGGAGTAAAGAGACGGCGAAAATAGAGTGGCGGTGGTTGGGCGGAAAACAGAAGACGGATGTAATAAAGCTAATTCGATTCGTCACTATAGCGGAGCGCAGGCCACTTTGCGCCGCAGGATCGTTCGCGCAAATGTCTGTTTTCTAGCGTTAAGTCTATTAGGGCGCCGCAAAATGGCCGACTCGTTCGGTAAGGTCGATAGAGCTTGCGCGGCACGACCGCCCGGCGTGACGAATGTCGAATATAGCGAACCCCAGAGGTTGCCTCAGGATACAACATCGTTTGTTAAAATCGTATTTCCGAATGTCGCGCCCGTTAAAAACACATTTTCTTCATTTTTTTCCCCCTTAAATCCCCTGAAAGTTACCACATCCCGGGATTATAGAGTCCAGGCGCGATTTCAACGGTCGCGAGTTTCTCGTGGACGTCGCTTCCGTGACAGGATGAATCGGGTACCGGCGGGCGTGCCGCGGTCGAGCTCTCGACTTGATCCCAATGTTTTCCCCGCGTTTGTGATCGTTATAATTTCCTAAAACTGGTTCCTCCGGCGTAATGCTCGTGGAACCTTCTAAAGACCGGTGGCGGCGACCGCTCGTGTCCTCCTCACGAATTACGCCACGTTCCCGGGCCTATCGCGGCGCAGGTACATACCTCGTTGACCCTCTTTTTGCCCGCCTTTTCGGCCGCGAGTTGAGCAACGCGGGCTCAACGACTTCCTGTAATTTTCTTCACCCGATACACGGAATAAACGAGCTACCCGGTGCCGCCGCGCGGCGCGGCGCCGACGATCGCTCGCCTTCAAAATTTACTTTCCGATTCCCTCGACCCACTTCGTCGTAATTCCCGTTGTTTATCGTCGGATTGATCTCTTCTTGACGAACGACCGCTAAGCGGAAAACAAATCGCTTTATCTCGTAAACGAGTTCGCGTAAAAACGGCGCTTGCGCGTTCAAACGAGTTGAAAGATGTGGCTGATTTCTAAAAAGATATCTAATATTTTATTATTCATATAGATTTTAATCACTGTATATCGCGTATTATCGCGACGCGAACGAATCGCAGGTCGAACAGATTTCGAATTAAATTATATGGACCGTTCATCGCACGTTTCGTTACCGCGACAATGGCAGGGCGGAGACGAAAGTATAGAAAACGCGTAAGATTTAGCGCGTTGTCACTTTTATTAGCTTTTAGGGCAATTGAATCTCGCTCGTCCGCGCCCGTCTACGGGATCCGTTGCGGCTACGCCATTGCCGGCAGTGACAGGTGCACCTACGCCGCTGCAAGTAATTAACGCGGTTAGCGATTAATAATTGACGGCGCCGTGCCGATTACATTTTGCAGCCCCGACGCAGCCTCGCCCTATTCGCTGCGGCCGGCATAACTGTATTCTCTCGCAACCTGGGACACATTACTCTTATCTTTATACTTCGGCGCACGCTCGGACCCCCAACGAGCGCGGCGCGCGCTCGATGCGCGAATATAAAGCACGTTCTCGCGATTCTTTCTCTTTAATTAACCCGGGCTGCGTCTCGTAATTTTTATCGTTATTTACGTTTCATTAATAGCTTGACCGTTGCAGATTGCGTCGTGTCTTGCATCTATATTACTTTTGCGTTTTCGCTTTTCGAGCTAGCACGTTCCACGAAACGCGAGTAAACGTCGGCCCTAATAAGATAAGTTAAAGATAAAGCTGAAAGCGAGTCGATGAAACTCGCTAATCGCACTGAATCGCGACGCACAATACACGTACCGATTGATCCTCCTCGCGCTACCTGTACCGGGTACATTACGCGCGTGATATATCGTGTCGAGTCTGCGAATCGAATGTTTGAACGGTTACCGGCCTGGTCCTACACCGTAACCGATGAATGTTTAACGAGGGGAATCGGTGGGGTCTCGCTCGGGCCCGGCGGAGATCGAAACGATTCAGCCAACGGATTCGAGCGTTTGACAGTTTAAAAGCCAAGAAGCTCTCGGCGGAGAGAGGTGTAGGGGCTAGGGGCTGAAAGAGGTGACGGGGCGCGGCGGAGGATTGGCAGTCAAAGCGAGAAGCTGCGACCGACAGGAGGGGTGAGAGAGAGAGAGAGTGCCCGATGTGCGGCGATGGGAGGGAAGAGACTACATTATGTACGGGACAGGGCTAAGCTGTTAGGTACCTGAATTATTGAGACCGAGTTATCTCATCTCTGCCTACAGTCATCTCGTTACTTTAAACGCAGCTGCACGCCGGACCGTACCGCGCCGCGTCGCGCCGCGCCGAGGCTTACGTCGCTTATGCGTGGCCCTCCACCGAAATTCCTGCGACTATACCTTTGTTTTTAACTCTTTACGGGCCAAACTATTTCTCGCAAATAAGCGGAGAACAAGTACTTTGTCCTCCGCAACTTTATCTAATCGGCTGGTTTAACATAAACCAAAGAATTTTGATTACCGCAATGTATACCGCAATGTATTATGTCCAACTCGCAACGTAAGACCGCAAATGGTTAAACTTGAACACTATCGCGAACGGTGATCTTATATAAGATGTAAAATCCTCGAACAAAAAGAAAATGAAAAGCGAAGAAATTACGAAAGACCTCTCCGATTCACCCTCTCCCGTTTTCCACTTTGCCGTATAACGGTGCGGCGTGGAGAAAAAGTCGAAGTGGAAAAGTCTGTCGTGCGCGCGCGGTGATGCGTTATTGATCGCGCGTATGATTACCCTGTCGTGCGTGCGTCTTTAATTAAAAATGATGTACTTGTCACTCCGGCGTAAAGTTAACTCGTCGTAACATTCTAGACAAATGTACCTGTCACGGCGATAACATTTCCGAGCGTACCGCGACAGATAATGCGTGTCGTCGGATTCTAAATTGAATTTCACGTCTGCTCTCCTCTCGCGACGACGAAAAAACTTTTCGGTCACCTCCACACGGTGTACGACACCGTAAGTCGATTCCGGAACTTTCGCTCGTTCGGATCAAATCAGGACGCAAGTCGTTCGTATTTCAATGTCGATACGTCCGAGTTACGCAAATGTTGAGAGTTTTTAAAAAAGTATATAGGACGAATTAAGCGAATTTATATTTCCATTGCAATCCGTAGTGCACATTTTAATAGACAAATAAATAAAACATATTTCTAAACTGTACGCGTAATTTTAAATCACTTTGATTCCTAAAAACAGATCAGAGAATTGAATAATAGTTGTAACCGAGTCTGCAAGACTTCGACAAAATTATCGCCAATAAAATTAGAAATGTTCATACTTAAGCCCAACGTCGTTTTCAGCTACACGCTGCGATGCTGTTGCAAATAGCATTCGTTAAAATTAAAAGAATTTGTGATTCTCGATCTTTTTTAAGAAGGTATCAACGAGGTAGATCTTCTTCGGTGATTGCGACATTAAAAATGAAGCTTGTCGAAATTGTATAGGTTTTAATTTTTAATGAACCGTCTCCCTCACACAAAGTGATTATAGAAAATCGAATTCAAAGGACAAATAGAGTCTTGAATCTGAGGTTCGTGGCTCGTTCGGGAAACTATCGCCGTCTCTCCGAAAACTTATCCGCAAGTTTACCGCTTTATCACGGCGTTTCGTAGAACGATCCAAGGACTTCACGGCACGACAACGATTTTAGAAATCCTGAGACGAGGGAAACGTGGGAAGGGGTTCGGAATACGGCAAAGTATATTGTATACGAGTCCTCGAGAATGTCGCCAGGGTCCTCGTCTCGCCGCCGAGACGCCCCCGGTATCGGGGACCCGCGCTACGAACGAGCCCCCTTTTATCTAAATGACGTGTTTTTGTCCTTCCTTATCTTGAAGAGACTCCAATACATTTGACTGCCAATGCGTTTACAGATATAGGCGTCAGGCCACGACTAACCCGCTATTAACATTCCGAGAACGCAATTCTCGAGTCGTATTTTCCTCCGAAAAATTCATTTGTCACGGTAACAATGTGCCTCGACAAAAGTCGTCGTTAGTAAGAGTCAAACTAAATAGCTGATAAACTCCACGAAGAGAATCCTATCGCGGTTTTGCTGCAACCGAAACGGAAATGTCGTTCGAGCACTCACCTCCATTTCGTCCGTCTGTTTTGAAACCAGGTCTTCACCTGCGCGTCCGTCATCTTCAGCGACTTCGCCAACGCCGCACGCTCGGCCGAGGCCAGGTATTTCTGTTTGTGAAAGCGCTTTTCCAGCTCCGCGATTTGCAGCCTGGTGAAGCTCGTTCTCGGTTTCTTCCTCTTCGGTGGCGTCCGATTCTGATAGGGATGACCGATCCGCCTCGGAAACGCTCCTAAATCAAGGGGGGAAAAAAGAGCACTGATAAGCGTTGTTTCGAACACTGCTGGCGACATTCTGTCGCTGTTACGTCAGCGCGTATCTCTTACGGTATTCTTAGCAGACGAGCGCTTAAATTGAAAAGATATCGTCGATATCTTGAAGAAAATCGTAGTTAAAAGGACATGTAATGACCCGTCGTGAGTCATAAATAAGAGAATTTGCTTGAAATACTTGAACGCTTGACACATTAAACAATTGTCATAATTTAATCGAGTCGCCTTTTCTTATTCATGCATCTGAATCGTTATAACATTAATGATATTATCGACGGTTCGATAGAGAAGACAAATTCGAAACCGGGCGATATTGCAATTTATAATATTTGTTGAACGCCACTCTCTGTCTCTCGTTCGGCATCGGTCCGTTCCGCCCTTCTATTATATACCAGATAGGCAGCTGTCGGAGTCATTAAGTCGCTTATCTCACTTGTAGTAATAGCGCGCGAGTAACGAGAAACTACGCTAAATGCCCCGTGCGTGCGGTTGTATTTGCATACGTAATGAGAAGGTACACGACATTACCAATTTCACGAGACCAATAAAGGAGCGAAGAATCGGCCGCTTAGATACGATAGCGACCTGTGTACGAGATATCGCAAAAACGATTCGCCTGCCCTCCTCGACTTCTGCTGCGACGGTTCCCCGCTAATGGATTGGAACGCGGTCTCTCCGGAGAAAATCCGAATCGCTGAGGCGAATTTAGCGTTTATACTTCGGCGATTATTCCCGCGATTGTCTCCCTTCGTAGATTTCATTCAAGCCACTCGCCGAATTAATTAGGGGATTAAGAACGAAATGCAATCTCTCGCGGACACGAACGGAAAACCGTTCGCGGATTATAAAATAGTATCGTCGTTTGCCCAACGCGAGCCTGGTATTTGTTTTTGCAATACCAACAGTCAACATACTTATTTCGATGCAATCCCGAGACTCGGGATGGCGGGATAATCAGCGTACGATATAACGGTTTACATTTCCAACTTTGATTTACTGCTAAATAATACGAGTAATACGCTTCAGAGACCCTCTCATTATGCCTCGCATGAGCTCGATCGAAGGATCGCGTGCCTTTAAGTGATATTTATACAAATACACACGAATGAGCGCTGGTTATTCTATGGAGGCGCACATTTTCCGACGTGAGTATGGAATAGCTAAAGAATCAGTCAAATTTTTTTACCAAAATAGGAAATGGACCGGGTATCTCTCTTCATCTCGTCGACTATCGGCCGGACCCCTCTTCACAATTTGCTGGAAACCGGAGGAATCATCGTTAAAGGGTAAAAGGGCCATCGAGCGAACATTATCCTATTATGCGCCCCCTTTTTCCCACCCCTGCCCCGTTTTGCGCCCGTCCTTTATCGCCACTCCTCGTCCAGAAATATATCCCGTCGCGCGGTAATCGCGAGAGCGATCCAAATAATAATCTCATTACCCGTTCATTTGCGATTCCTTATCGATCTGTAAACGTCAAAATGTGTATCAAGCGAACCCGCAATATCTTGAGCCTAAAAATAATTAATTCTGTCTATATATAAACGATACGATCTTTAATAGCTCTTAAGTGGGGAATCGAATTATGGCGAACGTATAATAAAGAATAAAATGCAGAAAGAATTCCGTGTGCGATTAGAGATTCATTAGCGGGCACGATTAATCTCGATTCCTCGTCATTTACGAGAAGTGCATGATTTATGTGTCGCGGATTAATCAACGATCCGTGGCGATTATAGAGCACGCATTAACATATACGTGCGACACGCAATGTGATATTGCAATTGATATATACTTATAATTGATTTGAGAGCTGCACACACGGACACTCGCGATTGATTTCTCACAACTGTCTCGCGCATGTTGACAGGCGGTGTCGAATGGCGATATAATTATGGCGATGTAATTATGACGATACAGCGAGCACCGTGAAAGGACAAATAGAACCCATTCTTGCAACCGTATCGCGTCCGATTCCCATTTCAGGATCCTTCCTCGCGGCGCGGCGGCGAACTTAATACGTGGAGCTTCGGCTTCACATTGGCCTCTCACATTCTTATTCCGCGCGCGCGAATGGCTTTCTTGCGTCATTGCTTGCGCTTATTAGGACGATAATCGCATAGTGGCTATTATACTTCGTTCTATTATCGCGGTATACTAGTCTAGTAGCTGCGCGCTGACGTGGTCTCTTTCTCTCTCTCTCGTGATCCATCCGTAATTACCTTCCTTCGCGGAATGGTCAGACACACGCGCGATACAAAGATCCGGACCCGCAAAGCTCCGACAGAACTCTCATGGAGCGGACGAGATGATGGAAACGTTTCCACGTGACGCGTCGGTTGGCGTAAATAGATACCCACCGACCATTGTATTTCTGTAAAAAAAAAACACGAGTGCCTATCTCTTTAGCAGGAGCAACAGTAGGGTGTAAGATCGCTCGCCTTTTACTCGGTATATCTACGTGGTAACGAGAAAAGAATAAGAACCAAGTGGGGACATTCTCAAGGTATCATATTGGTAATTTTTATCATGACAAACGTCGATCATTGTCCATTATGTTACTAACTCTCGTAATCTGCATAGTGATTTCTTCCGCGGTCGTTAGTCTTGTTCCATCACATTTAACGCTGTGAACGCGAGTCTTCACACTTATACTTTTTCCGTTTTTTTTTTCTTTTTGAAGGAGAATCTTGGCGAGTTTTAGCAGAAACTTATCGAGAATTCGACGAATAACGATGTTCATTATCGAGCAGCGTATATACGATCGATAACAAAGAATTAATCGGCGTCTGTTACGACGGAAGAAGAGGTGACCAGAGCTTTCGGTATCGAGTATATAAGAAAGAAGACGGTCGTCTCGTAAAACCAATTAGGCCCCGCCTGCCAGCCGTAACTCAGCGTTTGACGATAACACTCTCGATTTCTGTTAATTAACTGCGTTTAAGGCGCCGCCCGTTTTCCGATCTGACATGTACGTAAACGTGAGTGTATAGACTGCTGGCTCGCATCGCAAGCGATATTCGGAAGGAGTTAGGAGTTATACCTATATCTCGTACCTAGCAGAGGATTAATCCGACATATATTTCACGTAAAATATATGCATATATAATTTGTGTATCCAAATAAGTCGGCAAGAAGAAGCCTAGGACTTTGTTACGGAGATGTTCGATTTGTTTACGCGAAATTGGTTCGTGCAGCTCGATCGCGGCGCGCTTTCGTGTATCCAGCGATATCGTCGTACCGGTAGCCCGATTGCCGGGTAGTCAGTTGTCGTTAGCGTGTTTAACGACAGTTCAGTCATCGCGATTTGTCGGATGGTTAAAGTCGACTTCGACATCGCGCGCGGCGGTCGTTTTACCATGCAATTTCGGTCAGGTATATACTATGCCGGCGAATCTTTGCGGTCGAAGCGTTTAACTCTGTCGACAATTCTCGATGTTAAGGATCACTGACTCTGTCGAGGCGATATTTCTGAAGAAAATTTTTATATTTTTATATTTTTAAAGTGATTTTAAAGAACCGAATAGTATAGTATCAAGGGATGACTCTTTTATTCCTGATGGAATACAGAGGAGAAGATAAAGAAAAAAATAACAAATATTATATTTTCGATTATACCGTATTATTTGGGAATAAAACATTTAAAAATGCTTGAAATATTACAATATTGTTTATAAATCAAAGCATATATATGGCCCATATTAGGAAATCATGGATTTTAGAAAATTGGAAATTATTCAAAATGGAGATCAACGTGATAAAACTTATTGACATAGATCAGTATCTAATATAAATACAGTTTAATAACAGGAAATTCCTTTCAATATAACAAGCTGCAAAGTCTATCGCGAGATTTGCTCGCCGCAAAAGACCGTGGCAAGGGCCTGCCTGCGAGGTGGTCGTAAAAACAAGATGGCGGCGCGTCACTGCAAAATGGTCGGCGTAAATAAACGGCACAGCAGCCTTCTAGTAAAAATTATCGACTGTTTTTTTATTCGCCGAAGTTTCGTTTGGCTGACCGTTCTTGTCAGCGGAAATGCCTGCGTCCGATCTGTCGCCCTAATTTCCATCTTTTATCCCAGCACAACAATTACCGTTTGCCTTAACCGATATATCGAGAAATACTACTGTTCTATTTATCAATTAGTCACCATGTATTTTCGTCGAACGATTTCCGTCAAATCTAAAATACTTTGCTCGTCGATTAAACCACTCTGATCATTCCGACGCGAAGAGTCGCACTTTACAAAACCAACCAACCGTTCGTTGAACGTACTTAACAACGTGAGTAATAGCGAGTACCGGTTTCGCGTCATCTTAAAGTAGACACGCCGGAAGTGAACAATTTGTTCACCGATAATTCCCACCGTTCGCGTGCGGTAAGTACTCGGCAGTTTATGACCGCGGAAGTATCGTTTCCGTTGTCTTCTACGTGCATTTGCATCCTCTGGATTCAATGCCGGCGAAACGATAAGAGAATTTCGGAAATATAAATCGATTGCCGAAGTAACGATAACCAGATAAAAATCCCGGGATATAACGCGGCGTGGGGAGAAATCGGGGCGAAAAAAGCTCTAATCAGGATTGGCAGTTTTCCAACGGTGACGGTTCCTGAGAACCGCCGCCGCGACGGTTTCGTCCTCGGTGACCTACTGAGCTTGTAACATAACCTTTGCAGCGGCGCTCTGCAACGATGACGATTCCTCCCGCGACCGAGAAAGAGCCAGGTCGGGGAATCGTCCGCGATGACGCAATCCCCTCGCGCCGCGCTGCGCGCGCGCTGCCATGCCATCGCCGCGATGCGACAGCAGCGGGCGAGCCTAGAGAAAGTCATTACTCGGAGAGCACGTTCTGCCCAGTAATGGAGTTTGCGGCCTTCAAAGTAAATTGTTTTCTGCGCGCGGCGCGGATTTCACGACGACCGGTCGGCCGTCGTCGTTGAAGAGGAGAAGATCCCGCGACGGTTCTCCCGCGAATTCCCGCCCACCCGTCGCGGCACTTGTCGCGAAGGCGCGCGCCAAATCACGACGCGAATCCTCTTAAATCCCTCCGGATAATCCTCTAAGTCCTCTGTTTATCCTCTTTAATCTCCGGCTAATAGTTCTCGAACGTTATCTGTCACCGTTTCGGTGTCCAGGTAAACACCCCCAGTCCTTCCAACAGATATCCCAACAGATATTTTTCCCGACCGATGGGCACTCTCTTTTCTCTACCTGTCGTTCCCCCTTCCCTCGTCGAGAGTCGTTTCCCCGTCCCGCCCGTGATTACAGATCTTAATTGTTCTCGGATGTTAGAGCTGCATGGACCTGGAGGAGAGCCCGTAAATGAAATAAAGGTGCAAAACACGCCGAGTTTCGCACTCGCGAGCTCGCTGTGTGCATGGTTACAGCGCCGGGAGAGAGAAAAAGAGACTTGCCCCTGGACATGCAATTTCAGGTGCAACGTTATCTGTAACTGAATCTTTACGAGGAATCGTGTACTAAAGAATTCCCGGGCTCCTATACCGCGACCCGCTGTAAATCCTACACGCGCATTCAGAAAGCGCCGATGTACGTACACGATCACGTGCGTGCGCGGACGTTTATATGTACGCATACGCGCGCGTACCTGCCGATGGTGTAATTGAACCAACATAGCGGACAGGCTAAATGGCACTAAACGAATTCGTGGAAAGCACATACCCCATCCTATATAAAATTATATTCTCCATAGCCAACCCTCGCTTAATATCGCGATCTCAGATACGCCTTCCATTCGCTCGGTTATTCAGCCTCAAAATATACTCGCCATTTGGTTTTTCTCCCTTTTGTCTCTCGGCATTCTTTCCTGGTTTAGAATCTTGCGATTAATAAGGTTTGATATATGCATTTGATTACCACTGCATTCTGACGGAAATCATAAAAAAAGAGAAGTCCATTTTTAAAGCCGCTTTGCCATCTCCCGGGCAAGGACGCACAGTGCACGATAAGTGGAATATAATATTTCCAGCAACACACATATCTAAGGCAAAATTGGACACTCTTTCCGTAATTAAAGTCTTTCGAGGAATCGCGGCGAAGTGTTGCCGCTCGTATAAGGTACACAGGCCTTGCAAAGCGCAAGGATAACTGCGGCGCTGTTACAGTAATGGGAGTGCTGGGTGCTTTGTTAGTGCTTAACTAGAGGAAGGAAAGGAGGGGCACACGGGGCCGAGGGAGAATGAAAACTAAATGTTTCCAGGAATGTAAAGTCGATGCGGTTCCAATCGAGAAAATTGCTCAAGAGCGCCCCGAGTAAGAAACGCCGAGTGTTACAAGTCTTTAAATTTTATCGTCCGATCTTCGGGGAAGATTAAAAAAACGAATCTCGCGCGGGGAGGAAAAATTGCAAAAGACGTCGTCTTGTTTTCTGCCGATACTCATTTAACCGTAAGGAAGAGCGACGAGAAAACCGTCAATGAACAGATGGCTTCTTCGTCCCATTCACGCCTCACGTCCGAAGATAACAATTCGAGATGCAAGGAGATAAAGTAATGAAAATATCTTTTAACGACAGATTTTAATCAGATATAATCACGCCCGTGTACAACAATCATAAAATTAATAATTTTACGTCGACGTATCGCGCTCGCGAGATCCGACAGAATTTGCTTCTGTATACTTTAAGATTTAGTTAACCGACCATTACGTAACGTCGAAAACTTTGGAATGCACGGATGGGGGCTCCTCTCGCGTCTCGCGTCGATCGGAAAAGGGAAATGTGAGAGTCGCACGGGCACCGATCATTTCTCAAACTCCATAACTTGATATAGACCCCTCGACCTGGATGACGGCGGAGGGAGGGGGGGAAACGAGAGACGGGGCGAGAGGTGAAGCAGCGGTGCCTTACATTATCGATATTACGAGGCGTCGATAAAAAATCGCATAAAATTAAGCAAGCTCGCACGTGTTCGCGATAAAACTCAATACCTTTAGCCTGCGGTGGGTTGCGTCAGTGGTTCTCACGTCCGCTTTTCCGCCGCGAACGAGCGTTTAATCTGCTAGCGAACATTTTTAGAGCGCTGTTACATGCGGTTTCAAAGAGATGCTGTATAGTCAAGCGATCCTTATTCTTAACTCTTAGCTGTCACGACTTTTGTTCCTAAAACTTTCCAAGTGCAGCGCGTTTGATAGCCCCAGATTAATCAGAGGATACGTTTTGCATGTTTTGTGATAGATTATATTAATTAATAACGTAAAGTTTCTCCTTATTATCTATGCGTCGAAGAACGAATAGGGCTTCTCCCGCTTCAGACAAAACCGAATTATTTCTCAGCAAGATGCTACACTATTTAAAGTTACCCTCTCTCTTATATGGTCGTCATATTTATTTAAGTATCATAAACTGCGGCTCGTACATTTCCCCACGTATACTCACATATAAAAGTGAGTTTTTCATGCGTTGTATTTAATCCGTTAATTATATCTTCATTTTTCGCCAACGCGTCTGTGACTTTTGACGCATTGTAACTCTTACTACTATAAATGGTATTAATTTTAAGTGTCCCATAGATTACTTTAGGCTTAAATATCTTGAGATTAATATTTACAGATGCTATACCATGCTCTCACGGCGAATGGATTGCTCGAGAAAAGTACAAAGGATAACGTTCGGTAAGTTCGCTCGCCGGTCATCCATACGTTATGATAAGCACGCGGCGCGATCAAGGTCTGGCGAAATTCACTGTGACGTGCCGCCGAAGACCCGCCAGCAAATCCCGTCGATTTCTCCGGGGACCCGAAAAAAATCGCGAATGATATGCCGGAAACCGTAACGCTCTCTCTCTCCCTTCCTCTCGGCGCTAGTTCTGGTTCCGCGCGATAAAATATCGTCACTGTGCGACCCCGCGTTTTTTCGACGTGCTCGTGTCAAAAGATTTGCCGGGCCGCGTTTTTCCGCGGCCTCGAGGGAGGTTCGATCGACGCGGGAGATAGGGGCGGATTCGGCCGATCTCTCGCGTATCTCACACGCGACAGAGTACAGACCGCTTGTTCCGAGCGGCCGGACGCCGATCAATTGACCCCACGCGAAAATATCGCGTTTTACACGCGCGATTTGCCCCTTCGCGCTCTTTTGTCGTCGAGCCTGATGAATTATTACAAGCCTAACGAGGTTTGCCAGCCAGACTTTGCAATGCGTATTAAGGCACGTAATTTTTAGCGAATAAATCTACTAGCACAATTGTAACGATAATAGTAATAATGGTGATATAGTAACATATAATGATATAGTATATTATTTTACATAGATGTGCAATACAAAGGAGTATATACACTATAATTAAATATCATAAAAATATAAAATTAATAGTATATTGAAAGAATATGTGACAATATCTGTAAATGCAAAAAGAAAAAAAATACATAGAAGGTAAGTTAAAATTATACAAAGAAACAAAAAGATATAAAATTCATAAATAAACCAAAAATTTGTAAAAGAGTAAAGACATAGAGACTGGCTATTAAATGCATTCAAAGATCAATTATTTGGATTAGTATATAAGTTCAATATCGAGCGTTTTATTTAACGCCAATATTTAATGCATGTGATGAGAGACAGAGAGGGAGGAAACATCTTTCAAATTACCAAGAGGATATTACAGCGAGATTATACTATCGTTCATCTCTAATTTCGCCTAATGCAGCGGCGATGCCTTGTAGGGAACGATCCAAATCCACGGTATCTCGCTTCGTTCAGAATCGTCGCCAGGACGTTTCGGGATGGACCGACTCGCTCGCTCGTTCGCTCGCTCGCGTCTACGCGCTAATTGTCCGCAGCGAAATTAAACTGAAGTCACGTTAATTATATAACTCCCTTCCCGCCGCGCCCGTTGTTCGGCGCGTAACCCATCGGCGGTGGCTGGGCATCGCGACCAACGAACGTGCGAGCAAACGAGGGGGGGGGGGGGCGGCGATGATGGACGAGCGCGCCTGACCTTACGGGGGCTGCCAAGCTCGCCCAGCGAAATCCCTAACTCAACGCTAACTCGATCAGTCAACGCCCACCGTGGCCCACACCGTGCCCGTTGCTCGGCTCTAATCTGCCTCCAGATTAATTACTACGTAATGCCAGCCTGAATAATTATCGTTTCTACGGAAACCCGCTCGCGCCCGTATACTCGCATGCGTGCTTCCGCGTTGCGTTTCTTCGTCCTCCCTCCTCTCGCTCAACCCCATGTGTCAACGTTTATGTACACGTGTACCGTGTATTTCAATTCTATCAAGTTCTATTAGATCCGTCGAATAATTACCGAGGAAGGACGAGATGTATTTAATTAAAGTAATTCAGTTATGGATATTGTGATTCTTGTATTTTCTTTGCACGCCTCATTACAAGTTACGGCCGACGAGGGTTGTTACTGCGGCAAAAAAATACTTCGAATATTTACAGTAGAAAGTCCGATGTTTCGATTTTGCAGTTACGCGTTCACTGTACAAGAACGCGCCAAACGCGAGTGCAGTTACGTTTTACACGCATCATTTATCTCGGTTATTGTTTCTTCGAATACGTGTTCCCCTTACTTCGAAGGCGAAGTTTTAAATCTTTTTCATTATTCCAGTATTATCGAGACACGCTGCCAGGGAGTTCGACTTTAACTCAATCAAATTTAAATAATGTAGTCGTCAATTTTCAACATAGATAACAAATACTTATCTTTCACTGAATATGTCTTTTAAATGACTCAATTCCGCTATTACCTTATGCTTAATAGATTAATATATCTCTTTTTAATTAGCAATCGAATATCTTTCCTGTCAAGAACAATTGCAATCAAATTTCAAAAATAAATAAGTAAATGTTACTGTATTGAAATTATTTATAACTCAACTCAATAAAATTATCAAGAATGCTTATACTTACACATATATAAATCGTGATCATTATTCGAATTGTTAATTTGCAATAACCAAATTGATTTTCTTACTACGTCTGCACTGTATTCTCGAGAGGATATTTTTGTATTAACGATCTACTCTACGCGTCTTTACTGTCGAGCAACTCGTACGATGCGATGTGGGAGCGGCGTGTCGCGAACCGAGTACCGTACCGGGTCAATTGCCTCTCGCGCGTTTATGTTTCCGCTACGAACGATCCGAAAAATGAAGTGCGGGCTCTAGCGCTAATAACACAGCGTAACCAGAGCTCCGCGGCGAGTGCAAAATTACGCCGAATACCGAGAAACGTTTTTCCGCGCGCGCGCTGCGCCTCGCGGCCGTTCACGGGATATTGACGCAAGAAATTTCGAAGCCGCGGCTATACTACTGGCGGCACAGGGCACAGACGATTCCGCGCATTGAGGAGCCCCGTTCGTTTTCTCGACCGATTCGCGATCGGTAGTCCCGACCTTGAGCCCTGCTCTTCTCGGCGGGCGGGTTCCCGCGCGCCGCAATTTATATATCACTGAAATCTCTTTCCAATTCGGTAGCCAACGGCGCCTCGTCGTAATTCGTAATAACGTATCTACCGCTACCGTTCGTGGCCACCGGGATTTGCCGGCGAATCGGGAACAAAACGAGCACGTACGAGCGGTTAAGTGACTACCCCGTAATTTCTAATATTTCATTTAAAACGAGGAAGACGCGCCCGAGTTCCCGACTAGGATGGCCCCGGGGGCCGCTGAAATATTATAAATTCCGGGTTGTATACGTACCTATAGCGCGCTTAATTATTCGTATACATTCTCGCGCGCACGGACATACGTATATACACATTTGGACAATTTCATTGGCGAGAAGGCGCCGCGCCGCGCCGCGCCGCTCCGGCCGGCATCGGCGGATTCTGGTTTTCAGGTTTCGGTCACGCGATGCCTTTTTTCTCTGTTCCCGGTACCCGCTTATCTCCGGCCCGAGGCACTCCACGGCGCATCGACACACTGCGCCGTTTCTGTTTCCCGTATACCTTCGTTTTGTTTTGCCGGTCGTATACACAAGCTAGACTCCCCGTCCGAAGTCAATAAGCATGCCGATCGTCCTCGCGGCAGCTCCCGAGGCCGCCCTTCCCGATCGCCCGGAATCCTTTTGTACGTGGGTAACGCTGCTTATTAAGCGTACGCGACGTCTCGCGACGTTACGTAAGGAATGGCGCCCGGGTTCGCAGGAATTACCGCTTAACGAATCGCCCGTGTATAGGTACGTGTGTTTCGTGCTGCGCCGCGCCCGTGCCATTGTGCCGTAACCATTTCCCAGAAGGGCGCAAATCAGAGGAGTAATATGCGAACGTAAAAGTGCGAAGGCCTAATTATTATTGAATGCCTCCGTGCGAGGAGCGTACATTGTAGAAAATTACTGTTGCGGGAATAAGCTAACGCTCGGGAGGGGCCCCGGTTGGGCCCCGGCAGACTCATCGCCGCAACGCCCCGAGGATCATCGGACCCGTTTCTGGCCCCGCGCGTTGCGCTGCGTTGCGTGGTGCTACAATTGAAGAGTTCAATTAGAAACCGGTCCAAAAGTGCCGAGAGCTAAACAATCGAGACCAATAGTCGAAGCGCCGTTCGCATTCGCCGCGAGGCCAATGTGTCATTCTAACGCGGTCCAGTCGTCATCTCTATTATACCTTTCAGCTCGAAATATTGAAACCTCGGAGAAAAACGGCTGCTCCGTTCATTACATATTCCTGCGGTACTCTTCGATGTTGCGAGTCGCGAGGTGACGGCGCGAAACGAAACGGCGATAACATATGAACTTTAACAGGTGACTTTGCCGTTTAATCTTTTGCACTCTTGGCATTTCATATCCTGTTTTCAACGTGACTTCCCGATCGCGACCTACTCTCAACTTTCCGTTTCAATTGACTGTCAGTCAATAAAGTGTCCATTGCATTTACCGAAAATAAAGCGGATTCTACCGAGATAATTCTATCCTTCGAGAAATCCCGATACGTCATGCCAATTAATTGGAGATATAAAGCACAGTCGCGCGAAGTAAATTTCGCGCCGATCTCGGGCCGCGTTCCCGAAAATAAAAGTTGAGGAAGTCATTGTGAGATATATATGTGTGTTGCGGGTTTACGATGCTTCACGGCGACTATTTGACCTATTGCAATTTTCGAAATGCATTCCCCTTGCCAATTCACGAAGAGAAGTATCGCAAAGTGTGGACGCGGGTTCCGGAGCATTCGTAGAATCGTTCGAGCCCACTTTTAACGACGAGCCGTCGTTCTGCCAGCCGCATTGGCGTAGCGGCGCGTGCAACTCCCTTTTCGTGTGTGCCCCACGAGAAAACATTTCTTTCCCAGAAAGCTATCGCGCCGATACGGAGAGCCGATTCGAGCCAATATCGATGAATAATTATTGACAACCCCAAAAATACAAGCCATAAACTTCATTTCTCGTTGAAACAAATCCTAACAGCATACGTCCAACGTGATAACATATTTCTTTAAGATAATAAAAATTGAAAAATTGACAAGAACTGGACGAAGAAGTAATGCGTCTTTATTCTTACGCGAGCTGAATTATTTTTACAAATGCATTGTTCTTATCATTATATGTGCACATACGAACGATTTATCCTGATTATATGTACGTTGATTATGAACGCGCTATTTAACTTATTGTCGCGACCGAGTGGGCGAAGTCGTGTTACAAGTGAATGATTTATGTATTGCCACGGTCATCATCAATTAACGTCACAGCAGATAAACGCGAGGCGCTATAAAAGGTGACACAACTCCCTTTCGTTCGTTTCGCTCCGCGCTACGCTAGTGACCGAATGGCTCGAAGAGAGTTTTTCGGCTCGCGATCGGAGCGAGACCATTATGTCAAATCGGCGAGATTGTTTCTCTGAACGTAAATTGCAGTCCGCTTTCGTATAATAGTTACGTCCGAATTTTATAGCGCTAGTTTCGTAGCGCCTAATTGATCGGAGAAACCTTTCGGACCAAAACGCGTCGTCAAAGTTTCTCTCCGTTTCGCCGCGCGCCGTGCTGAGACTCTCGTTAAAGAACGATGCAATCGATACGACGTCTCACAATGTCGACGTAACGACAACGTCGAGGCGAATCGAGACAATTAGCGTTTGTCTCCCGTTTATAATGGTTTCGGATTTACGTGGCGTCTTCGTAAAACGTGGCGTTTCCGGTCGAAACCTCTCTCTTTCTCTCTCCGACTCTAATCGAGCGCCGCGTGTCATTTCAATGTCAAAGTGACAGGTGGCGGGACGTAATAGAGGTAAAAGAGGTACAAAGCAAATAACCGGTGATTACCGTTCGTCCGTCGAACAAAACGTTATGCGCTTTTATATATTTCACGTGAGTTAAAAGCGCGTTTTCTCTTTCCGCCGATCGATCCGACTAATGTTCCGCGATGCCAATCCGATCGGGCGTAATATGCTAAATAAATGGCAGCAAACGCGATTTACATTTTCGCCTCGTTTAAGCGATCGCGACGAAAACAGATCGCGAGGGTTTTAATTATGCAAACTGCACGTTATGTTAATTATAATGCTTACATTATCGCTCTCGCGATGTTCCCTTTTCCTCCAAGAAGACAGATTGAATCGCATCGGGCGTCGTGTTATCTATGACATCTATGTGTAGCAATTATTAATGCGTTTTTACCGGTTTTTACAGAAGATGCCTTCCCCAGGCCGCCTAAGGTGGTTCCCTCTCGAACCCACAAATCTTGACACGAATTAACGATGTGTGCTTTTCGACAAGTGATTAATTTTCGACACGACGTGCTTTTGCAACTGGTCTTTACATAATCTACAATCGAGAGACCGATATGTCCGAGACATATCATGCAAATATCACCAGCGGGCATTGTATCACGATCGACATTCGCGCGTAACGTCGTTACGTGGAAACGATCGTTTTGAAGGATTACTTTGTTTCATTGCGCCGTAGCGTGTCGGCGCTCTTCTCTTTGGGGCATTTAAGCGTACTTCGAACGAAATAATCGGGCGAGAGAGTAATGTTGCTCGTACGCATAAATACATTTCACTCACGCCACGCAAGTAATAGCCGGGTTTCATTACCCGCACGAAAAAGTCGGCATTCGAGAATGCATCGGTGTAGACGCTAATTATGTATTTTGCACGTACCTGCATTTTAACGTTTACACTTTTTACGTCCTTTTCCCCGCGTGGCAATGATCGCGCCCGTAATGATGCCCTGGCGCGGCCAACATTTCCCGTACCGTATTTCTCCCGATTAAAGCAAATTAAAATTATATGCCTTTCTAAGAGAGAGAGACAGATACGTATGCGAGTTCAAATTGCATTTGTAAATTATAGATATCTCGAAGGCACGCGGGTGAAACATGAGAGGGCACCGGGTAACAGAAAAGTAAAGTTTCTTTTTAAAAGCTATCACATTTATATTTATATAAGTTGTACAAAACGGTTGTCCCCCCCCTCCCTTCCTCTCCCCCTTCTGGTTTCGCGAAATTCTTTTTATCGTAACTGATATTTCACGTCGCGCTTTGAAATATCCGAGAGAATTTTTGGCTCAAAGTTCTCTGTCCTTCGCGATAGATATGTAAAAATAGCGATTAGAGATCGCTAAGCGCTTTAGATTAAGTGAACGAAAAGGGTTATCGAGCGAACGGAACGGAGGTAACGTGACGACTTCGACTTGTCCGCATACCATTAAAGTGTCACTCGGTGTCTTCGACGATTTCGTACCGGTCTGATCGCGACGACAGGGCGAGTGAATAATTCGCCGCTGATGCATAATTGATATCCTCTATATACGGTTAGCAGTCGCGAAGCGCGCGCAGTAATGACACCAAGTGGAGACCCACGCCTAAGCCCGGTCGCCGTCTAAAGATATACCCATCCCAATTAGAGGAATTGACATCGGTGATCGCCGACGCCAACCGGGGAACGCCTCTCGTCGCTCTCTCGCGTCGCTTTATATTTCGTCACTCGATTCTATCGAGCGGCGGCGGCGCCGCGGCGGCCGGTCGTCGCTCCAATCCCCGTCGGGATAATACGGAATTAATAATATCTGACAATCTCGCTAATTGCACGAATCATCTGTTCCTTCTGCATCGTGTTAGCCAAGTACGCGGAGACACGTATAACTCGATCGGACACGTATCGCGTACGATCTCGTTACGGAGATGGTCTAGTAATGTATTCACACGATGGCGAGAGAGATAAGTAAGGTATTCAGATCGGCGATGTTTAATAATTAACGTCTCTTTTTTCTCCGCGGATACCGCAATATACATATAGTTATGCGAATTAATTATTCGTAGAAACGTGACACTTAAATAATTGCAGATATTGCTTTTATTAGACGTCGTTAAAAATCGATTTGTTCGAGAATAATTCGAGCGCGTACACTCTGTTTCACTTGTAAATACATACCCCAACTCCAGAATTTAATAAAAGGAGTTAGAAATTGAAGCGTTTTTAACTCTTAACTTCAAAGCGTCAGTTCGCTAAAAAGCGTCGCCGCCGCGATAAAACGGGGCTCGGTGCAATGCACATCGAGGTGCCCGCGGCTTCGTAAATTACACGGCGCGTTCGAGAGAACCAGTAGAATGAAATACTTAAATTTCCGTTTTCCTCGCTGCTCTCGAAAATACTTAAAACATTATTTACTCAAGGCAATATCATCTCGCACCGAAATCAAGATACAACTCACGCAACGAGATAACAATACCGGAACAACGAGCACCGTAGTAGTATGATAACGATCAGCGTACGTTCACCGAGAGTCTCTTACTCCATTTCTGAGACTGCTACTTTCAGGACAAAACATACGTTGATCTGACAAACAAAATGTTCTCTCATACTTGGCTTAACAATAACATTAACTGGTCGTGCAGTCCTGAGAAAAGAGAGAGTAATTAGCGGAGACAATGTACATGCTTCTTTTATATCGAGAAGCATCACTGAAGCCTTGGCACTTGGTACCCAAACTGACCCCATAGCCTGAAGTAAAAAGGAGCAAAAGGCTTCTGGCTGAGGTTTCCTTATCATATCGATGTCTTCATCCGTAAAAAGAGTTCTTAACGTTCTTAAGCAAAAGTCAAGTTACATAATAAACTCAATTTAAATGCGACAGAACGTTTAGCTGTAAGACATAGGGTAAACTCGGGTAAGATGGCCATACAGGAAAGATGGCCAACCTATGTTCTTTCAATCTAGCTCGCCATGAAACATCGAATAAACATGAGTTGGCTATCTTTCCTGTATGGTCATCTTACCCGAGTTTACCCTAAGCACCATTTTATTCCAGATGACCTGCCTTTCAGATCTTATCAGCGCAATTTCAACTTATGCAGTGACATTTCAAGTTAATTTACTCTTATGCACGTAATATTAACGCGCGCGCGTACCTGCCAGTCTGTCCTTGAGATGAGGATGCGCCTGCAGAGGGTGCGCAGCGAGGTTCGCCAGGATGCTCGCTCTGTGCAGACCGGCCGCCGCGGCTTGTTGCTGGCTGTGCTGAAGGGCCTGCAAACTCCAGGGTGGTATCAGCGCCTGTGCGGGCAAGGCGCTGGCCGGCGCGCCGTTCGCTCCGGGTGGCCGGTGCGCCGGTACCCTTATGACACCGCCGCCGGTGTAGATAAAACCGGCGGGGAAAACTCGGAAAGGGGCGAGGAGATCCGCCGTCGACGTGCAATGTACGGATGAGGAGGAGTTGGCGCGAGTGTCGAGCGTGCTGTCGTCGTCATCCTTCTCCGACAGTTTCTCCTCGGCGTCGTGGCCCCAAGACCGCCTGCCGTCGTCGAGAACGCCACCCGAGGCCGCCTGGTTGTTGTTGTTATTATTGTTGTTGTTGTTATTGTTGTTGCCCTCTTCCCAAGACCACTTCCTTTCCTTGTCGCTATCCGGTTCTTCCGAGGACGGACTCTTGGGATTCTGGACGCCGCTCTCGCCAAGCAGGCGACTTATGCTGAACGGATGGCTGCGGGGAGGATCGTTCGCCAGCGTCCTCGCGCCGGTTTGACCGGGAGGTGGCGAAGTGGAGCACTCGGAGGTCTCCTGGGACACGTGGCGGCCATCGTGGCTCGCGTAATTTCGCGGACTGCAGCTCCGGGAATCCGAGTCGTCCACGTTAATCTCCTCCGTTGCGTCCACGTCGCTGTCGCCGTGCTCCGACATGATCCCTCCTCCTCGCGAACTCGGCACTGGTTATCGGAGACGGTGCGCTTCAAACAATGGATGTTTTCATCGAGCCGTCTGCAGCGTCTACAGCGATTCGGAAAGTGACATCGATCGCGACTGCGTGGGACGATCGAATAAGTGAGAGTGGGATGTTGATGGAGGTGGGTGATCTCGTAGAGAATTTGCCGAGGACTAGATTATGATTGTATCAAGTTCGATGCGACGAACGTTTGTACTTATTGCACGAGCGATTTAATTCGGGGCACCTCGTAAAATTTCTGTTGAACGACGGCCATTTTGTTTCTACCGATGTCGGTCCTGTTTGTTCATCGGACGGAGATTTTATCAGACATTTATTTCTCTTCCCGAACCTTTCCTCGCGAATTCACTGTCCCTGTCGTTGCTCCTTTTCTCGCAACTAATCTAAGATACAACAGTCCAACACGGATTCCACTGCTTTCGTTCACCGACTCGATTAGCCATTGGTCCTTCTTGATATTCGAACAACCAATTTTGTGTCTGTCGATACACCAATTTCCGTCTTCAGAAACTAAAATCCATTCGTGAATGACGTCTCTGTTCGATAAGGCAGATCGGGGACCAACGAGCCTCTCTCAAAGCTGGCCTCTCCGTCATTTTATACAGAAATCTCTGCAATTCCGTGGAATAACCACTTCACGCCGGTTGGAAACGTTCCGTTGTACTGGAAAGATTTTTCGAAACTCTCGGAAAAGCTCCGATCGCACTAAACCGGATTCTTGACAGGTCCTTCCGATCGCGGGCGCCAGAACAGATCAGCTTCTCTCGAGCAACACTTCACGGACGAAAACGCACGGCGGTAAGAATTTTGCACCTCGTGGAAAACATAACAGGTCGCTCGCGCCTAATATCCGAACGGAAGGGGGATCCCCGTTCCGTTCTCCGTTTCGTTGAAACTCGGTCCCCTCGGCTTGACCGGAGTGTCGGCGAGTGCGTGAATCCGGGTCGGTCGCGTCGAGAGAGACGGGACGTTGTGAGGGTACCGGCGAAACCAGGTGGTTTATCCCTACCAGAGAACGGTGAGACGCGTCGCCTACTCGCGTACGTACGTATCGCCCGATCCTGCCCACCGTCGGCCGGCTGGCCAATCCCGCGGCGGCGTTGTACGCCCACGGGCGCGCGCATTGGTCGCTGTTAAATTGATACCTATTTAACATTTAAGCAGAATGTTGCAGGCGATCGCCTTTTTCCTCCCTGTATTATTTATTGCTCGATCGTCGTACCTCCTTTTTTCGCCCCCTACTCTTCTCGCTCGCTCGCTCCGCCGCTTCTTCCTTTGCGTTTCTTCTCTTACCGCGTTCTTCTTCGCGGGGGCTGTCTTATAGCTCATTCTCTCTTTCTCTCGCTCGCTCCCCGGGTAGACTCGTGTCCTCATCTCGCCACGGCGCGGCGCGGCGCCGCACCGCGCCGCGCCGCGCCGCATCCAGTTGAGGAAGAGCGGCGGGACTTAATTACGGAGAATACTCTTGTTGCTCTCTCTCTCTCCCTCTCTCCTTTCGTTCGTTCGCCCCGTCATGTTATCGTATCATGAACGCCATGAAGAGAATGCAAGAGCAGCAGTTGCATTCCTCTTTAATTTTAAACGTACGAGCGAATCGTATGAGCGAACGTTCCGTAAAAAAAAGAAGAGGCAGCAATTTTATTAATATTTATCAATCCGAATTTCAGAACACAAAATCTGGCAGAAGAGCCGTATCGCGATGGTCCGTCATCCAATAATCCTGGCTCCTTATTCCACTATTATCCAAGTTTTCTAACATCATCTAATTATCCTCCGAGAGATGCACGCCAACCGGAGATCCTTCTCGAGGGGGCGGGTCGATATTTCTTACCGGGAAGTTCCTTACTACCGATCGATTAGTCGCACCACCCCGGTAGGGGTGGCTGTCCGACCGCGTAAATGCGCGGGCGCGTCCTTTTATATGAGCAGGTTTAAAATGGTGACTGTCGACAAGCTCGACCCGCCATTTTCCACGTCCCATCGAGAAAACGTATATCTTTCCCCTTAACCAAACGAGGGACGAGGCACTTTTTCTGTGCTCACGAAGGAGCTACGATCGAGTTCACTGTATCAAAATTTATCCACCGCGAGAGAATGTTTAAGGCCTGTATTTATAGACGCGCGTTCCTGCTTAAGAACTGAAATCAGTCTTGAGATATAATATTGGTCTAACGAATAGATCTTCAGATTCAACTTTTTTTATTCATTTTATGTCATATCTGTAATCGAGCAATTTAATTGAGGAAGAAGTTTGTCTGGAAACACCAGACAAACGCATTGGATTTATAATTAATTCTTGAGAGAAAATCATATGTGTATAGTGTATACATGTATATACTAATAGTTTTTAAATCTTATATAACATTTTTCTAGTAATAAATTTCTGAAATAAAATATATTCATTTGAACAATGAAAAACTGATCTTTATTTTGGTTAAAAAAGTATTTATGATATTTATGATTTATTTTTTTCTTCTTATTTTTTATTTGACTTGAGAACCGTAAAATTATAATTTTAATAAATTTAAAAAATATAATAAGCTTAAGTCGCAAAATTTTTCATAGTAATTTGATATAATTTTTTCAACTTATAAAAATAATACAATTTTATTTCCCTTTTGAATAAAAATGTGGAAGTAATAACAATGAATTGTTTTAATTGAAACGAAGATAAATTTTATTCCTCAAATAATAATAATTTAATAAGTTTAATAGTTTTTAAATTATCAAACTTATTATTTTAAAGAAAGTAATTAATTTCAATTATTCAAATTTGCATTAAAGAAGGAATTAAATAATTTGCATGGGAGGAGTTAACACTTGCTATATTAGTACATTCTTTCTCGTAAAGATATATAGCAACGACGACGATGTTTTAATTTAAGTGATTGATTCATTTGGAATAAAAATAAGAAACGAGTGTATAGGAATTATACGAATTATCGTTTTATGACATTTCTGAGAGATAATTATCTTTTTAGGCACGCTTGAATTTAAATACCTTAAATCACGCTTTAAGTTTTCGATTTGAATGTAATCTTAGAATAGAAACATTATTACCTGAGTCTTAATTGTGAAAATTTTCTTTAATCAGATTGAAATATCGTCGCTGCGATATCTTTAGGAATTCTTAATCAGTGAACTACTAATCATTTACTGTAATAATTGTGAAATGCAGTTTGAAATCCAATATTTGTCGCGACCGCGTTTGGATGAATAATATACACGGAGAGAATTTTCTCTTAAAATTTACCCTGAAATCATGGTAGTTGTGGCACAATATATGTCTACCAAGAATTTTATGCAAGCTATTCTGATTAATATCCACCCCATAACAAAAAAAATATTAATATCTATTACATTCAAACATGAAATATGTTTAATTAATTTTACTAAAATATATCTAGAAAATTTCAATAATTTTTCAAAATTTACCAATCTGCTTGGTAATTTTTACCACATTGTTTGTAAAATGTCTTTTGTATATTTTAAAAATTCCTTGGTTGTCAATAAGTTGTCCCAAGTTTGTAGTGAATTTAAGGGTAAAATATAACAAAAAATTCTCTCCGTGTACGTATAAATAAACTTATGTCATTATTTGCTGTTTTAATTTTCACTACAGGATATTTTCTAGTCTTATTCCAAGATAATAGATTTTATAAAATATTATTATATTATATTATCTATTTTATATTATATTATACATTTATAAAATAGATAATATATTATATTATCTATTTTATAAATGTCTTTTATAAATATTATTTGTAGATAATTTAATACAACTTTCACAGAGATCTATTGTTTTCTATTACTTGTTAATAAAATATGATATGTCGCTCACCGATACGATGCACAGCGGTGAAGTTGTGATTGTTCCAAAGCTTCTCTATATATATGCGTTGTATAACACAACAGCTTCAAAAACATGCACGATTAATCGCGCGTATTAATCATCACCATATAGAGTAATTGCATGCACTTTGCACGGCTCCTGATGTTAAATGTTAACGCGACGCACATTTTACTATTATACGCTGCAACCAAACGCGAAAATAACGTGAAAAAAAAAATACATAGCTCTCTGACTCGCTCGATATCCGTAAATGTCGTAAATTGGCACAACGTACGAGATTTCAAACGGCGGCGTTTCAACACAAATCACAAACGCCGAATTTATGCTAGTTTACGAAGATTCAAATACGAGCTTAATTACGACTGCGTTTATTAATTATGTGTATCGCAATGCTCTTCGATTCGCGATAGCATGCGTATAAAATATTTCGCGTACATAAATCCAATGAAATATGTGCATTATTAACAAACGATCGATATACATACTATCACGGTTTTCCATTACTTCAATTATTCGATCCGGCGATTCGTGTATTCTGCGCTCTCAATTCGAAATTGATTACGTTTAAATTGGTCAAAAATTTAAAGCTCGATGCAAGATATCTTCGATTCTCATTCTAATTGTAAGCATGGTGAGCATCATTATTGAAATTATTATTCCCGTAAAAATATTGTAATAAAATATTATATTTTATACTTTATAATTTCCGTCTCGTATTGCTCGATTCGTAAAGTGATACAAATAAAATTTGTACAAAATATCTGTTTCTATAAAAATAGTTTATAATTTTACTTTTAATTAAATTTCGTCAATTGCGAAATTTAATTAATCGCGCGTACAATAGCTAGGTTAATTGTTTGTAGCAATAAATCCCGATTGATTAAATAATGATTAGATCCGGCGACATTACATTATCCCGCGTTATCAATTTCAAAATGGTATAGGTAAAGTACATTTGAATTCAAAATTTGCAGCACAATTCGGAATAAATAATTATTTATTAGACAACATATTAGAAAACAAATATATACTAAACCTTAAGGTTTAGTATATATTTGTTTTCTAATATGTTTGAATATTTCGTGGCTAACCGGCACGCGGCCTCGATGTTTGTGTGGTACACAAGGCCGCCCTCGCGCTGCGGCCTGCGGCGCACAAGGCCGCCAAGCATCGCATTGTCATTTGAGCGTTGAGTCGCGACAATCGACTCGGTAGGTAGCGGCGCGTGCCGCTCCGCGTGTTGCTGCATTACCCATCAAATTGCGATTATTTCATATAAACAATTAGTTGCTATCGGTGCACGATTGATTAACTCCCACGATTAATGACTTGCATAAACTATTTATCCGAACAAGCATTTCCGCGCAAATTTATTTATTTTACAGACTCAAAACGATAAGAAAAGGGAATTATACAGTACCTATTGTTTTATCGCAATATTGCTACAGACAGTAATAATTCCAATAATGATAATAAGTCATTAAAATGTAATTAAATTTAAGTATCTTGCATCAAGCTTTAAATTTTTCGATGATTTAAACGTAATTTGCTCATCATTTTCGAACTGACAATGAGAGCGCGAGGTAAAATACATAAATCTCCATCAAGTGAAGCAATCGTGATAATATATTGATCACTTAACACAATGCATGTTTCATCGGATTTATATACGTGAAATATTTTACGCATAGTGAGTTGAGCAGCATTACAATACATGTAATTAATAAGTACAATCGTAATTAAGTCCACATATTTGTAAATTGTATAGCTTAAATTCGATATTTGTACATTGTTTATAATTTATTAAAACTCTCCGCCGTTTGAAATTTGGTTCGGTGTGTTAATTTCGGGGATGTCAAACAAATCGTAGAGTTTCATATTTTCCTCATATTATTTTCGCAATCGCGTTTTGATGGAATCTCGTTTTGCAATGTGTAATACCTAATAAAAATACGCGTCACGAACGATTTACATGGAGATGAGTGTCATGTAAAATGTGATTATTACATTAAGATGATTAGTAGAATACACGCGATCGTAATTAACCGAGAATACAATCGAAGTGCAACAAACGAATCAGAGGGAAGAAGGCTTGAAAGTACAATCTCACCGTTGAACATCGTATCGGTGAGTAATGTATTATTTTTTATTGTATTAAAGTATAGAAAATTTATGAAAATTATTCACATCTGCATAATATACATAATGTTTATAATATATGTGTAAATGTATGCATAAAAGTTAAGCGTATAAAATATGGATAGAGATATAGCATCTCATAAAGATCTGTTATCTCGGAAAGGAGATGGGCTTTAGGACAAATTAGAACAAATATTTAATCTGGGAATTGGTATAACCATTAATCTATTGAATATTTTATGCAATAATTACCAAATAAGATTTTCGAGAAACGTAATTAAGAGAGAAAGGGAGAGCAGCATGAAGACATAACATATATATTAATAATCTTATTCGGTTAATTTTAACGTAAATATTATATCAAATAGATTATGAGGGATTCAATTTTCGAGTTTATTGTTAAGATAATTAGTGAAAAACATAAGAAAAGAGAAGCAAGATAAAGTTATAATAAGCAGATTAATGGTTTTAGAATGTAATATTTTTACTTAAATTTTATCACACACACATGCTCGTACTTCGTGATTAAATACGTTCTATACGTATACTTCGCGTGAACTGTACTCGATTCGATATCGAGCATAAGGAAAACCGATAAACCATAGCGCGTTAAGCGAGAATATTTCGATCGTCAATTCATTTGAGGGCAATCCACGATATGCCGTATAGAGCGTTTGCGCAATAAACATTGCGGTACCTGCCGTAATGGCAACAAAATGATTTGCCGCACACGTAGAACGGCGATTGACGCGGTTAAGGTCCGCTCTCTTGCCTTTTGCATTACGCCGCCTCGTGGAACCTGCACTTTTCTAATGGCCAGGGCAGGTATTATTACGCAGTTCTTCGCCGCGTGTGTATTACACGCGCGATGTAAACTCCGCCATTACAGCGCGTACAGGATGTTTCAGGAGGAAAAATCGATATGTCGACGGCTGATAATTATGCGTCAAATGGAGGGACGCAATACTCATTACGAGGGAGTAATTGTATTGAAAAATATGTTAAATAAAAACTTATTCAACTTTAATCATTAAATCGTTAAATGGCAATGACACAATTTTTATTTTTTGTTTCTTTATTTCACAAAGATTCCTCACTATCTAAACTTTTCCTAAATTTAAATTAATTTTATTTTAAAAATTACAATTTTTATTTAAAAAACTATATAAATTAGTGATTTCTTGTTCATGATAAATAATTACAGAAGATAAAATGGCTGTCCAAAATGATTATCGTTATAGTCGAGAAATTAATTCTTAAATTGTTAAAAATTTTAAAAATAATTACTATATTATATATGTATATACATATATACTTATAAGACAATTTTACATTATTTTTAAATCCAAAAACATATTATTCTTTAAATATAGCATAATATTATCCTTTAAAAGCATATCGCATTATTATTATTATGTATGTATTACCACGTATGTTTTAAAAATTATCCTGCATTATATTTTTAGATCGATTCAAATATTTAAACAACTTATGTTTATAGAAACAACCTGTATACGCTCATTGTCGATAAAAAGGAGAGAGAAAGAGAGAGAAAATAAATGCCTGCTGCCTATACTTGGAACAGATGATCACGCCGTTACACCTGGGAAATGGATATTGCGACGTGAACGTTAAAAATGTCATCAAGCGCGTAAGACCACGGACGTTAATGCCGCAAAGTAATACCTAGTTTCGCGGAAAAAAAGTCCCCCTTTCTCCCATGCTCTCCTATGGCAAAGTGCCATTTTACTCGTCGATTTGTCCGCGTTCTCTCGGCGCGCTCGTCAAAGGCGCTCGACAGCCTAATTTCATTAGTCTATAAATGCGGTTTGTCTCGAAAGGGACTATTCTCCTTCTCGGTATCTAAAATTATCCTCTCTCTCGCAACGAGCCTTTCGAACTAAAGCGATTTATTGTTATTACCGTCGGCAGGGCGTACTCCTCGATCCAAATTGATCCGCGCATCCGAAACGCAGATTAACGCGATTTCGCAGAGACTTCGGAAATTATGCATGAGGCCTTTACCCTCGTACGACCCCCCCCCTCTCTCTCTCTCTCTCTCTCATTCGCTCCCACCTCCACATTCCTACAACACTTCCTATAAAATCGGTCCCCTTCCGAAACTACCGTCGCAACGGTGCGACCTCCGACGCGATCCGGTGCGTCCCGATCGAGGATCAATTTAGGTGTCAGGCGTCCATGTGTCACTTAGACGTTTTCACCGCCGCCCAAATAATTCATGCTACCCTTTGGAGTTGGTATAAACCCCACACGAAAAGCGCACGAGTGAAATGCGCGGGTGGAATGGAAAGAGAAAGGGGAGAGGGAGAGAGAGAGAGAGAGAGAGAGAGAGAGAGAGAGAGAGAGAGAGAGAGAGTCGGGTAAAAAGACGGGTTGTGTAAGAAAAACGCGGGTTGACCGTTCGCCGGTGGCATTCGCCAGGGAGATGTGTTGACGTGAAAAACCAAGCATATACGCGCGTGGTTCTCCGAAAGGCGGCATTCTTTATTCAAAACTTTCTGACTTTTATCACTGCTCGCGTTTTGTGGTTGATCCCGCGAAATTGTCGTGTGTCCGTGACACGTGACAGGAAAACGTGCAAATCTGTTTTTAAGAACTTAGTCGGAACTTTGCATTATATGAGAAAAAAAACATTAAAGAGTCGCAGCGACGCGGCTCCCTTTTTTCATCCATGCGCAATGAGCGGAGAGGTAGCTTTCTCGCGAGGAGGAATCAATCAAGGGACAGTCCTGTGCCGTTCGGCTCGAGATTGGTCCCCGATGCATCGGTGACTATCGTCACGCGCTCGTGTAATCGTTTGGGAACACGCGCATCAGCCCCTGTCGCCGTTCGTGTAGTTTCATATTACGCAGACGGAATATTTATCTCGTAACACGAAGCAGTAGCGAAACGATAAATAATTGATTGGAGCAAAGAAGGGTGTGTGGGCTTTTGATGCACCAAGCTCTGTTCCGCGGAGGGACGGGAAAGAAAGGGTGAAAAGCATCGAGAAGCGATTCCCAGCGATTGGTCTCGATCATGGGAAAACGATAAATACTCCGCCAATCTAGCTTCTCAATAAGGAAATTATTATCCGAGCTCGATTCTCCTGACTCTTAATGTAACTCTTAATGATGTAATATGTAATCACGATACTATAGCTTCTCGTATCGTCCCTTCGGCAGTTTGGCCGAAAAAACATCGCCCGTCATCAATAATTTTGAATCATTTTTCGCGCGGAGAAAGACATCTTCATAATTACGATGCTATTACATCGGTGCCTCACGGTTGGGCATTACGGGTATCTTGACGCGGTAATGGGACTCCATTAACCGATTGCTCACATATGACAGAGCAATCGAAGTAAACACGTGCGGCACACCGCGGTCTAACGGGTGACTCTGGCGATCGTAAGCGACGCCAATTTACAGAAGAAACACAAGCGCGATTCTCGATTCGGCTCTAAGCCCCAGCCAACGCCCCCTCGGCTGTCCTCGCCGGTATAATCAAGGAGAACGCTCCCTCTCCGCTGTCTCTCTATATTCGCGGCCTACACGCGGAACGTGATACGAAACAGAGACATCAATTTCGTTAAGGCGCACCCATGTGAGAACCGTGACCGCGCGACACCTACCTCCGCCGTGCCCCAAATTGTTATGATTCCCCGACTCGCGTCTCCCCGGGGAACCGGCTCGTGCGACCGTACCCGCGGGGAGTCCGCTACACCCCTCGGTTCTCGGGCCTTTTGTGCGCGAGCCCCGCGAGGGAGCAGCCACGAGGCGCAGCCGAGAAAGGTGCAAGGGTGCACTTGCAGCCTCCGCGCGTCTGTAATTTTATCGAAACGTTCTAGATAAATGAGAAATGAAACGGATACGTTTATAGTATGATTAATTGCACGCGACAATAAGTAAAAAGAAAATGGGTGTTTAATTTTATTTGTTATGTTAACGCTAACAGAAGGTTTTTTGAGACTGATCGACTATACTGAGATGAATCTCCGACTGCGGCCCGTAGGGAAAAACGCGGTTTCACCTCGACGAATTGGCTTGTTGTGAGATCGTACACCGTGTATCGAGGGGTCGACGAGCGATTCGCGAAAGCAAGTGTCGCTCGTTCGTTATTAGTACGCAGAATGTAAATTCGGTTGCCACGGGGATCTCCGTTACACTCGGTTGCATACGACCGACCCGGTCTATAAAAACTCGTCGTCGCAACCGGGTTGATAGCGTGTAACATATTCAGCTCGCGATTGACGACGGAGCTTTTTCGCGAGAACGGCAGAGTGGGTAGAAGGGGCGGTGCATTTTGCGAAAGAGAGAGATAAACTTTAAATGCCTGCAATTTAATTTCTACCTGCTGCAATTTGTGCGCCGAACTCCGCGCGGCGGGAAACGGTGGCGTTACACGCAATATCCCGCGTTATGTGCACCGCGCTGAGGCCGAGACTCCGCGTTTTAATAGATTCTCTTTGCTTTATGGATAATCTATTTTTAAATTTCACCGTTTACGAGTTCGCCGTTAGCTCGCCGATATAGTCGACGTGCTGAATGTAAAGCGCGCGCGAGAGAGCCTCTTTCGAGAAACAGTTCTCTTAGATAATAAGCAATTTCCTGAGATATACGAAGTAATTTGGCAAAACCCAGTTTTCGCAACTGGCAATTTTTTAATGCTAAAACATGCAGTACAACGCTCCCTGAGGATAATCCGCTCGTTCTCTCTCTCTCTCTTTCGTTATGCGCGCAACGACATAGTACGACGCACTATTTCCCGTTCTTTTCTTTTCTCGATGCGCGATTTACAATCGTAATAATCGTAATAATGATCGTTATACGATTTTATTCGTGTGACTGCACATTGCTTGAAAATTGTACGTATATAGTACACGGCAATTGTACGTAATATTCTTTACGCAAAAAAAAAATAAGAATAGATACTAAAATTGTGTTTCGTTGGCAATTAAATGGTTTAATAATACCGAAGAGGGGATCTTTTTTGCGGCAATGGCAGATAAATTGTAATCGTTATCGCGCAGCAGAAGTTTGAGCGCCGTATATATGCATCCCGGGTCGGTGAAATTAATTTTACTCGGCGAAACAGCGGATTGTAGAGAGTCGAACGAAGCGATCGGGAGTCACTTTGGAGCAGCTTTATCTCCACTAAAACATTCATGCGCGGGACAGTCACGGACACCGGAGCCGGAATGGAAAATCGACGTATCTCTGAATTACCCGGTGCAGACTATATGGCGGACGGAACGAAACTTTCTGTCTCCCCACGGGGCATCCCCGATTTCTGCCGCGCGACTGCGGAACTTTAAACTTCGTGGCCAACCGAGAATCGCCCTGGAGGGGCCCCTACAAGAACCTATGAGTTTGCGACGCGACCCAGCCGGCGGATATATATATATCTAAAACATTCAAAGAGGGAGAAAAAAGTTTTGCGTCGTGCCGCACCGCGGGTGGAAATAGATTCGCCCCGATTTAGGAGTGTCGTTATCGCGAGCGCTATCTTGTAAGGCCCGAAGACATCGCCGTCTTCGCAAATCGGCGAACGTCGATGGTATAATTGGACAATCGTAAATTCGATAAAGTGATAAGCGTAATTATATCCTCAATCTCGATTAATACTATTGTTTTCCTCTTGCGGGAGAGCCCCCATCTCTAGTTCGCCTAAAACATTCACGTTAGAGTGAAAAAGTTTTACGCGAGGAAAACGATAGCCTCATACGTCTTGCGAGCACCTATATCCACCGTTGTTCCCGTTGTTGTGGCTGCGCGATGCCGGTTTTCGAGACCTCCTGCGGAAAGTACATATGCGGCTTGCGCAGGGATGAAGGAGGCGCGCAGAGGGCGGCCGAGGGGCGGGGGGAGGGGAGGGGGGTTAACATCGCCGCCGTTGCCGCCGCAACACCGCATATAAATATACCGGGCAAGTCGGCCAGAGTGAAACATTTATTTAGTACCAGGGGATTTTCCAAATGGAGGGAAAGCGGGTGCAGTAATTCGGCAGAGGCCACGATAACTCGGTTAGCCGGCAGACTTTCGATCTGTATTCTGTCTACCGAGGAGTTTATCACCGCGAGCGCATTCTCTCTCCCGACTCTCTTTCTCCTTCTCTCCGTTCTCCATCCTATCTTTATATCGACCTCCCTCCCTCGTTGTTATTGTTATTGGCGGAATTTTCGTTCCACCCGCTGGAATCGGGTTCGCGTGCCGCGTGCCGATTTTATCCCGTGCCCCCCGACGTGTCATTACGTTTTCGATCGCGTGTAACAACGATCAACCCCGACAATTAATAGATATAACAATCCGTAGAATTTCCAAAATTTGAATTATGAACGTCAGTCGGCATTGAAACGCAGCTCGTGTAAGGTAAATAAACCATCAATGCCTGGACATTTTTATCATTTTAGTCCTTAAAATAAGTTATAACGCGAATTAAAATCAAAGAGTCAAAGACAATTATTTTTCTTGTATTATACTTTTATCTTTAATTTTAATTCGCGTTATACTTATTTAAAAACTAAAATGATAAAGGTGTCCAGACATAGGTCTTGAGTGTCCCAGCATTGGTACATTTACCTTAATTTGCGAAACCTCGATCACGGCGTGTCGTATACGTAAAATTGTACGGGCCGATCTCTCGGCGTTTTTCGACCGAGAGATCAAACGAAGGGGCTTGGCATCTCATCTCCCATGAAATATTTCTCCGAGAGTTACTACCTAATTCATTTCTTCATGATTTTTTGATTGATTAAGAGGAACTCCAAGCTGAGACGCGTGAAACGTCGCGCGGGAGATAAAAGAATGCTTAATTTCCGTTGGCAAGCTGGCCGGCTAAAAATTGGGAAACTGTTTGCAATTTTTCAATCATTACGCTGCCTCACCGATCAAGATATAATTGTCCTACCTTTGGAAAAATCGTCTTTGAATTAAATGATTAAATAGGCTGTATTGCGTAAGCCGCGGATTATGCTTAAATGATAAAAAGGTTTAAATGTCTGAATGATAATAATTGTTAAGTTGGAAAATGAGTTGTAAAATTAGTGACGCTTGTCATGAAACATTTCTGAGTGTATACGCCGTACTTTTCAATTTTGCCAATCCAGTCTTTCCGTTTTACCGTGAAGCACGGGATTCGAGAATCATATATTGCCAATTAACTCATTTAGGCTTTTGAACGAGATTAAGAAGCGCGTAAATATCATGCTCAGCCGGCGTTACGGTGTAGCACGATTAAATACTCGTTGCTTTCGAGGTACGATGAAATTAATCCGTTACAGTGGATTTATGCCTTGGCGGCTCTCACCGTCTCGCGATGTCTTCATCTAAATCATCGTCCGAAAAGTCTCATTGGCATTTCCACGAGTCAGAAGTTAGCTAATTAATTAATTAAATTCTTAATTGGTATAAAGCATTCCTATGTGGTTGGCGCTAATTGCAATTTAATGGAATATTACGTTCATTCTTGGCGCGGCGCGAAGTGCCCCCTAACTTTCGTATCTCTACACCGCCTCGTAAAAAAAAGTTTCAAGTGGCGTACGCCGATCTCTCGTAATAAGACGAAGGAACGAGGGAAATAAAAGATGAGAAGAGAGGAAAATTTATTCAACGTCACCGTGTTAATTAATACTGTCGCGTCAAAATTTACTTTCGGTATATATAATTTTGATTTTTAAACATATTCCTGCCGCGAAAAAAACCTTGTACAATTTCTACACTTAACTTTTTTTGACTCTCCGATTAAATTGGCGCTCTCTGATGCAGAAGTGTTTAAAAAACACGTGCCAGCGCGGTAGACGATCTCGTCATAGGAGGGTGAAACGTCGGGAGATACGGTACGATCGTGCGGGGCGAAAGAACGTGCTCGGGACTTAATAGAAATACAATAGAGTACATTGAGAGGGTAGCCACCCTCCCCAGGCAGCAGTTTGGCTCGGAAAATAAATCAAACTCCAATACGCTAAGTGGTTACGGATGACGTAAACCAGACTTCTGTGCATTCCCGGGCTACGACCGCGTCCTGAGATTAAATTCTATTTAATTTCGAGCTCCATGAAATTCTACCGGAGGACAAGTCGCCGCGTTTCCCGTTAAGTGGAAAAATCGGATTAATACGATCGCTAGTACGATCGTCGAGACGATCGCCGAAACAATTGTAAACTTTCGCGTACCGTTTTTAATCAAATTTACATAATTTTTCCAAATCAATTGGAAAAAAGTATTCTATGCACATAGGACTAATCCCAAATGGGTTCTTTTTATTAATTGTCGACCGATGGAGTATTCTTGTATATTTAGTTATATTATTAATAATTAAGAAATAACAAACCGGTCGCTTTTCAAAAAGTGACGGCACGATCTGAGATAAACTTTAACCAGACTTCCGTTCAAAGTCATCCGGGATTTTCAGGTGGCAGCCATGTTTTCATTATACCGCGCAATGTCCGGTGCTCGATCACGTTGTCTCCTACCAATTTCTCTCTCGTTTTCTCGCACCCTCTCTTTCTCTCGGCCTATCCATTCCGAATCCCCTTTCTCCAACCGCTCGAGTGGCTGTTCCACCTTTTGCAAAAGCAGTGATATTTCAACAGCTGCGCCGCTCTCTCGACGTTGGACCTCGCTTCAGTCAACGAGAGCTCTAATTTCATTACGGCAGGTCTCTTGGGTCAAGAACAGTGCTGTAGTAACTACGCCATGGGGACAATGTAGCCACGCGCATAGTTCATACTTGCAATTTTTAAGCGTGGGAAGCGTTGCTTCATCGTCGTCTCAATTCTTTGAAAGTCTCTATTTTAAATTTCAGTACCCGTGTAAACATTTAAATCATCCGAGAAAACAACGGTATTCTCTATATACATATATCTTCCGCTCCTCCATGCTAATTTAATTTAGGACTATGTTATTAGCTTCAGTTAACCTTACCCTGAATTTACGTCGACGTAATATCTTATCGTGATAATCGCCGTAGTACGTCGTTCCTCGTTCTCCGTTAGATTTGCCCCGGAATTGGTGTGATCAGCACGCGTGATCGTAATGTTTCCGCCGGCCGGTATTCCGCGATACCTTATTGGCTAGTAAAACTGCCAATTGTCTCAAAAGCTCGGCCTCGGCCCAATAATGAGGGATTAAATATTAAGGGGCGTATCCTGCGTGAGGTCTCGCTCAATGTTCCTTTGTTTTACGGCGGTACGTGACCAGAAAGCAACATGGCCGAGCCGGGCACCTAACGCGATTAGACCCCTAACGTTTCTTTTCTCCCAACCGAGAACTAAAGCTTCGGGAGATCGCGGTTGTCCGAGATTGGATGCGATACCACCACGACTACCAAAGAGCAGGTTTAAGGCCATTCCGCGAGGAAAGAAATCAACTTTAATGCATACCGCTTGCGTCGTCCGAATAATGATTAACCCGAAATCGGTCGCGACGCCGTAAATGGATTAAATCTAGTCCGGAGTGGTACTTAAAGGATAGTCTCGTTCTTTTCATATCGTTCTCGTATAATTACTCTCCCCCCGTCAAACCTTTGACGAAATCGGGCTCTTGTGTCGCAAAAATTATCGCATTTTGATCATTTTTTTTCTGTTAATATGTTTACGTGAAACTTTACATTTTGCTGCGAAGAGCAATTCAGAAAAGCAGACTTTATGCACAAGAAGAGACTACGCAATGACTGCCGCTGGAACATAGATATTTTTACCGCAAACGTCGGGTGTTTGTCACGTTCGTTTTAGGTGGAGTGCGATTCTCATGAAGAATGCAGAGTCGACAAGGATACCGGCTCATTCGTATTAGGCCAACAATGGAGGCGCACCAACGAGAACTTTTAAATGTTTCACGGATTCGTCGTGTCGACATCGATTTTCGGGAGTCACGCGCGCAAAGAACCAACTTGGAGTAAAACGTTGCTCCGCGTAAAACAAATTCGCAAGCATTTGGGCAAAGGGCAAAACAGCAGTTCCTCGACGTTAAAGTTCTAAATTCTATTTTCTTTCATCCTACAAAAATTATCCCCTTTCTTCGCCAGAATTTCAATAACAATTCTTCAATTCTACATTTGATTAAGAATGTAAGAGAACCTAGCTATTTAGTTTCTTCGTTTTGCGAAGAAATAACAGCTAAGGACACACGGTCGTAAGAGATTGTAAACCGAAAATTTGAAGATTGGACATACATGTAAATTACACGTCTGCCAGCCGATTTAAGGGACGCATATCTCGCAATTCCCGTATCCTAAGTGGATATTCGAGAAACGAGGTATTAATCGTTTTTTGCACACAAATCTCATCAGAGGAGCTACGGCTCGATTCAATCTTGTTCGATGGAACGACCATTCCGGATGAGGGGCACCATCAGCATGCCGGCCGGTCAAAAAAAAAAAAACGAACAAACAAACCAATGAATTTAATAGGTGCGCGCAACTAGAGCCCGATTACGCGCGGGCCGCGTATAAAGAAACTAATGGGCATATGCCCGACGCTCGTGTGCGGACTCACAAATTGCCCGTGCAGTGGCAACCGAAGGTCCGATCTCGTAATATCATATCATGCGATCGCAATCGGACGTAATTAACGCTGCGTTATTCTACATAATTTGTTAGGAGGCCGGCGCGCGGTTCGGGATCGTGCACCGACAATAAATTAACTATTACAATTGCCGCGCTGACGAGAGAAAGAAAGGACGATGCGGAGCGCAGCTGCTTATGTATTTCTGAGCGTTGCGCTTACCTCGCATTTACCTTGCTCATCTTGTGTTATTCTTATTCATTTCATTACCCTCATCAGAGTGCCGCCTTTAATTACATTGCATTCTTATCTTAGTGTTGGAATACACGTTTTTTTTTCTTAATTTATTCTTTAAAATTTTTTTTCTAATGGGCAGGCAATATAGGCAATACCGAAGTATTGCGTGTTAGAAAGATTGCATTTATTGATTGCAAATGCACTTTCAATCCGTATCGCCACCACGAAATGCCACTTGAATCAGATAATTTTAGAAAAAATATACACCGAAAAAAATTGTATTCTTATATCTACGAATATTTCATTTACCTTTATAATATCTTCCTCTAAAATAAACGCCGCTAACTAAAGAGTTTAGAGAATTCTTCGTCGTAAAAGTTGGCGCAAATTAAGAATATATTTTTAATTTCAAAGGATATATATTTCAAAAAACATCACAAAAAAGAAAAAATATTCTTATTTATTAAGACTTATAAATAGGACTTATAATTCGAGAATACAATTTTTTCGATGCATGTATGCGTGCATTCGAAATATTTGAATACGCGAAGATATCTTCATCGGTATAATACGCGCGGTACATCAAGAAAATAAATAATTTAAAGCCGCGAGAGGTCCCTTTCGATATAAATCATAGGACGGAGAATGCAAGACGACGTACATGCCAATAACGGTTTTTCATGCTCTCCTTGTAATGCGTGAATCAATTTTATTGCGAACGCAACTCGAAAATGTCGCGCACGATAAATAAATCGCGGATTCCGCGGATTCGAGTATATCACGCTGACGTAAAATCAAGGGTGCGCGGTATCGCGAAACATCGAGTCGGGTAATACTTTGAAAATATCGATGGCGCCGAATTAATGTTCGGCATTTTGCCATCGATATTTTACTCCGATATCGACATATGTGAGGGGCATCAATGTTCATTTTCCATTAACTCTTTATTAACGCCTCGTTCTCCTGTAACTCCCGAATCAAGAGCGCTGAGTGAAACTTTAACCGCACGGCGAAACAGTTTACAAGAACAGTTCGGTGCCGCGGCATTAAAACGTTCCCCTCCGATAATGGCCGTACCTGGGGGCGCAATTGCATCGTGGCGCCGGGTAACAAACGAGACGCGCAGAACTTTGGCAGCGAAATCGCGAGGAAGGAAGAAAGAAGTATATACGCAAAGTATCGCCGCGTTCAGAGAGAAGATTCTCGTGCACGCGTGTATCGGTGCACACGTGTTGCACACTCGTACGCGCGAGAGGGGGTGCGTGAGCAGAGGGAGGGGGGATGAACGTGCGGGAACGAGCGAGACGAGAGGAAGCGAGCGGAAGAGGGCAAACGTGCGCGCGAAGCGCGGAACGGACGAGAGGGAAAGAGGGAGAGAGAGATGGAGAGAGAGTACTAAGCTAGAAACTCATTACGCTCGCTCCGCCCCGGCCGTTCGACGAAGCGTCGGCCAATCGGATACTGCCGGATCGTAATCGCGCCGGTGCACGGTTTGGTTTAATCTCGGCATCGCGCCCAAGTATTGCACACGGCCGTGCCGGCGCGATGCACGGCGCGGCGCGGCGCGGCGCAGCCCGGACGGCTGCAAGTGCATAGCACGCACATATTACGGCGCCGGCGCGCGGCGACCGCGCGGCTGATATAACTTAGAGCGACATACGTTCATCGCGGGATCACACGGCGAAATTCCCGCATGCATTCCAATTCCCCTCTGACCCTTGTGTCAGAAAATTCTAATTTACAATTAGATCAAGGACGCCTCGAAACTCATTAAGAAATATTTTTTTGGCCTAAGTTACGACACACGAGTCAAACGTTAGAGGCGCGAAGCTTCTCTAATTCTGAACCTGCAACTGAGGGGATCGTGAATCGGATCTTTTTGAAATATATTTTAAAAAATTAATTAGAAAGAGTTCTCTCTCTCTCTCTCTCTCTCTCTTTGATCCTCTATCTATTTACTCTTTAAATCTGAATCAGTGAATAGTCACTGATATCAGTGACTAATAATTTACTGATTCAACAGTACTATTCACTGATTCAGATTTAGAGAGTATCTATGTCTAATAACATTTCCGAGTTACTAATAATTATTTCATTATGAAAGAAATTATATGATACGTGTTTAATATAAACATAGATAGGTATTTGCTAGAGAGTATCAGGTGCATAAAAAAAAAATCTCGTTTTATCGCTCATTGTCAGTGAAGATACGTTGAGCTATATCGGCATTAAATAAAGCGCGATACACCGCATAGGACGTTAATTGCGAATATTTTTCGGCTCGCGCGGCAAAATATTCGGCGTTTCGCAAATGTACGAGTACGCCGGCGGTCGTGTCGATTAACCGATCGCAACCGGGCAACGAGGAGAAAACACTCGGAAACGCGCGCCACCGAATGACAAAAAGAAATTCGGCCGCCAGTCATTGGGCCGCCAATGTTCAACGAATTATACCTGAATAATTGAGCCCGACCAATGTTCTCGCATTTGCGCGGCTAGTCACTCTTGGCGATGGACATCGATTGTATTTCTTTTTTTTTTATTTTAACGCCCGACATGCGACGGACGTGCGCGTTACGCGTCCTTTTCATTATACATTTATAAGAATCGATCGGAATTTTACTCTCTCTTTCTCTCTCTTTCTTTCTCCTTTTTTTTGCCGCGCGCCGAATCACAATGACACCTCTCTAAATGTAAAATAAATATTTAACGTCGCCGGGAATAATTCAACGGCTATAAAAGTGGATACGCGTTTGATAAAACGACGCATGAAGAATTCACGGGGATTCGTAACAACTGCAACTGCAAATGACGCTTATATTGACGATGCTGGCGTTTCAAGCGCAACAAGCGAATAGCTTGTTTGAAATAAAAAAAAAAAACTTTTTAAGAGATCCGAGCACAGAAATATCTACTTTTTGTCCGCTTAAAAGGCGTCGAGCAGCAAGTTTGGCGAGTGACATTAAAAGAAAAAGGAGCGAGGTCGAGAATCGTGGCTCCCTAATCGAATGCGGCCGTTCTGGTATTAAGAGGAGCGGTGAATCAACACGAATCCCCCCGGTCTCGTGACCGTTGAAATCTATGAACTCGGTCCTCTTTTGGTAAAAGACTCGCGCGTGTTCGCGGGAACAGCATGAAGCTCGCGTAGCGACATAAAAGGGACGCAGGGTGGTTTGGCGCGACGTCGAGAAGCAGGGGGCACGAGAGGAAGAAGAGAATGGAAAGGAGCGAAGCGCCGCGAGAAAGAGGAGGAAAGCGAAGGAAGAGAAAGAAAAGGCCACAGAGGGAGGCTGAGAGCCGAGGGAGCAGGAGGAGAAAGAGGAGGAAGAGGAGGAGGAGGAGAAGGAGGAGGCGGGTGGAATGAAGGAGGAAGAGAAGGGGAGAGAAAGGGAGGGCACTCGTACACGTTGAAATTGCCCGGCCATTAACGATACTATGTTATTACGCTTGTCCTTTTTTGCTCCAAGGCCTCCACTCGCGCGCGTTCAAGCCGCCGGCGGCCATCTTGGTGTATGGAATTGAGAAAGGAAAAGCGCGAGGGGGACGAGAGCGCGTTTGTCGCGGTCGCACCGCGTTCCCTCGTCGTCGATCAAGCCGATCCGATCGCGAGTCGATCGATCGATCAGCGAGATCTCTCGCGCGGCGCCAGTATAACGCGCGAAATTTATTTTGGGGGGAATTTTCCTCGGGAGTAAATGATTTCCTCGAGACACGCAATCCTTGGAAATCGATCCTCGCAGTTAAGTATAGACATGTGGAAAAGAGGGTACCTTGCGCGAATCGCCGCGCCAGTATTGTCGCGAGTGAACGTCGCCGATGTATTTGCAGAATCGGGACTCCAAACCGTCGAAACCGGTTCGGCGTCGACGGTTTCGTGAATCCTGATTTATTCTCAAACGCGGCACGAGAGTCGTACGAGGCTCGAACCTCGGGACGTCCAAGAAACGTGACGAGTAAAGCGTGACGAATTTTTTTCCTGCAGATTTTCGAGCAATCGCATAAACGGCGGAATTTTAATGGTAATTGTCGAGTGTGTGTGTGTGTGTGTGTCGTAGACGAAGCGGCGTGCAGCAAAAGGGACGGGAAGGGGGAAGGAAGGGGGCAGAAAACCGACGATTGAGCATTTGAGCGCTCTTTAGAGCGGCTCGTTTTTGCAATGGGAAGGGGGAAGGGGGCGAAGTGGGGGAGAGCAGAGATCGGGCCGCATTATTAGCCGTTACCTATAATCTCCACTTGCTCGCTCCCATCGATATCGATAGTCATTTCGTTTCGACTTTTGACCCCCGCGTCGGGGCTGTAATCAAGCGTAAATCGTGTCCAGCTCTTTTTTACGAAGCGTTTAAAGACAAGACGATTGCTACGTGGGTTCCATTCCCTCATCCTCCACCCCCCTGGTATAACTGTTCGTCCTCGCTCCGGCGGTCCCCCCTCCCCTCCTTCACCACCGGATCTTCCCTTCTCTCCCCCGGACTCCGTTCCACAATCTCGCGTCGTTTCGCCGTATTTGCGGTACCGATTTCCCAAGACCGCCATTCGCCGAGCATTAAATCGTTTCGGACTCCTATTCAGCACGACTCGGTCGTGACTCGCGACCCCGGTTTCGATTTCGTAGCGCGTAAGCTATATCGTTGGGGCTATCCATCGAGTTCATCAACGTTCGAAGAAGGAGCCGAGAGGGATCCGACAACGCTAGCGTTTAACTACAAGGGGAAACACAAAGAATTAACAATTTATCCGGATTTATATTCTAAAGTATCTACAAGACCTCTCTACGAGAACGAAAAAATTGACAAGCTCGAGCGTATATACGCGTACGTTTGATTGAAACCGCGAATTTAACACGTATAACGCGCTCACCTTCCTCAGAAGCAAAGACGGCCCGTGATTCTTACAGCCAAGTAACGTCGGCTTTAACCCCGTCATAAAACCTCTTACAAGTTTATTTGAATTTCAAATATAGCCTTACACAGCCGCGCCGAAATCCATGTGGTATCTAACAGTGTCGCGGTCCCATCAACTTTTTCACGACATTATTATTTAGGTACTTCGATCTTCCACGCGTATAATTTGTACGAACGCAGAATGCGAAGTCTGCGTAATCGTGATGTATAATGTATGATACTGATACAATGTGATAGATATACATATAAAATTTAAATACAATATGTTACATATTGTATTTAATATAATATGTTAGATTTTGTGTGATTATCGTCTCCACTAACATCAGACTCGTGTTTGCAGAGCAATGAAAAATTCAAGAGACAATAAACGAACAGTCCAGAATATTAGTAACTTAAAACATAATTTATTATCAACTAGACAAATGTTACGCAACGTTTCGAACTTCACTGACAACGAGTCTTATTATAATTATGACATAATCCCTCTTATATTATTTTTGTATCGGCTGAAGAAGAACTCAGCGAAGTTCGAAACGTTCCATAAAATTTGTGTAATTGATAATAAATCACATTTTAAGTTATTAATATCCTGGACTGCTCGTTTATTGTCCCTTGAATGTTCCACTTTACTTATCATCTTCTTTCTTAATTTAGCATTCTTTATTTATAAACGGATTACCAGATTACGATCGTGGCCTCACGTGCATTGTAGATCTAAATATATTCATCATCATTCGCGAGGAAAAGAAAGGATGCGTGACGAACTTTCGGCGAAAATTCCCGACGGAGATCGTCAAAGATCAAGTGCCGCGCGCGCGTGCACGGTATTTGAAAATACTGCATTACCGTGCGTTACTTTCCCCATCCCGATAAGATTCGTTGCACCGAGGGCGACGGATCTGGTTTACGAGAAAGCTCGTCGCGTCGTTGTCGTGCCCACGATTATTGAAACGTGCCGCCGGACTGGGCGAACTACGCTATACGCAGCATAAGGGAAGGGAAACGCGCCGCGCGCGGCTTCACGCGCACAGGGTCCTTAAATTAAATCGCGCTCTCCTCTCCTCCGTTGTTTTGCGATCGGAAAAAGGATTCTGGATGGTCGCCGGGTGTAGTTGAGAGCGTTCCGGTGTCGCTCGCAATCGGGGGCATAAAGTGTCCGCGTATAAAGCGGAGTCCCGGATAGGCGTCGAGATGACCCAGGTGCGTCGCAGAAACGCGCCGCGCCGGGACTCTGGTATACCCCATTGCCGCCACAATGTTGTTCGAAACATTCGTCTACCTTCTTTTTCTCTCCCCCTTTCCTTCTCCTCCTCCCGCCCGTATATCGCTGGATATGCATTTCCTTTTATTTCAAATGCTGATTTACAATGGTTTAATGAGCGTCAGAAGGCCGATTCAGACTTCACACTCGCACGTTGAGATTCGCTATTCATATATATAATTATAAAAGTAGAAAAGGCGATAGAAATTTCTTCCTTTTTTTAAGATTCTGGCACGGATCAAGTAGAATTTAAGAATATCTCGATCAGCATTACCGCTTTAAATCTATGTGCAAAGTGATCTTACGATATAGTTGTATAAACAAATGTTACACAAAAAGAGAAAAAAATAAATAGACATATGTTATATTTATCGTTTTGTCAACATTAGAGACATCATTGCGCGTTCGCGCCACGATCTTTTTTTTAAAGAAAGTGTTGCGATTCGACGACAATACGGCAGCAACGTCGATTCATTTTTAGAATCTTGCAAAAATATGACAAATTTTGTAAGAAATACCGCTAAAATGTTTCTGCGATCTTTCTGCTTTTCTGTAAACGTTAACTTGAAAATTCCTCCTACCCTGGTCGAGATCTACTCTATCGCTCATGAAAGAATGTATGTATTTTATTGGCGGAAAAATACCTATATATACTTACTGATGCGAGAGACGCTACCGCGTCTTTTGATACATTTGATAAAAGTGAAAGTTATGTGCAAATAAAATAACCCAGTAAACAAACTGCCCGCAGTATATGACAATAGATTGGCAGCAGATTTGTTCAGATACCGCAAATAGATCCGGTATCATCTGTGTCCGCATTTAACCCTTTCGCTGCGAACGCCATATATATGTATATACATTTATATACAGTATAGAAAATTGCCTGTTATTTGCAAACACAGTATCTACGGCATTGAATATAAATTAACAGTTACGAAACCCGTTCGGTAAACAATGTGTGAGTAAATATAATGCCCGGATAAATAATATAATTGTTGTAATGATGGATGTGTGACTATCGCACAGTATACAGCAATCGTTGTTCCAATGTGCATATGGTGTACCGCAATTCCGCAGTGAAAAGATTAAACTTGTGTTTTGCCGGCAGAACACACAGATATAATATGACTATAGATTCTTGGCAGAAACCGAGCAGAATCTGTCATTTCATGAATATTTACATAAAATACATCATTGAAATGGTTACAAAAGGGCAAATTTTATTCAATTTTATTCCTACAGTCAATTCGCCAGATTGTGCCGTAAACAAGATTACATCTATGTAAATTGTTCACGTATTATTTACGTTATGTTTATGCGAACCTTTTTCATACAGACAATATAAGCAATGTAAAATATTATAAATTAACTGATTGATTAATTTTTTTAAACTGTATTTTTACAAACAATCCTAAAAAATTTTTTAAAATAGTTTCAAACTAGATTAAATTAGATGCATTTCAGTTAAAAATTGAATTATTAATTAACTGTACAGATAACATAAAAGAAATATAATACTAAAAATGCTAAAAATTGTGCGCAAACTAAATAATGGTAACTGAAAATAAAACTGAAAACAAAGCATAAATTCCCGATATTACTTCCCAAATTATAAATGTTCGATGATCCACGGATTACTCATTATGCATACATATGTATGTAGAAATATGTAGATTATGGGAGCTTTCCAGCAAGCGACACAAGTCGACGCAAACGTCGTTCTACCTTTCTTTTTTAGCAATAAGTAACGGTACAAAGACAAAACGACACTTGTGTCGCTCACTGGAAAGCTCCAAGTATCTACGCGTAAACGCCTAATCCTGCAATCCGCCATTATACATTTTGTTAACAGACTCTGTCATATTTCTGCTGGCATTCTGTCGACAAAATTTGCGGCAGACAGCAGACGCTGTCCAAATCTGTCCTCGATAGATTCCGGCTATCCGGAGAAGAGAGCGCACGAAGAGACATATCGCTGCTATTTAGGCCGGAGATGAATAAAGATCGATTAATAATTACGATATCGGCTTACGCGAACAGACGATTTGCATCCTCCGGGCTCCGGGTGCCGACGAGCGTGGACGAGCGCCGGGCGCCGGGTCAAATCGGCGGAGAGAAGACGACGAAGGGGTGTAGCGAGTAACGGGCCCAGGAGTCTCGTTCCTCTCGAACCGAAGCGCCGGTTATCGTTGGAATGTTAAAAGGCCCCGACTCCTCGTCAACTCGGATTTATTCGAATTAAAAGCCTCGCAGGGCCGCACGCGACGACGCGAAAAACCAACTCCGGCGGCTCCGGACTCCGGCCCGTCGCACTTTTGCCGCGAAAAATGTGTAACGCCACGCCGTCGCCATCTGCATTCGGTGACGCAAACGAATTCGACGCGTATCGATAAAATCGCGTACTTTCCTCTCGTGTATCGATGTATCGAGCGTAGGAAACAAGCGCGAGATCGATATTGGTTGCATTCCGATATTTACTGTCAACAACTGTCAGTACTGAAAATCTATGGTATACGTGACATAAAATATAGAAAAATATAGATTCTTAGTACTGACAGTGAATATCGGAATGCGGCCATTATCTCTGTTCGCCGTTTCTAGTTCTCCATTCGGATCACAGATCTCGCGACGCTGCAGCGTTATTTGGAATCTTGGACGAGCGTGATCACGTTGAACGGAGGCTGCGGAAGGATTATTGACAGTTATCGACGTTAGAGAGATCCAGAGCCGGTGATTCGCTGCTCGATTTGTTCGTCAATCTCGTTTGACTCGGGTGAAATGAACGAGGCTAATGAATTGCCACCGGGGACAGCGTCGCTGCTCGAAGAACTCGAGAGTGCGTATCGTGTTCCGATTATTCGTGCGATCGTGAAGGCCCGTGAAGACCCACGTGCTGGCGCTTAATTATTATTACAATTATTACAATATTTAGCACTTTCGTTATTACCGTCATTTGGTCCTAGCTTCCCTTGAGCTGCACAAATTAATAATTATTTTTTTTAAATAAAATAAAACTTGTCAAATTACAGTCATAATAGGTCTAAAATTTGGAGGAGTTTCTGTTCTTGTCAAATGTTTATTAATATGTTGAATCACGTGACACTTATTTCTTGTCTCTAGAGAAACTTATGGTTTTATTGAGGGATGGCAGAACGTTAATCGGCTATCTTAAAAGTGTCGATCAATTTGCTAATATAGTGCTTCAGAGTACCATTGAAAGAATTCACGTCGGTCAGGAGTATGGTGATATCCCGAGAGGTATTTTCATAGTAAGAGGGGAGAACGTTGTGCTTTTAGGAGAAATAGTAAGCGTTTCACGAATGGAAAGATATTTGTTATATATAATTCTGCTGGTAAACACTAATGATCCCTATGTGGGACTTAATTAACAAATACACCCACGTTGCAGGATATAGAGAAGGAAAAGGTGTTGCCGTTGAAAAAGGTGACGGTGGATGAGATTTTGGACGCTCAGAGGCGCGAACAGGAGTCGAAGCAGGAGCAGAAAAAGCGAGTGAACAAGGCTCTGAAGGAGCGAGGTTTTGCATATATACCGGATTTAAATCACGATGATATGTACTGATGTACAAATGTATATTATTCCTTTTTGTATGAATTTTATCTAATCAATTTATATTAATTAAATGATTGCTCGTTCATACACACGAGAAGATTCATTATTTCCTGACCACATTCGTAATGTTAAAGTCACATGATATCTTTAACAATCTGTTCTTATATTTAAGAATACAAAAAGTGATATATTATTCTCTAGATTTTGATTTGCACGACTTTGTATACAACATATAACATAGATTGATCTTGAATAATCCTTAAAATATCTCATTTTTTTGTATATAATTATAATTAAATGTATTACGCGAGTTGTTTCTCACGTAATACTGTTGTTAACAATTTTACTTGTAAATATTTTAAACCTTGCATTGCATAGTACACTTATTTAAGGTGTATAAAAATAATAATTACACTTAACATCAAAGCATATAGTTATGTATTGTGCAATTTGATGATTACAGAACGAATTAGAAAAATACTTTGTTGCATTTCATAGCAATACATAGCTTTTACAAACGTCTTTTATCAAGATTGTCATGAAAGGGAAATGAAAGTCTTCTAAATATCTTGCATCATCGTGCATCATATGCACAAAGTTAGTAACGATTTAATTTCCACATAAATGGAATAAATAATCCAGTTACTGTTGGATAATCAATTTTCGTTCGAGACAAAATTATATGAATTTTATAGAATGTTTCACGCAAAACGGGAGTGAAGATGGAAAAAATAATATAAGGCAAAATTAAGTGATTTTGGATGCTTCACATTTTTTACTTTCATGCATTTTTGTGCGTGGGTTAGAAAGTGCAATTGCGTTTTTTATTTTTAAATAAAACTACATATTTTTGAGTACACTAATCGATGCAGTTTTTCCTCCTCTGCAAAAAGCTATTATAAAGTAATGCTTAAAAATTACCCCGAACATCTAATAGATATTTTTCTAATCAGTCGGTTAAAATAATTTCTAAAGCAACAATCTTCAAGTATAACTTTATAATAGTTATTCGTAAAGAGAAGGAAAACCTGCATTAATTAGTACTTGAAAATATAGGATTTCATTTAAAGAAAACGCAACTACGCCTTGTAATAGCATTTATCTATAAAAATGCACGAAAGTAACATAGTAATGTGAAGCATCTAAAATCATTTAATTTTGTCTTGTATTTTTTCTATCTCCAAAATCCGTTTTACAGCACTGCCCAGTTGCGTAAGACACCCTGTCATAAGGTCACATTGGTAAAAAAAAAACTTAAGTTAATGTCGTAATTCTCTTCACCCCTAAAGTATACAAAGAAACCTACTTATACTTAACGATATACTAATACTAATAATTAAATAATTTATATGAATAGCTTAAAATGATGTCTCTTGAAAGCTATCTTTTATTTTCGCAGAATTTAACGTCGATTCGTCTCGCAGCTTATGTTTGCACTCCTCGCTTCTCGTGCTTTTGACCACGCTTTCTCTCGCGGATTTTTTAGAATCGTTTCGCTGTAAGCTGGTCCCTCGTTTTCTTGGAGAAGGTAATTCCTCTGTTTTCTCAGTGGAATTGTTCGCGCTATTCGTGCTGCCGGATGCTATGCCGGAAGTGTCAGATTCTGGTTGGTTACCGTCCAAGCAACACAATAAACTGTCGGACAGGGTATCGTCGTTTAATATATTCAAATCGGATTCCGATTGCTCAAAGTCCCCTGTCCGCGACGTAAAACTAAGATCGACGGGACTGGCGGTTAACACGCTTCTCGATAACAAATATTCCCTGAACGTGCTCGTTATGGACATCGAACTTTGTTGCGTACAGGCGCAACAGTTTGCGATCGATTGTACACAGCTATGCTTCTCGAGGGTGTCCAATCTATTATTTTTTTTATTCTCGACATCTTTCGCGTGAGCCAGCGCATTGTCCGTACTGTTGTACGTCTGGGATTCCTCTAAAATGGAAGCGCAATTATTTATTGCACTAACCATGTCCAGATTCGATCCACGCAAATCGCAGCTGTTGTTGCCGGTGACGAGATTGCATAGATTCGAAGTTGAAACAATCATCACTGGCTTCCTGGAACGCGGAGTCATCATAGTTTCCTGTTACAAATTAGAAGATAAATGTATTTTTCGTTTTACATTGCACGATATTTTAATTCGATATTCATTTTAATATCTTGATATTTTTCAATTACATATATATAAATTTTTCACATAGAAATATATTTGAAATCTACGTACCTGCATGGCTTTCGTCATTTTTGTTGCGCTTTGCGTAATCGGACTCATGCTTCTATCATTGTTAGTAATAGGAGTCAAGATATAGTCGTTAGTTGCCAAGCTTCGTCGTAATAAACTCGATGGCGTCGACGTATGAACAGCGTACACATTCCTGAATCTGTTTTTTACCATCGGAGACTGTAAATTATGCGTACATGCACTTTCAGCATGCGAATCAACATTCAAGGTAGTTTCGGATGACTTTGCGTTCAAGGTATAAGTTTCTGAAGGAGAGACTTGTACTGTATTTCTTGTTGCGATAGATGCGAGGGTAGATTCCGAATTTCGCCGCATACAGTCATTCGTTAAATTATCACAGTGAGTTACATTGCGAGTGGAATACAGGTTGGGTGGCTCGCTAAATGGTCGCGTTAATTTACCAGTGTCAGATTGACTGTCCTCATTAATGATTACATTAATTTCTTGCAAACTTGTACTCAAACTGAGCTCGATTGAACCCAAATCCTGTTTCGCGTCATGCTGTGTGTCCTTTCCATCTAACTCCTCTTTCACGTTTATAGATTCATCGATCGATAGCTTCTTTTTTGCTTTATAATTTGTCAAAGTCTCATTCTTAATGCTATCTATACTACTCATGTGTTTGGCATGTAAAAGATCGTTGTTAATTGTATCACAGTTTTCCGTGCTAAGTTCGTCATTCGATTTGCTAAGGACCGCTCTTGTCGGAAGAAATGAATCTTCTAGTTTCTATACAGTACATGCAAAGAAAAACAGATAAAACGTGCTGTTGTTATACACAAACAAATAATAAATATATAACGAAAAATATTCGATAGAAAGATAAGGAAACTAACCGTTGATAATATATTTTCTTCGCTGCTCGATCTAGTGATATTGCATCCGATATTAATGTCGACGAACTTTTTGTGGCTCTTCTTTTGAAAAATATGTTTCTTGATGGAATCTCCGAGACTCTTAGTTTTACAATTCTTCACGTGCCTAGGTGTGCCTTGTCCATTTTCCTTGTTAAATTGTTTCACAAGTCGTCGCTTCTTGGCAGATTCTGGCATGGCTTGTATATGTGCGTACAACTGAGCCAAGGCTGCCTGCGTGTCTTGCGTGGAATTGGCCTTCGCCGTTAATTTACGATCGACGAAACTGAACACGGTATGGGCTGTACTAGTTGCGTCCGGTACCGACTCGTTCAGCTGTAATTGTAAATCTTTTATCGTATCGCGCAAGGATGGGGCAAAGTGTCATTTTTTAGTCTGGAAACTTACATCAGTCTTCTTAGGGCTCAATAATTTCCTCTCTTGTTCCAACCAGTACGCTCTTATATCTGTAGCCAATTTCGGTGGAATCTCAAACAACTCCGTACCTTTCCTAATCATGTATGCGACCAGACACGACAGATTCTGAGAATTGATATGCAAGGCCTCGGGTGACAGCTTTCGTGGGCACAATAGGTGTGGCGTAAAGAGAGTGGCCAGCGTGTCGCTGTTCATTTTATTACTATGCTCGTAACTCGCTGTCTTATTCAACAGGGTGAGAATAGCTTTCAGTAAAATTCTGTTAGGGGATGGCAAAAGCAGCAGCAATAATTGTAAGGAACTCAGTAATCTCGCGTCGTTCGTTTTTGCATCCAAGCTGCACAATTCTGCAAATAATCGATACAATTGTGGTGGCAAACGTCGTGTGTAGCATACACAGGTAAAACTACACATTTTTTTTTATCTACCAGCAATCTGACAATGCGCCGGATAATGTAGGTCTGTCAGGAGCGGTTCAGATAGCTCTGCCAGGAACCCTTTTAACACGGAGGCACAATCGTGTACACTGAATCTACTATCGTCAAGATCTAAAAATACGCCTTGAGACATTGCTGTTTTCAAGTCTTGCTGCCTCGTTAGCTTTCCGGTTCGTCGGAATATTCCCTCTTGTGTGATATCTGCAAGATAAAAACTATATTTAATTCCATTCTTGAATTTCTCATTATCCGATATATTTACTTACTTTGTTCCTTAGACAGATAATCTATCAGTTGCGTCAAGTGATTGATACCATCCTCAGACAACATGCCACCTTCTGTACCTTTATCCAAATTAACCGAAGACTTGGATTTCTTGGTGAAGCTTAGGAGACCCCATTTCTTCAACCTTGCCTTCTCATTAGAACCATCGCTGCTAAAGCAGGATCAATCAAAATGTTATCGAGTGCAAATAATATAATTTTACACTTTTATATTTTATAACGAGTCTTGTAACAGAGAATGGCTTATAAGTTATCAGAGTTATGACAAATGAGCTAGCGGTTGAGAGCGTTAACTGTAAAACTGGTGAAATGCGAGACGAACGAAGAACGAAGCTACGGTATCAGAAATCTTGTTGTGAATCGAAGCGGTGTCAACGGTACACCAATCGTGAGATATACGGATAGTCGTGAAAACAACGGGTATATCACTCACTCTTCCGTATTGAGATCCAATTCGAAGGACAGGTGCATTTTTACGAGCGTGTGAAATTGCTCCGGGTTGACCTTTCGCATTCTAAACGCCAGCTTTCCGTCCACCCCGTCGTTAAAGTCTGCCATCGTCGTGTATGGTGGAACAGGCAATTTAAACGCGCTCCCCTACATCTTGAATCCGGCAACGGCAGTGATACCACTATCACACGACGCGCCGACAGTCATGATGCACGAAATAATTCAGATAGCGCCATTAGGCCGGTTCGCGTTTTAGCTAAACTTTTTCTCGCGCGGTTCACCTTTTCTCTTTTTCTCTCCAACCAGAGAGCTCTACTCCAACGTGAAAAGAAAAAGAGGAATTTATGTATGCAATCTTAATTATATACAATTACTATATTATAGATATATTTATTATATAATAAATTATATTATATTATATATATTATTATATTTATTATATTTAATTATATTAATTTGATACAGGACGCATGCGCGAAATAAAGCGGTACTACTGGCTGACACCGTTATATTGGCAACACTGACGTAGCAAGTGATTGACATGTGAGCACGTCGCACGTCCTCAGTGCATCTGGTACGTGTGTCGCAGTTGTTTGATTTTTTTGAGATTGGGTGGTTTCTCTTCGCAAGAATTAACTTGAAAATATCGGATTAGGTGAGTCGGTAATTGTGGTATAATTGACGATTCAACAACGAAACTTTCTTCTTTAAATTCGCCTAGCCTTCAAAATACCACGTGGTATTGTACGTACACGCACCGAGAATCTTTATGTTGGATTCATCAAGTTATTTTCGCACAGATAAACAACTCACTTTACTCGTTATCGCGTGATAACGAGTAAACAGAGTTGTTTATCTAAAGTACGCAGTTTTTAATGATTTTAATTGAGTTAATTAATAAAATGGACTTTTTGAATACAACAGAATAAATTTATCCTTCATCGAGCTCTGTGTATCTTTTAGCAGGAATAGAAATATTTGTTACAGCGAGAAATAACATTTTTTATTTTAATCGAAAGCTAAATTACAATTACGCAACTTTTTTTTATCGTCAGTTAATTTAGTTTTTTATTTTTTTTATATACGACAGAAATCTACCATTAATCACACATTAACTGGAGTTTGCTCAAGAAGGAAAAATACGATGGAGAATTCTCAGCAGGAAGAGCACTTCACTTGTTGGACGTGCAAAGTAAAGTTCACAGATTTGATAATGTTCAGGAATCATTATCGTTCCGAATGGCACAGGTACAACATACATGTAACAGTGAGTGGATTGCCACCGATCACTCTCGAAGACTTTCAGAGGAAGGAAGCGATTTATCGCGAGAATATTGCGGAACAGACTGAGGATAAGCAGTTCTGCGAAGTCTGCCGAAAGAAGTTTGGCAGTCAGAAGCAGTACAAGAATCATCTAGCCTCGAAGGCTCATAAAAAGAATCTGGAGCAAAAGGATGAAACCGTGGTTTTCAGCAAAAAATTAACGAGCACGGAGGATATATCCAGTAAGAACGAAGAAGACATGTCCAATGAGAACGAAGAGGAAATCGAAACGGATTCGGATGTAGAATCTTTGGATTCGGACGAGTGGCTTGAGGACACCAAGTATCAGATCTATGAAAACAATTGCCTGTTCTGTGACCAACGTAGCAAATCCTTAATGTGCAATATGAGACACATGATGAAGAAACATTCGTTCTTCATACCCGATCTTGAGTACTGCGTGGATATAAACGGCCTGTTAAAGTACTTGGAAGAGAAAATTTGCACCGACTTGAAGTGCATTTGGTGTAACGACTCAGGTAGACGAATAATACTCTTTTATTCAATCAACTACTTTTTTTCCATTATATTCTATTAAACACTTTATTGTAAACGTTCTTAAAATAAATGTTGATTGGAATTAAAATAAAAAGAGTTAAATTAGAAAATTGAACTAAACAGAAAAAATCGCGATTTGAGTAAACTTGGAATTGAATTAAAATTTGCATATTTTTACAGGAAGGAAAATGCGAAGTTCAGAAGCAGTGAAAATGCATATGATCGACAAGGGCCACTGCAAAATGTTGTTCGAAGGAGAGGCGATGCTTGAATTTTTGTCTTTCTATGATTACTCGTCCAGCTATCCAGATGCTGAGAATGCCAATCCGGATGAAGAATCACCGGAATCGCCGGAAGTTTTAGATGACGAGGCCTATATGATGAAGTTACCGTCTGGCAAGTTGATCATCCATCGTGCCTTGGCACTTTACTGTAAGCAGAATGTACCAGTAGGAACTGCAGCGACGATAAAGAACTTGAAATATTGGCCGCATAAGCGGATGATAAAGGATGCATCGTTCGGTACCGTGGAAAAGAAACTCGAGGCCGCCCGAATGACGAAGCGAGACATTCAGAAGTTCCAACGAATCCAAGCGAAGTACTCAACGCAGCTACAAGTCAAACAGAACAAACTGCAGAAGCATTTCAGACAACAAACGAACTTTTAATCGTATCTAATTGTATGCTCCTTGTGTACCTATATGTCGTATTTTAAAAAGACATAAATTATTAAAAATATAATTAACTGTATAAGATAAAATTGATTATCCCTGTACTATTACATTTTGTTACTATTTATGGATACAACAATGAACAATTTAAATGAGTTATTAAATGAGCTCATAACTACTTAACTCTAACTTAAAATAAAATTCAAACTCAAGCGCTTCATAACGAAACGTCATTTCAATTGCTCTATGGAATCAAAATTTATATTATCCTTTTTTAAAGGATGTACAATACAAATTATAAATCGCTTTATAATTCGCATTTGACGGACGTCCTTACAAAGTGACTTGTGTGTACTTAATACTTTTTTTATAACATATTTCATCGACAAAAATGTCTTTTATTTTCTTTTCGAATAACTTCTCTTTTTTAATTTATAATATGGACCCGTTTGTTATATCCAGAGCAACCTCCGTATCACAATCGAGGGGTCGCCGCTTTCGATAAAACGTAATAAATATACAAGTTCACATATTAAGAATAAGAATTAAATATTAAACATTAGAAATTATAAATAATTAAACGTGTAGCAATAAAAAAGAATAAAATGTAAGATATAATATAGGAATATATTCCTACATTTTTACATATCCTAACATTTACTATTTATTACAAGAATATTTCTATATTTATATATCCTAATATTTAATTTTATTTATTTTTATTCTTAATACGTGCTCTATTGTGCGCAGGGCCTAAAGTTTACATACATACATCCCATACGTACGCCATTTTACAATCGTTTTCCCGTTCTCAAATCTCCATGGTCTACGGCGTGATAAACACGGAGTGACTGGGGAGACACCTGTGATCGCGACGAGGCGCGAGCGCGAGGTGCCCGTATAAACGTGGAAGGGATAACATGGCTACCGCCTGGTGACGTTCCGCTCGGCCGTCGTGGGTATTACTGGGTATATCAGATGCTCCGGGAAACATCTGGTGAACGTTCTCGGCGACGTGCTGCAGATAGCGATCCCGTCGAGAGGAGTACCGCGCGTCGAGGGTGACGTTCGTATAACGCGAGATAGGCAGTGACAACGCAAACATGATGAACATGTGGAAAGTGCGGGAGCTGATGGACAAGGCGTAAGTCCCGTTTAGCCGATTCCTCGGCGCGAGCTCGCGCTTCTAACCTCGCTCTCTCTCCGTTTCCCCGGGCGCCGCGCCGCGCCGTTCCGCGCTGCGTGTTTCCCGGTCGGGCTTCTTCCGTCCCTCCCCCTTTCCCTTCCCCCCCCCCCCTCCCGCGCCGATAGTGCGAAATCGTGGAAAAATGGTATACGCGACATGCTCGATTAGAATTTATTTCGAGTACGTGTCTCGCGCGCGCGATCCTCCGTCGATCCTCGCATCGAGGAAGGAGAGGGAATACGAGGAAATCGGAAAAATCCTCGGTTCGGCCGATCACACGTTCGGCGCGAGAGAGGATGCGGTCGCCCGCGACAGGTCGGTCGGCGAGACGGAGAGAGCGGCGCGGTCGGGAGAGGAGGGAGAGAGAGAGAACTCGTAAAACTGGAACGACGTGGGTAATTTTATGACGCGACCTTGAGATTCGATAGTGCGGCGTGCGATAAACGATGCGAAAACAATCGTGGAATTGATGACGGATGGCGCGGGTCCCCCCTCTTCCCTCCCCCTTCCTCCTCCTCCTCCTCCCTTCCCGCCAGCGACCAGCCGCAGGTGCGCGCGTATTTATTTTGTAAGCGCTTTTTCCTAAACGCTTACAAAACGAGTGCTCCGTTGCGCTTACAAAAACGTTACGAAATGCGGCTCCTCCCAGACTTTTTCGGGGGCTCCCCGTCCTCCGTCTTCCGAATTATCCATCTCCGGACACGTGTCGTCAGTTCAATTCGGAATCGACATTCGGGGCGATTCGTCGAGAATCTGGGAATTAACGTAGAGAATCGTGGGAGGAAGTGTGTATTTTAAAAATTCGCGCGTATATCTTCTCGCCGAGTTTTTTTCTCCAACGTCGAGAGCTCGAAAGCAAAATTCTCAATTCGTTTAATTAGCCCATTTCAGTTCGCTTCACCTCCTAGGAATTATGTCCTCCTGATTAAATTTTAAGGATCCTTTTTTTCTTCCCCCCCCCCCCCCCTCCAATTGTAAGGTAGTATGTCAACAGACATTTTTCGCAATCTCTTACTTAATAATCACACTCGTGATTGGTAAAGTAAGCTCGTTTAATGCCTCGGGCACGCAGGGGAGACACGACGGAGAAGTTTATTCACGCGATATGACATTCCGATTCTTATCGGTCGCGCTCGAATACTCGTCTAGAATTACGTAAGTCTTCGGCTCGGGTACTCTTTCGTTCTTCGTATTAGCTTTTACCATTTACCAGCTTCTGCATGTTTGTAGATAAAGATGGTTTGATAAATCTGTCGTCTAGTCTAGATACAGAAATTATCATTTATCACACATACATTTTGAACGGTCACTCTATGATTTGTTTGAATAGAGGTATTATTGCCAACGAAACAATACGATTTTTCTATATAAGTTAACAGAAATTTTAAATTTATCCCTACAAAATGTTGCCTCTATTTTGTCTTTTAATGCAAAAGTAAAACTGAAAAATTCTGTATTTTTATTTGTTGAAAATGATATTAACTGAAAATAACCGAATAAATCTATCTAAAATTTTAAATACTAGATGCATATTCTTTTTTAAGTAATCAGTAATATCTTTAAAACAGTACTAAGCTAATCAAATTATTGAGTTTTTTTTATTTAATAATTGCATCCTTCGGATAAACTCTTAATATCTTTTTTGGAAAGTCGAAAGATACCTCGAAAGATACTAACAAGTTAATGCATTTTAACGTGTCTATTTCTAATTGATAAATATGATTAAGTAAATACGCAGTTTAAATGGCCATTCTAAATGATTCACTTGAATGAAAATATTAAGAATAACACGATTTATCTATATAAATTAACAAAAATGGTTAATTTATCTTTACGAAATTTTATTTGTCTTTGTATATTTTGTCTTGTAGTACGAGCTGAATTTCTATTTATATCTATTCGTTGAAAACGATATACTAACTGAAAATAACTGAACGAGTCTATATCTAAAATTATAAACACTAAATGCATATTCTCTCTCAAAGTAATCAGTAAATGTCTTTGAAACAATAATGAGCTAATAATTGTTGATTTTTTTTATTTAATAATTAAATCTTCCGAACTATTAATATGTTTTTTGGAAAGTCAAAAGATATAGATATTGATAAATTAATCCATTTTAACGTGTCTATTTAACTTGTTTTTAATCGAATATAATTAAATGCGCGATTAATAAGAAATACCTATATTAAAAGTTAATACGGACATTTTTCACAATCACGTGCTTAATCATACTCGTAAAGGATGCGTGGCCAGGTAACTCGGGTTGCAGCGAATTAATAATCTTGATAAATTAATTAAGTACGCGAGTTACGTTCGTAAACTGATCTTGGTAAATTAATCTCGGGTCAGGTTCCGATATAGTAAGACCGCCTGAGATACCTCGTAAACCTATAATGGCTTTAAACTGTAATCATTTACGTAATTCACGGCTCTATGCATTTTTGTAGTCGCATGAATGCGCTTTTCACTTACGCTAATGTGTTTGCGGACCAAATACGGCAAAAAAAGAAGATAAAAGAGGAAGAGAGTGAGAGAGAGACATCGTTGTGTTATATCTATACTTAATTATTTTTTATAAATAGTGTAATAATAGAAGGATTATTGTAAGTAACCCTTTGCGTGATCCAGCTGTAAAAGCTATCTGTGGGCGAAGATATAAACAGTATCGTATGCTACTGTACAGTACGTTACACGTAAGACCGCAACACTTACCACGCGAAGGGTATTACACGTTTTATCGGGCGTTGTTTTTTTTTGGGGGGAGGAGGGCGGAAATAATTACGTGATACGACGAGTGTAATGCGACATTATTGCACGTCTAATTTAATAATGGATTATTCGTAATTTGTAGTAGTAATTTTGCGTACGTCGCAGATTTGTACATGTGAAAATTCATTATGATATTGCATTTGTAGGACGAATGTCGTGATGAATTATACGGAAACGGAGGCCAAAGTTCGGGAGGCAACTAACGACGACGCGTGGGGTCCCACAGGTACGATCCGCGCTTCCGACAATAGCATTTTACTATTATGCACTTTACGTGGAATACCTGGTGAATTAATTATACGGAATGCGCATTTTACTTTTTAAGGGGCAATGATGCAAGAACTGGCTCAGGCCACATTCACGTACGAGCAATTTCCAGAGGTAATGTCCATGCTCTGGAAAAGGATGTTGCAAGAGAATAAACGAAATTGGCGACGAACGTACAAGGTACGCGATCGTTTTTCCTCGCAATTATTACATCGCATTCGAGGAGAAACAATAAACCTTATTGTATGGAAGATATCGATGGAGAAGGATCATTATCATATTACGAAGTAGTAAACAAAATGCACATGAATATAAAAACATTTCATTCTCCATTCGTACTTTATTAGCTTTTCATTAATCTCTATTTTTTTTCACAGTCATTGCTCCTCCTTAATTACTTAGTTCGTAACGGCTCGGAACGGGTCGTCACATCGTCACGCGAGCACATCTACGACCTCAGGTCTTTAGAAAATTACACCTATATCGACGAGTTCGGGAAAGATCAAGGAATAAACATTAGACACAAAGTTAGGGAATTAATCGACTTCATCCAGGACGACGATAAACTCAGGGATGAAAGGAAGAAGGCTAAGAAGAATAAAGACAAATATGTTGGCTTATCGAGCGAAGCGATGGGAATGAGGTTTGGGGGTGGGGACAGATGGATGGACAGTCCCAAGTGGAATAAATCTGGTGCAGAGACGTATAACGACTGGGATTCCAATCGTGGAAAGGGATTTGAGGATGCAAATAACAGGTATATGTTATTCTAATATTCGCGTTTCTGATTATCGTACGTGAACGTTTAAAAAGAAACATGTAAATAAATTTTTTCTTTACGTAACTTTTATATTTTTATATTACAGCGACGATGGCGAAAGAGAAGACTCGGACAATGAAACTAGCCCAAAGAAAGGTGGAAGAGAGTATAGAGATACGTTGGACAATATAAATCAAATTGGTAAAACTGCTCAAACATCAATACCTTCTACAAATGCATCTCCGGCACGGACGGCAAGGACTATCAAGAAAGTAGATCTTGGAGCGGCAGCAAATTATGGAAAAGAGCAATCTAATGTAAGTTTAAGGAATTAATTTTATTTTGTCGATAAACCTTTTGTATTTAATATGAGGTATGATGCGTCACAAAACTATATCGCACGTGTTATAGATATAACTATAAATTAATTAGAATGTATCCTTTTCTGTTTGTAGAATAGCACACCAGTACAACAAAAAAATAGTTTATCATCGCCGAAAAATCAACAGAAGACCAAAAATGACATATTAAACGACATTTTTGAATCGCAGAGTGATAATAGTAGACTAGATGATGACGATTTCAATCCCCGAGCGAATACTCAATCGCTTGCTCAACCGCCGCAAAATGCGAATGCAGATTTTGGCGATTTTACTAGCGCGTTTAATAATCCCGCGACGGTTAAGACGAAAGACAGCAACGACGAGTTTGCCGATTTCACGTCTGCCTTTAATAATGTCGCTGTATCTAATCCTCCAAGCCAGCCGCAGTCGCAAATCAATCTGATGGGCGTAGCAATACCGACTGTGAATAATCCAGCAGCAAATAATATGAATAATAGTAACGCAATGTACGCCAATACAATGCAAACGGCAGGCACAACAGCGTTCACCGAAACTCCCGTTATTCAAAAGACGTCTAACGATCTATTTGATTCTTTATCATCGCAAGGTCCCAATAATCAAATCACAAATAATAATACAGGTAGAGGATTATACATTAGTTAGATTGTTGAAATAATCGCACAGGAACTTTGAAGTTCAATTTAACAAATAGCAATTTTTTTTTATATATAATTTTTACTTACAATTGAGAATTTCATAAAATTGTATTAAAATAAAAATAATTTTGTATTTTTTTTTAGTGACATCAAATACGGATCTTTTGTCGGACTTGGACAGTTTGAATGCCCCAGCCATGAGGCCTGACGGGCGAATAAACAGCTCTAATAATTCGAACATTTTTATGGGGATGAACAACGCACCTACCGGTACTGTCAATTACGCAGGTGAGTATGTACGCGGTTTAGAAACAATAATTCGACTGATTTCTTTAATTACACGATTAGCAAAACTTTTATTAGCAGTATTTCCTTGCAACTATAAATTATATGTAACTCGTACATACATGATATTTATGTAACATGATGCATGATACGTAATATATCGTACAGATCCCAAGATTAAACAATATTGGGATATTTCTGAGCTACTCTAACATTATTAATCATATATTAGTTATAATAAATGTAGAGTTTCTAATCGTTGTTGCATGCGTTTTCGTGAAAGAAATCTGTGCGTGAAGTTATATATCCTCGGAGTTTAAAGCTAATGTAAGTCCCCCAAGATAGTCTTTCCTTGCAGCCTGTAAATACGAAGAGAACGTCGCGTCGATCGAGAATCTCTCCAATAATGCCGCCAATCTATTATTGGAAGTATTGTGCACTATATGCGATATTAAAAGTTGCGCTGATTTGGAAAGAATAAGATCGTCCGTTTCGAACTACATCAGATTTTTACCGGGGCCTGTTACTCCTCAAAAGTACAGTGGTCTCGATTGCGATGCGAAAGTGGATGCCATATTGTACGGAAGAATTTTGGAGGAAATAATTGGTAAATTCGATCGTGATTGGCCGCTAAATGAGGATGGCCTGGATCCCTTGATCGAAAAATTGATAATCGTCGATGGTGCAACGGTCTTCATGTTATCGGAAGCTTTAAGAGCTTTAACTAACGCATTAAATGAGTCTAAGGATGAGAAGAAAACTCATGTTATTTCAACGTTATTGAGTAGCCTATTAAAGAGTGACATGATATTTTCGGGGATATTGGACGCGTGTAGAGCGCGTTCTCATATGCAGGAGGAAGAACTCGATCAGACTTGGCGAAGTACGACACAAATGTTGATCTCCTTGCCCAGTCGTGTATCAAATAAACTGCAGTTCGACACGCCTAAATCTTACACGCCGCAGGTTTACGTGAAAACGCTCTGTTTTCACATATCTTGCGCGATATCGTTTATCAATGAGTTATGCAAATATGATATTAAGCCGAGAACATCCGCACTCTCATTTTTACTCAGCAAGGTCGTAATTAACTTGAAGCCGTGTGATTTTACGTGTTTCGCCGATATTTTAGAAGAGTGGTGTCTCGAAAGCAAAAAGAACGAACTAGTCGAAGATATATTTCGCGGATTGGATTCGGTCGCCATTGAATACGTAGCTGTTCTGTTCTTAAAGCGTTGCGATTCTGAACTCGGTGTGCGTCCTATTTTCGGAAATTTATTGACAGAACCGAATTGGAGATATATTTTAACAACTAAAATTCCTTTAATGCGTTATTACGAGGACGAAAAGCTGGTCGTGAACTTGATTTCCTATTTGTCATGTTTCTCGAACGAAAATAATAATCCTTTATCAGAATTACTAATAAAGCTTTTAGAAATTTGGAGGGATAAAAGTATTTTGAATCATGCGTCTTTAGAACAGCACAAATACATTACGAAGCTGATTATTCTGTGTGTAAAAAGTTGTAAAGATCTTTTAAGTAATACCGAAAGAGATCAGTGCCAGAAACTGTTGCTTTCCGGAGTATCTGTCCATCTCGAGTGCACAAATATAACTTTAAGAGCGATGGGCATGATGGTTGCCGAGATTTGCACGAATTCTTTGTGTAATATTGATAAAGCACCGAAATTAAAGTTTGACTACGATAACATGCCTGCGCAAGTGTTAGAATTGCTTCAATATCTGAAGAATCTGAATACGTCTGCAACGGCTGTAAATGTGAAAGAACAATACGAGCGAAGCGGCGACTTAATAACCGGAAATATTGTCTTCGATTCTCTAAGTAGCAGAAAGATCTACGAATTGGGCGTGGACTGCGGTATTTTACCCGGCGTTGAAAATCTGTCGAACGAGAGAACTGAAGAGAGCACACACTTGTCGAAAAATGGCACGATAAGAAATGATCTAACGAAGAAGGATGAAATGAAGCAACAGGCGAAGCCAAAATGCAACGACGGTTCAGATCTAGACAGCGACGATGACTTGGTTCCTTACGATATGAACGATGACAAACCGTCCAGTAAGACACGCCCGACGTACCTGCGAGACTTGCGCGATAATTTAACGGATGAACGTACTTTCTCCAATCCCGAAATTTTCTCCGAATCCATGCTGGTCTGCGAAGAACTAATATTAACACAATTGCCGAACGACGATGTGTCCTTCGCGTTAGAACTTCTGCGGCTTCTCGTCACGCTAAAGCAACATTCTTATATGGAGAACTTTGAACTGGTGATTTTCAAATGTTGCGTAGCGATTGTAACTGTGCGCCCGAAGGAATGCGCCGAATTTCTCTGTAAAGAGTTTTACGAGGACGTTGGCAGGTATTCACTGAGTCATCGCTTATTGTTCCTGGATATATTAGCCGAGTCTGCCAAGCAGTTATCAAAAATCGATGTCGATGACGCGGATAGCGCCGACGTTACCGTAGATACGGCGATTAAGAAGAAACGAATTCCAAGCCGAATATCACTTTTTATCGATACGCAAGAAAATAAAAAACAACAAGTGTGGTCGAACGAGGACTTCGACATTGATTTACAAGCGTCGGAAAATCAATCTGCAGATTGGCAAGAAATTGTCGATAAAAGAATCGCGTCGCGTACGAGACGATTTGCGCATAATTCCAAGTCTCCCAAGTTACGCATTAATCACTTTGGAAATGTAGCGTCTTCATTTTTCTATCCGCTTTTGCACGGCTTTGGCCGTCGAGATGTTCTCAAGCTGAGCGGCTTGAAAATTTACGCGGATCAGGAAAATATCTTATTGCTACGTTTCCTGAAAACACTGTCTGCCATAATGTTAGCGGCGCAAAATTGTCCGCTGGCATCGAAGATGGGCAAAGAAATATTGGAGCTTTTGTGGACGGTGAGGAATCACGATGAAGCGACAGTGAGATTAGCCGTTACGGAAAATATCGGATCCGTACTTATTGCGGTGCCGAAGGATGCCATCATCGACGAATTGTCTGAGCCCTTGATGGAAATAAGAGAATGGCTTCTGTTGTCGCAAAATGTCGTCAATGGCGAACACGACGCAAATTGCAGGGCTTTAAACGCGAAAGTGCTATCCTTCGTCAATTTGATTATAACCTCCGCTTTTAATTCTGTGTAGATTAATCAAGAGACTCAATTTTTACAATATTATTGGAAAGAACTTTTTATTCTTACAGTATTGTAATCATTTATGTGAAGATTATGTATGTACATTTTCTCGTAGAACATATTTTGTTGAGTTAATTTTTCTATTTGCGAAAATTACATGGATTATGTAATATAATTTATATACAAAGTTTTGTTATTATTGTAATTTTGAATTGATATTTAAACCATACAGAATTCGTTTATTAGCAATAGCAATAGGTTAATTAGCAATAACGATCTTGCTAACGACGTTGAAAACAATATTCCATAGGCTAAAATGGTCAACATATGTAACATATTTATATGACATTATTACAACATAAAAGATCGCTTTGTAATACAATGCTTTTATTTATAGTACTTTGTAGAGAATACGCATTGTTTAATTAATTTAAATATTTTAAAATAATTAAACAATATGTAGCATTGTAACTACATCAAATAAAATTTAATGTATTTTCTATTATAAATTTTAATAGAATATTAAAGAATAATAGAATATTTTTAAATATAAATTTGTGTTGGAAATTTTTATGTAGATTCATGTACAGATACGAGATAACAATTACAAGGTGTGCTACGAACTAAAATTAGTGTCGTATTTAGGATCAGTCGGATTGTCACCGACGAATCTTCTTCCACCTACATCCATCAATGCTAGAAATCAACCGTCTAGTAATACGACGTCGTCTACGCCAGTCGGCTCGACCTGGGCTAGTTCGGGATTGAATATCGATCTCGATAATATAATGGGTGGTAAAACGAAACAAAGTGGCCCAGCACCGACGATGAACCAATTGGCTAGCAATAGCCCGCAACATCAAATCAAGATAGGACGTGAGTAATTTCTTAACGGCCTATTAGATTGATGTAACAGTCGGTTTTCCATTAAGTTCTGTATTGATAAAGTTAACGTTTTCTGATGAGACTAAGATAGCGTAGCGTTTAATGAAACGTAATCGTTTGTAAATCTCAAATTATTTCCAAATTAGCTATTATAGTCCGAATGCCGTCTCACTTAATTTGTATGCGAGAACATGCGGGGTGAGTAAGGATGAAATTGTGTATGTCTGTAGCATCAGGAATGGGATATATGTCACCGGTGCAATCTCTACCACAGAATCAGCAGCAGCAACCCAATGCAACGTTCTTTCCTGCATTCCAATAAAGGATTATTGGACGGTTCGGTCTAGAACACAGTCTCAAGGCACAATATGCAAGAATTTAAGCTTCACGCAAAAACTCGTTACCATTTATTTCGATTGATTCAATTGACGATAATAAATCTTACATTTTCCGCCTGGGCTACAATTTAAACACAGGGTTCAACATTAAACAATTATATATATCGAAATACTTTCCATTAGCACTCAGCCCTAGGCATAACGTGTTTTAAGAGACATATATATGTGTTCAGAAAACGATTCGAAAGGATAAATTGAAGCATTTGTCGGTATTTTGTAATTTTTATTTAGATAAGAAATATTTCAATACCGCGATATAAATTCTTATCAATTGAAATTTATATATATAAAAAAAAATGATATGCAGTAAAAGAAAAATGCAAATAATGTACAATAATAACAAATAATATACAAAGAAATGAATCATTTTTCTTAATTATTACGAGGCAGCTAGTAGCGGTATATGTCTAAGCCAATAACTCAGAGGCGACGACAAGCAGCATTCCTGTAACTCATAAAATGCATGTAATTTCTGTAATATGCGTCATACTACTTGTGTATTATGCGGGAACAAATCTGGCAGGAATTATTGCTGTGTGTATTTTATACATAAATGTATATTAAACTTGGAAGAATTGGGATTATGCCTTATATAGATAAAAAAATGTATCATAAAAATATATACATACTGTGAAAAACTCGAAAGAGCATAATCTAATTAGTCGCGTTTACTTGTTCATCACATGTGTACATTGTCTGGACCATGGACACAATGGGTGAAAGTTGATGCTTTTATAATTATTAGACTATACGAAGGATAACGATTGCGGTAGTCATAAAAACGTGTATGTAAAACGATGGCAGCATAGGAGTTTTGTGAGGAGAAAATGAATCACTAGTGGATATTAATATGTGCTTCCCTCTTACGATTATTATGACAGGAGAAATTACGATTATTGATTTCCTTTCGTAGAAAAAAAATGTAGATAGGAAGATGTATTTTTAGCATTTCGTTTATCATTAATTTAAATGTGAATTGAATCTATGCACAAAATCGTGCGGCGTGAGAAAACTTTCGTGCTCGATTCAATTACATACGCGATTATGATCCAATGTAAATTATCTAAGGATTCATTAATTGCGTAATTTTAACACGAATTAAAAGAAATTATAATCTTTATTATTACGTGATATTATACAATTATCGTAAACATTGAACGACGAAAAAATCATTAGCGCATTTGATTATATCTTACTAACAATGAAATAATGCATATCCTTCTACATAAATGTTTATGGAATTATCATCACGTCGTAATTAATTCTAAGTAGTAATTAATATACCATTATTGTGTTATACATATAATCATATTCACATCACACATTGTTGTTTTTAATTTAGTTTATCTTTGCTGCATGATATTGAGATATTTTAAGTTACTCGTCGCAGAAATTTTAATTTTTATTATGATAAAAAGTTATATTATCGAAATTATCGTGTATGCGTTGTATGTATATATCCGTTGTATGTTGACAAAAAAAAAGAAGAAAAAAAAGATGCTTGGCATTTATCTTTCAATTTTTAACAGCAATACGCAGGCAAAAAAATTTACAAGCTGAAATTACTTGAAGCTCAGTGGCAAAGCTAGACGTTACACACATGTTATAAGAATGGTTTTTATTATTCTATTTCTACAAAAGTATACAATGTGGTATAGTATTACGAGATTGCAGATCTCAGAAGCAATTGATATAATAGAAGCCATTCTGCAATTATATGTATAGAAAAGAGTATTATGTCTAATAGTTATCCATTTGTTTAGTTTTGCCCTGTAAAGTTGACTCAAAGAGTTATCATATGCTAGAGAAGAACTTTCACGCGAGTACCAGAGACTGAATTATGTAAGAGGCAAGTGGCCCTTTTTACATTTTCCATTATTTGAGCATTTTATATGAGGCAAGATGTTTAACAACATAGGCAGGGAGATATATTTTTCAAATATGAAAATATATTGTACAAATATATAAAAAGGAGAAAGGTCGTTTTAGTCAATTCAACGCATGGAGAATCATCAGCCGATTATTAAGCGTTATTACGAGGGTGCATGTACAGTTTAATGTTATAAAACCCTTTGTAAAACTCGAAGTTAACACGTCGCAAGATCGCACCTATTAGTTTTCTCGTAGCTGGCGAATTCTGCGGTACTTTGCGTAACTTATTATTCCCCATTAAAAATTTACATCTCATTCTTGTGTTATTTACGCGCGATAATATTGTTCATGACATTTAGATTTATCGAATTGATACCCCATTACAAATTTTTCTAAATTTTTATCTTGTAAAATATCACGAAAAAAAATTTTTAAATGAAAATTCAGATAAAAATGTTTGGCAACATTTTTAATACATTTTGTATCAATATCTTATTATGTAATAAATATTTGGATTATATTGATACATATCAATATTAGTCGCGCGTATAAAATATATATATATATATATATACACATAATCCAATGTAATATATAAAATATATGAGTTTACATGAAATTTATATTTGATCAATCAACGATTATTAATTCTCCAATGTAAATTACGGCAGGATGATACGTTGATTATAGTATTTATAGTGATCCGATATTTAAATAGCTCAGTTGATTTTTGAGACTCTGAGACTTCGCTAGAACCAATAATTTGATTGTATAATTACTGTTTAGGTATTTATATCTATACTTTACAAACTTATCGTTATTAAATGCTAATTGGTGCTGGTGTTAACACATGATATTATGTATTTCCGTTTACTTTTATTACTATAAATTACCTCTCTTCCTGTTCCTGTCAAATTGAGAAAGTGGCGAATAGGCATAACTAAATTTTTTCTGTTTGCGTATGTAAATTTTGTCCATTTTATTTTCTTAGAATATAAATTACACAATTGGTCGTCAATCATTCATGAGTCCAGTGATTAAGTTCGATGTACACAATCCTAGTTTTATGTATAAGATTTCCTTCAATACATAAGAAATACATGCATTTCCTCAATACAAAAAAACAATGTCATGTCAAATAAAATTCCATTGATATTTTTGTTTGTATTTTCGTATCTTGTATCACTGTAGAAAGACACTGTAAATGTCTGCACTTGTAATGTATAAATTCCTAAAGGGATACAGAATGTGTCAACGCTAAATAATGGACGTAAACATAACTTTATGTTAATACAAAGAAGAAAAAGATTCCTAACTGTTAAGTAAAAATTTGTAGGAATATTTCCGAATATAAGCTTACATATAAAGAAGTATATTCCATCCTTATCTTAATGTATATGTATAGAAGGCGAATTTTTTTATTCATTATCAACCTTCGATTTTTTCTTTTTCTTCTTCTTCTGCAACGAGGTATCTACTTCGCCATTTTCAACGTGTCCGTTTTCTTGCCCGTTTTCGAGCGACTGACGTTTTCTCTTTTTATCCTTCTTTTTCTTCTCCAGAGCAGCTAACATGATCTCCGTTTCTATCAGTGCCTCTTTCATTACTTCCAAATTTTTCTTCGGTTCCTTGCCAGTTGTGTAGAACTCTAGTCTGTCCTCTACTTGCTGCCGTAATTTTTCACCAAATATCTTCGTCGGTATTTCCGTGAAACAATCGATTCTGGAAGCAATGGAACATTTATTCGCCAGGTACCTCGCAATTCTACCCTTATTTGCAGTGCCGGCGCGACCGATAAACGTAGAGTGGAACAAGAGTCCGTATTTCGGAGTATTCGACCTTCCGCGACTTTTCAACGCTCTGAACAGGGCCTTCTCCGCTCCCAATATTTGAACGGTGGACGCCGGTGCCTTCGCTAAGTTAGTAAGCGATCCCGCGTGTGCTATTAATCTAGCGCCGACTTGATCTCCGATTAAAGTAGCTAAATTCGGTGCTATTCCTGCCATTTTCGACGTTAAATATTCGGCCATCTTCTTCCTGTACCCCACCAATGCGACAACGCGTCCAGCAAAGATCTCAACGTTCATTAAATCAACTGGACTTATGTCCATCCCCATGGACGACTTGGCCGCGTTGACGATAGCATGAGCTCTTGCACTGTCCATAACAATTTCTTCTAACTCCGCCACCTTCTCATCCGTCAGTTCTTTCCGGTTTTTTATTACTTGTGCCACTCTCGCGTACGTATAATTCTCCGGAACTATCTTTGAAAGTTCTGGGTAGTGATAACTGTACCATTCTCTGAAATCAAAATGTAAAACCAAATTTATTTCCGATTGTCTACTAATCTATTTTATATTTCTGATATATTCAAAAAATATACTGTACGTACCGCATACGCATACTGAACGTGTTAATATCCTTGTCCAATTGATCTAGCAAAGCTATACTCTGGATGATCATGTTGTCCACTCGGTTCACGTTGAATTTAACTTTTGCTCTCGAGTAACTGTGTCCAAGACCTAGTTGCGCAATCACCGAGGTCTGAGCGGTGAAGCCTTTCACCAGATTATGAAAATGCAATCTTATTCCCCTCATGACTTCAGGAATGGCATTGACATAATCGCACCTTATGCCCAGAGTTTCGGTGATATTGGCACCGAGTTTGGGATCCGCAACGCCGAGAACAAAATCCTCTTTGGCAAACCCACCGAAGGAGGAATCTAGGAAGAGCTTCAGGTCCTCTGTAACGATTCCTTCGGAGACACTGTTGATATTTTCCAGAGCGGACAACGCCGTCTTGAAGGGTGAAAACCCATGGTAGGTGACAATCTTGCGGAAACGCGACAGATCTTTCACGGATTCTTCCACCTGAGGTAACTGCATTCCAATCTCCTCGAACTCTTTGACTTTGAATACCGCGTATCCAGCGGCATGTTCAAATAGAATGAAGAGCTGCGACTGTAAAGGAAGCAATTATAATTAGCGTTACGATATAATTAATGGTAATATTCTAATATGAAAAAAATATTGCATTTTGTTATTTTGTTTATTTTTCACAATAAATGCCTTTTACTATTATCGTTATTTCCGTTATTGTATTGTTATTATTATTATTTCACTCTTAGAATAAATAAATATTGTACACAAAGCAACCTGTCCTGATTTGGAGGTTAACCTCAAAATTCTTATAATAATATACAATCGTTCGTGAAATAACTATATTTAAAACGTGTAAACGGAGCCTACATTGCGATTTGAAAAATATTTATCTCAAACTCGGATCTAAAAACATTATTAACGCATAAAATTGTACAAATTGCGACGCTTGCGTATCGATTGCGTATCCGGTCGGCAGGAAAAAATTACAAATTACATCTTGGAATAAGTCACTGTTGCGAGACAATTTGGAAATCTTGCACTTACCATTTTTCAAAAATTATATAATTTTTATTTGGCCTACGCTGGGTCGGAAAGAACACTCAACACTCAACGCGCGTGAAACCACGCGAACGCAGGACCATGTGTGTTGCAGACTGCAAGATATTAATAACGGAAGTGAGGTAGTAGGTATAGATGGATGCGACAGCGTTTCCTGTGATTCGAGACACGTCTTTTATACCAGGGTACGGTAAGGAAGTTTAAACACTTGAAAACTAAATATACTATAAAATATATTATATTTAGCTTGGACACACAATTTTTAAGATGTTAGAAAAAATTAATAATTGTTTTATAAAAGATTTTGATTTATCTGCAAAAGAAAATAAACATAAATACAAAAATATATATATTATATTATTTACTGATATTTTATTATTTACGCTTCTCATGTGAGCTTTTAAATGACAAAAAGCAGTATATATTGTTTAGCTCACACTTGCATACACAATGGCTGCGTTCGGTGAAGCGTGTTATTATTGCATCGTTCTATCTTTATCGTTCATCAAGTGTAGAACAAGGATAGAGCAAATAGCGCGCTCCCGCGAACGCAGTATTGTGCGTGCAAATGTGAGCTAAACAATATACTGGTTTTTGTCGTTTAAAAAGCTCATATAAGGAGCGTAAATAATAATATCAGCGTAAATAATATAATATTTCTGTATTAATATCATGCACATTTTTAATGTCATATGGTCCTCCTCATCCTCAGTCCTACCAGAGAGAAGAATTTCTGGTCCTACTATTTACTCGATGTGTTGCGCACGTAGATTATACAATATTGTATATGAGACCTATAGTTTATAACGCCGATTCCGAACGGCTATATTTTTTTTAAAGAAGTGTTAAATGGCAAGAATACTTTCGGTGGTTTGCCATTGCCTTCCGAGAGGAGAACGAGCAAATATAATTTTTCTAGCTCTACCGGGAATCGAACCCGGAACCTTTTTGGCTCAATAGACCAGTGCGCTGTCTACTAGGCCACGCTCGATCGTTCTCAGATATAGTTTTAGTAAATAAATTAAAATTAAAATGTATATCTAATATCTAATCTAATTTAAAACTACTTTTTATTTTTGTAAGATTGTTCGCAAAAATAGTTTTAAAAAATATTAATATCAATTAATCTGCAATCAATCAATCATTCAACTTATAATAATTTACATTGTTTACATTATCTACATGAAAAAGATTCGTAAGCATAATGTAAATAATACACAAACAAATCCATGTAGATTCAATCTTAAAATTTACAGCACAATATAATCCTAGCTGTTTTCCATTTCCATGCACGCGTCTATAATGTCCATTTCTACCAATGTCGATTAACTTTCTAATTCTTAATTATAACTAGAAAAAGATAAAAAGTAAGTTATACCGCGATTAATTAAAGTTAATCTGTATTCATAGAACTGGACATAAAAGGGTTGAATTTTTTAAATTTCAATCCTCATTCACACAGCGCGCGTCAAAAGGAGCATGCGTTTAATTGGCGGAACGCGCATTGGTCTTATATATTTAGAAGTCTTTGGTTTCAACGCGTGCATGGAAACTGGATTATAAGATATATGGAGGATATATCTCGGATCAGTTCGAGTCCCTGTAATAAAGCCTTGTGTCCAGTTGTCCACGATATTAGAAATCCGAGATCTCGGACGGAGAAAAAATTGACCAATCATATTTAAACAATTCGGCAATTGACCAATGCGATTGGTTAATTCTTACTCCGTCCGAGATCTCGGAGCGATTTCTAATAAACGTCGTTAGACACAAAAGGCGATCCGCGATCCGCGCTAAATTTAATTACGCGTCCGAACATCAATTCATAATTACATGGACATCGCGGACTTTAATTGTCTCTTTTTTACGAGATTCGCCACTTTAATGCGTCATCCATTTCTATCAACGTAGATTAATTAACTTTATAATCTCAGTTTAGCTTATCTTTATTTTATCTTTTTTAGTTCTAAGAATTAGAAAGAGTTAAAAAAGTAACCGAGATTAAAGTTAATCTACATCATATTTGTAGAAATCAGAACTAAACGTTTGCTCGATCGCCGCTCTTTCCCAACGAATAACATTTCGCGTTCGTATGTATGTACATACGTCTCATTGCGTAATAGATCGTAAATTATCTAGTTGCGCGCGTTTATTTTCCCGTTGATAAAAACACGCTCGCCTTCCCGCGGATCGGATTGGCCCGAGCTTCGCCGGATGATCGAATCGAATTTATCGAACGTAAAAAGGCGCGATCGCGTTTCATGTCCATTTCTACCTACGCGAATCAATTTCAATCTCAATTTAACTTACTCTTTATCCTTCTAATTTCTAAAAACTAAAAAGGAATAAAAAGTAAGTTAAATCGAGATTAAACTTTAATCCGCGTCGGCAGAAATGCTGACCATCGGGTAGGTGCGCGCCAGCATCCGCCCCTGCCCGGCCGCGCGGGCCGCGCGCGCCGATCCGCGGCATCCGCGCGCGCGAAACGTCAAGTTGGCAACGGCGGTCAGCGTACTATTCCATACCATTCGCCGTTGGCTTCCGGCCGTGCGTGTGCGATACGGCTGGCCAGGTGCGCGGGGACGAGTCGTTTTTACCGCGTCGAGAGAAACCTTGTGCCGTGCGCGTCGAACGGCGGTGTCGGACGGGGATCGTCGCGTTATCCTGGTTATGAGATTGCCGCGGCGCGGGAGACACGCCGCGCGGTTACGTTGAACGCGGTAACCGGAACGCCGATCGGCGGCGTCGACGGGCATAGCCTCTCGCGGCTCGACGTCGGGATCCCGGTGCTGCTGGCGCGAACACCACCGCGCGCACACGGTCCGTCCGTCGTCCCGTGCCACTTGGCGTGCGTCGCGCGCGTGAGAGAGCGCGACAGCGAAAGAGGACGGGAGAGAAAGAGAGAGAGAGGGAGAGAGCGTTGTCCGTGCGTCCGCGGCGCGTCGAGAAGGCTGAGGGCTGAGGAAGAGGACAAGGAGGATAAGGAGGACGAGAAGAGGGAAGAATAAAGAGAATCGTCGCGATCGCGGCCGACGGGGTCGCGATGCCGCTTCTACGCAAACAGCCGTTCCAGCGGCTTCACGTCTCCTCGGACTTCAGGGACGACGACGAGGTCTACCACTGCGAGGTTACGAACGAGATATTCAAGAACTACAAGTGAGTGCTCCGCGGGACGTGGGAGGACGCAACGGCCGGGCTTCGGAGCCCGATTGCGTGTACTCTAAGGTCCCGCTTGATCCCGTCGCCCGAGATTGTCGACGACGTTTCGCGTCGCCGTATACGCGGGAGAGCGATACATCATTAAAGCGCGATCGATTGTTTATCTGCGGGGGACCGCGGGCGCGGGCTTGCGTTACCGCGCGAATAATGCGCCAATTGTCGGTCCCGACTACCGCATTGCATAAAAACTGGTGTAATCTTGTCATAAGATTGTGGACCGAAGCCCGTCTTGGCTTGTTACGGCCTGTCTCGAGGCCTGGCTCGGAACGAAATTTGTTCCGAAAAGTTTGTTCACGTCCACGTGAATGAAGGCGACTTTGATCAAATCCGGATTAACTTGAGCAGCGATTAATTCGACCAGCAGAATTGCTCGCAGCAAAACTACTGTAGGCGATTCGTCCCCGATCTAATTTTTACTTCAGACAATAAAGAAGATTAATAAAATTGCGAGTTTAATGTCCATTTCTGTCAATACATATTAACTATAATTTCGATTTAACTTACTTTTTTATCTTAGAACTAGAAAAAGATAAAAAAGTAAGTCAAACCGAGAATAAAGTTAAATCATTGGTAGAGATGGACATTAGTCGCTGATTAAGCTAATCAGTTTGATCAAAGTCTTCCTAAGGCCAATTTTATTCCAAAATCGTATATTCTATTTTACGCTAAATTCCCTTTCCCTTTTTTTTCCTTTTTTGAAAACGTACGGTAATGTATGTTGAAATACAGTTAAAAAAAAAACGTGAATGGACTGATTGTAAACAAACTTGGGAAAGCTTTATCAATTTATCATTTATCATGCACTTATGCTGCATTATGTTGACAAATTCATTAATGAATTTTTTCGGTGTCTTAATAATTTGAGAGCGTCATTCGATACAACAACACAGTGTTGTTTTACCACAATTGACATTTTTTTAAATTGTAGGTATTTTTTTATTCGGATAAGATTCTACTCAATAGGAACATTCTGACTGATACTTTTTAAGAATTTGCATTTACATCATTTAGATTAACGACCATCATACAATATATTGAATAGATAATGAATAAAGATGAATTATCTCTTACATTGTTAATTTACAAATTGAATGGATTTTAGTATATTAGTTGTTACACTGTCAAATGTGCTTAAACATTATTAATCTAGTTTCTATATTATTGTTTTAATAAGTTTTTTATAGATATGTATGAACAATTTGAAGCTTTGTTAAATGTACATACGAATGAACATATATTCTATGGTCATACACATACATATATATAAGCTTATTAACTTTATTTTTAATTTTTAAGTATATTTAATAATCAAATGTTATTCGTGTTTTTTAAAGCTTTTATATATTTTGAAGATTTAATAAGTTAAATTAATTTAAAATAAATATACGTATATAAAAATTATTCTGTATGTATAAGTTATATTGTAATAAACTTTATGTATTTTCTGTTACAGTGAATTTTGCGAGCGGATAATCTTGTGCAACTCCCTTATATGGTCATGTAGTATCACAGGTAAAACTAATATGACATTCGAGGAAGCTTTGCAATGCGAAGAAAATGCGAAGAGGAGCTTGAAAGAATTCCCAATGGAGGTATAATTAAATTTTTATGTAATCTATGTGTTGAATCATCATTAATAATATGTATATTATTCCATATGTAAAATTCTATATTTTTTTAGCTGCGAATCCCTATACTTTATCTGGCTAGTAAAACAAATAGATCTTCTTTCAACGAGATGATCGAAGACGTTTACCAATTTGCGAGAGATCGCTATTTTGTAGGAGAAATGGTAGAAGCTAGCTTTACCGACGACGCTTGGTGTAACTGTCATGTTCTTCAAGTCATCGTACCTACGGAACAGCAAATTAAGGCATATATGAATGAAAATGGCAGGTAAATGAATTAATTGAGTTTTAAACGATTTTATTAATTTTTTTTTAATTTTATTGAGTTTATTCTATTCTGCATCGCTGTTTCAGAAGTCTACAGGAACATTATTATCATCCACCAGCGAAGTTATTTCGTTACGAGGTAGAACAATTAGATTCTGGAGATTCTGACGTCAGTCAGATTATGATAGTGGAAGCGTCTCAGGTCAGAAGACGAAAGCAGCATTACAGCAGAGATCGTAACAAGATATTTCTTCGTCAACTCTGTGAACAAAATGATAGCGGTATATGGGTTGTCAAGGTTAATACAGAATTGTTGATACAAAATTATGAATGTCTGAAGATATTTTTGCGCTCTTGTAATATTACTTTTTGTTTCATTATTGTATAGGAAAGTGTTTTGGAAAAATATGGGATTAACAAAGTACGTTTTGATACCATATTTGCCGGGACACTCCCAGATTTTACGGTGCGTGTAAAAAAATCGGTCAAACAAAAGCAAGAATCCATGGATAAATTTCTCACCTCAAATGTATCAAAACAAAAAACACCCGAGAAAGCGGATCCTCTGAAAAAAGTGAATGATACTGGCGTGGTGAAGAAATTCCGGAAACCAAGGTAAAAGCTATTCATTAAGGCTTTGTTAAAAGATGTCTATTTAATGTATTTTTTAATATCTCTGAAATATTTTATTAATAGAACGAATGGCAAATTCAAAGAGGAACTTAAGGCAAAAGCTTTGGAGGAGAAAGCGAAACGTAAAGAAGAAAGGGAGTTGAAAAGTGAGCGTAAAAAGGAAAAGAAACAAAAGTTAGCGGCTTTAGCTGCATATATGAAACAATGGAACAAACCGAGAGAAGATCTCGAGTGTGAAGATCTTAGTCCCATTCCCGAACCTACTGTCATTAAGTGCAACATACCGAACGAGAAGTTTGGAGATTTCGCTATGATAACGGAATTTCTTGAATTTTTTAATGAAGAATTAGAAGTGTCCGTATATTTTCCGGGAGGTTTTAATTTGGAACTAGTGGAGAAGGCATTGTTGACCAAAGAAGCGTCGGGTCCGTGGAGCGATCTTTTACAACTGTTATTGTCAAATATATTCAAATACCAAGCTGGAGAAGACAATGAAAGTGATGCGCAAGCATCCACTTTGTTGGATGACATTAGTGCTTATGAAGGTGCATCATCAATGGCAAAAGCCATCAAGCTCGCTACATTGGCTTCTAGATGGTGCTCGACTTATCAGGGATGCAAATTATCAGAACTCACATTGGATCATGTAACTCTGAGTGAGATTTTGAGGCAACATTTACTAAGCTCCGGGGGACGTATAAGCGAAGCCGCTTCGAAATGGCGATATTCTCAAAAGGGTACGTATGATTTATTATTTAATATTAATATACTTTCTATAAAAAAAAAATTATTGTGATTGTAGGTGGCTATACAAATTTTGATGAACCAGCACTTCTTTTGAGGCTAAATGAAGGCTACCTTTTGCGATTATTGGGCCATCGTAATGTCTGCGAGCTTGAGTTAGACGACAAAATGAAGATTGTCACATGTCTGATCAATCAGTTGCTTGCATTTGCATCGATACGCGATGCAATTGAGGAGCGATACGATAAATTGCATCAAGCGAAAAAAGAATTGAAATTGTTCTTGCTTGCCGAACAGAGAAAGGAGAAGGAGGAGAGAGAAAAGATGCGAGAACGCGAGAAAGAGGGAAAGCTCGAGGAAGAAGAGCCGAAACCGAAAAAGATCACGCGTGGTAATTACGAAGAAGGAAAGAAAAGAGAAGAATATGAAAATAAACTAAAGGAACTACAACAAGCGTCAAGGGATGACAAAATGATGATTTATTTAGGTGCAGATAGAGCGCATCGAAGATATTGGAGATTTATATCTATACCAGGTACGTTTCTATGTTTTTGTTTTATAAAATGTTTAATATCCAAAATTGAGAATAAAAGACTCAATGTTTTATATATATTTTTTTTAATTGATTCTGGTTGCAATTAAGATACATATCACTTTGGATTTAAAATTTTCACATCACGAATTTAAAAACAAAGTTAACTAGCTTGTACTTTTTTTTTCCATTTAACATAACTTGTTTACTTCAATATCTTTTCAAGAAAAATATTGTTAATGAGATATGTTAATCAATATCTTTGTTTTTTTTTTATGAAACTTGATTCACAATTTTATTAAAATTAAAATGGTCACATTGCGCTTTATTTGATTATACTTTTATAATTATTATTACTTTAAAAATGTAATTAAAAAAGAAATTTTATAACATTCAATTCTTTTATTCTCAGAGTGTAACTTTCCAATATTATAACTTACAGAATTTCTGACAAAAGTTTACAACACCTCTTAAAAAAGTTATTACTTTAATTAATTTTTCTTAATCTTTATTGTTCTAGGATTATTTGTCGAAAATGACGAACTTTGGCCTGGAAATTGTCTTCCCGAGGGTACGCCTCACCATCCCGAGTTGCAAGACAAGGAGGCAACCTACGCATATCTAAAAAATAAATTTGAGGATGAGTTCAGTGACAAAGAAAATAGTTTCAAAAAATCGAAGAAATCACCCAAGAAGCTTCTATCCTTGGATAAAAATGGTGTCAAATCGCCACGGAAAGAATCAAGCCCACGGAAAGAATTTAAACAAGATCTCACCAACATCAAAAGAAGCTTAGTACTGTGTACAGGAGACAAAGATTGTCCTGTTCATTGCAAGAGATCACTGATAAAGTGGAGCTTTTACGGAAATCAAGAAGACATTCAAACGTTAATAGATAGTTTAAGCACAAGGGGTGTCAGGGAGAGCGAGCTTAGAAATAATCTTTTACAAGAGATGGACAATTTGCTCCTCGTTATCGATGAATGTCCTAAACACAGATTAAATCCTGAAGTTGTAAGTATATTTTTATATAGTTTATTAAAGTATATTACCTCTACACCTATAGTTATACGTAGTTAAAGGACGAAAAGTAAATGGATATTTGTACGTAGTTTTCAGACTCGAGTAAAGGGCAAATTAATAAGGCGGTTAAGAAAAATAAATATGAAAATGCAAACTTGAATTTTCCTCCTGATATGTCGATCGACGATGTGATGGAATTGACTTTGAGAGATCACATTTTGGATTTCGAAGACAAGATCAACTCGGGTTGTCTAGGATCCCTTAAGATTATCAATCGTGCCATCTGGAGGAACGCGATTAACCAGAGAAGTTACGACAAACAATGTGACAAGTTGATGTGTGCCGGTGGTGAGGTAGACATAGATACACCGCCTAATGCTTTGATAGACAAGATAAAGAACGAGTCTAAACACAGCAGACCCGGTACTCCCGACTCTGAGGTTGGGAGCATTAGCATAAAGACTTACAAGGACCCAGGAATATACCTAGGTTTACCCGGTGATGATGAAATGGTGGCCGATCAAAGGCAACAGGCAGCTGTCAAACAGCTGGCTTGTGCTATTTTACAGTTGTCCCACGCTATAGAACAAAGGTACTTACAAAGACCACTGGGGCCCGATCAAAAGGACAAAAAATGGTCGGGCGAGGAGGCACGAGAGAGATGGGAACAATCGTTAATAGCGTCTACGAACTGGTCCCAGTTGTTCGTTCACTTAAGTACCTTGCATAATAGTGTCGCGTGGGACAGAAGTGCGTTAAACGCTCAGTGTCGTATATGCCGAAGGCGTAGGGATGCGGAGAACATGTTGCTTTGCGACGGATGCAACAGGGGACACCATCTCTATTGTCTGAAACCGAAACTTAATGTAATTAATAGTTCATTATACTGACGTTTCCGTAATAGAGCGATCGACTGAATTATCATTTCCTCGTATATTTTCTATATGTAGGCTGTACCACCGGGAGACTGGTTTTGTACAGCATGCAGACCACCGGAGATAAAACCCAAAGAAAAAGCTAAAAAGCGGAAAAGATTCGAGGATGAGCTCGAGGAAGAGACAATATTGACCAAAGAGACGCGACACAATCGCGCGAGGCGCGCACCGCAAAGCGACGACGAGGGCGACCAAGAAGACGATCAAGACGACGAGGACAGCGATGAAGATATGTAAGCTTATGTCTCCATAGCATTAAAATCTGTTATCTTAATTATTATTGTTAATGTTTTTAATTTTTTTTTTTACTGTGTTAGAAACATACGACTAGAGAACTTATGCGTGTCGTGTAAAAGCGGTGGGAAGGTGATTGCTTGTGACACATGTTCGAATCGTTATCACTTGGAATGCGTAGAACCGCCATTGTCGAGAGCTCCTAGAGGAAGATGGTCTTGCACTAAATGCAAAGCTAAAAGAAGGAACGCAACGAAAGGTAATGGGGAAATAATACGGAGAAATATACGGAGGAGTTTACGGGCGAAAATGTCTCAAGGGCGTTTTTCTTTTGTTATAATTTGAGAAGAAAACAATTTCCCGCGTTTAATGTAGATCAAAAGTAGAGGCGTAGACAAATTGTTATAAGGATATTATAAAGAAGTTTCTTAGCGTTAAAATTATGTTGATAGTGAGGGGGCGCGAGAGGGAAAGAGACAAGGAGAGGCTGTGCGCAGCAGCAGCACGCTCTCGCATCCATGGCTTTGCCAAGAGCCTCCTCACTACAGAATCTACAGACTGGGACGGTCTGTATTGTATCCCTTTTTTTTACTGTGTATATATATGTGCGTAGCATCACCATGGCCAATCTTTTTATTTTTTTTATTTTTGGAAAGCACCGCACGTTAGAAGACCCGTACGGTTCATCATCGGGGGTCTGTTCATTATTAATATCTGAATAATTCTTATAATTTTTATTTTGGGGATAGCATACTAACCGAATGAATTATTTACTATAAATCTGTCGACTTCTGCTTCTTGTTTTCAATTATTTTATTAAACGTTTCTGCATTATCACTTATTTTTTCGGAAAGATGATATTTCTCTTCCATTAGTATGTATCTGGACAAGGAAAATTTGTATAAATTAATATAATAAATAATTACTATGTACTATAATTAATATAGATCTGGACTAATTGTATAATATCAACTTTTTTTTTATTTTGAAATGTAGAAGTAGTCTTCTTATACAATAATTTTCATAGTGTATATAAAATCGAATAATTAAAATAAAATATGGCACGATACATGGCACACGCACACATACGCATATAATTCTTGTTTTGACCTCCTAATAAAATGGGACTTATTATGGACAGACCCTAATATAGCATTACATCCCTGTCATGTAAATGCTTGGATACATCTTATCATCTTGGCAATGAAATTCGTAGGCTATTGCTAACCCATGTGCATATCACATGAATATCACATCGATAGAACTTTAGTTTTTAGCATGGACTTCACTTCATAATTAATTCCAAATTGAACCGACAAAATGTGATGTGCTAATTTGAAAATTTTTGATGTACAGATAGCAGTGCATCGGATGACACTGAACCGAGACAAACGCGGCGTGCGACGAAAAGAGCCGCCGAAATTGAACACGGAGACAAGAATTCGATTAGGGGATCTATGGCAAAATTGCAAGAATTGTTGACCGATATCAAGCATCACAGAGATTCGTGGCCGTTTCTGTCACCCGTTACGAAGGATGAAGTTCCGGATTATCACGATATCATCTCCAATCCGATGGACTTTGGAACTATCAAGTTCAAACTTAATAACGGCGACTACGAGACAGTAGATAAATTCTTTAGCGATTGCCAATTGGTCTTTGAAAACTGTGGATTGTACAACAAGGAACATAGTTCCGTATACAAGTAAGTAATCAACATTATTTTTATCTCTATTTCACACAAGTTCGGATGCCAGAGATTAAGATTCATGTTGCATAGATAAATCTATTAATGTTAATTAATATATAGTATTAATTTATATATTTCATCCATATTATTAACAATAATTTATTAATTATACACACACATTGATTTTAATTAACACATCATGTAATTATTATTAATAACACTGATAAATTAATATCTTTATCATTTTTGTATTTGTATACTAATTTAACTCAGTGTATAGATAAATTGTTGGGTGTGATTTGGATTAGGTCGGTAGAATATCACAAATCTAACAAAATGTAACAAATACAAACGCTATAATACTTGGTAAGATAATATTATCATTACACAAAAGGATAATATACATGTTGTAAATAATTAAATGTGATTAACTATTTTATAATTGCTTAACGGAAGGATTCGATTTTTCTTACATCTTTTTACAAAATTTGCGAACGTGTTAATTCGTTTGTAACTTTAATAGACTTTGTTGTTGTTGATGTAAATAATCTTTGGCCTCCGAACCAGCTTAAAAATGTGAGTGTATGAAGCGAGGCTATGTCTGGTTAAAAATAGTTACGTGTATAGTGCAGGTATGCGATTACGCAAGTACTTCGAGAAACGCTGCAAAGAATTAGACTTGAATTTCGATGAAGCACTTTTCCAAGAAGAACCCAAAATTAAGAGGCCGAGATTGGTTAGCGATGACGACGAGGAAGACAGTGCGTCAGGAAGCGAAGACGACGAAAGTGAAGCGCAGAAAAGAAGATAGAATGAAAAAGATTAGATCTATACATATATAAATATATATATTTCATTACGATGTATACTCATGAAATTTAAATCTAGAGCCGCTCATATTTTATATATTTTGAACTCAGCATATATGTGGACTTGTATACCGATGTTGAGCGGTCGAAAGATTCTGTATGTAGCTCAAGACATTTGTAAATTGTATACTTTGATTCTTTCGACAGAGTAATATAAAATTACATTGATGACAATTCACGGAATAGTACAATTACGAAGATTTTATTCTACAGAATCACCGATGCAAATATACAAAAAAAAAAAAAAAATGTCTCTACAGTCGACTTCTTCGAGGCTTGTAATAAAGACGGTACGCAGTATTATTTGCATATACATAGCCGCACATATACTTTTAGATATAATCGCGCACTCATAGAGCATTATAAAACGACATATACCAGCCGATTAGTTTTATTCGCTTCGATCAGTACAATAATAGCATTATTTTCTTTATAGATGTAAACAAGGAGAGATGCTCGATATATTCTCGCATCGTTCAATTATTTATTTTAACATTATTCACGTAAAGCGGCAATCTATATGTACACATTGCCGTATAATTATATTAAGAATCGTTAACTGTATACATGATAAATCGCACTATAAATTTTACTTTTCTCGAAATCGTCTGTACGCGAGCTTTAATGATGAGTACGAGCACAGCTTAAAAAAAAAAAAGCATAAGTTATAAAAGCGTCATTCATAAAAACTTGTGTTTGTAGATCCAGACAATAAAATTGGATACTTTTGTACTGCGTGTTCTGTGACTTATCAAACTGAGAAGTGTTATTTCAATTGTTCTGTAACGCCTATGTAAATTTACGTTTCATGTTAATAGTACTTATTTTTTTCCGTTTTAGTTTATTTTTGACATTTTTTAATTTCAGGCTAGATTTATATAAGCTATGGTACAAAATATCGATTGTATTACACAGTAAAGTGTTCTTTTTAGTCATGTATATTTTATACGATTATTTTGATAACACAAATCTTCAAATAGACTTTTTTTCAACAATCCTCTGCCTCTCCATAAATTATCTCACATATGATTTAAGGATTTATTTTTTCTAATTGGACAGAGAAAAGATTACAAGTTCTCTTTCTCCAATACATAATTTGTTTTAACATACAACTCTAACGATCTTCATTTTAATGATGACCAGTACCCTCGAACATTTCCCGGTGGAGTTTGTCCCACTTCGCAACGTTCTCAGGAGCGTACGCTGAAAACAGAAGTAGCGGATGATGCATATTTCGTTAAATCGGACAGACATCGAGACGTGACGTAATACTCACATAGCTTTTGAACTTTATAAAATATCGGGAACGATACAAGTGTGCCGATCAGCAAATATTTATACAGCCAACTGTGTTTTACGTAATATCTGTATGGGAACTGAGCAACCTTTGCAGTTAAGGTATATGGGTATTTCATGGGTCGAAACGGTGCGCCTTGCGACATGTTGGTCGTCTGTAACAGATTAACTGTAATTAGATCCTTTGTGCCCAATAATGTAAATGGCAATAGTAATAAGTATGACAGACTATGCAAGAGATCTGTTAGCGCAATTTTGCAAGCGTATCAAGTACACCAGACTAGTTAGGTCTGTAACTCTTAACGACAATGTTCTTATGTTGTATTGTCGCGTCTTTTTTATTTATTTAAATTGTATTTGTGTAACGACAATGTAACGATAACGACGCTATCATTAAGAATTACAGAATAGAACTGCAGGTGTTCAAGCACAGATTACACTTATGTTGATAACCTATAAAAATTATGCAAAAGGATTTCCTCTCTCGTTATATATATTCAAATCACAAAAAATAGAGGTCATACACGATTCACATTGTTAGTGCAAACAGAATAAGTTTGGAATAGTGATTTCAATCGACCGATCATAAATCCTTGAAGAAAGAAAATGACAGGCGAACAGACGTGTGACGATTTAACCTCGCTTGACGCCAGTGATTGTTAGATTAATTACAAAAGAAAACGATTATATCGTGCGCTCGCTTTTTTAATTTCATGTTTAACAGTTTTTAATTACTCACTTTTGGATTTATAATATATTACGATAACAACTGCGTGGAATTATGTAATGTATCTATCCTTCTCCGAATCGTAGGCGAAGGATGCGGCACGAGTAAAGAAATAGGTAGAGGGGCATAATAAGAATCTGGCCTCATTGGCTACGCTACTTCACGCTACTTCTTCGTGGCGGCACTTCGTATTCCCGCCCACATTTGCAATTTGTTGGGCTACCACAGGCTACCATACGGTTATTTATTTTCATTGCTTTTCACATCCACAATTGATTATTAATTGATGATGCAAAAAATTAATTTCTCTATAAAACTTAAAAAGTTTTGTATAATTTCAAATTTTTCGTATGACGTATAATATTAAGAAACGAGTCTTGAGATGAAAAAAAGCGGAGTCGAACTCTGCGACTGCGCCTTGTGGAACAAAAACCACTTCTAAACTGTGAAATATCCAACTTTATTTGATAAATACAATTGTTTGTAACCTAATACATCGCCAATTGAGAGCACAATCAGTTTCCTCCTTTCTTTTTCTTCCTAATATCAGATTCTTTTTTTGTTTTCATAACAACAGCGCGATTTCTCGCGAAATTTTGTACAGTCGAATTTTTATATTTATTTATCAGGCCTGAGTTAGCATGTCTATTCTTAATTTTCCTTTTAGTCCCCATTTCGATTGGTCTGGCCAGACAATAATCTAATTCAGTCCTGACATAATACAAGAGCTCGACTGTAACAATGTGTAACAAAGCTTGAATAAAATCTACGAATGTTACGGATAGAACGCTTGTAGAGGTTTATTATTGCTTGTTAACACTCCTCATTTCATCAAAGCGTGTACCACTGCTTTGGCATTCAATGATTTTAGATCGGTGTAAGTTTGGCCGGTTCCAACAAAAACAATAGGTTGACCAGTGATGTATGTCATTGTGATAGCTGCGCCGACCTGCAAATAATATTTGTGGGTAAATGCAGCGTAAAAAATTAATAGATATTACGTAGGAAAATATATTTCCTATGCATATATATATGGTGTGTTATATTATATTTAATATATATTTTTATAATAATCAATATATTAATGTAAAATATAATAATATTTATGTTCTATATAAAAATTAAATTACTTAAAACGAGATCAAACAAAATATAATTTTTGCAGCACAAATATCAGTCCTACAGAATAATTCTTAATTGTATATTTTCGTATTTCAGGAATCAAGAACTTCAAGTTCTACAAACAAACAAAAAATAAATATGTGATAAAGATTACATAGAAAGAAAAACTTACTTTATCATCGATCGTATCGAACTTCGTCAACACGATACCGTCGATAATATGAGGATTGGCAGATTGACTGTAGTCAGCTAAGGCCTGATTGAATTTCACCAGCTGATCCACAGCTTCGTTGCCGACGAGAGCTTCCCCCACGAATAATACCAAGTCCGGCTCGTTCACTTTAATCAGCTTCGCCAGAGCTCGCATCAACGGTTCATTATCCTGCATTCTACCGGCAGTGTCGACCAGGACAACATCAACCCTGGAGTCCCTCGCAAAGCGTATCGCTTCCATGGCGATACCCGCGGCATCCTTACCGTAACCCTTCTCATATAGCTGCACCATCGATTGATTCCCGTGCTTCTCTGGTGGATGTAGAGCGTTCAGATGCCGCATATGCGTCCTCAGTTGTTCGACAGCTCCAGCTCTGAATCATAAAATTGTTGTCATTATAGGTTAAATTAATTGTAAAACTGTTATACATGAAACTTGTTAGAATTTATACTATACAGAATGAGGCATGTTATAAGTGACAAATTAATATCTTAGAAAATAATTAAAATAAAAGAAATGTATGTGCGTATAGAAAAATAAGAGAAATGCTATAAAATAAGAGAAATTGTATTTCAGAGACACATTTATAAGATATAATAAGATATTACTATTAAATAATAGTAATTTAATTTAAAAAATAATAATAGATCTTTAAAAAATTGGTGGGCAAAATCAGCATGTTTTGTTAATTTTGTCAATATTCATTTACCTGAATGTATCGCATGCAGCTATCAACACGCGGAAATTATTTTCTATTAACCAGAAACAGATTTTGGCCAAATTCGTTGACTTGCCGACCCCGTTCACGCCACAGAAAGTCATCACGTAAGGCCTGTTACTCTTCTTCGCTTCTAAAGCGTCTCGCAGAATATCGATTCTTCTCTTGGGCGACAGTATTTGTACTAGAGCGTCCGTTAGAGTGGTTTTAATGGTGTTTGCTACGCTGTCGAAGGTGCCAAGTACTTTTCCTTCCAGCTTTGTGCCAACAGAATCGCATAACTTTTGCGCGATGTCCGCGGCAACATTCTTGGTGATTAAGTGATCCTTTAGTTTCTCCAAAACCGGTAACATATCATCCTGCTTTAGAGATTTGCTGCCGACCAGACTCTTGAACATGGAGAACATACTCGTTTTTTTCTGCATCTGCTGTTGCTTGGATTGCTCTATCTCTTCCTGATCGGAACTATCTTCAGAATCGCTGTTCACTTCGAGATCGCGTATACTACCTTTCATCTGTCCAACTAGCTACAGGGAAAGCAACGGAAGATATAAATGAACAATATAAATAATGAAAATATATATGACAAATCTCAATTTCTTCGGCTGAGAATCAGTTCATTCAGTATATTTCATTTCTTTCACACTTCTCTTCGTCCATTTTATTTCAAATTATTTTCTTCGATCCGCCATTGTAAGAATTAACTCATTCTATATTCACTAACAATTGTGTACAATTTTTTTATACACGCTTTTCCAAAAATAAAAAAAATGAAACGATAGAACCTGATTATCAGTTTGAAAATATTAAATCGATCAAAGAAATTCATAAGATTCTCAGTCTAATCAAATAGAAAGTAGAAAATAAACTTGATAAAGAATGCAAAAGAAAAAATATTACAGCTGTATTGGCTGCCACATAATCGTCATTCTCTTCGGGCTTGTCTTTAGTTCGCTCTAATGTAGCAAGATCCTTGGTTGTGCCACCCAATTCCCAGATGCGCGGTTTCTTGCCAGCTTTCTCAGGTTTAGGACTTTTCCTGGTACGATATTTGTTTTTATTACGTTATTAATTTTTATAAATTTGTTATTTTATATATATTACAATTAAAAATTCTTTTTTATAAAAATAAAATTAAAAGAAATTAAAAAAAGAATATATGCTTACTGCTTGTCAGCTTTCTTCTTTCCCGCCATTTTCTGAACGAGCTTCATACGATTGGTAATCAATGTTTCTTCATCGAGTTCCCCATTATGTTCCACTTGCTGTTTCGGCAACTCCTGTTTTGGAATATCTTGAATTTTTGCTGCAGCATTAAAATACATTTAATTTAATACAAAGCATTAAGTAAAGAAAAAAAAATTCCAAATAAAATTTTAACAAACTAAAGTTATATTTGTTAATTTTATTATTTTATTCATGCAATATTATACAATAGCACACCAGCATGCAAGGATTTCGCAAATGCTACTTACTATGATAATCCCCATTACAGTTATTTGCTTTCTTCTTTTTACCTAGAAGCGAAGAAGAAAATCACCGCTGTTTTAGCATCATCCAAATTGAGAAGGAAAAAATTACCGAATAAAAATAGCTTTTAATTCCAAATGCTACATCAGTTTCCTTACTGTTTCGTACCGCGAAAATAAAAAAGCGTGATATTCCTATATTTCTACTATACTATATTTCTTCTTTCCCTGAGAACATTGTTATTGCATAAATCTTATTTTTGTAAATTCTACGTGTGTATGTGTGTAAATTTTCCCTTATACAGCAAACCTGAATATTATGTTTACAAATGACTACAAATAAGATTTACCCTTCTTTTACTTTTTTCTTTTAAATTTAGATTTTAAAATTCAAGCTCATTTTTCTCAAAATTAGATAAAGCTATATACACTGTTAACGCATTACGAAGTAATTATACTGTTAGTTATGATTATACCTGGCTTCTTATCATCTTTATCGTCCTTTCTCTCGATCATACTAGCGACAGTCTTCTTGGATTTCTGACTCTCGTCAAAAGTGCGCATTTGCTTCGGTATCTTAGCCTGTGAGCGCGACCAGTGTTCAGCTCGTTCGAGCACCGAACGATAGGCTGGTTCAAATTCAAAATTGGCGAACCAGCTTGAATTCTCGAGCTCGTTCTTGAAGCGATCCCTAAACTCCAAATGGATATCATTCAGAAATTTATCCACGTAGGATAACTGCAGTATCTTCTGATACGCCACCACAAATACCAGCTCAAACTCGTTGTCGAGTTTATACTGTAGTCGCAGGGAGTCATGATCAAAGCTGTGATTCCCTGTACGTTCCTGAAAAATTAGTTTTTGTACAGAACCTCATCTTCTTAAATCTCACAGATACAGAGAATTACTAATAACATATATTAAGAAGAAAAATTCATTTTACATATTTAATTCTTTAACTAAGTTCTATTTACTTTTAATATTTTATATAAAACTATGTATATATATTGACAAGAGTTTTCATTACACCAGCACCGACATTTAACTTTTTTAGATGAAGCAGAATTATTACCCAAATAAACTTTTCACAGAAAAATAAAATACAGGAAACTTGTTTCTTTTTTTATAACATCCATTCTTTTGATTTAATTTAATTTTATTTACAAAGCAAAAGAATCTTTCACAAGACAATTTGTTTTGACAACTCTAACCATATGGTGCATTTAACCTAACGACCTCGTTCTTACTATTATGTACAACTAGTTCGCAAATTCAAAGAACATCTATAGATTTTGAAACAGTTTTTAACCAAGCTTTACATATATAAAATATATATTCCTTTTTTATATTATACTACTGGACTACTCTATTTGTTGAAATGACAGATCGAGAAAAAGATAAAAATCTGAAGACATGTGACATGTGAGAACAGATACCTGCGGTATTTAAAAAATATAAATAAGATTACTGTCGAGAGGAGTCGACGATCAAGTAGATCAGAACGTGAGTTTAACGCGAGGAGATTCGAGGAGATGCGTCGTGCAATACGGGGTCAAAGGTCGCCAGACCGTCGACTTGTGCCTGTCACTCCTGTCAGACGGTCACACTCTCGCGACTCACCTGCAATATAACGCTCCTTATCAGGGCATTGACGCTGGGCGCGAAAATCTGGGACGTGCTCTGGAAGCACCAGAGCACTATGCCGCCCTTGCTGAATATCGTGAAAAGATCGAGCATGATTCTTACGATGCTTAAACGCGAGAGACAGAAAGAGAAAAGAAAGAGAGAGAGAGAGAAAGAGAGAACCTGCCTCTTGTACACGGCCGAACGACGACTTTCGACCTAACCAGGAGAGGCGCAAGGCGCAATGAGTCAAATGAGTGAAGTGACGGCGATTTTCTTGGGACGCTTTTGCCAGGCCGTACGTACAGTAGCGCCACACATCCACCTTCAGGAATTGGAACTACGAGTCACATCCACTTTTTGAAACTGTCGGTCATTTGGTTCATGTGCAGTGCACTGCACATGGTCGATAAACAGGCACCTACTTCGCGCGAGTCGCCGTTGTCCGCCATTGCTCCACCGGCGCCACCGGCGGCAGCGGCGCCGCAGCGCGCAAGATGCGACGTGAAGAAGAAGAAGAAGAAGAAGAGGAAGACCTATTTTGTGAAAATTTTCAGAAATCTACAAATTAATTACAATCCATACCAGATTTAATTAGATCCTACATTTTGATCATTGCAACTTTGTGAATTAGAAATCAACAATTAAAAAGGAGGAACTGCTCCAGCAAATATAACTTATAAAAATGGTGGTGTAATGTTTTAGTAATAATAAAAGGAAAATAAAAGAACATAATTTCGGTGATCACTTGACGTGTATGTAACATTTCTGAAGTCGCTTCGATTTCTTAAAAACGAGATGCTATTCACGATCGAGAGATACGTGATTCGCGCGAGTGCACGGTTTTTACAACGATGTTTCTCAAACAGTGTTGACGTTTCGGCACGAGAATTCGTTCTGCAACCCAACGAGAGTCCTACGTCGATATGTGCCGGAGCCCAGAAGTCTCTAAAAATTGCCTTCCTAGGCGTACCAAACGTTGGAAAAAGCTTGTTAACCAACTTATCAAGCGATCGGTAATCATCTTTGTTTTTAATATTTATCTAAATTAAATGCATAAATTTGTATACTTGTATAAATTAAATTATCTTGTCTACATAGGTTTAATTTATTAAGTTATCTTATTTGTATCTCTTACTTGCACAAAAATCATAAAGAAGGAGCATTCTACAAAAGTTTATTACAAAAATTTATATTACTTATTTTTACTTTATTATCACATATATGGAGGAGTAAAAACCATAGTAGTGTAAGTCAAATTTTTAAAATTATTTTCTCGTGCGCATAGATGCAATTTATGTATTGTACAGATTGCATTTATCCACACGAGAAAATATTTTTAAAAATTTGACTTGCACCACTATGGTTTTTATCCCCCTATATGTACAATTCTTCGTATACATATTACGTCTTTAAATAGGTATGCCCTGTATCTTGCAAGGCGCACACCACACAAGCTAAAGCACGTGCAATATATTGCGAAGGTGATGCTCAGCTGATATTCCTGGACACCCCCGGCATGGTCTCCACGAAAGAGTCTAAAAAATTCAAGTTAGCCAGTAGCTTCAAAACAGATCCAAAGACTTCCTTGCAAGCGGCAGATATTGTGGGAATTGTGCAGGACGCAGAGAATGTATATACCAGGCACAAGATTGATACAAACATATTAGAACTCTTGACGGATGATATAAGAAGCAAGATTCCTATAATTCTGGTCATTAACAAAGTAGACAGACTAAAGAAAAAGGAAATATTACTCGATTTGATACACACTCTGACCAAGAGCAAAAAATCTCCAGATTTCTATGACATATTTATGATATCCGCCTTGACTGGGGATGGCATTAACGATTTGAGGGTAAATTTATGACTATTGTAAATAATATTTATATAATTCTTGGAAATGACAATATAATTCCCATATTTGGAATATTTGTACCGTCTGTATTTCATTATTTTTTTGTGCTTTGCAGACTTATTTGTTAGACACGGCTAAGTCACGAGCCTGGGAGTACGAAGGGCATGTTTACAGCGATAATACGTGCGAGGATGTAATACGACAGACGGTGCGGGCAAAGTTGATGGATATTCTGCCGAACGAGGTTCCATATCGTTTACAGGTGAAGTTGGAACACTTTGATCCAGCACCCGACGATAGTATCAAGGCACTGGTGTCCGTCACGTGTCCAAACAAGCGAATTGCTCGTCTACTAACGCGCGGCAGCAATAACAGAATAGGTCAGACCGCCGTTATAGCAGAGGAAGCACTGCGGCACGCTTTTCGAACGTCGGTGAGATTGAAGATAAGCGTGCAATCTCCATCGTGATTCGGCTTGTATTTGTTATTTGTAAAATAAAGTTGAATATCGCTTAATCTCGCATTTATAAAGTTAAATGTTTGCGATAAGATTAATGTTTTAATACAAACCGAAACCAAAAGTCAAGCGCCGATTTAAAAATATATTTCTACATTGCGTTACCTAACAACTATATAGACTCCTATTTATACTATACCGCTTGTTATTTAATTATATATTTAATTCTAATACTATGCCGTTTTTTTAGAATATATTTTGTTGGTTCAAACATATTCCAAAACTTATAACTTTCTATTCACGGAGATGTACATGAAAAAATAAATATATTTATACATTGCATATTAAATCTTTATTTATTGGAAGAATAGTTTTTAAACAAAGTATCTCTAATTTTTGGAAAAAAAATGCAATCAGTAAAAATAAAAATACATATACACTATTCTAATTTTTGAAGATAAAAAAATTTATACACCGTACAAAAATAGAGGTGTAGGTACTTTTAAACTTTAAAATATAATATAAAGTAAAATATAACTGTATTAACATATGTTAATGTGTAGGTACATATCTCTATCTCTATAACACAATCTGTTATTTTTACATATTTCTTCGTCACATTTACATGACGGATCACAGCTGTTGGAATTCTTCACGCAACCGCACATTCGTGAGGAGCAGTTCCCTTTACAGCTACAACCAGTGGCTTTCCAGGTTTGAACTGGCCTTGCCTGTGAAATAATCAGTTATTCCATCAGTCATAATAGTTATTCCATAATAAAATTTGTTCATAGGTTTAGAATTATAAGCAAATATTTTAAAAATTTAAAGAAAGGAACTATTTACAGATATGACTAAGGCTGCATTCCGATATTCACCGTCAGCAACTTTCAGTACTGAAAATCTATAATATACGTGACGTAAAATATAGATTTGCAGTACTGACAGTGAATATCGGAATGCAGCCTAAAACTGCCTTTGTTTTGGCGCTTTTAGCGCTGAAAGCATCGTTCTATCTTCATTTGATATTCGATGTGCAACGAAGATGAAATGATGCTTACAGCGCTGAAAGCGTCAAGACGAACCCAGCCTAATTGCAACACAATTTTATTCTTCTCTTGATCATATTCTGGTTTCTGTAAAATATCAATTAATTTATTTTCAGGTTACTATACATAAAAACATCATACATTCAAATGATAATATTACCTGATTTTTACACATTTCATTGTCACATTTACATGACAGACCACATTTGTTGCTGTTCTTCACGCAACCACAAATCTGTGAGGAGCAACTCCACACAGATTTACAGCTACAACCAGACTTTCCAAATATAGCTGATGATGTTGCTTTTGGAATGCGGTGAAGGGACTTCTGACCGTATACAACATGGTCAGGTTTCTTAGATCCTTCCACGTGTTTTTTTGTCAGATTGATTACTTGTTTCTCCAACTTGGCAACTTTATTTTTAAGACTATTATCAACGTTTTCGGTCTGCTTACCAATGGTTTTTGAACCACTACAAAGTTAGATTTCTCATGTTATAATCATTATCACACAATGGAGAATAATATAAAGAATATATGTAAATATTGAGTATAAGCCCCTCCCTCTCTGCCGATTTCTTTGTAATTTTCAAATGTTGTGTATTTTGAATTGCAAAAAAGATTCTAAGAAGGAAAATCATCACTCATGATCCATTTATTTTTAATTAATACTTAAAAATATCACTATGTGTGGGTAAGTAAGAAAATAATAATTTGCGGATATATATTTTTTCTTTTACATAATTATATATTATTTTAAAATTATAATCTTTGTTAAAGCAGAAAATAGTAGAAAGCATAAATACAAAGTATTTCACGCAAAATATATATCTATATTAATTAATTATAATTTATTTTATAATTTTATTTATAATATAAAAAAAATTAATATATAAAAAAATAATTAATATAGGGTCTCTACACCGCTCTGCACAACGCGCGAGAACGGAACCCATTCCTGCTCCTCATTGTACATATATCAATATAATTATTGTAATACAACAACGATAACTATTTATAACTATAATAACTTTTTAACAGAACCAAAATAGACATGCGATTTCAGGTGAACTCGTTTCTCGCTTACCTGGGCAAAACTATATTTAGGCGTCTCACTTTATGGTGCCCCACCCTGTACATATATCAATATAATTATTGTAATACAACAATACAACAATGATAACTATTACTACGTTTACGCGAGCGTTACTTCTGTAGTAACTTACGATAATTCCTTCGCGTAAACGGGATTTTCCTTCGCGTAAACGAGATTTTGTAGTAACTTACGATAATTTATTCCAAACGAGTGATATATCGTAAGTTACTACAGAAATAACGCTCGCGTAAACGTAGTATATTATAACTATAATAACTTCTTAACAGAACCAAAATAGACATGCGATTTCAGGTGAACTCGTCGTTTCTCGCTTACCTGGGCAAATCTGTAGGCTCTAGAAACGGTCCCATTCTCTTCATTTTTCCTTTTTCTTGAGACACTCCGCGATAATTGACGATCTAAAGTGATCTAAAGACCAATTCAGACTTCTTCTTCTACGACTTGAAGGGTTCTGTTCGGGGCCGCTAGGGACGCGCAACAGTTGCTCTCAGCGAGAGAAGGGAGTATACCCGTGTCTCTTGAGAGCGACTGTTGCGCGTCCCTAGCGGTCCCGAACAAAACCTTTCAAGTCGTGTATAAACAGTCGCTACCCATAACGAATATCACAAAAAAGAAGAAGAAGAAGAAGAAGAAGTCTGAATTGGTCTTTAGATCGTCAATTATCGCGGAGTGTCTCAAGAAAAAGGAAAAATGAAAAGAACGGGACCGTCTCTAGAGCATACAGATTTGCCCAGGTAAGCGAGAAACGACGAATTATATTGATATATGTACATACAGGGTGGGGCACCATAAATTGAGACACCTAATAGTTTTGCCCAGGTAAGCGAGAAACGAGTTCACCTGAAATCGCATGTCTATTTTGGTTCTGTTAAGAATTAAGTTATTATAGTTATAATAGTTATCGTTGTTGTATTACAATAATTATGTTGATATATGTATAGGGAGCAGGAATGAGTTCCGTTCTCGAGCGGTGTAGAGACTCTATATTAATTTTTTTTTTATATTAATTTTTTAAAATTTATATTATAAATAAAATTATAAAATAAATTACAATTAATATAGATATATATTTTGCTTTTGAAAAATACTTTGTATTTATACTTTCTACTATTCTCTGCTTTAACAAAGATTATAATTTTAAAATAATATATAATTATGTAAAAATAAAAGTCAAAGAAACAAAATATATATCCGCAAATTATTATTTTCTTACTTACCCACACATAGTGATATTTTTAAGTATTAATTAAAAATAAATGGATCATGAGTGATGATTTTCCTTTTTAGAATCTTTTTTACAATTTAAAATACATAACATTTGAAAATTACAAAGAAATCGGCAGAAAGGGGGGGCTTATACTCAATATCTACATATATTCTTTATATTATTCTCCGTTGTGTGATAATGATTATAACATGAGAAATCTAACTTTCTAGCGGTTCAAAAACCATTGGTAAGCAGACCGTTGATAGTCTTAAAAATAAACTTGCTAAGTTGGAGAAGCAAGTGATTAATCTCACAAAAAAACACGTGGAAGGATCTAAGAAACCTGACCATGTTGTATACGGTCAGAAGCCCCTTCACCGCAATCCAAAAGCAACATCAGCTATATTTGGAAAGTCTGGTTGTAGCTGTAAATCTGTGCGGAGTTGCTCCTCACAGATTTGTAGTTGCGTGAAGAACAGCAACAAATGTGGTCTGTCATGTAAATGTGACAATGAAATGTGTCAAAATCAGGTAATATTATCATTTGAATGTATGATGTTTTTATGTATAGTAATAACCTGAAAAAAAATTTATTGATATTTTACAGAAAGTAGAATATGATCAAGAGAAGAATAAATTGTGTTGCAATTAGGCTGGGTTTGTCTTGACGCTTTCAGCGCTGTAAGCATCATTTTATTTTCGTTGCACATCGAATATCAAATGTAGATAGAACGATTCTTTCAGCGCTAAAAGCGCCAAAACAAACGCAGTCTTCTTAGTCATATCTGTAAACAGTTCCTTTCTTTAAATTTTTAAAATATTTGCTTATAATTCTAAACCTATGAACAAATTTTATTATGGAATAATAAGAGTTTTTTAATAATATTAAGAACTGATTATTTCACAGGCAAGGCCAGTTCAAAACTGGAAAGTCACTGGTTGTAGCTGTAAAGGGAATTGCTCCTCACGAATGTGTGGTTGCGTGAAGAATTCCAACAGCTGTGATCCATCATGTAAATGTGACGAAAAAATATGTGAAAATAACAGATTGTGTTATAGAGATAGAGATATGTACTAATACATTAACATATGTTAATACAGTTATATTTTACAAATGTAAAGTTTAAAAGTACTTTATATATATACCTCTATTTTTGTACGGTGTACAAAATTTTTTTTATCTTCAAAAATTAGAGTAGTTTATATGTATTTTTATTTTTATTGATTGTATTTTTTTCCAAAAATTAGAGATACTTTGTTTAAAAACTGTTCTTTTAATAAATAAAGATTTAATACGCAATGTATAAATATATTTATTTTTTCATGTACATCTCCGTGGATAGAAAGGTTATAAGTTTTGGAATATGTTTTTGTTTAATTTTATAATTTATTTTCCAATGGAAATTGGGAGAATTTTTTTATTGGACAAGAAGAATGCATTCCGAAATTTAATTATCAAAAGAGGAACAATATTTCTGTCCATACATATATGATTGTACAATTATCCCCTTTCTAGTTAAACGATAATTTCCGGCTCATTGTATATAGAATATCTATATATATTATATTCCCCTGATGCTTCGTCGATTTTTATTTAAATTTGGTGGTTGCGACAAAATTCGGTAAACTCGTCTTCTTTACCGACTGTCGACAATACAGATCACTTTATATCCCTTTCTAGATTAATTTAACTCTATGGCGTTGATATCTTTCTTCCTTCGCAGAAGATCTTCTATAATAATTTGATCTATGAAAGTGAGGTTATGTCCAGTTATGACACCATAAGATAAACGCGGGAAATCTGTCAAACGCGTAGAAGCGGCAGTGATAATGGCGCAGCGTCGTATAGAGTAAGTAGATCTAATAATTATTTGATAATTTGATATAATTTAATGTATAATAGATGCGACACACAGCTTATCTAATTAGCATAGCAATTTTTTCCATGTACATACAATTTTGATGTCATTTTTGCAGCTCCTTTTTCACTAAAATATCATCCACGAAGGAGAATTCGAACCAGGATAATTTGGAGAGGTATGTTTCGCTGTTAATAATCTCTCTTCTTCTATAGTAGTCGATTATGCTAAAAATCCTCGCCACGTGCTCACGCTTGAGCTCGCTGGCTCTACCGGCTCGACGGCTGGAGCTTGCAGTCGCAGCTCACAGCCGATTCGTTGTCGTTTTTAATTGGATACATACAACCAACAGTCACAACTCGTCGGACAAGCAGGAGAATCAGGATGCAGTGGAGAATGGCAAACGGAAGAGGGATAGCAGCAACAGCTCCAGCAGGTGATTAAAAACAATACTATGTTAGAGTTTATATGTCGAAAACGATTAAGGCCCAGTTCAACAATGGCCAGTTAGCTTAACTAGTAGTTAACTCTCACTCTCCGTCTCTATCTAACCTTTGAGTTAAAAAGAGACAGAGAGTGAGAGTTAACTACTAGTTAAGCTAACTGGCCACTGTTGAACTGGGCCTAAGAGTTATATCATTTTCCTTCGTTTTTAATATTATTTTTCTATAAGTCGTTGGTTTTGCAGTTCTTCACCTTCAAAGAAGCAGAACATTAAACTTAAGAAGCCAAAGACGATTACCAAGACTCCTTCGCCAGGTGTGAAACCTCGTGCGAAGCTAGGTAACTACACTGTTGAGCTGTAGATTTTTCAAATACATTACATCCCTGTAATTATCTTCAAGGAGCTACTCCGAAGAATAAGCTGAATAAACTTTCACCCGGGTCGTCGAAAAAGACAGAAAAGAAGCAGAAAGGTACGCCTGGTGGAAAGAAGAAAAAGAAGGAAGAAGATGAAACTGTAAATGGCACTGTAGAAGAAAAGACCACTAACACTGTAGAAGAGAAGACCAATAACGCTCAAATAGGAAATGGTGCAGCTGAAGGTAAAAGGAAAACTGAAGAATCTGCTTCTTCAAAGAAGGAATCTGAGTCCAATACGGCAGATAAGGTAAAGAAGACTGAAAAGGTGAAGAAGAAACGGGCCAGGATCATTGAGCCAGTGGATTCCAGTGACGATGAGGATCATCTATCTGTATGTTCACAGACTCTTTCAACACTAAAAATCCTAATGAAATTTTAATTAATTTTTATACAAAAAGTTGAAGAAATATTATTATAAATTTACAAGAGAGAATGTTCGTAAATTTTCTCATATCTACAAATTATGGTTTTAGTTACCTGAAAGTCCAAAAAGATCGGAGGTTAACGATGAAGAAAAGAAAATTGAAAGCGAAGACAAGCCTAGCGAGATAAATAACGTTTCAAATAACGACACAGACAAAAGTGCCTCGGACAGTGAAGAGAAGAGTGAAACTCCGAAGAAGTCCTCCACACCTGAGAAGTCACAAACTACTACTACTAAGGATGAAAGCCCGAAGAAGGAGCCTACGCCTGAGAAAAAGGCTAAGAAAGTGCACAACTTTTTTAGTGAGTATTCAATAATTCTAAAGTATTTTGAAAACATTACAGATTGATATTTGTATTTTAATGTAATTTTAATTTAAACTGTACAAGCTTCAAAAATTATTCAAACGGTTATATGAATGCTTCGTGTTGCAGTGTCCAAACAAAAGGGCGACACAAAGGATGACAAAGCGAGCAATAGAAAAAGCGTCTGCCAGTCATACAATCCTAGCGCATCTGCCTATCATCCGATAGACGATGCATGCTGGAAACGAGGAGACAAGTAAGTTCAAATAAAATTTTGTTTTAGAAGATTTAGGAATACTGTAAGAATCAGCGAAACTTTTGTAAAGCTTTAGAGATATTTAAAATCTCTCTCTCTGTTTGAAATTCATAGAACTCCATATAGCGCCTTCGCACGCACTTTGGAGCTCATCGAGGAGACGAGCGGAAGGTTAAAGACAATAGAGATATTGTCAAATTATTTCCGGTCTGTCATAGTCCTGAGCCCTGCGGATCTTCTACCGAGCGTTTATCTGTGCCTTAATCAATTAGCACCGGCGTACGAAGGTTAATAATTGATTATTCAAAAATTCAAAAAAAATATTTGGTGTTTGTCTAAAGGTAATTTTTTAAATTATAAGTATCTCAATATAGTTATCGCGTTTTTTTAGGAATTGAGTTTGGAGTCGCAGATCAGAATCTAATGAAAGCCGTAGCGCAGTGTACTGGTAGAACGCTGGCGCAAATTAAAGCTGACGTCCAGGAGGTTGGCGATTTGGGAATTGTCGCGGAAAATAGCAGATCTAATCAGAGAACCATGTTTCAACCGCCACCATTGACAGTTTCTAACGTATACTCCAAACTGAAGGAAATCGCTCAGATGACGGGGCCCACGGTAATCCACAGAACTATTATAATTATTGTTATTATTAATATGAACATATAAAAGTTATCTCTTTCTAAACAAAAATTTTTCTCACAGCGCTGAAAAAGATTGAATTAAGAAACAAAAATTTAAGTTATTTAAAGAAGTTTAACTTGAAGTTTATACCATAAATTACAAATTAAATTGTATAAATTAAAAATTAATTGTATTTAAAACTGAACTAAATTAATTTCGATTTTAAATAAATTAAACGAGAAACATAAAATACTTATATAAAAATAAATAAGGTAGGAACTGCGTATTATGAATAATAATTAATTTTTTTTTCTACAGTCTTTGACGAAAAAGTTGGATAAGATTCAGACGCTGTTTGTGGCGTGTCGTAATGCAGAAGCAAAATACTTCATTAGATCGTTGGCTGGGAAGCTTCGTATTGGATTAGCAGAACAATCTGTTTTGCAAGTAAGTCCCTCGCGATATAACGCTGTTTTGATTATTATTATTATTATATATTATTAAATACCTGGACTTTCTTAGGCATTGGCTTTAGCTTGCGCGATGACACCGCCGGAACAAGATTATCCACCCGAAATTCTGAATGCAAGCAAAAAGATGTCGAGCGATCGTTTCAAAGAAAAGTATGACGAGATAGCGCTTACATTGAAAACAACGTATTGGTAAGATTATTTTGAAAATATTACTATCTATATTATAAATATTAAAACTAATAAATTAGATTAAACGATTTTTTCTAAGTAAAATATTCTCAATTAAAAAGAAAAAAAATATATAGGTATGTATATATATGTTTAACAATATTTTATATATACACTATATGATTATTACTACGTTTACGCGAGCGTTACTTCTGTAGTAACTTATGATAATTCCTTCGCATAAACGGGATTTTCCTTCGCGTAAACGGGATTTTGTAGTAACTTAGATAATTTACTCCGCGTAAACGAGTGATATATCGTAAGTTACTACAGAAGTAACGCTCGCGTAAACGTAGTATATGTTTGAAATAATTAAATTGGTTAAAATAAATTATTTTATTAAAAAATGTTTACTTCTCAATTTAGGGACAAGATATTGTATTAAAAATATACTTAAGTTTTTTTCAGTTTTTGCTATTATATCTTCTTGCAGTGAATGTCCGAATTACAATCTTATAATTCCTGTTCTACTGGAGGATGGAATTAAGGCTTTACCGAGCAAGTGCAAACTCACTCCTGGAATACCTTTGAAACCCATGTTGGCGCATCCTACTAAAGGTGTTCAGGAAGTCCTGACGCGATTCGAAGGCCTGAAATTTACTTGTGAATGGAAGTACGATGGAGAAAGAGCACAGGTTCTCATTTATTTAATTTTGCAAATTTGATAATATAATAAATAATATTTTATCGTATGTAGAAGGAAATAAGATGTTTGAGAATTAATTCTTCTGAGAACATGATAATTTAGATTTAAGTCGTTTAAAGTATTATAATTCGGCAGATACACGTCGCGGACAATGGACAAGTCAATATATACAGTAGAAATCAGGAAAACAATACAACCAAGTATCCAGATATCATTAAGCGATTCAAAAATACTCGCGGCGATCAAGTAAAGAATTGCATACTCGACTGCGAGGCGGTTGCTTGGGATAGGGAGAAGAAACAAATATTACCGTTCCAAATACTCAGTACAAGAAAGCGAAAGGTAATAATTACATGTTATAATTTTTTTTGTTTAATTTTAATTACTGCTTTGATTGTAATTATTATTAACTTTGTAATTAAATGATTGCAATTGTTAAGATTATAATTGCTATGATTATGATTGTCCTAAAGTAACATTTCATTTTTATTTTTAGGATGCTAATGAGGAGGATATCAAAGTACAAGTATGCGTGTTTATGTTCGATCTGTTGTACTTAAATGATGAGCCGTTGGTGAAAGAAACGTTCGCGAAACGTCGTGAACTGCTGAAGGAGCACTTCAAGGAAGTGGAGGGCGAATGGAAATTCGCCAATAGCCTGGATACTACGACGATGGAAGAAGTGGAAGTCTTCTTGGACGAATCTGTGAAGGGAAATTGCGAAGGGCTGATGGTGAAGACGTTGGAAAAGGAAGCAACCTACGAGATCGCGAAGCGATCAAGAAACTGGTTGAAACTCAAAAAAGATTACTTGGATGGCCTCGGCGACACGCTTGACGTGGTCGTAATCGGTGGCTACATCGGCAAGGGAAAGAGGACCGGCACTTACGGTGGTTTTCTCTTAGCTTGTTACGATCAGGAAAACGAAGAGTATCAAAGCATCTGTAAGGTAATATACCTGAAATATTTCTTGTAACAGGGACACGTTGTATGATTAATGGAAAACGACAAATTTGATAATTCTTGTAATTTAAGTTTTTACTGTGAGCATATTAAGGCTCGTCCACAATAGCCTTAAACGTATGCAGTAAGACATAAGCAATAAGCTACAAATTTTTACAGGATTTTTACAGTTCAAAAATAATCGACATTGTTAGTCAATTTTTACTACTTACATTTTACGGCTATTGTAGAATGGGCTTTATATTTTGTTTGCTTGGTGCATTACTTCTAGAGCTTATATCGATGTATATTATTTTCTTATAAACAGATCGGCACAGGATTCAAAGAGGAGGAGCTCGAAAATTACACCAAATTCTTCAAAGATCATGTAATACCGCAGGTGAAATCGTACTATCGTTTCGATAGTAGCCACGAGCCGGATCACTGGTTCGAGCCAATTCAAGTCTGGGAGATCAAGTGTGCCGACATCAGCCTCAGTCCCGTACACAGAGCGGCTATCGGAATAGTGAGTCTTCCCAAAGCAAGCATTTGTAAAAATATGACTGACCGTAATTGCGCTAAAAGAAATTGATATTGCGTGACGTAATTAATTTACTCCCGAAAATCTTTTATCCACATCGAACATTTCTATCAACTAAACAGAGATAGAAGCTACAATATTTTTGCAATTAATTCTTTCTTGGAGTTTTCTTGAAATTTTTCGAGCTCCTTTAATAAGTTTTGTTCTGGTTCAGGTCGATCCGGAAAAGGGACTATCTTTAAGGTTTCCGCGATTTATCAGGATTCGTGAGGATAAGTCCTGCGAGCAGGCTACTTCCGCTCAAGATGTGGCGGACATGTACAACAATCAAGAGCAGATTAAAAATAAAACTTCAGCATCGAAAACCGCGGAGGAAGATTTCTATTAATTTGTTTTCTTTTTTATGTCGCGACGCACAAATTGAGTCAGTAAATCATGTATCTTTTATTTTATAATCATTATTTCTGGGGATCGATTCTGTATCTTGGGACGAGATGAAAATTACAAAAGTGAGGAAATTCACTAGAGAATCTACAATTTCATTTGTCGAAATCTAGTAAATCTGTTCACTTTTGTAATTTTCACCTTGTTCCAAGATACAGAATCGACCCCCTCTGTAGGAGTTATTGTAAATAAAACACGTTTGATACGGCATACAAATTCTGTAATTTTCATTCGTGTTGCGACATCTGACATTTATTTATTATACTAATGAAAATTAATTTTGGAGGAGGATTAATTAATATTTTATTTATTGACCCCATACGCGCCTGGTCCCTTGCGCTTGTTCAAGACTTTATAGGCAAATGCTATTCTCGATATACTTAAGGCTACTTTTCCTAAGAAGCTGCTAAAAAATTGTCTCGTGTATTTGTCATGTTACATGGAATACGAAAAGTTAACTTACCACAGTCCACTTTTTCAATAATTGAAAATGGTCTAGTTCTTAGAATTTAGAAAAAGATAAAAGTAAGTGCAGTTAAAAAATAAGTTTGACAGTTAATTTTAATTAATCATTTATTTTTACATTACGTAGTTAACCGACATAAATAAATTGGATGAAGTTTTCGTGCGAAGTCTCGTTTGTATTTTGCATGAATTAATTATCATAGGATAATCTAAATATTTTTTTAAACTGATATCTCGGCTAACTTCATTCGAATGTATCTTGGGTCTGTTCGCGTTGCTTGCACTTTTCGCACTCAGCATCTTCGCTTTCTCTCTCTCCAACGGCTAATATATATTTATCTCATTTTAAGTGCAAAAATGTGGGGATTTCAAGCAACGCGAACAAGCCTCTTCTTCCAATCGCAAGTCGCATTCAACGCGGATGTCGCGGACGGCCACCGTTGACAGCACTGTCGCGAGAGTGATCAGTCGACACTGGGCGCGTTTAGCAGACCAAGCTTCTGAGTAGCAGTCGAACGTGATTGGCTCTTACGTTTAGAACCAACCAATCAACGCAGAGTGTTGATAAGACGAACTCAACAGTTGTGTCTGCTAAACGCGGCCACAGTGTCGACTCGTGTCGACTGACTACAGTAAATACAGTTGACTACAACCAATTACAACTTCAGACCGGTGCGCGGTGATCCTGTCGAGCCGTCGTCGAGTCGATCCCGATCAGTCGATGCAATATGCGACGCGGTACGTTTGCGACGTTCGTCGCGCGAGTTTGAGCCGCACGAGCACGGTGTACGCGTGCATGGTGGCCGCGTTCCTTAACGAGGACCTGTTTGGGATTCGCATTAGTTGTGTGAGTAAACGCGATACATTTTTATTCTCTCGCGCGATGCGAACGCGAACGCGCGACCGTACGCGGAGCGTCCATGGCGGCGGCGGCGGCGGGCGCGACGTCTCGCGCCGTTTGCACACGGCATGTTTCCGAAATCGCTCCGATAATCTCTTCCCACAGCCCTGGGAATCGAAACCAGTGTATGATCGGTATGATTTTGGACGAGGGCTCGTAGCGAATTTCGCTCGTCACTCGCGCTACTCCGCGCTCTGATGCGTCCTGATGTCCCGAAGACATATTTTATACACACGAAGTCGCTCAATGAGAGAAACGTGAGCATCTTTGACCGATGAGATACCCCGCGTCGATGTTATCGTATTTTTTCTTTCTTAATGGAACGTATGTACGTACGTTGGATACTTTATTGATCAAGATGCTTGTTACGCTTTTCCATTTAGGGAGGTTTCGACCAAATCACGATTAACTTGCCGATCAATTTAGGAATGAGTGGATTACGATCTGATTGTTCGGTTTCAAAACATTATAATTTTGTGACAAAATTGGGAGTGATTAAGGTAGCGCGGACCTTTTTTTCCCAAAGCATAATTAAAATTCAGAAAGATTGTGTTTAGAGAAAAGCATTGATTGAGATAAGAGAAAGTCAATTATATAACTAGGAGGATATAGAAAAGACGATTCAAATACATATGTTGGCTCTGCGATGAGAAAAAAAGAAACAGAGATAAATTTTGTTCTATGATTTTGTAGTTTTACCTTCCTCCTTAAGTTAATCCAGAATTTTGTCAAAGTTACTCTTAAGATGACTTTGATTAACTTAATTGACAATTGCCTCATCAATTTGTATAATTTTGTTAACGCGGATAGAACAATTAATTTTGTTGTTTAGCATATGGAAAAGGAGATTAGATTGGAGTCATTGAGTCATGCAGAATTAATCTCTGATTAAGTTAATCGGAGCTTAGTCGAAGTCATCCTTAGATACCTTCGTGTATAACAATCTTTGTAGCAGTGCTATTATAGCAGTAAAACAGTCATGTCCGCCAAATTCGCTATCAGTCTTCGACGTTGCGTGATATATGAGGAAAAAAAAATACCGATAATCGCAATTAAACAATTATCTGTACGTTCACTATACACGTACGTTATCTGTACACATCCAAATCTGAATTTAATGATATATACTGGTTTCATAGGTTTCGTTGTTTATAGCCCGATCCTCATATTCAGGATCATCTTAAGTACGATCGCTAGATGCTGCGTGGTCATTTCATTGGTTGGATGGAGTCTTAAAACTGCTTACGACCAGACTTCAGACGATCTTGAACGTAAGGACTATAGAGAACTTGGACTCCACCGCTCTAGGAGTCTAATCTTATATTGGATGCTTTCCATTTAGGCTGTGTGGTCCGCTTGACGCTACAAATGCTTCCAAGCATTCCTCTTCTCCTTTCTTTCAATGAAGTGAGAAGGAGAAGAAGAACGCTTCGAGGCATTTGTAGCGTCAAGTGGACCGCAGCTTTAGTGAGACAAGTCGACACAAACGTCGTTTTATCTTTTTTGGCAATCAATGGGTAACAAAGAGAAAAATGACACTTGCGTCGATTTGTGTCACTAAATGGCAAACACCCATTCAAGATGATCTTGAGTCTGGCCAGGCTCGGTTTACAATAGATATAATAAGCCTTTAGCCTTTTGCTCTAAATTGTAATGATTTTTTTTAAGCAAAAAGCGTTTCTGGTGCTGTCTTAAACCACAATCTCTAAGCTTCAAGCGAGTTGGCTAGGTTGCAGCTGTAAATTTTAGAACAAATTAATGTCACAGCTCAGAGCTTAGAATAAAAGGCCAAAGGCTTATTATTGTACAGAGTAGACCAATGGGCCTATTCTGTAACTGTTAACGACAGTTTCGTTATCGTTATATTTGCATTTCGCATATATTATATATGGTAAAAAAGCTGCGCAGCAATATAACGATGGCTCGATGACGAAACCGTCATTAAGAGTTAGAATAGGCTCGCTGGTCTCATGAGCGTCTTAATATTCTATTTGGCTAATAAAATGGTTATACAACGTCTTGAAATGGTACTTAAGATAGTCTTGAATACAAGATCTGATTTTGAATACTGAGCATAATCTCTGCTATGTACACGCACAGCTTCTCTTTTTTTCGATATTTCTCTAACAAAAATGTGGAGGCATATAATTAATTGTTGCAAGATAATATCATCTGATTTTTGATATTATATTTCTGCAGATGTAAAGCTTCAGATTAAAACTCTGTTGCCTCATTGAAAGTCTTAACATACAACATAACATAACATAATATAAAACATTTAAGTTAAATCACAATCTAAAAAAAATAATTATGCAAGTTAATTATGCAAGTAATTAAGAAGGTATTAACTGACTGCTATTCTTAATTAGTTATTATTTACTATTATTATTGAAAGATTTCAAGCTTTAAATCGAATTTTAATTCGGAGTTTGATTGTACAGAAGTACAATATTAAAAATTCAATACAATATAAAAAAGGTGTACGTTAAGTCGTTAAGTAATAAGTACTCCTCGACATTTTCGTAAAGGGAAAATCCGTTGTGGAATCCACGTGATCTCGCTTAGAAGTAGAAACGAATAGTAGCGAATAAGTTATTCAGTAGCTTCGTGACACCTCGTAATCATCCTATCCATAGGAGTTAATGCGCCACAGAAAATCAATAAGCACACCTTTGTACTTTCACATAATCAACCCTTGATCTAACCTTCCCTGAATTGCGACTTAAGCACCTGTCTTGTACTAACCCAATCCCTAACCGTTTTTCGATACGTAGTTGTAAGTATTATTCTACTTAAATGAGCGCTGAACACTCGTTTTTTTAAAAGAAAGATAACCAAAGAAAGAAGTCGTTTAAATTACAATTGTTTCATCTTCGATCAGCCTTGATCGATACAATTAGATGCCGAAGAGAGATTTTTGCTCAAAAACCTGATTGATGAATTCTCCCATCTGCAGGGCGTTCAGCGGATCGTGTTATAATTAGCGAGGAAAGCGATTTGCCATGAGAAAAGAAGTGTGGAGTAAAGGTTTCCCTTTTTCAATTGATCGTACAGTTTTCGAGAGAAATTTGTAACATCGCAAGATATATAGCATCTTCATCTTTGATTCTGGATTGACATACACATATACGAATACACATACAGACTTTTCGTAAGTATAAAAATAGGCGGTTCACTTATTTCAATCATTTTGTCTACACGTGTATTTTAATTGAACAGTTGATGGGTCTGTTTTTTATTGCTGAACTGGCTGCACTAGTTCAACAATAGAAAACAGACCCACACATTGAAGCCTGAGAAACGTATATATGCGAGACTTTCACGTTTTAAAAGTATACGTACAGTTCTTGAACTAGTGCAGTCAATGCAGTAATAAAAAAAAGACCCAATGATGAATGAATATAAAGTCGATATAATGATGAAAATTAAATGAAATGAGGAATATATTTAAACGTTATTTGAAAAAAATTATTCAAAATTATTGCTTTTAAGAAGCTACGCAATTGAAAAATTTTATCTTACTTACTCTCTACATTTTTAACAGTCTTTTCCACGAGGAATTGCTTCCTTATATCGCGATTTATATCCGATTGCTTGTATCTTTCATCCCAAATCTTCCTTTAATTTTTACATATACATATGTGATATCTCGCATTTTTTTATCCTGTCGCGCCGTGCAAAAGCATTTATATTTTTGTGTGTCGAATTTGCCACACAGTGACGAGTCAAATATCTTGAATCGAAGTGACTTTATAAATATACATGTATGTAATCTGAATTACATGATTTTTTGTCGTTGCGATATTCTGAAGTCTAATTTTTATTTTATTTTAATTTCTTGCATTGATATATGCTACGTATGTATCTAAGGCATAATCATATGATTTTATTATGAAGGTACAATACTTTAGGGAGAATCTGCTCTTTATATTACATTGATATATACTCGGCGATAGAATGGACGAGATACTTCTTTTTTATTAGTGACTTTTCCATGTATCTGATATCTTTTCTTAACAGGGAGAATCTATTTTGGTACAAAGCTGTCACACTAGCTGTTACGCGGAGTACGTGACAGATTTCTATACAAACCGCTAGTGTATTCCACTAACTATGCTAATGAAAAAAAAAATGTTTTTTAAACATGAGCCTGCAAATGCATTTTTTCTAGTTTTACTATCAAAAGTTTAGCCATTAGCAGAAACATTACAATACCCAAATGAATTGTCAAACACGCAAGTATTGTTCGACTACTATAGTAAAGTATAAATAATTGGATATGAAACAATTTTAATGTATCAAATAACACTCTCGATATTAAGAGCGCATTAAACTGCTATTATTATTGTTATTTGATATCTATCTTTATATTTTACTATGGTTTATCAGGGTGTTGTAGGTTTTTTGTTAATATCTGCGACTCTTAAAAAGAACGCAATTGTAAAACTGTGTTTATATAACATTTTTTATCATTACAATAAATAGGATACATTTCTAAGATTTGTTGAGACACTTTGCGTGTTTGATCCCTGAAATAAATCGATTATGGTATAATAACGATACGAAACTTTCTCTTGCTTCTTGAAGCTGTCATTAATATGCATGAAAAATTAGCAAATGCGTTACTGCAAAAAATTGTGTTAACATATGATGTTTGTTGATTTGCTGCATCAGTCGTTCCAGATGCAAATTGCACATTTTCAGACTTCCTCGTACAGAAGTCTAATGGCATTTTCACTCTGCGCTACTTTATCGCATGATTTTGTTGATACATTGAACGTATTACATGATAATTTCTTATCATGACAGATCTTGCTTCTTAGATTACACTTCTGACATGTGAACAATAAAAAAGAATATTCTTCGAGAATACATTTTGCATTGATAATGTAATAATTATAGGTCGTAATAATACATCACATTTGAATAAATAATATGTGGAAGTATATAGGCTCTCCCGCTTACATACTTTCACACATTATTTATTTTAAATGTGATATTATTATGAGATGTGCAAAAATTTCATTATTATTTTGACAATTTTTCAAACTGCATCAGCTACGATGCAACTGCATATCTCATGCATTATATGTAACATATATACGTACATATATGTTCTATACTGAATTTTAAGCAGCGTTACGAAATAATTTATATATACATTTTACTTTTAGGAAAGTACATTTATATTAATCTATAAGTTAGAAAACACGTTTATACGCTGCAAAATTGATCAGCGATGGTACACAATCATATTTTTTGACGTTATAATCGATGAATTACATACGTTTGAGTTTAAACAGTTTGTTTTTGTTAGATTTGTTTACCATCTTTATACAATTGTATAAAGGATTGGAATAATTGAAATGTATTGAAATAAGTTAAACAAAAATCATGAAATGTGTGCTTGTAACTACGATGAATAAAGTATATAAATTTTTTTTAAATACAAGTATTACCTAGAACGGAGTACGGCCTTTAAAGTGGACTAGCAACTGCTTGCTAGTCTGATAGAAGATTTGCAAAATGCAAAATTGGAACCAATGGCAGTTGTCAGCTGGTGTCACTACCCCAGTGCCGCAACCACCAATTGGCTATGCTGCACCAGGCGCAGATCCCATGACCCTGATGCAAAGTCATATGCAGTATTATAATCAACCAGTAAGTATGATTTTAAATGAGGATATTACATTCTCTTTATATAAAATTGCACAACAGCCTTTTGATCAAGTTATTGATAAACTGCATATAAATATTATGTATAATACATATATAGTGTGTAAATATATATATATATATATATATATATACAATATATAATATTTATATTGGGATAACAAATGGGCTATGAAAATACAACAATGTTGGTGCCTGTAATAGTAATTTATTTAAAATTAACAGTGAATAGTAATCCGGATGTTTCGGCTTCACTTTGAGCCATCTTTAGTGATATAAAAAGTTAATACAAACTTATGATTAAGTCTCTTTTGGGATTTCGTCGCGGTCAAATTAGATCGTGACGTCAGAGGCGAAAAATGACGCGCTAAGAATTTTTACGTGCCATTTTAAAATAAAAAAAGTTGGATGAAAAAAAAACACTGCTTTAACATACTTATAAAATATTTTGAAAACTATCCTTTTCCCTTGACAGTCGTAATAAACAGTCGTAAAAAAATGTAATACGAAGCCTAGTTACCTATAGACTTATGCGATATCTCTAATATTCCTTTATCCTTTATTGAAAGAAGGAGGAAAGGAGAAAGGATGGACGGAGAAAGAAGTGTGGCTAATAAAAGCAGAACACGTATTATGGAACAGATGGAACTTTTCGGAATGGATTCCGATCGGAATTGTTTAGTTATTTTCTAGATTTCTATTGTTTTCTATAGGTAAAACAGAATAGTTCCGATCGGAATCCATTCCGAAAAGTACCATAATACGTAACCTGGGGACCTATTATGGACTTGTTTGGAATGGATTCCGATCGGAATTGTTCAGTTATTTCCTAGATTTCTATTGTCTTTTCTAGGGAAAACGGAATAATTCCGATCGGAATCCATTCCGAACAAGTCCATAATAGGTCCCCTGGGCACGTATTATGAAACTTTTCGGAATGGATTCCGATCGGAATTGTTCAGTTATTTTTTAGATTTCTATTGTCTTTTCTAGGGAAAACGGAATAATTCCGATCGGAATCCATTCCGAAAAGTTCCATAATACGTGCCCTGGGGACCTATTATGGACTTGTTCGGAATGGATTCCGATCGGAATTGTTCAGTTATTTCCTAGATTTCTATTGTCTTTTCTAGGGAAAACGGAATAATTCCGATCGAAATCCATTCCGAACAAGTCCATAATAGATCCCCTGATCTTTTAACTTGAGGAGAGTGAGGCAGCAGTCGGCTAGAAGCCACTCAATTTGACTAAATGACTAACTTCGTCTCCTTTCTTCTTCAACTTTGTAATTGCGAGAGCGTAGTGGAAGTTAATATGTTACATATATATATATTTTTATTAGGCGCCTAGCGGATATACACCAGAGCAATGGGCAGCTGCACAACAGCAAGGTTGGGCTCAATGGCAACAATGGCAACAACAATATCAACAATGGCAGGCACAATATGGTGACAAGGTATAATATAAAAATATATTGATGTAACTTACTCTTTTAAACATATAAATATAGAATGTATAAAAATAACTATATATAACGATAAATAAGCATAAGTAACATGACATAACATAATGAAATTAATCAAATTTTTGAGAGAAATTGGTATCAATAATTTTTTTTTATCATTGAAGCACTAGCATTAGACCTATCATTTTATTTTGTAAAATAATTATATTATTATATTATCGCAGGAATGTATGTATACATAATGGATAAAAAATATCTTTAAGATATATAGCTTTTTAAAGCTTTTTTGGATTCTTATTATTGAGTAGTATAATGAGATTTTAATCAAAGACATTAATTTATATTTACAAAAAACTTCATACTTTTATATATAAATAATTTTAAATTTTAAATATTAAATTATTTTAGTCAGTATATAATATAATTGTAGTACAAATAAAAGCAATATGTTTGTGATTATTATTAGAAATCTCTTGTAATAGTTTTCTCTATTTTGGTGCAAAATTATATGAAACAAAGAGAAATATATAAATATATCTTTAATCATCTTTTATCTATTTTTTTTTTAAATAATGTTATGTAATGTTGTAAAAGTAAAAATTATATGTATATATCTTAAAAATTGATGTATTCAGAAAATGTTTAATATCTATAGAAACATTAATAGTTTCAATTTATGAATTTCCATTAATAGGAAATTCTTTTCAGTATCAGGAGATGAAGCATTTGTCAGCGCAGGATATGAACTTGACGAGTCAAATGCAAGTGTCATCAAATGTGCAACCACCGCCTCTTCCCAAGGAGGAAACGCGACCTCCTTTGCCCCCCGCTACCACAAATACATATCAATTTACAAACCTGCCACCCCCGCACCAAAACAATCTTCCATTATTCCCCTCGAAAGAATCTGCCAATAAGACGATGTCGCAAGCAAATGTAACAAATTATCCTCCGAATCCACCATTACCTACCACGAGCCAACCACCTTTACCACCTGAAATCGCTGAGAATAGGGAGAATGTCACAGCTGAAAAATCCAATAGTAATGTAATTAGTGAATCCAATAGTGGTAAAAAATTGAACTTAGAAGATGACGAATTGACCGAAACTGAGAAAACATTTGACGCACAGTTCAAACAGTGGGAAGAACAGTTTAATGGCTGGAAGCAGCAAAACGCTAATCATCCAGACAAGGTAAGTACTATTTTCAATATACATAGTTTATTACGAAATATTAAATAAATGTATAATTGAAGAGAGTAATTATTCACATTAGGAGACACATTTTCGATGAGGTTGATTTTGGTGTTTGTTGAAAAAGTAAAGATACCGAATGACTTTTATCTTATTTCGACGATTGTCGACGATGAATAATTTTGCAAATAATTTTGATATATAATTATATTGAAAATCTAATATTTACATTACTATGCTTTTTAATATTTTGAAAAAAATGCATTTTGAAATTTAATTATTAGTCGAAGTAAAATTAATTCTTATTTTTAATATAATATACATCAAGATCAACGTTAAAATAATCGAAAGCATGTATGACTTGACGTCACAAATAATTGAAATTGCACTTTTTATAGAGATTACATCGATATTTCCGTATTTCAGGCCCAGTATAAACATTACGAAGCAAAATGGACATCATGGCGTGAGAAACTTCTCGAACGGCGTGAGCAGATGCGCAAGAAACGCGAGCAACAGAAACAGGCTGCCGCGAAAGCAGAAGCTGAAAAGAACAAGAGCATACCTGGCGATGATAAAATACTAAACATCTTATCTAACACCGACAATCAGCGATTGATCAACAATCTATTGGGTATTGGGAAAACTTTGGGTCTTACAGGGAAGCAAAATATTCCCGCATCTTTATTGCCCCCGCCACCGCCTCCACCGGTGCCGGAAACCACGAATTCTAATAATCAACCTGCCACACAAGGGATGCAGCAAACTCCGTCGCAAGTGAACATGATTAGACCCGCAGCACCAAATTGGTCGAATCAACAACAATGGGGAAATCAACAATATAATCCCAGAATGGAAGCGCCGGGGTACGGTCCAGGAATGTCGACAATGCCTCCGACAATGCTCTCAACACCGGATGTTGGGCCACCTCAAATGGCCTCGTCAAATTTTGCACAACCACAGTTGAATCTGCCAAGTAACATCACACCAAACTTTTCACAACCTCCGCCAAATTTTTCTGGTAATAATCGAATGCAATTGCAAAATGTGAAAGCGCCGGGTCCAGCAAACATGAAAGATTGTCCTCCGTTTGGTTCGGCTAATTCTTCAAGTACGAATGTGCCTTTTATGCATCCAAACGATCGACCACCTCACAATTTTGACGGACAGCCTAACTTTAGAAGAGGCGATCAGGAACGTTTCGGACGAGATAATACTAATCCAAATTTGCACGAACAAGATCAGTTTAGACCTTCTACTGATACTTTTGACAAAGTCGACGCACAACGTTTCAGAAGAGACGATAGAAATTTCAGTGATTTTGGGAATAATCAATTAAATTCGCAGAATAATTTTAATCCAGATAATGATCGATTTGGACCAGCAAATGACCGTTTTGGACCAGGGAATGATCGTTTCAATAGGGAGACCAATCGGTTTGGACCGATGGGAAGTGATAGGTTTGCATCGGGAGGTGATCGATTCGGATCAAACAACGATCGTCCAGGATCTGATCAATTTAACAATGAATGGTTTGGACAGGAGGGTGATCGATTTAAACCTGGAAATGATCGACTCGAGATGGACAAGGATCGCCGTGGACCTGGAAACGATCGATTTCCAGATAATGAGCGACTTGGGTCGGATCGGTTTGTACCAGGTGGACAATTTGTTTCTGGAACTGATCGTTTTGACTCTAAAGATCGTTTCTTCTCTGGTAATGATCGATTTGGTTCTAATAGCGAACATTTTCGTCCGAACGATCGATTTGGTAGAGATAACGCAGATTATTTCGATCCAAAAGATACAACTGATCACAGACGAGACAGTTTCGGTACTAATACTCGAAGTTTCAATAGAAATCCATCATTTAGTCCGCCGAACGAGCTACCGCCAGAACTAAGGAAACTCATGGAAAAGCGAAAAGCAGCAGGGGATGTATTCAGGCCAAGCTTTATTGATTCCGATAAAACCACCAGTGTTGGTTCTCTTAGCGAGAGCTTCAAAAAGATTACCGGTGACTCACCCTTTAGAAGCTCCTTCGATTTTCAAAAGACTCCACCAAATCGTAGTGGATTAATAAGTAGTGGACCATCAAGTTTTCAATCACATCCTTCCGACTTGGGACAAATTTCCACCTCGTCGTATGGACCACGTCGTATGGATCACCTTTTCAACCGCGATAACGAACCTCCTTTCAGAGGACATCCAGACAACTTTGCTAAACACAATCCCATAGATCATAATGAACAAATAGGGAAGAATATGGAAACCAGACCGCATCCCAATCAGTCTCAGCCAACAAATATTCAGTCTCTAGATGCAGTTAAACAATCTGAAAAGATTGAAACTGCTGAGTCCGATTCTTCGCTGCAAACTGGTAATATTGCAGATGCAAAAGATACAGAAGCGATGCAAACGAATGAGGCTAATGATTCTACTAAGCAAAACGACACCGTTACTTTGGATGGCTCGAAGAATAATAATGGGGCAATAGAGGTTATAGTTATTAACGATGATAATCCTTTGAAACAGGATGACAAGCAATCTGATAATCAAATAAAAAACAACACCGAAAAAGTAAATGAATCTAATAACGATAGCATTATTAAACAGCCTGAAAGCTTGCCCTTCATGGGTGAAAATGATTCACGGCCAGTGGATTTGAACATGGAACCACCACCGGAGCTGCCCAATTTGTGTCCTGTTTCTACGGACTCCAGTCAAAATGTGCCGTTGAATCCGAACAAAGATTTTGATAGAAAGGGACCAGCCGATAATCAGTTTGATATGCGTTTTAATAATTTTGGCCCCAAGGGGATGGAATTTAAATCTGGTGTGCCATTTGGACCTCGGGGACCGTCAATGTTTGGCCCTAGAGGTCCTCGCGCGTTTCCAACTGGTCCTCCGTCAGGTCCTCCTTCACTTTTATCGCAAAGTTCTATGGATATACAATTGGGCCCACGAGGTCCCAAAGATGGTCAACTTGGACTTAATGTACCTACTGAAAGTCGATTTAGCCCTAGAAGATTCATTGAAGAGCAATATGGTGATCGAGATCGCAATAATGAGTTATCTGAACCTCCAAATAATGAGAAATTTGATTCACGTGGTCCGATAGACAAGTCAATTGGTCAGTTTGAACCTCGAGCGCCGGTAAATGCAAAGTTCGGCCTGAGAGGACCCATTGATCGACAGATTGGACCAAGGGGACCAATTGATTTACCATTTTTACCGCGAAATCCTGGTCCATTTGGACCCAGAGGCAACAATTTGCAATTTGGCTCTAGAGGAATTAATGATCGTTTGGATTCCCGAATACTTTCCGAAAGACCATTTGGTCCGCGAGGGCCTAATGAAGGATCATATGGTTTTAAAAGTTTTAGTGATGCACTTTTCGGTAAACGTCTTTCAGACTCGCAGTTCGGCGCTATGAAATCTAATAAGTTTGATAAAACGAATGAGGTACCGTTTGATAAGAGACCTCCTTTCGATGACAGTGGATCTTTTGGTTTTTCTGACGAAAGAACTCTTGGTTCTCAAAGATCTAATGAAGGTATGACTGGTCCCCGTGGTTCTAATGAACTTATTTCTCTTAGTTCAAATGATGCTCTGCTTCCACCTAACTCGAAGAATTTCAATGTGAACCGATTTGAATCCCGAGATTCTAACAGTGGACCTTTCGGATCGTCGGACTTCAAAGCGAAAGGTCCGATGACTGATTCAACTAATGTGAATTTTCCACCTCCAAGCGATTCTTTGCTCAATCGCAGCGATTACATACGTAGAAACCCCTGTATCAGAAAAGAACAGTTTGAAGATAATATTTTTGCTAAGAGGGCCAGATATGAAAACCCAAAACCGGGTGAAGAATTCAATAGAAGTTGTCTGGACAAAAATCTCGACATAGAAATGCGGAAAGGTAACACCAGTGAGTATGTTAGACGTATACCTGATCCTAATAAAAAAGAATTAGATACTGCACCTCGTCCGGGATACGGACCGAACGACACTTGGAAGGATAAGTTCGGCAACATTCAGAAGTCCGATGCAGAGCAACACAATATAATCGACAGAAACGTTCCAAATAAGTTCGACGAGAGATCGAGGATCGAACCAAAGGTGAGTGATTACAAGTCGCGATATGGTGAATCCCCGACTGGACCCGATTTTCAATCGAAGCATGCCTCTAATTTATTCATGAAACGATCTCCATTAAAGGGTGGTCAAGAATTTTGCGTACAGAGGCAATTTAATTATAATCACGGCGAAGGTGATAAGAAATTCGTTGAATCGCTTCTCTTCACTCCGACGAAGGTGATTGATTACGGGCACGTATCTCGTCCTTTGACTATGGATCAGCATCTGTCATCGGCCCAGTCCTTTGATTACGGTCATGGGAATTTAAAACCAGCAGTTAATCGCGAACAGCAACAGCAGCATTATCCGAAGAGAGATTTTAGAAACTGGGTGGAGAATGAGCAGAATCTGAGGGAATATACTGAAAAGATGAGCAACTATGAAAATACCAAAGGACATAAACCGAGGAATTACGCGATGAATTACGAGATGCGCAAATCTGTGGATTATAATAAACGAAAGGAACATGATTGGCAATCGAATAAGAAAACCGACGAGGAGAAGAACGGTGATCGTAAAGAGAGAGGATATAATCCTGAATCAGAATCTCGAATTTTTGAACGAAATGATAATGATCAGAGCGACCGATATCAAAATGATAGAAATATTCACAAAGGTAATTTTAAAATAAATATTTATTTCAGGAATATATATATATAATACATTTTGTTTCAAGTAACAATAGAATCTTAGATAATCAGAATTTTTAAATAAATTGTAAAAAATTTTTACTCTAAATCTGAATCAGTAAATAGTCACTGATTCACTGATTTAGATTTAGAGAGATACTATTTTATTAATTAGTTTATAATTAGTTATATAAATATATAAACTAATTATTTGTTAACTAATGCTAATTTTGCTATTTGGCAATACTGGAATAATTTTATTCTTAATATTGATTATATATTTACTTTAATATCACAGTCTTCATGATAAATATGTTTGCGCAGTAATATACAGTTTTACTTTCTCATTAAACACATGAAAAATAATCTAAATAGCGAATCGACAAATTACAGTCAAATATTTTCTTTGATCTGACCTCGCATCTAAAAAAAAAAAATCAACTTTCTGCTTGTTGTTTAAATATTTTTGTGCATTCTTTATTCATGAAAATGGGCCCAGAATCATCAAAGATGTTTTTAAAACGTTTGGTCGAAGTTTATTAATTTATTTTATTAATTGTAATTGATAAAAGAATGTCATTTACAACCATAAAAGTGAAGTGTAGAATACGCTTATAAAGTTTAGAGTGCTGATTTCGTTTCAACACGTACATAAATTGTACAATGTAATTGTACATTGAAACATTCAGGTGAACAGTTTATACTAAGTATTTTATTTTATCCATTATCTTTCTATATCTTTCAGATATAGAACGGATTCAAGAGACACGTGATAGTTTCCGAAGGGAAATGAATAAAGACAATGACAAAGATGATAATAGGTATTGTAGAAATATTTTATTTACCTTTTTGTAATATAAAAGTAGCTAATGATGTTATGTAAAATGAAGTTTGCGGCATATATGTGTTCTAAATGTATATGGCATTTTCTTCAGATTGAAAGGAAATGTTAACTGGCAGGAGAATTCAAACAAAAACGTCGTAGATACAAAACTACAAGAGATCAGGTATGTTACTTTTTGAGTCTGCAAAAGCTTTAATCTACATTTAATCTAATACTCTAATACGGAGAAAAAAGGGCAGTAAAGGATATTAAACAGAATTTAATTCTTAAAAATGTAATAATTTTAGTAAAAACAAAGCTTTCTCTCTATGAGGAAGCAATATAATAATTTTAGTAAATATATTTTCATAAAAGGAGATAAAGACAATGAGAGAGGGGAGGGGATACCTTCGATTAAATTTTATGTACAAAGTATTTATTAAATTATATGTCTATTGTTACGGATAAATTTAAATTACTAATCAAGAATTAATTCAGGAATAAACAGGTTTGATATCGTGCCAAATATAAAAAGAAAAAAATACAAAATTTAAAAAAATAATACTATTTTTAACGATATTTTTTAGGAAATAATTTTTTTTACATATTTTTTGCTGGGGTAACTTTACTGATATTATTGGTAAATGGTCACCAATCATTTTATTAATAATATTGATAAATTATTAATATTATTGGTAAAATAATTGGTAAAAAAATCATACACCAATTGGTATTATAATCATTGATAACTAATTGATTACCAATGATTGATAAAATAATCATTTTGACTTTAAGTTAATGTCCTAGTTTGGCTATGGTTATCTTTAGATAATCATGACAACTGCGTCTGACAGTTTAATATCTACATGTAAAAAAGATAAAATTAAAAACTAAATACAACGGATTGTAAAATAAAACATTAATTAGTAAAATTATAGTTTGGGCTTTTGTAATTAATGTGTTAGTGCACGTTTTTAGAGCACAATACATAAATATATTTAGTTAGGATATATTTAGATTGTGACCTGAATCCCAGCAAAAAAATATGTCCAGAAACGTGCCTTATGGAAATATAGGTATTAAGGCATTTACGCCTTTTCTTAGAGGAAACGACAAAGGGAATAATAATGCAAAATAATGCAATATATTAAAAAAGAGTATTCAAACGTCACAAGAAAAGTTGATGAATGTTATATTGAAAATTAATAAATTTTATATAGGACAAATATGTATTTGTTACACATTATCTGTTATTATACAACATAACAGAGAAATTAGTCCTAACGTGAAGTTTTATTCTATACTACTATGGAAATTATTCCCATAGAACAAAAATTTTTCTCCATAAATCCCAAATTCCAATTTTTTACATGGCACCTTGAACTGTCTCCACTTGTTAGTGGTATTTTTATTTGTTACATTTACAATAGGATTACTGAAAGTAACACAAAAATTTATGAAGATGTGTTATGATCATTTTTAGTAGATCTTTTCTTTCAATTATACTTCGATAATGTTGGCGAAATTTGATGGTTTTATTAATTATATTTTATCATGTAAATATTGCGCATATGCAGTTGTGCATTTGCTGCAACATGATTTATGCTATATTTGTCGAAGTTTGAAAAAGAGATTTATAGAATTTTTAAGATGCCATGAGATTTATGAGCTATTTTATGTTCTATGATGTTTTTACAATTTTTTGAGACAGATATCTACATATCTGGGCTTGAGTAACCAAATAATAATTATTTCATGTAATTTTTCGGATATCCGAATGTCAATAAAATACTGACATAGCAGATATATCAAATTTAATATATCTGTGTTACAGTGAGTCTGTTTAATATATTAATTACGCATAGGTATCAAATACTATGCATATACTCAACAAAATTTACCATATAAGTCTATCGGTTATTTTTCATAATTTTTAGTATACGCCCTTTAATTAAATACTATATATAAAATATAGTTTGATGAATGCTGTTCTGCATGTGTAAAAGTCTTCTCCGTTTGGCGGAGCTATAAGAAACGCTTCTGTAAAAATGAATTTACTTTAAACAAATATTTGTGCCAAATTTTTATTAATGCTCTTAACAAAATACATGCAATATGTATTTATACATATTATTACACACATTTTATTCTCTACGATTTTACTGCAAGATGGTTATAATTCTACGTCTATAACTCTAATATTGATCACAATAAATTTTTCTATTTTTATCTCTAATAAATAGAATTTCTTACGGTATAGCACTGATCTGTTAAAAATGTATTTGAAAATGTATTACTCTCTAGACATAAAGAGAGGATACGCATGTTGTTTTACTACTTATAATGGATACTACTTATAATGGATATCTTATATCCGACGCACAGAGTTTTTTTATAATATATAAATGATATTTATAACAAGTTTTTATCGTTGCTCTCATTAAAATGTTCATAATATGTCATTTCATTGTACCTGACAAATATCTCTCATTTTATTTATTTACTGTAAGATATTTGTTATTTTACTTACAGTATATCGAGAGATCTGTTCACAATAAGGTTCTCACATTTTATGTCTGACAAATCGAATTTTTTTCGATAAATGATATTTGTACTGAATTTTTATTACTGTTCATATATGATATGATATACAGTAGACATTTTACATATGGTATCGATATGTTTATATGGAATAATTTTCTTTTAAAATGTTCGATACACTCGTGGATACACACTTTTTAAAGCTAATAGTACAATTACATATGAATATTTAACGAAGGATGCGCTTGTTGCGAAATACTTTTTTCAAGTTGTCATTTACATGCATATGCAACTGCATAATTACTAAGAAGAATTTCTACAATACATGTATATTTATTTGCATTTACTTGTGCTGCGCTTGTTATCACAAATATTACTATACTTTTATTATAAGATTATTTATAAGATTGATTAGAGAATCCATTCGTTTTGTTTATTAGCACAGAAACAAAAAACGAGTGATTTTTTTCGATCAATCGGTAATGTAATTATTTATAAGTGTACGGTAACGTTTTTCTTATTTTATTAAGAGACAAATGTATGTTACAGCCTTTCCCTAGACACAAAGAAAAATGTTGCGGAATCAACTACGACAACCTTGGAATTGGCAAAAATGCCAAATTACACCATGGTCGATGACCTATTGTGCCCACCGGGTCGCCAGAACAGACCACCAAAAATAGCTATCATCCTCAGAGGACCACCGGGCAGCGGCAAGTCTTTTGTGGCTAAACTTATTAAGGTACGTTATACTAAAGGCTTAAATATATTATTACGTGTATTAACAAACATTAGTAAATTATTATGTGTGAAATATAAATATTAATTAATATATTACGAAAAAGACTCTATTTTTATATTCGACAACGTTTGGCTAATATCGTGACAATTCGACCATTTGGTTTTGGTCAGATTAATCGTCAAGACTTTTTTGACCATGGATTTTGGTCGTTTCTAAATGAGATGCTTATATGTAAGTATCAAAGATTAAATCAATTTAGAAACGACCAAAACCCATGGTCGAAAATAAAAATAGAGTCTTTCTCGTTTATTAATTATTGGCGAAACAAATACATATACTTTTCTGTTATTAATATATTACTTTGAATGATACATATTATATACTTTGAATAATTAGTTCAATTGCATCATGTACATTCTACAAATGTATGAAGATTCATCTCGTTTATTATACTATTTTCTTTATTTTCTTGCTGTGCAGGATAAAGAGGTCGAGCAAGGTGGCTCTCCGCCAAGAATACTGAGTTTAGATGATTACTTCCTCGTAGAAAAGGAAATAGAGACTAAGGATGATAATGGAAAGAAAGTCACAGTTAAGGTATAATACTCATGTTCCTGATATAAAACAAGCTTTAATTGACCGTTACTTTTATTTAGAAATAACATGATAGCAATTTGGTTATGTCAAATTTGTAATGATAATAACATTCAATATCTAAGCGAACTTTTATTATTAAGAAGTAACAATTTGTCTTTATAATTTATGTGAAAATTAAAATTTATTCATGTAAAATATTTTACAATTTTATAGATTCAAAGCAATTGTGAATGCTTTCCTTTATTTTAGTTCTGATTTATAGTTTTGTTGGAATCAATATTATTATACAGATTCTACTAAATTATTATTTAAATATTAGATTTGATGTCTTTCTGGCTTTTTTGTTTCAAATAAAATTAATGATTTGCGTTTTTTCAAAAAAAATTTAGAATTCTTTGTAGATGAAAAATGTGTAGTTATTTAATATATCTAATTGTTATTTCTGATTAATAAAAGTTTGAAGTGTAATTTTTCTGTTTTATCCGAATAAAATATTCTTTTGGATATTTTTATATATTATTTAAATACATTCTTACGAATTTTTGTAATAGGAAATGGTATACGAATACGAAGAGGCTGTGGAGCAGAGTTACATAACATCTCTCGTTAAAGCTTTCAAGAAAAATATAACCGATGGATTCTTTAATTTTATCATATTGGACTGCATTAACGAGAAGATTTCGGATTATGAAGAGATGTGGAGTTTCGCAAAAACAAAAGGTTTTAAAGTAAGTTATTGATTCATTTTATATATTTAATTTAATAATAATTAATTTAATTATACATAGTTTTCTAAGATTATTATTGTGGATATCTTTCTTGTTGTAGTTTTTTTTATTTTGAATAAATCATTTCACAATAAATATTTAAAAAATTGCCTGTATCAATAAAAATCTCAAATCTCCACGAGCATATAATATTTTAAGAAGAATTAATATACAAAAAATTTTTTAAACACATTGATATACTGATTTTAATCTTATCACTACTTGCGATATATATTACAAGTATGGTACTAATAGTTTTTGCTAACAACATATGGTATTATTAAAGGTATACATATGCGAGATGGAGATGGATCTGCAGATATGCTTGAAGAGAAATATTCACAACCGTACTGAGGAAGAAATTAATCGGATTATAGATTACTTTGAACCAACGCCCAGCTATCATCAGAAGCTAGATGTAAACTCAGTGCTGCAAGATCAGGCAATAGAAGAGGTAATTTTATTAATTTTTCTTAAAGGAAGCGAATGTTTGTACATACTTTGTGACAAAAAGATTGGTCCGTTGTCAATGTCTAAACATTTTTCATAAGTTTGCAATTTATAATTTGAGCTTCATAATACATGAATTGATATAAATTAACGATACTGCAAGGTATGCATTCTTTCGTCATAATATATATATATATATATATATATATATATATATATATATATATATATATATATATCGTAAGATGTATTTGTAATCACAAATATCTTTATTCAAGGTGGATATGGAGGATAGTCAAGAGACGCAGGAGCAATCTACCGCACAAACTGAAGATAGTCAAGATAGCCAGGAAGATGCTCAAGATACAATTGTAATTAAATGAGCTTAAGATCTGCTTGCTTTTTTTTACATGTTATTCTGTGATTTTCCTTTATGGTTTTTTTTAAATATGTGTTCTTGTTTTTTAGGGTGTTAGTAAGTGGGAGAGAATGGAAGCTGAAGATAAACTAGGTTAATCAATTTACATTAATTTATACTGACAGATTAGTATACGTTTATATTCTACGCATATTTTCTATATTTAGCGTAAATTATCTGTAAGAATAATTATATATATATTTTTTTAACAAATCAAATCAAGGCCAATATGAGTTTGTAAGCGTAAATGTTGGTGCACAACAAAAAGTAAGCTTATGTTTGGTCATTAGACCCTTTGTTTTAGCTGAATTTTTTGCATGGTTTATCTGTTCTTTTTTTCTTTTCATATTGGAAAGAAAAGGAGAAAAGTTGAACTGTGTAAGAAGTTCAGCTAAAATGAACAGGCCTATTGACTGAAGAGTATCTGAATAGAGATGGAAATTAGTTCTAGTTGAAAAATATTAGAAATGTATAAGAAATTCAACTAGAAGGAATTAGAATATAATTATATTACCGCAGGAACATTTGTGCTTGTAAACTCATACTGACTGTTACAGTTTTCTATGACTAATTATACATTATTTATTTTATCCATTTATTTTAATTTTCTTCGTAATGTAATAATATAGATCGATTGGACGGTTTGGCAAGAAGAAAGAACGAAGCAAAACCGCAAACTATGGAAGATTTCTTACAAGTTCCTGATTACTACAATATGGAAGATACTTCTGGTAAAAAACGAGTACGTATCATACTATGTTAAGACAATGTTAAATTATAATATCTTTTGATCACAGCTTGTTTAGCTAATTTGAAGAAAATTTTATCTTGGCAAAATAGGAAAATTTATTTGTTTACTGTAGTTTTTCACAATTTTTAATATTGTATATATTCGCAACAAAGTATAAATTAAAATTTTGTTAATATCTATTTGAAACTAATTTAATTTTTTATTTTTAATGTTTATGCAAATTTTTATTTTTGATATCAGTCCAATATAACTGCAGTGAAAGCTTTAAATATAGTCTTTTGATAAATACAGGACTCAAAAAGAAGATTATTCCCTTGCTTTTTTTACAGGTACGTTGGGCCGATCTAGAAGAGCGTAAAGAGCAGGAAAAGATGCGCGCTGTCGGCTTTGTTGTTGGGCATACTAACTGGGATCGAATGATGGATCCTACGAAAGGTGGAAGCGCCTTAACACGCACAAAGTACATATGATTCAAATATACATACAAATTTACTTTTAAAACATGTAATCAACGATAAGAATAAAATTAGACATAGATTTTATTATTTGCTTTTTTTTACGAGTTCCTTTTTTAGGCTTTTATTTTCTTTTTTAAATTTAGATGTTGATATACTTATACATGTATATACGTGTATATATACATATATTAGATCAAAATCTAAATTTATATTCATGTTGCTGTACTTTGTACTATTATTATTCAAAATATTGTTGATTATATTTGTACAAAGTATAATAGGATAATTATATGCAAAGCACTATGTTCTCGTAATTATGATATTTATGTATATGTACAATACATAATGTATAAATTATAACTCTTTCATGATTTATAACATTTTTACAATATTTTATTTATATTTATTCATAATATAATACATTTAATATAATATAATATAATACACTTAACAAAAAGTAATAGAAAAGAAAATTAAACAAACCAGCTAGTTACAGTAGATTTTCCTAGTAATAAATAAAATTATATACTTTATATTGCGTTGTATTCTCATTGTACAAAATACGTAATCATTATTTACATGATAATTATTATTACAGGTTTTTTACGCTGTCATAGAAAGATTGATAGTTTAACCTGAGCATTAAAAATGAAGTGCAACATTCAACTGATTGGTACATCTTATTGTTTTATGTTTAAAGTACTACAGTATGTAAAAAAAAATAGTTTTAAATGAGTATAAATTCATAACTGTTTAGGTAGAATTTAAGATTATAGAATCGTTATACGACAGTTATAAAAATAAATAAGAAAAATAACATGATAAATTTTAGATATAAGGGTAATAAGTTTTGTATATAAAATTATGTACTTGTATCGTAAAAATAAGATTGTACATATAAGAAAAAAGTGTATGTAATAGAAAATATTTATCTGGATATATACTGGATAAATATATATATATATATATATATATATATATATATATATATACACATATATATGCTCAGATAAATACATATAATTAATATAATAAAATATACGTTCACTTTAACTATAATAACATTTTCTATTTGATTTTCTCTTTCTGATTTTCTAATATTATCGATTTCTCGTCGATTTTTAGACTGTAGTTTTGCCGACAATGTAAACAAAGGAAAGGAAATAAATTCAAAATTTATAGGACTTGGAATTTTTATTTGTACCATCTTTTTTTCGCAATCATAATCAATAGTATAATCAAAAGAGGTTGCATCAAATAAAATTTTATGAATTACTAAATATTTCAGATTTTTTTTTAATTTACACATGTAAGATAAGAATTTTTTTATTACAATTTTACAACTTGCAACTTCTACAAAATGTGTATGAAATAACTATACATATAACTTTGGAAAATTGATATCAACTAAAATACATAAGAAACTAAATCTTGTTCTTTGAGAAAGTGACGATAATTATATTTTGTTCATAAGAAAACATGCATATATTACACACACAAGATTAACATCGATTTGCACGGGATGTACTATATATACAGATATGGATAAGTTTTCTCGATTAAAATTATATTGAATACTTTATTTTACATATATTTTATGCCACATTATTTGAGCAAGGTCTTTCGATTGTGTAGAGAACTAATAAATGCAGTTTTTGAAAACGATTAATTAATTTTAACACATCTGTTATTCTATTATCTTGTAGCAATTCGTCGAAATTGTTTGGTTATTAATTTAAAAATTGTTGACTGATCAATTATGATGGAAATCTAAAAGAACTTTCAATACATGTACAATGGCTTATTTAATAAAAAAATTATTCTGCCTTCTCTATTTATGAGAAAATATACAGGAAATTCCAGTGTTTATAAATAAAATATATTAACATTCTTAATTTATCCATGATATCAATATTTAACAATGTGAAATCTGTTTTTTTGTTTTTCTATTATAATTGATCATCTTTTCTTAATATGTTCGCTACGTTTTGCTTCCAGAAAGTAAAAGAAATCATGTTGCACTTTAAATAATTCGATTGTAATATAATACATGTATTTTATTATATACAAAGGAATTTGTTACATAAAATTCTCATCGTCATACATGTAAGGTGTGTGATAGCGAACTTGTCAAGATATTTTTCGATTAACCCTTAACCCGATTGCCCTAGGATTTTTTCACCTAAACTTTTACGGCAAACTGATTGCTCCTTCAATGTTGCACATGTATGTTCATCTGTTGTAATAAATTAACAATTGACAGTAACAAAGTAATGCACTTGGCACAACGGCCTTTCAAAAATATAGGTATTAGATATGTAGAACAATAATAGATGTTGTATAAGAAAATATATTTCTTATATATATATATAAAATCAAATTGAATATTATATAATGAAAAATATCTGCTGAATTTTACTACATAAATAATATTTTTTATGCAACACGTGCATGGAAAGTGCCCCATTACGCACGCTACGCGTGCGTGATAGACCACTTTCCAGGCACTTGCAACATAAAATAGGGTGTGTAAGCCGTGCGTAAAGATGAAAATTCCCGGGTGCGGTTACCGCACTCGCCTACGGCACTTGTTACACAAATAACTATTATATGGGACATATATTATTTCCTCTTTCTACATAAAAAGCGAGTATATTTTTTATATGTCAATATAAAAAATATTTTTACACAAAATCAAAAATATATTTAATACAACATAAATTATTTTCTAAGGTATATTTTCGAATGGATACACTATAAGCGCCAAGTACACGCGCAGCGCAAGACCGTCGTGACTCTTTTACGCGAACGCACGAGTTGCAAGTACCCGAGATTTTGAGATCTCAATAACGAGTGAACGGATCAAGATCTAAGTAGGTTGTAGCTTGATAGACAGCTTGATTTATAAATCGAATTCATATTTAATATTTTTGTATTCTCATATGGCATTACCACTTCTAATAATTCCATAATTAGAATGTTTTTAGAGAAAGATGGTTTTGGCAAGATTATATACTAATTATACAATTATTATAAATATACATAATTTTGTGCAAACATTGAGCAGTTACAAAATTACGCACGTTATTCAAACGTTATTGCATGTACTCTTATATTCTCTTGATGAAAAATATAAGTCAAGAATGCAATAGTAATTTTTCGAGTTAAGGGTTAATACTTTTAATGCGAATTTTTTTTAGAAAATTTAATGGAAACTAATATATATATTAAGAATTAATAATTGTAACATAAATGTACAATTTTGCGAATATAAATAACTCGTAAAGCATCATCTCCTGATTAATTTGAATTGAAAATTAACACATATTACGAATTTATAATTCTGTAATTGGAGATCATCGGATTGTTGATTACTTAAATAATTATATATTCTTAGACCTTCATTATACTCAACAATCCTACATACAAATTTTTGTTTTATTTACACTAAACGTAAAGTCAATCTAGCGTTGAGCTGAAAAATTTGTTTCACAGAATATCGCACTTTTCCTGCAATATATTATATTATATTGAATGTTAAAAAACTAATAAACATTCCCGGTTAACATACAAACATTTTTCGGTTCTCACATAAATAAAGAGTTATCTATCGCGTTTTCAGCTTCTTCACTTCATTCCGTATAATTCTTAACGCAAATTTAACATACTTATGGTCCATCCTGTATACAATCTACATATGCATGTACGCGTAGCTCAGCGTGTGTGTGTGTGTGTATATGTTTTGTTCGTATAACTTTATGAACAAAACTTGGATTCTTTCGCTTCTAACAACTTCGTAAAGCTACAGATAACAACAGTAAGAGATAAATAATCGTTATAATAGATGTGTGTATACACGACATCAATAACGAAATTAACGACAAGCGCAGCGAAACGATCTGCGAGACGGTACACACATGCACATTTATATATGTATACTTATATACGTATATACACAGGCGCATATACACACAGTATGTATTTTATATATATATATACAGACACGTACATATACACATATATAAATAAAACACATACACTGTTATATATACATATAACAATAATTCCTAATTCAATGAATATTAAGTATTCGCTTAAACGAATCAGCGTGCTCTTTATATATGTACATACGAAAATCGCGAAATTTCGCATCGCGACTATATGGCCTTCAACGTATAGCTTATTGTCGAAGCTCAGTTTGCAATAACGACGTGGCTAAATTTTAAAGATTAATATGTATTTCGTTTTTCGTTCCGTTTCGTATCTCGATGACGGGTAAACTCTAGAATAAGATTGCAGATCGACAAAAATGAAAATGAAAGAAAAATCTTTTAACAAGTATTGTGTGCAACGTGTGAGCACTATGAATAATTTTTAGAGCAGAGTATCAGTGACTCGCAATAAGAATAAGTAATGTCAACTCTATTTTGAAATGGAAGAAATTAAACAGCCTGTTATTGATGACAAAAATAAAAATAAAAATTGACTCCACCTCTCTCTAATCTTTCTCTAATATTTTAAGCAATAGAATTAGCATTTTATTTCTAAAATATCGGCATGATTAGAAAAGTGAAAAAGCATAAAATAGAACAAATTTCGATATTGCACAATCGAAATTTATTTAAGCCGCTTAATGTCGAACTTGATTCAGGAGTTACTCGCCGTCAAGTCGTCTAAACATATACAATATACATGCAAAATGAAGAGAATGATCATTGCATGCTAACAATAAGTGAAAGAGACGACAAAAAAGAATAATCTCAAGCGGCAGAGAAAATGCCAAAAGGTCTAGTCTTTCTTTTTTCGTCTCAATAAATTCATAAGCAATACTACTACTACTATCTAGGCAATCACGGATACATCTCTCTCTCTCTCGATATGCCAAGGTATGTTCAGAAGGGAGATATTTTATTAATATAAATATATCTTTGTATTTGCATATGGACTAACAAATATCCAAAACTACTGAAATAACTACCTGCAACACTTTGCAATAAATTGCAGACAATAATCGTTATAACAAGCTACCCGTTTTGAAACATAGCTTTAATTGTCTTATGATGTAAGTATACCTATAGACTCACAAAACACAGCAGTCTTATGAATCTATAAGTCATTACTGTTGACCATTTATTACTAACAATACTTGACGTTATATCATTTACGCATAATTGCTCCGAAAAGTCATCATTATAATGTATTTTTAAGTCATATGTGAATCGATTTCTTGCTCATCAATTATTGCCACCAATAATCGATAGATGCACAGCTGGCAATAATTGTAAACAGTTGTTATTTTGTAGAGTGTACCTTGACGCATTGTACTTTGTGAAATTTGTTCAATTTAAAAGGACAAAAATATTTGATTTGATTGCACACTGTAAGATGAGATAATTACCTGTAAAATAAGCATATTTATTGTTAATATGTAGAATTTTTAAACCAATTCATTTATAGATTACTTAATTAACAATAAAAATTACGTTGTTTTACTTATTATCTGTTCTGCCCAACTTACGTAATCTTAATATTTTCTTTTTTATAAATAGCATCATTTTTCTTTTCAATTGTACAACAGGATAAATATTACTAGTCCAGATCTCATAAGATCTAAATTCGATGTGGAAAAAATGTCAAATAATTTTCAGAAATTAAATACATAAGGAAATGCAAAATATTTCTATATACAACCAAATAGAATATTTTCGTTCTCTTATAATGTTTGGCCAAATCTCACATTGTTCTTCGCATAGTTTTGCTAAAGAGAATGATATGCGGAGACACATTTATGACATATAACACAGTGTTTAGTACGTATATGTAGAAAGAGAGTCGCTAAATGGCAGTAGGGAATAAAACAAACTAATACACCGCTGTTTTTTCCCTCTTCAGGCACCAGAGAAGCCATACACCTCCAACACTCTGATCTCGAAGTCACCACTAGCACAGAGGGGTGGATTGTTAAAGGTCGAACACCGATCCGTCTTGCCGAATCTTATATTCTCGTCCATCCAGATCGCCTGACCGTCCCTAAAGTTAAATGGTAAATCAACAAATTACTGTATTACTGCGTTTCCCGAGTCACTACATAGCGTTACACTGTAGTTTATAATTAATGTAAATCATTCCGCACAAAATATGTTACTATTTGATCCGAAACAAAAAGATATCAAAGCTTTCTCTTTCCATATTCTTCACTTTTTGCCAGTTTTTGCGCAATTTTTAAGCAATTTATCAGCACTAATTTACATCAAAACTTACCCGCCACCGATGGTTATCATCTTCGAATCAGCAGCCATAAACAGCTCGGCTGAATGATGTACTCGTGAGTCATTGTGCGATGAATCCATGCCTATCCAAGGATACTTGGCTCGTTCAGGATACAAACTGAACAGGAATGTCTCACCGGTACCAAAGTATGCTTGTCTTTGACCCTTATCGTCCTTTAAATTACGCTCGCACCATCTAGTAGAACAGTAAGCTCCAAATACCTGAAAAGCGCCGTAAAAATGATCAAATAAAGTAAAAAAATAAAACATGTAAATTCTCGACATCTTAAATATATAAATTGTATTAAAAAACCGAATCACACACAATAGCTTTCGGATCAGCTTATCGATATTATATGAATCTATTTTCTGTTGCTGAACTGGCTGCACTAGTTCAGAGTTTATCTCTTTCCTTTCAATGTGGAGTAAAAAAGATAAACTCTGAACTAGCGCAGCCAGTTCAGCAATAGAAAACAGACTCAATATGTTATAGAAATTATTTTGTATAATTTTTTTAATGCGTGCTAATGAAAAATGTGAATAACGGAACTTTCGAAAACATGCAAAAAAACGTAGCACATTTACGTGTAAAATAATATCATAAAATATCATTTGTTAATGCATCAAAAAGATAAATATTTATTAATGATATTCACCTCATTATTACAGGTTTTTATCATCAGAAGGGTCGGTTCATGTTGCTCAACTCGGACATAGAACGTTGTCAAGGAACATCCATGTTCTTCGGTCGTGTACAACAAGATAGGCTGGTACATCGTGATCCTCATCGGTAGCCATGACCATAGGGTAAATAACTGGTAAATAAACAAATTAAACTAATTAATTAGACGTAAAAGATGATTTTTATAGTTGTACAATTGTACAAACATTAGCTTCTAATGGCTCACTAATAATTTAAGAGGAGCAACTAAATCACGATAAAACATGCGCTTTACTGATAAATTAAATTGATTATATCAAATATTTATGGAAAAATACAATAACTGATATGTTAATAAAGATTGAGATTTTTATACATTCTTGGTGACAAAAATTCACCGTTTGTTTGATGCATTTCTCCAATGAGTAATCAGTGAAAAACATAAAAAATTATCTTTATTAAATTAAAAACATTTTTTTGCGAAAATCTTATTTTTCCTTGGTCTTTCAACATTTTACTATTCTCTTTTACATTTACTGTGTTTTTCCATAATAAAGCAAAAAAATGTCGAAATTTTCTTATTGGCAATCCTTTGTTTTCTAGATCATAGTATTAACGAAAGATATAAATATATGTGTAATCTAATTGAATATAACAGATATTTCTGAAACATCAACTACATTGCAAAAATAATTTAACTCTTGCTTTTACTAAAACAATTTAATATCAGCTCGTTATTTTCTTATGCGTACATTAATTAACGTAATAGCAATGTGCTAACTCGTAATTATTCTAACATCAAGAAGTACTCTCTCATAATCATCTACATTCACATATACACATATACGTATATCTATATAAAAAAATATAGGACAAAAAATAATTAAAACATTTTCTATTTATAATATCGCAAACATTTTCTTATAAAGAAACATCAATTCTAACAACAAAATGTGTTTTTATCTCGTTTATGTGAGATATTAACAAAACACGGAGGAACAACGCTGGCGAAAATAAACATCCGTATCTTTTGCAAAAATCAGTGCAATATATCATTCGTCATGCAACAGTCAGGATAGCATCAATCGGTTAGAGATAAAAATACAAATGAATGTTATCGAGACGTCAACATGGATTTTTGCGCTAGCGATGATAAATGTATTCTTTTTCGGCTGCATGTTCTGTACTTTTTTTTCCTAATTTTCCTCTCTTTCACTCTTTCTTCCTCCAATATAAGGAAACTTTTAACGAAGACATTTAATTTCAAATATCATCTGTTTTATTTATTCACAACTGAATCCATTCCCATTTCGAACGGTACCTCAACACGTAGATTTCGAGATTTCTTAGCGCAAACCTTCTCCGATCATATATTCACCCTATCTCAAAATAACTATAAGGATTACATAATCCCTCTATAATCATACAACAAAATACTTTGATCTTTGAAACATTCTGCATGTGTAGAGGATCCGGCAGTGGAATCTGACGATATTTTCGAGCTTGTTGTAAAGGAATGACAAGATTTAAAGCAATAAATACAATAAAATAATAAAAATATTTTAACTTTATATTTAACAATTCCTAGCAGTCTTTCGTGATAATTTTTCTTTACTGTATTTAATACATTTTTATTTCATTCTTGTATTTGCTGCTACATGTTATTTATTTTTCAGTTGAAGAATATTTTGAGGTCTTATTTTAAACATCTTTATTAAGCCTCATTCACGGCAGCAAATTCAAGAATTAAATTCAAGAATCAAAGTCAATATATTTATTGAACAGAGTAATGAAAAAAATTTTTTTGAAAGAATGCTATAGAAGTTGTTAGATAGAGGTGGTCATTTATAAGATGTTAATTTGTACTCAACTAATTGTAAATAAATGTTAATGTTGAAATATTATTCTCGTATTTTATTTATTGCTTTAGATCCTGCCATTACAACGAAAATAAATCATCAGATCCTACTGCACATACCTTTAGGCGATTGCATGTACATCAACGACGACAATATACACATGCCACAGAATAAAGACCTATACGACTAATGACGGAGCTTTTGAATCTTAACTCAGTCGAATGAAAGGACGGCCGTGAGTACTTACATCAGGCATATCTAGGATCTGGGAGCATATACTTTGTATGGGATAAACGCCCATTGATAGGGCGCGTGGTCCAGGACTGTGTGCGCCCTACACACCCGGTACCATTTAATCCGTCATTCCAGTGAAGGCAGCACAACACAAGACAGCACAAACACGTCAGTTACATCGATGTACAGTGCTGGGCACTAATGGTACCAATGCGAACTTGGCATTTGCCCACTGCACAAACGTTCCAAGGAGATTGGATACTTTTTTTTTGTAACGTAAAGTTACACAAAAGAATATGGGGTATAAATACTACTACGCGTTTATACTTGATACGGATAGCCGCACAGAATTTCATATTTACCATCTTGGGACGTTTTAGAATGGTGTAAGATCCCTAATCTTTCACTAAAATCACATTATGACATCAGCATTACGACATCGGAAGAGAAAAATCACGTAAATGTTTTTCTTGCACTATACATCGAAATAAATCAGGTTTCTTTGCATGCTACAACTTGTATTCGATAGAATTTACATTTATGAAATGTGCCGAAGACTGTTCTTCCGACCCATGGATTAGCAAAGAATTAATCAATAAACTTTGATCAATTGTTACAATGACCATTTTTGCGCGGTTGATACGAATTTTTAATGCATTAAATTTGAATGCAGGATCTTTTGACAATGCTAAGAAACTTGTGATTGTCTAAGAGAGCAGAATATTATATCTCAAAGTCTGCAATGAAAGTTCCTACGTTCAAATACTTTTCCCTCTGTAACCTGCTCGTTTATATCTTCCTCTTCTAATCACTTTATTTCATTACCTGGTGACGATATTAGCGAATAACGAATACAGATTCCCAATATATATTCGTTATAATAAAAATTATTCGCGAATATGATATAAATATTAAATATATTATACATATATATATAATTATATATAAAATAGTTGTAAAAGTTGTAATTTTTCATTATTCGATTTAACATTTGTAATAAGTTCGAATACTGAAATATTTATAAAAAAATGAAATCAAATTTGTATTTATAAAGATATTCAATGTAATAGATGTTCAATGTAAAGATATTCAGTGTATTATTTTAAATTTCTTACTTCATATAATTCAATATAAAGCCTACCTTATATTAAAATCTTATATTAAGGTTATTAAGTATCTGGTTACTATATTATGTACAACAATAAAAATAAACTGCAATATATTTCAAATGTTTAACCGTTTAATATCCGCACATAGTTATTACATCGTAACCATATTGCTTCAAATATTCCGAAATGTTACAGGCCTCTTTAAGATGTTAGCAGATAAAATAGACGGCAATATTGATTTCCAATGTGAAGAGATGCCCTCGATTATATTAGGACAGAGGCAGAATGACCGGATTATTTTTTTACCATGTAGTAAGTTTAAGACAATTTTCTAAAAATATAAAAAGATAAGATAGAGATATATAATTTGAAAAAAATTATAATTTGTTTCACAATTTTTTATATTATGTATCTTGAAAATTAAGCTTTATATTCTTAATAATGTCCTCAAGCTTTATGTTGAATCCTAATGAAAGTAAAAGCCTTTTAATAACTGAAAAATGTGATTTTGATATCTGTTTTTTGTTGTTGTGTACTGGTGGAATTACAAATTCTTGTAGCATATATTTGAAAATACAGAAAAACATATAGAACGCAACTTATTGTTAGATGTTTTCGAACAACAAATATGATGAATGTGAATAAAGTTATATCTAAGGAAAGCAACTTCTAAAAGTTGGTATACCTAAATCAATACCTACTATAGAGTCACATTCCAGAAAACGGGGTTATGAGTTTATAACAGATAACACTGAAAGGAATGAGATTAATACTAAACGTTCGCCAAGCGAAGCTTGATGCAAATCATTTAATAGTTTCATAACTGAAGATTCCATTTTTTTATATACTTATAACTTGTATTATACTTTCACTTAGTTTCCAATTTTCTCAATTATAATGTATTAAAAATACAATAAATCCGTGACTTTGTCAAGAGACTACCATACCTAAATTGCAAACTAAAGCTTCGAAGGAATTAATTCGTTTTCCTTTTTTAAGATTTCTGATCCCGTACAGCCATATTGAATTATGTTAGAAATGAAAAAAATTTATAATTTTTTCTTGTATATCGAAACATATTAACCTTTTTCACACACCTCTAGTCATGTTTGATAGAATAGATTTATAAAATGAGCCAAAGAATAGACAAGTTTAATCTATTATTATAAAATACATTCTTGCTGAAACTGTATGGACGCGTATAAATGTTTGACACTCTCTCTCATTTATTAATACAATTAAACATAGTTTCTCTGGTATATTTTAATAATTTATACTATCGAACACGGAATGGTGGCATGCGAAGAAATTGATTTATCTCGATGTATAGCACAAGAAAAATATTTATACGGTTTTTATTTCTGACTCATAATCTAACACGGCTGCAAAAAAAGACTACGAGAGTCTTAAGGTCCTGTTAAGAGAAGGAAGAAGAAAGAATAACGCGACGGACAAATAAGAGTTACGTCTAAAAAATTCCAATCAATTCATTCAATCTTTTGATTATAAAAGTTCCAGGATTACTTTTTTTTTTTAACGCTGATCTTGTGAGCTGTTATAGATTATTCATGATTGCAACCCGCACTGATACACGCGGAGCCACACTGAAAAAGCCAGCGAGAATTTCACATTATGCGTTGCAGTAAACATTGCTGACGAGAGTATTGGTTACTGCCGCGTTGAATAGTGGAAGATGTATTAAAGGAGTCATTGCGGATGGATAAATAACAGCAACAAAGCTGGGCACGACAAATGTATGGCGATGAGTGAGTGCGTGTAGAGTATGAATGTAATATAAATGATATCTGAGTATAAAGGGGAGGAAGTAAAGGTGGGCAGAGCACATGAAACTGACAACACATTTCCCAAAAAGATAATTATACGATACCCTGTCTTTGTACGTGTCTTCACATTCTTTCTGAAAACAAATGGAATCATTGAGAGATTCAAAGGTTTACCGAACCCTATAACTACTTTAACACGCTGGGCTGTACAAAGCGGAGATTGAAACCAAGTATACAAGATATTCAGTAAATTGCAATATAACCAACTTGAGAGAGCAATTTCTCGTAAAAAAAAAAGAAATGGTTAAAAGAACATGTAAATAAATCTTTCAGATTTATCAAGAGAGATCGCTTTGAATATAAAAATACATTTATTTGACTTTGCATACATTGATACTTATATACGTGTTAAACATGGGAATCTTTTGTAACAATTAACAAATAAAATAACAATTAAAGAGAGCTATCGAATTTTCAATGCCAGAACCATATCATTATATTCGCGGTTGCTGATTTCATCATTTCGAGAAATCAGCATTATTAAATAGATATATCTTTCTCTCACATTCAACCTATTTCTTTTTTTTAACATGTAACTAAAATAAAAAATATAATGTAATTATCGAATATCGTTTAATCGGTTTTTTCCACGAAAAATTGTCTTCTTCCTGGTTGTATCACGATTTACTGAGCATTCTGAAATTTCATCGAGTTAAAATTTGGATATCGTAGGCATGCAATAATGATCCTTACGTTTATCCGTGAGTTAACGAAACGCGATAATCGGCATAAGGTCTTTTCTCGCATACCTGTAACATCGAAAATCGAACTCAACGAAATTATATCGGTTTCAATTCTCATTACAAACAGAAATCATACAAGAGATATCCCCCAGCATAAGCATCCTCTTTCATTCCATAAGTTACAGAAGTTAGGCATACAACAAGTAAATTATATTTAATTATTTAATAGTTTAAATTGTTTCCTTTGTTTTAGGAAATAAAAGGAGATAGTTACGTATGCTGAAACAACAAAATGTTGCATATCAGTAAAACTATAAATACTTCATATTTGTACCTGTAAAAATTTTGTCAATTAAAATTACGATTATGTATACAGATGTACTCATAAAAGAACTCTGTTTCTGACAGAATTTTTCTGCAGAAAACGATTTACGTTTAATACGTTTGATTTAAATTTATTATTTAATTTCAATATATTTTCCATTAAAAATTGTGAGATAATTATATTAATCACCCTGCCTATAATTCATCAAACTATAATTTTATTTTTTAATTTATAAATATTTGTCAAGTGTTGTAATCGTTAAACTATAAGATGTTCAAAATTCTTAAGTTTTATTGTGATCGATAGCTGCATTAATAATCAGCAAATTTTTATTGAAACATTCAAACAAATGCGGAATTGAGTTAAGAAAAAGGAAGAAATAGATGAACAACATACTTCTCGTATTGTGAGTGTGTGTGACATCATTTGAATGTTGACTTGGGACTGGCTGGTGGGTAGATTGTCAGTCGAGCGTGACCTAGCCAAGGATCGGGACCCTGTTAGGACGCTCTTGCTTTTAAGAGACATTTCCGTACGCAGAAATACTCGTGATATGTATGCTGAGCTGAGTCCGCGTATCCCAAAAGCGGTGCGCAGAAATTTAGCGGGTGTCACCTGAAAATTGATGAATTATCATTTTTAGCAGCATTCCTTAGAATTAAAGCCTTGTAAGATTATAAAATATTAAGCAAAACATATATAATAATTCAGCTTAAAATTTATTATAAGTGTACTTCTGAACAACATATTACATATATATTTAGAAATTTAGATATGTACATTTAAATGATTTTTATTACATATTTAAAATACTTTTTTATTCAAAATACAAACGTAATGTTTATCTTTCTTTTGCTAATTAATATATATTAACTTTCTTGCGTCTCTCAAAATTTATTATTTGTCATATAATAGATTATATCGTTTAAGTCAAAATCCTTTTTATTTTTATAATAGCCTACAATTATTCCGCTACACACAATCTATTTTAGATTTTGTTACTCACTGGCATTTGTCTGCAGAACTTTGATAGAGCAGCATCTATTCCATTCTTTGAAATCTCATTCATCCATTCGGAATTCTGCGGCGAAGAGTGCTTATAAAATAATAAAACTATAGCCATAGCAACCCGATAAAAAACCTGAAAGCAAAAAAATTAATGATAATTCAATAAATCATTAAAGTAATACTCTATATAACAAATCGTGCATATGTCCAAAAAGAACAATTTTATGCACGATATAGTTAATGCTTAAAAATGCTCGCAAAACAACTTCCCGCTGGCAATGAGTCAAACATCAAATTTAACATTTGTCCTATTCCTAGAATATAAGTGCATTGCACAGTACACATAACGTGCGGTTGATCTTTATCTGTTGGTTGGGTAAACGCCAATTTTTCTCGCACTCTCATATGTACGGTAGATGGACGCTTTCACGTGCCGCCGACTGATTCCTTGAATGCATAGCAAGAACTAAAGTTCGAAATTTTCCGGTTGGCGGACGGTTTTCAGGTAATTTCACAGTTCAAATTTCATTCTCGGAATTGAAATTGTTTGGATCTTTATATAAGCATTTAGGGCACATAAATTAGGTATTTATATTCGAGCAGTTCGAACAATTGTCTATCGTAAAAAAAAAAAATACATTTCTTAAATTCGTAATTTAATGTATACTGTAACGAAATATATGGCATACCGGTTCTATCTCTTTATATCTTTGATCGTTTTTGTTTGCAATAAATATTATTTTCATTTGACCTTTTGATATCAAAACTACTTAAAACTTTTAAATACTGTATATCGCTCAAACGATTTGAATCAATTATATTAAAACTATACGAGTCGCTTAATATGAGATTCGATTTTTTAATTATAAGTAGACATCGTACATCTCGCAAAGTTGAATACAACCTCTTATAAAAGCTACTATAAAATCAGCGATCATATTTAAAACATATAAACTTACCTTAATGCCTTCATGAAGAAAACAGTCCATAACCCTGACTAGATGTTGAAATGGAAGAAGTTGAAGAATCCACCAGATCCAATCCATGTAGATTCTTTCTGCTCTTGAGCCGGAGCAATGCCTCGCTAAATGTACAGCAGCTGATTTCTTAAAATCGTGAAATTGGAAAAACATATATTACATATACATATGTCGCTAGTCTACTGCTTGTAAGTTTTTGCAAAATAATTTTATATCTTAAAGTTTAAATCTCTTTTATACCATTTCAGTGAATGTTTATCAATCTAGAATAATATCAATTGAACGAAAGATAGATACATAGATAAAAAAGTTTATTCTATCATGAGATAAGACATTGAGGAAGTGAAAAAATATCTTGCGTAATATTATGAGCCGTTTTCTTCGAAAATATTAAAGATAGCAACAAGATTTTTTAGGTTTATTCTAGGATCATCATGATTATTTTTATATGACAGAGTACCATGTCCGAATAATAAACTTTTAAACAAATAATATTCACTTTTATCCTTTTATTTTATATTTAAAATTTAAATGAATTTAAAACAATTAAAAAAAAAGGAAAAGTAAATTACTCAATTGGGAACAAATATAATTATCTAAGGTCTAAATTTTAGGAACTTGTTGCTACTTACGACGTGTTTCTTAGTTATTTGTTCTACCGTTTTCCACGTAACTTCATAAAGGAGTTTGGTTTGCGTGATGAACATTTTCTCTTTGGCAGCTACCAAAGTAGCCATACAGTGGTAACATTCCTCCTCTGAAAAATAACATTCCCAAAATAACATAAGTAGCGGTTCATTGGAAGTAAACAAGATCCTTACCATAAATTGGCTTATTTTAAGACTTTAACACAGTGAATTAAAAGATATACAAAACTGTAATTCGCAAATCTAATTGGCGAATAATTGTCAAGTAGAAATAGAAATATTATAAGTTATAAACACTATTCACAAACTGTTCATAATCAATATTAATAACTAATAATATTTCTACCTATTATTGGAATAAATAAAACATATAGGATAACATTTTTCCGTCCAAGATTTATTTTTCAAACAAATAAAGATTGAAAAATTAAATTGAATGTAAGCCTTAGTAAATTTGTACTATTTTTGCAACCGTTAACTGTTAAAACGAATTGTGTAGATTTTACGTAAATTGTCTTATCAAGTACATTTTCTTTGAAGTGCGATCATGGCTAATTTGGAGTCGATACTTTGACCATAAAATCGAAATATTTTACTTAACCCGGGAATGGTCACCTTGGGTAATTTTTACACCTCAGTGTAGAAAAAATAAAGCTCATATCATAGTAATTTTAAACGTTTTTTTAACTTTTTTGGTTTCTCCTTACTTTTTTCAGAAAATATTGAATAAATCTATGTATATACTGTCCTCAAATACTAACAAATTATAGGACAATGACTTTTAATTGGGGGTGTAAAACTCATCGTAGGTGATCGTTTATGGAAAAAAAAAAAGACGTGACCGTCTCCGAGTTAAGTAAAGCAAAAAATAATTCTTGTAATGTATCGAATTATTATTAAGTTATAATTAAATTTAATTAATATTAATTAAATTAGTATTATAATTTACCTGGCACAAAATGCAAGAGAAGTGCAGTTAACGGATAAAGGGATGGGCTGTATGTGATGTCAGGACAGGCATATCCCAGTACAGATACAATTCTGTCCGCCACGTTTCTGCCTTTTCTCGTCAAATTGTAAGACAAGCAATGCGTACTATCGACGAATGGCGGAAGCATGATTGATTTTTCAGGTAATTCTGTAAACAAAATAATTCAAACCTTACATGGATGTAATGAAGATAACTTTCTTATTGAATTGTACCGAGAGAAACAAAGTTATCACTTGGGTCTTTATCTTTCTTCGATCGCGTCTTCAATGATTACAAATTCGAATTCAGGGCTGTTTTTATAGTTGAGAGCGTTATAAATGTGCAATGAAATAAGCTTACAATTAGTCTCACAATTGCGCCGCTCTCAGATTCCGTTCTATGATCCTTTTCTGTTCGGTATAAATGCGCTGACAAAAGTCCAGCGAAAATATAGAGGTTAAAGATTCGTGGGGCGTTAAAATGTATTTACTAACCAGTCGTTCCAAAGACCTGGTTCACCATGTCCCAGTAGAATCCGTCGAGCATGTTCTTGCCGTGCGCGTGCTGATCGCAGAGCGCCGGCCAGAGCTGCGCCCTGATGCCGTTGTTAAGTGGCCAGGCGTTCTCCCGTATGATCAGCTTCGCCTCCCGCTTTCTGCCGGCCTGCAGCAACGTGTTCACCTCAGCGAAAGTCTTTAGCGCCTGCTTCTTGCTGGTGGGCGACTCCGGCTGGATGACAATGTTGCTGGTGTCGACATGCGGTGGGAACGCGTCGTCGATGTCGGTGACGTTCGTCGCCTCCTCCTCGACCACCGACAGCGTGTTCGGCGAATTGTCCATCGGGGAGGCAGTCACTAACATCGCTTAACAACTACGGCACGAGATTCTTCATGACGGCCGCCCCGGCGATTTTTCACGCACCTGCCGCTGTCTACGTCATGTCTTGGGACGTTTCAATTTTCATCTGAAAGAACGAAGAGGATTGTACCGTATAAGTGGACGAGTTCGAAGACTTTTGGAGTACATAGATAAACAGATATAGGATTTTAGAGTATTATTAGCCAATTTACCTTACAATTAGCGAGATAAGATAAAGGCAATTTGATAATATCTCATTATAGAGAGACAAAAATACTTTTACTTATTTACTTGCATGTAGTAACATGCAATATTCTATGCTTTTTTATTTATTATTTCTACTTTTGTTGTTTTTCTACTACTCCAAATTTGTCATTTAAATTTTATATTCATGTAGATAATACGTGCGTAGGATATAAAAATGTCATTATTTTTTCGTATAATCAATTTAAAACAAGCCTGACTGAAAAAAGAAAATATTAAATTATCAGAGACAAAAAACATCCCATTTCTTTGCATTTATATGCAGGAGTAAAATTATACTTCAAACATTATCAAATTACTTTATTTTAGCCTATATTGCAAGCAGTAATAAACAATTAAATTTTCTCATGTTCCCTTCTCATAATAAACTGCCCTAATTATTATCCCGACTTTGCTTTTATTTCATCTAAAATTCATGTTTGCAGACTGCGGTATAGATACGTCCCTCGGGGCAACTTTGATTATCTTAAATTAGCGACTAACTTGTCGAATAATGCCTGTGTCATTTGGTTCACGCGGGCAGAATTATTAATTTTTTTGTTATTTAGCACACGAAGAGAAATATTAGATTAGGGGCGGCGAATTATACAGTTGGAAATTTTATTGTGAGCAATTAATTCCATGCTCACCGATTGATTTAATCGCTGCAGATTAAATTAACCGGAACATAATCGAAGTCATTCTCAGGTATCAAAAAGATACCGGACACAATTTTATTTCAGAATGGATTCAACTGGCAAATGTTTACGGTTCAACTCTTTCCTCCCTAGACTCCGCGACACGATTAAACATACAGCCGAGTAACGCACGTGATTGCGCCGTCGCCGTCGCTCGAATCTCGTAAACTCGCGCGAGCTCCAAGATAATGTTTTAGCGCTTACTGTGCACATCTGTCTCGCTATCGCGTTGCAATAACACCCTTCCCTCTTGGAGCGTCATCATCGCTCGTTCGTTCGGGTAACCCGTCGCGCGACCGAAATCAATTGTAAGGTAAACAAGCGCGAACGTGCATATACGGCACAACCACGTGCTCCCTCCTTTTTTCTCTTTACCGCACGAGTGATTCGGACCCTCGCATGCCACAAGTGGCACACACGGGGTCATGAGTGCCTTGACACACGAATCTGCACGTATATCGAGACATGTTTGGGACATATGCTTCGCGTTGATTTCATATAACGTAATAAAATATATATAATAATAATATCAATCATATGTAATATTACATCTTATGAAAATAATTATTAAATTTATGCGAGAATTGAACCGTGTTAATAATGTTGGTGTTGTGACGTTAAACAGGATCAATTTACGTTTATTTCGATAGCGATCTAAGTTACTTGCTCTCTGGTAAACTTGTATAAATTCAATTATTTCTATTATTTGCGAGGATCAGACCAAGAAAATATATAAAGATGTGATGAATTTGTTACCGTATATCCCGCCAATTTTTTATGAGTATTTTAAAGTTCTCAAAATACCAGAGATTGAAAATCCTATTATCGAAGAAGAAAAGATTAGAATGTTGACGAAAATCAAGTACACATATTGTAATCATAAAATGCAAATGGATGTTGGTTTTTCACTATTCTTTAAATAAAATTCAATATTTTTTGGATCACAAGTCATTTTTAAGATTTATCGTTAATCTTGAAAATGTTTATTTTCAAGCTCAGAAACTATATTTATTTCTTTACAAACTTACTCATAAAATTTTACAATCACAGAAAGATTTACACTGTCAAGAGGAGTGTTTTTTTTTATGTAATGACACAATTTTCTTTTTTAATACACACAAACGTAAAAGTTGAGATATCTCAAAACGAAAAGTATATGATTTAAGCTACTTTCATAATCATCGGCCTCGATGTAACTGTTCGTTAAAAAAATTGACAACATTTATATTTTTGTTCAATTAATTTAATGTGCAGGCGTACGGTATGTGCATGAGACTCAATTTGTAGATCTTCTATTTAACTCCGTACATGACAAACACGTACATACAGCTGTCGAACCGTCGGAGAGTAATTCTGAGTCACGATGCAGGAATATTTATAGCGATTTTGGTGCTACCTGCACTACTCCGCATTACACGCTAAATGTAGAGTTGTGTAGAAGTAGAACATAAACATCCTAACCGACGAAAATTTACAAAGGACGTCTTTGACCAAACTCAATCGGCGATTAATTCAACCGGCAGAATTGATCAAAGCTAAATTTTTAACTATACACCTCGCTGTCTCTCTATAATCTTTTTCCCAATATATTGTACAACATAAAATAATAATTTAAAAAAAGTTATTTAAAAAATAATTCTATTAACGTTTACTGAAATAATACATAAGGCCTGTTCTTTTTAACTGAACTTCTTGCACGGTCCATCTCTCTTCTTTTTACGTTGGAGAGAAAAAAAGAAAAGATGAACCGTGCAAGAAGTTCAGCTAAAAAGAACAGGCCTACTATATTAGTTAATCACTGATTAGATAATTGAAATTAGATAATCACTGATTATATCAACAAGTAATATTTGACTGTTTTTTTTAACATAAATAGAATTACTAGCTTAACTAGCTTTCTGTTTGACATATTAGAAAGAAAAGATTGAATCAGAAACAATGAATTATATATTTAGAAATTTTGCCATAATTCTGCGGCTTGAATTAATTGTCAATTAATTGAATTAATCGTAAAGTTAATTATCTGAGTTTAATTAAAGTCGCCTTGTAAAACGTGATTCAATAAAAGAAAATTATATCATTATGCCTAAATTACACCGCGTGTTATTTGATTTCAAATAATCGTCGGACGCAGTCGTAAAATAAAATTACGAGGTTCGTGCGGAAAAAATGCGTCTTCTTACTCATACAAAAAAAAAAGCCTCAGCCATTGACCTGTCATCAGACACGCGAACGATCTGAAACGATGAACACATAATATGACATATATAATTAACGCGAGGAAGAGCTGTCGCTAATAATAAAACAGCTCGGCCAGATGCGAAAGCATCTGCTGCTATAATCTCGGTGCGCTTAACGGTTATTAATAAAAAGCGCGCGTTATCTCTCGGCCAGTAACATACGTTCAGTGCTTATCAACACACTATGTGCTACTATGTGCGTACGTGTGAGAGTAGGTACACACGTACGCACGCTGTGCCTACAAAGAGACTTTACGGATGAAATCTTGCGGTCTTTTCTTAATTATTTCAAAAAACAATACTCGAATGTGACGCAAGGGCAAGATTTGATAATATAGGTTGAAGATATTTCATATATTAATCTTTACTCGCGCAAATGCACAGAAGCTAAATGTTTTGTTTATATGCGTAACGCACATGCGTGAAACCAAAGTACTTTTGCTGCTTCTTCTTCTAATTATTATTATTATTGTATTAGCGCAATTGTATTCAGGTTCTCTCTTTTACTGTCCTTTCTATTATTTCTGCTATTTCTTGTTATTTACTCAGATTAAGAGGATGTTTCTTCTATATCCTATTTCTCTCGTTCTATTTAAAAACTGTACAAGTGTTGGGCCAAGATAAAGATGCTGAGTATAGTAAATCACGTTAAATCCTCTCTAAAACCAATGTGGTTGTTAAATAACCTGTGGTCGAAAGAGAGTAGCGATTTTAGGACATCCCGTATATATAGAATGCGCGGGCTTGCAGTTGCTGCCGTAGATAAATATTATTGCAAGTCCCGAGCGCTCCGAACCACTTGATAGTATAAATACATCGCGTCAAAGGTGGAGGCAGAGGGAAAACGCGCACGCATTGAATTGTCGAATACGCAAAGTGAAACGGAGTGCCTATTCGCTGCGCGTTTCCCTTGCGGTGCTTACATTACTCGTCCAAATTTTGCAGGGAAAAACACACGCGAGACCTTAAAACGCTCTTCTCGGAAAAACGATAAAACGGATGATTTGCATCCCGTCATTTCGTCACTTCCAATCGCTCTACAACTGATTGTGCGTGCGACATTTGTCATTCTGCGCGTGCACGAAAAGTGCAAAGCACTGGAAGAGAGCAACGTAACAGGAAAAGTGAAGTAAAGTGGACAATATAAAGACTGTGTTTGACAAACAGTATAACGCAAACTTCGGAGAAGAAATGGATAAATGTTAGAAACGGTCCGTCCCTTTTCCTTGTACCATCCGTTTGTATTGTTGTATATATACGAGATGCATTATATATAAATTATCCAAATAAATTTCTACTTTCTAAAAAAAAAAAAGGTCCTTCGACTCTTCTATTCTCCACAATATAAGTATTCAAAATATAAAAAAAGAATAATAAAAGATATTCTAAACGTATAGTTAATCATTTACAGAGCTTACATTTTAACACGATGGATTTGATCTTCAAGTATGTCGTATATGGATAGTTGGAATTTTGAGTTAGATGTACTTTGCATTAGGTGGAAATCGCCTTTAGTTGCTGAGATATTTGTAAATCATTTCGAACTACTGTAACAAGATCCACACACGCCGCCCTTTATGTACTTCGTATATAAAACAAAGTTTAAAAACCTGACCCAGTTACTCAGGATTCTATGTTTTCCATGTACCTGTATGTCACAGCAAATATATTCAAAATGTATAAAGGAAATAATGAAAAATAATCTAAATGTACAGTTAATCATTTATCATAGAGCTTACATTTTAACAATGGCATTAGGCCCGTTCGTTTTAGCTGAACTTCTTGCACGGTCTACCTTTTCTCCTTTTCTCTCCAACATGAAAAGAAAGAAAGAAAAGATAAACCGTGCAAGAAGTTCAGTTAAAACAAACAGGCCTTTTGATTTTCAAGTATATCGTACGGATATTTTGAAATTTTGAACTAGATACACTTTGCATTAGGTAGAAATCGCCTTTAGTTGCTGAGATATTTATAAATCATTTCGAAGTACTGTAGCAAGATCCACACACGCCGCCCTTTACTTCGTATATAAAACAAAGTTTAAAAGCCTGACCCAATTACTCAGCATTCTATGTTTTCTCTGTATACAAAAGTTCGCGTGGGAAATACGGAAAGCAATAAGTTTACCCACGTGAGTCCGTCCCACGTGAGTCTTCACCGTCAGGTGAAAAATTGCGTCATCTCAAAGTGACACGTTTCCAGAAACCAGAAATGACCGGGGCTTAATTTAAGATGCAGCTGACTCAGAATTCCATTCCGCACAATGCGTCCCAAGATCAAGGTCAAGGTCGAGATTTAACGTTCTCTATAAATAGCTGGTAAAAATCCTAGAGATAAAAGGCGGCGGGGCCTCTATAGGCGGTGTCTCGCGGTATCTCGCGCGAGTCGCGTCTGTAACATCGTTGGAAGAGCGCGCCGGGCGAAAGAGCGCGAGCAATAAACAACGAGCAGTGGCGTGCAACGCAACGGCGGCGGCGGGTCGCGCGCGGCGATTACGCAACGCCGTGTAATTTCAGTGCGCGAAATCCAAGCGGTCGTCGGGATTCGGCCGCTGAGAAATTTCGCAAGTGCCAAACGGCGCGCGCGCGGGGGGCGCGTCTTGGCGTTCGACCTTGGCACCGACAATTCCGCGAGTATCATCATCATTCTTACTTCTCGTGGATTTGTGCGCGCTGAATAATTCAACGAGCGCGGCAACGCTAGCACACCGCACCGGCTCGACTAACGAAGTGCCGTACGCAATTCTCACTTAACTCGACAAGATTAATAATATTCATTATGGAGTTCACGTTGAATTGGAGAAGTCGGGAAGAAGACCTAAAAATTTAATATTTTGTTAGAAAATGAGCTGCACGCGAAATCTTGCAAGGGTGATCTCGATCAAGCTCCAATTAATCAAATTAGCGATTAATTTGAACCAGCAAAATTGCTCACAGCAAAATTTCTGGCTATATAATTCGCTGCTCCTGATTTATAATCTTCCTTCTATGTGTTGAGCAACAACAAACAAATTCTATGCTAACAAAATAGTACAGGTATCACTTGGTAAATTATTCGCCGATTAAGTTAATCGGAGCTTGGTCGAAGTTGCTCAGAATGTATATTCAGATGTTAGAATTCATATAGATACGAATAATGTCATGAACACATTAACGCATAAAGTTACACGCATATCGGGGCATACTCGCGTGCTTCCTACCTAAACGTTCTCGCGCATCATGATTGTCGGCTATATTTAAACCAACAGTTTAAACACCTCGAAGCAGCTGAAGGCTCATATTTTCATTATATTTTAATTTTATACATATCTATGTTTGACGGATAACAACACTGATATAAAAAACAATAATTGGAAAAAAAATAAGTTTCTACGAACAATCAAGCATCGCCGTACGCGAACACGCGAAGACGGGAAGCACATGTCTCGAATATATGTCAAATATGCGTGCAAGTCCGTGACATTTGTACTCCGTGTGTATATACTTCGAAGTTCTTCGTATCGCTAAAGAATTTAAAAAGAAAATTGCGGAGAATTTAAATCGTGTATATACGTCATGATCCATATGTGATGTATAGAACAGATCCCTTCTCGCTTATCAATAATCCACCTTGTTACGCGTACGACCACGTACATTAATCGTGTCCGGTGCGCTTGCACTCTCAGCGAACAATTTCCCCGCAGCGGCCAAGAAAACTTCGTTTACGTAGGTAATTTGCATAGTTCAATAGCTTATTGCTCGCGAAGAACGGTAAAACCCGGCGAGAGCCGTCGAGGTGTCCTTGCGGCCGCGGTCGCACTGGATAGTCATTAACACACGTTGTACACGAGACTGCCCGGTTGCGATTAATGCGAGATCGGCCGATTAATCCGCAAAGTAACGCAGCTTCACGCAATCCGAACACCAATGACGGAATAAAATTCCCATTTCTTTGGCGCGGGTTGTTAGGGAGACAGCGCAAAACGTTCAATGACATTTTTTACCTTGCGATAAGATGCAAGGTTGGTCGAGGTGTCCGAGCAAACGTAAGTTTGCCTGAATCCGTAGTTGGATTAATGACTGGTGATTACGGTGGCGAAACAAATTTATTGACAATGTTTCACATGCGACAATCATCTTCTCGTTTTTCTAACGGTGTGTATAGAATCGTCCTGTTGAGAGCAATAAATATCGTTTATATCTGATCTTAAAGCACAGCAAATACTCTCGGCATATCGATATAGATTTATAAATTCTTTGTTCCACGAATAAAAGTCAGAATTTTCAATTCTAGCGTTTTGTTCCCAAATCACAATTTATCCACTGTAATGTTTAATTGCGGGGCTAAATATTTTGCTATTGAAATTCCACGTTTGGTTTCCTACATACGAATTTTTTTTCCTGTTAGAAGAAAATCTGACAGATATTTAATGACTCACGTGTCTCCGTTAATGCGATACGCACTTTTATCCGTCTATCTCGCATCCATTCGACGAATGGGGTACGTAAAGGTGAAAGAATTCATCCGCGGAAATTGTGACGCGTGATATCTTTTACATCCGGTGTATGAAAGTGCTGAATGGCTATTACCAAAGCGTCAAGAGCGTGAAACGACTCGTCAACGTTGCAGCAACAGCCCTATCGTTCCTCTCCTCATCTCTCGTTGTACCTATAAACGAAAGTCCCTGAAACGAAAACTGCCTACTTCCGAGCAATAAAGACCAGTGCCGTAATCATCGTGATTTAACGACATTGACTCGACCACCGTGCGGGAAGTCATCGTGTATACGTAAAATAAATGTTTTCATATCAAATCTCCTGATCTCCGAAAGAAACACTGGTAATCTTCGTCACGTGATTTCAAGGCGGGGAATGCAGTTTCCGTAGTGCCTCTATATGTATGTGTTGCGCGTGGCACTCTTTCGACGTTGAAACGAGACCTGTTCTCCATTGTAGCTACAATTATACCTTCCGCTCTTAAAAAATTAATATATAAACATTGGAGAGAAAATGAAGAAGATCTGCGAGACGCAAAAGGTTCAGCTACACGAAGAACTGATATTGCTACGAAGCAAATTCTCCCATTGGATATCTCGCGTGCGTCTCATTGTCAGAGATTACTGTCGAAAGAAAAACAAACCTGTCAACTATATTAAAGCCGATCGTACGATCTTTCGGATACGCGCGTGCGAAACCATCGTCGGTGCCAATTAACGCTCATTTGACGTCGATGTTTTAAATTCAAACGGAATCACAGCGTCCTAATTCCCAACGTAATTTGCAGTATTTCGGACGTATCGTAGAACCCCTCTCTATCTCGAATCCCCCTTCATTCTGGAACAGCTGTTCCCCTGTCAAGTGGAAGTCTCCTCTTGCGTCTCGCTCCCCCGCTCCTACGCGTTTGCCACGTGACCGCGTGGCTGTATGCGTAGAGCGAGGAAACGAGACAGCGAGAGACAGAGAGCGAGCGATGACATTTTCGTTTCACGCACGTTTCGTTAGGATAAAAGCTTGAGGATTAAGAGTCGAGTTCCAGGATAGCGGGGCAGCTCGGGGTCCAAATGATTCTAGAATATTCTACTGTAAAAGAGAGAAAATGGTCATCATAACAGAATCGTTTGAGTTAAATTTAAGTTCTGTTAATATATGTATGTCTAGTCGGATTTACGTTATATTTAGTTACATTTGTTCTTAGCTAAATTTAGTTTTGTTCGTATATGTATATGTATATAGAATATTCTCTTACTATAAAGCACAATAAGCTTCCTAGGCTGCAATGCAGTGCATAGGCTTTGGACCACTCCTTGTCTATTATTATTATTATTATTACAGTATATCCTCAATTTTTCAAAAAAGGGAGCGATTACCCTGCATATCCTGTATACTCATTTAAATGCTGAAAATAAAAAAAGTGCAGTTGAAACAAGCAAACCCGAGCACGTGCGTACTCTTGCTCGAAATAAAATAAACGTAGCAGTCATCTTCTTCTTATAAAAAGAAAAGTCACAAGATCAAAAGGTGTAACAAAGGACAAATGTGTCCCTTGTAGGAAGAGCAAGATGATGCAACCAAAACGTACGAGTAACACAACTGATACAAATGATATAAAGATGAAACGAGTATATGGTTTTCGAAAAAACAGAGTCGAGACATTTTTTTCTTACAGTGAAATTCAACATCCAACGGGAGTATTCGATCTCTAATTGTCCCCAAAAAGGTCGAAAGAAAAAAGAATCTTCATGGACCTGAAACGTACTCCGATATTCATTACAAAAAAATATCTCAATCATTCTGACGCCATGTACACGCGTACTTCACAAAAAAAAGGTCACCAGTGTAGAAAGTGTAGTTGAGAAGATAATATATATCTCCCGTACCGTCGCTTTAATAACATTTCTGGCTCCGAAGGAAGTTTAGATCGCTTTGCCCGATAAAAAGTCGACTGATTTTCACGAACCCACTTAACGCACTTGGCAGGATCGTTGCGTCATTAATCGCTGTGAAGCGATCCCGAAATATGAAAAGTGCAAGCCGAGACGAATGGATCTCCAGGGGCGATCGACCCCGGCGAACGTTCAACCGATCCTTCTCTCTATATCGTGTCCACCTAACCCGGATTATGATGAGATTCGTAGTTGCCTCAGCAACGATCGCGCCCTTTCCGCGACTCGCTCTCCGGACCATCTCCAGAACACCCTACGAAGTAGTACGAAGTACGCGTGTGTTGCACTTGAAACGCGAGAAGTGCAGAGAATCACGGCCGAGAGAGGCGAGCGGACGCGACGGCCCCACAGCCGTATACAATTCGCAGTAATGCGTTAAACGACGCTCCGGCGTATAATCGGTACACCCCGCCGACGATAACTCACCGCCGCGCCGGTCTGGGTACATATGTACGCGCAGCGATATATCTCGGCGGAGCCGCCGGGCCTACCTCGACAAGCACGACGAAACGCCAGCAGGGAGGTCCGATCCTCGCGTCGAAGCGTGGCATACAAGCTAGGGAACGGTGGCAGACGAGCCGCCGGCGCGGCACGGATCAGCCAGCGGTGCGCGCCCGCCAACGAGAAGCCGATGCCGCTTGTCAAGCGTCGTCCGTCGTCGTCGTCACTCCGAGAACCGCTCCGAACGTCGTCGTCGCGAGATATCGCGCACGGCACGTTTCTCACTTCGCGCGATGATACACCCTGCGACGGCGGCGGGGTCCGCGCGCGTCGTCCGCCCGCCCGCCTCGCGCGCGTACGTAACAGTTGAACACTTTCACTACGCCTGTCGGGGCGGATTCGATCGTCGACGTCAGTCGACGTCGCGGGGCACCAACACCCACCACAACTTTGACCGCGAGATGCTGGGCTTTGTACAACGCTACGACAATTGACTCTGCTCGATCGCTCGTTCGCGCGCGCGCGCGCATCTGCACGTCGGTGTTTACTTTGCGCTACTGTGATTGCTACTGATCGCTGATCCTCGATGCGCGCTTACCCTCTCGAGATCGCGAATCGTCTCGCGCGTGTACGTACTACCGCCGTCGCGGAAACCAACGACCGACGACGCAGCTCGGTCTCTTTCTCTCTCTTTCTTTCTTTCGCGCACAATCGCGACGCGTATGTATGTACATACGTCCGCGCATCACGCGCGTACAAGGGCCACTGCGCGCCGACGGCGGCGGCCGCGCCGCCGGCCGCGCCTCGCGGCGCGCGGCTGTACTAACGCGCGTCACGAAGTGATCGATAGATAAACGGCGTCAACTGCGTGCGTCAAATCCGTAATGCGAATATTATACAAGTTAAAGCATCGATGTATGTATGTAGGAGTGTATGCGTGCACTACACGATCCGACGTTACGTCAGACAAAAAAGGGAATAAGATTTTAAAAGGGAAAAAGATTAAATATATTAACACGTTTTTATATATATTTTTATAAAAATATTGATTGCCCTACATATATTTTGAGCTGTATGAAATCTGAATACATTTAAATATTTAATAAGACCCGGATAGCCGGATGGATATATCTGTCGAGAATAGATTTTAAAAGTTGCAAATTTGGTCGATAGAATGCCAATAGAAATGCAATAGAATCTGTTAAAGAATATAATGGCAGATTGACTGCAGAGCAGAATCTGTTGTTTCATTACCAATTTAAATGATGTATTCCATTTTAAACGTTTACGAAATGACAGATTCTGTTCGGTTTTTATCGATGAGCTGTCGTCAGATTATAATATCGTTAGATTCTGCTAGTAAAACACAATTTAATGCGGACACAGATGATATCTCGGATCTGTTGATGCGATATCTGAGCAAATCCGCTGCCAATCTGTCATCATATTGTGGACAGTTCGATTGCTTAATTACTGCAATGGGAATCTTGCCCGGATCAGAGTAGATAATAATGCATTTTTGATGATGCGAGTGTTGAACGAAAATTTCCTAATTATATAATTACTAAATAAATCAAATTAACTATGCAAATAATAAACTAAAATCTAAATAATAAAATTCTATTTATTCTTTCCGATTTTATCCTGATTTACTGAAGCTTGTACCAAAATTTGAAAAAATACTAAAACTTTAATAACACTTTATAAGCATAAATTATAGGGCCGATATCACAGTCTCCGATTAAACTCACTCTTCGTCTCTTTCTAGGGGGATGACAGTTAGAAAGAGATGCAGAGTGAGTTTAATCGGAGGATCACGTTAATCAAAGACTGTGATATCGGCCCTTAGACTTACATACTGTAATTATAAAATGTTAATTAATGTCAAGATTAAATCCCCGCGGGTTTCGCGCTGCTAACTTCAAACCGTTGTCCACTGCTACTCCGCCGATACACGTGTTTTATTGTTCTTTATATATCTACACTGGACTGCACTAAAATTAAATTTCCTTCCTCGCTAACAGGCTAAACTTCAAATCACACATATATCTATTATTTCGCTAAGTGCAGCGAGTGTACACCAGTAAACCAGTTCAGTTGTAAATAACAGACTTACGATCGACGCGTGCAGTCGGATATTTCTCGTGTTCTTCGGACGATCCGACCCTACCGAATTCGCCTCTGATACTCCGATGTTCGCCACGCGCGCGTTAAAATCCCGCGTGCCGCTCGTACTACCTGCACGATCTCGCCTGCTCCTTTTCAGGTACACAACACACACCTACGTTTCTCCAGTCTCCACAAATGCGAGTACGCCACTTGTCGTTGCTCCGTTGCTGCACGCGCGGATCTATGCGCACCTGACAGGAACCATCGTTTCCTCATAAGTTCTTTGTCATTCGCCGCGTCATCATCGTTGCACATCGATCGTTAAATCGACGTATCCCGGTTAGACAGTTTGGCGATTTCGCGATTTTTTTTCGGTGAACGACGATTTCGCGACGATACAGAGGAATCGTCGCGGCTCCACGAGCTCTCCGTCGTCCGTCGGTCAAATTCGTGCTGGCGCGTCGCTGGACCTAACCTCAACCTCAACGGCACCCGCCGTCGTGTGACTCGTGACTTGGCCTTTGTCAGTGTCGCTTTTTATTTTTCTTTTCGTTACGAGGTAATCTTGGCGCGAGACAATTCGTCGTCAGTTTATTCCAGTGACGGAGGTATCGTGCGTATGAGAAGGAGCGCGTTGTTCACGCATAACCTATAACCCCCATGCGAAGCCACCACCGAGATCGCTGGTGCGAATGATATTTGGGTGAACAGTGAAAGAGAAAGAGAAGGAAACGGTAGATTTCGATCGTGTCGCGTCCCACGCGAAGTCACGTCGTCGACGATGACGTCGTTTTATCAGAGCGACGAGAACTCCTTTGCGGAGAGTTGTGACTGCAAGTAAGAATACTCTGTCGCTTTAATAGCGTTGATTTATTGACCAAGCAACCGTACGCTACCCGAGCCTGAGAGTGGTAACGTAAATTGTACAATACACACTGGGGCTACATGCGCCTTTATTATACATTCTTTTTTCTCCCCATATCACTTGCAATGAATCCACAAGATTCTTCTTGCTTTTCTGTGAATTGTGTCACAATTGCTGGAAGTTTCGCCCTGTTACAGGGAAAATAAAAGAAAGTAATTATTTTGAAGAAAATTATTACACTTGAGCGAAACTGATTTCGACATGTAGTTTTGCAGTTAGATATTCACCAGTGACATTTATATTTTGCCCCATTTAATTGAAGTGGTTGAAGTTAATGTTTACTTTTTGACTTACTTTTAAATGTAATGTGCAGGGTATGTTTTAAAACTATTAGATATTTTTGCTATGGTTCATTCTTTTCTTTAAGGAAATTCTTTTCTTTTTTTCTTTATGGAAGATGTAAAAGTATGTTCAAATGGTTCCTCAAGAATTAATATTTGGAGAAAACAATTACTTAACAAATTAAATTAGAAATATATATATATATATATATACAAAACATACAAAAATATTACTATTTTTAGTTAAAATTGTTCTTTAGTGGTATTTTATTACGACTCATTCCCATTTCTACCAATGTAGATTAACTTTAATCTTGATTTAACTCACTTTCTATCTTTTTCTAACTTTTAGAGAACTAGGAAAAGATGACAGGTAAGTTAAACCAAGATAAAAATTATTGATAGAAATGGACATCATTCATTTATTATTAATCAGCTGTTATCTTACTGAAATGAGAAATGAGAAAGATTAATATCCATTTCTATCAATGCAGGTTAACTTTAATTAATCTTGGTTTAACTTTTTTTTATTCTATCCTAGTTCTTAGAGAACTAGAAGAAGGTAAAAACAAAATAAAATAAACCGAGATTAAAGTTAATCTACATTGGTAGAAATGAACACAAATGTGCTACATTTTTATTTTGCACTTGGTCTACTAAAACAAGAATGCAGATCGAAGGAAAAAATGATTTGAACAAAGAGAATATTTTCTCTCGACGATTTAACAAAGCAGATACTATGTAACTTTATAATCCATGTAATAGTTTGTATTTATATAATATTGTGTCGTATTCATACATATTTAATATATTTTTTTATACTTTAATACTTTTATTCAATATATTATTTCATCTTTGATATTATTAATATTTTATTAAATATTTTGTAACGTTTCAAGAATTATTTTACAATTTTGTTTTAGTTAGAAAATTTTCAGCATTGTTGGTGTACAAATTAATGTATCCCTAAAGTCACTATTTGTATTTCTCTTATGTCTAGAAATAATATTTCCGAATCCATGACTTCGATGAGCAATAGCAATATGTCGACTCATAAACGTGTGGAAAAGCGATACGATGATATAATAAAATCACAAAATGACGACCGATTGTACAGAGGCTTAGTACTTGCTAATAAAATGAAAGTACTTTTGATAAGCGATCCAACAACTGACAAGAGTGCTGTTGCAATGGACGTTAATACTGGTAATCATATTATTATTATCACTATTTTATTTATACTTGATGGTTCTAGCAGTTCTTATCAGAATTTTCTTATAAACTCACATTGTACGTATATTATAAATTATAACAAAAAAAAAAAATATATATATATATAAAGATAAATGACCTTCATCGAATAAGACATATTTATTAATAATACGTATATATTCCAACTTTTTACTGCGCGCCGATCACAGCCGGACTTGAAACGCAGCTATCGTTGGAACATTAGGGAGAGGGAAGGGTTTTAATGTTCCAACGATAGCTGCGTTTCAAGTCCGGCGCGCAGTAAAAAGTTGGAATATATATGTATTATTAATAATACATATATACGGAAAAATTAATATTGAGCTGCCTAAGATCTAAGCTTAGACCGAAAACTCGATCTCATTCGATTGTGTATCATAGCGGTCTTGTTTACTCTTATTATAAATGACCTTTTTATCTAATATATTTAATATCTTTTAACGTGCTAACATCTGAATCTTTGTGATTTGACCTGCGACTTTTGCTTAATAACTTCATATATTTTTCTATATAAATTCAATATTTTAATGTGTTGTTTAGGTGTTCTCCTCTTCTGAGTTATTCTATACTATTAATATTTATATTTATAATTTCTCTTGGACAAATTTAGTCATATTTTGTGATTATTATATATAAGGATTTATATGTTTTTATTAATGATTGTTAAATTATCAATTTTTAAATTAATTAATTAGAGATAAAATATGTTACAGGTTATATGTGCGATCCAGATGATCTACCTGGATTAGCGCACTTCTGCGAGCACATGTTATTCTTGGGAACAAAGAAATATCCTCTGCAGAATGCTTACAATATATATCTGTCGCAAAATGGCGGTGCGAGCAATGCATCTACACACTTAGATCACACTACCTATTACTTTGATATAACTCCGGGGAAACTAGAAGGCGCTTTAGATCGCTTTGCGCAGTTTTTTATAGCGCCTCTCTTTACGGAGAACTTGACTGAGCTGGAGCTAAATGCCATAAATTCAGAACACGAGAAAAATTTGGCGAATGACACTTGGCGATTTGATCAATTAGATAAATCGTCTGCAAGCCCAGATCATCCATATTCAAAATTCGGCACAGGCAATAGAGAAACATTAGACATAATACCGAAGCAAAAGAACATTAATGTTAGAAATAGGCTACTGGAGTTTCATGAAAAGTATTATTCTGCAAATATTATGTCGCTGTGTGTTCTTGGCAAAGGTATGATAATTTACAAGTTCTTGATTAGACCTCTTCTTAGAACATTTGAATGTTATTTATACTGTTGTAAAATATGTCTGAAAATATTTAATTTTTGGGATATGAATTGAATGATGATTAATGAAATAACTTTAATGAATAAAAATGCTCTGTTTAGAGAGTTTAGATGAGCTCGAAAACATGGTAGTGGATCTCTTTTGTGAAGTACGAAACAAGGAAATTGAAGTTCCAACATGGCCTGAACATCCATTCAAGGATGAACATTTTCGCACTATATGGTACATTGTTCCGATAAAGGATACAAGAAATTTAGACCTTTCGTTTCCTATACCTGACATGCAGCAACATTATCGGTCGTCGGTAATATATTTTTCTTTTCATTTTGACACTTTATACGAATATTAGTTATTCTTTTTAAATATAATTATATGTATTACTTCTTATAATATGTGCGTACGTGTGTCCGTGCGTGTATGGTCGCAGGCGCGGGTGTGGACGAGGGTGCGAATAAGGATGCATGCGTGTTTGTGTGCGTTTGTGCTGCTGTATTTGTGGATGCAATTGTATCTTAAAATTTTATATACATATAAAGAGTTGCGAGAATTATAAAAATATCCTTATAAAATTCTTAATTATTAATATTATACATAATTGTAATTATTATATTACACATGATTATACATAATTATGTAATATTGTTTATGTAGCCTGCGCATTACGTTTCTCATTTACTTGGACACGAAGGAGAGGGTTCATTATTATCGGCTTTAAAGGCCAGGGGTTGGTGTAACTCCCTGATATCTGGAAGACGCTTAGGCGCCAGAGGTTTCAGTTTCTTCAGTGTTGTTGTAGATCTAACCGAAGAAGGTATTAAGCATATCGAAGATATTGTTCAACTAATGTTTCAGTATATCAATATGCTGAAGTTGAAAGGCCCGATCGAATGGATTTACGATGTAATTAATAAAATAAAATACAATCTTACGTAGAATGCTTGGCAGATTGTAGGATTGCAATTTGCCGGACACTTTATATTTTAATATTCTGTGTTACGTATGGAGTTATATGATTTTGCATTTGCAGGAATACAGAGATATTGCGAACATGAATTTCCGTTTTAAGGAAAAATCTTCGCCTCGTAATTATGTGAGTTCTATGGTCCAAGCGATACAGGAATATCCCATGAACGATGTTTTGTGTGCGGAACATGTTTTCACTGAGTGGCGACCTGACTTAATCGAGCAGATAATGGAATATCTGACACCGAAAAATATCAGGATTCACGTGGTCGCAAAAGCGTATGAAAGTATAGCCAATGAAACCGAAAGTTGGTACGGCACTAAATATAAGAAAGAGAAAATATCCAAGAAAATGCTGGACATGTGGCACCTCGCTGGCTATAGCACGGATCTAAAGTTGCCTCCTAAGAATGAATTTATAGCGACCACGTTTGATATCAAGCCACAAACTAAGGTAATTAAAATTATCATTTTTCGCAATATTGATCCCCGAGTATTACTTTGTGATATTCGAAGTAGAATCTTCATGAAGCTGAAACCATGTGTTTTTAGAATCGAATAAATTCTGTCTTATATATATAATATATTATTTTTATATTTTTATATAATAATAATTATTATATATTAAAATGCTTTTTGAATATATTTTTGCACTAACTGTATAAAATTATATGCCGGTGTTTAAGGATTATTAATTTACTTAAGACAAAGCCGAGAAAAATTGTGATATAAGAAAGATAAAAATGTTTTAGACTTTTGGTTTTTTTGCTCTTAGAGAACTTTTGCTCTATTGTACTGCCGATTTTTATCGAATTCTGTATTTGTATGTTATACATACTAACAGATGAAATTTTACAGGTAGAAAAATTTCCTATTATTTTGGAGGATACATCGTTTGTAAGACTTTGGTATAAAAAAGACGATGAATTTCTTGTACCGAGAGCGAGGATGATCTTCGATTTCGTTAGGTATGTGATAAGTTATTGTAAGAGATACATCGTGAATTGAAGTAATAGCTGCAATTTTTTCTTTTGTAATAGAAAAATAATTTCTCATAATTATATACAACGTTTGTTTTGTCTATTATTTATAGTCCGTACGCCTATATGGATCCTCTTAGTTGCAACTTGACTCATATGTTTGTTCAGTTATTTCGTGACTCTCTTAATGAGTATGCATATGCTGCTGATTTAGCTGGTTTACAATGGGAACTTACTAATTCGAAATATGGAATAACAGTGAGTATATACATATGTATATAATAACAGTAATAAAATATTATATATTATTTAAATAGATTTAGGCGATATGTAGATAAGTTATTATTCAATCTGTCACTAATATTAGTAATGTTTAAAATAAATTCTATTTTGTATACGTAAAATATTTGTTATTCACAAATTATATTTTATTTCTCATTTATAACTATTAATATTAATAAATATGCCTAATTCTATTTCTGTAATGTTTATATATGTATAAGCATTAATTTAATGTTTCATAAGAAAAGCATTCATAAATCAAGAGAAAGACTAATTATTTTCTTAGCTTGCTATAGGTGGTTACGATGATAAACAACGTGTGCTGTTAGAAAAAATCATGGACCGAATGATAAATTTTAAGATTGATCCGAAGAGATTTGAAATCCTAAAGGAAAATGTATGTATAACAAATCAATCTCTTTAATTTAGTTAAGCAGCGTATTTATATAGATATATGATTTACAGTATATCAGGTGCTTGAAAAATTTCGCTGCTGAACAACCTTATCAACATGCAGCGTATTATCTTGTAGTCTTGTTGGCAGAGCAAGTTTGGCTCAAGGATGAATTATTGGAATCTACTACTTGTAAGTGTGTAAGAAAACTAATATTTTTTGTTAAAAATTATTTTCTTTTCCTTTTTGAAAATTCTTTTTTAGTATGATTATTGTACTTATTAATAATATATATAAAATTTCTGTGATATATAGATCTAAATGTTGATAGACTCCAACAATTTATACCACAGCTTCTCAGTAAAGTGCATGTGGAATGCTTAATACATGGTAACGTAACTATAACGGAAGCTACAGATGTTCTAAAACTAATTGAATCTAAGTTGACAACTGCAGTGCCTAACATAGTACCCTTGTTACAAAGGCATTTATTATTGTATCGTGAAATTAAGCTAGATGATGGTAAGCGCATGACAAATCGTGCTTATAATAATTTGAAAAAATTAATATATTTAAAGAATTTTAATTTATATTAAGGGACATAGTTTTGATATAAAGAAAATTAATATAAAGAATTTTATTATTTTTCTAATGGTTTTATATTGATACTAGGATTATTAGGAAAGTAAAAAAAAATATGAAAATAAAAACTAAATTTATTTCAATCTTTATAGAAAACAGATATTTAGAAATTTAAAGAATATAAAATTTTGATATAAAAATATTTATATGGAAATATAATAAATTATTTGTTGTTAATGTCATTTTATCTGCAATAAAATTTGTTTCAGAAATTGAATACTAGCTTTTAATGAGTTATTTTTTATGATATATTATGTAATAGTATTGTATAATGATATATAATTATTGTAGGTTCCCACTTTCTATTTGAAGCGGAAAATAAGTTGCATAAAAGTTCTTGTGCAATGGTGTACCATCCAACTGGTTTACAATCAACGGAATCGAATATGCTTTTAGAACTTTTAGCACAAATTATTGCAGAACCTTGCTTCAATACGTTAAGAACTAAAGAGCAATTAGGTTATATAGTATTTAGCGGTATACGTAAAACGAGTGGAGCGCAAGGTTTGCGAATTATAGTACAAAGTGACAAACATCCGCAATATGTCGAAAAACGAATCGATTCATTTCTGGATTCTATGTTGGTAAGTATAATAGGATCTTGTATAACAATATATGTTAATACATTGATTAATTTAACCATATGGTCCTTTATTTAAATTTCTCACATAATATCCTATGTCATCAAATAAATATAACAGTCCACATGTACAATGTAATAATAACATGAAGCTGTTTCTATTAAAGAATCACTAATATCACTATAATTATATTTCAGGAACATATATCTACTATGCCAGAAGACCAATTTGAGGAACACAAGAAAGCTCTAGCTGCATTACGTCTGGAGAAACCCAAAATGTTAAGTGCACGATGCACTTTATATTGGAATGAGATTGTAAGCCAACAATATAACTTCGATCGTGAAAATATTGAAGTAGCTTACTTAAAGACGATAACACAGCAGCAATTACTTAATTTTTATAAGGTAACTACTTTTTTTTTTAATACAGAATATATTATTCAAACCGAAAAGAAAAGACAAATAGAAAATATAGAATATGATTTTTTGTATGACGTATAAGTTTCGTGAAAAATGACTGATGGTTGAAAAAATAATAAATTTAATTTATGTCCCCTAGGAAAATATACATAGCAAAGCTCGACATAAACTGTCAGTACATGTGATATCCACGGAATCATCAACAGAAAAGAATTGGGTTAATCACACAACCGAAGAAATAGCCGATTCATCGAGCGAAGAAGCCGTTAAGAAAATCGACGATATCATGTCATTTAAAAATAGTCAAGCTTTATATCCTTTATTAAAACCGTTCAAAAAATATTTTCTCAGAAAGGGCATACGCTGTTCTAAGTTATAAAAAAAATTAATAAGATAATAGTGAATTAAATGTATACATTTGTTTATATATTTAATTATATAAAATTGACGCATAATTTTTTAGAAATTAATAAATTACTTATTAATATTTATAATTAATATTTGCAAAATCTTGATATATGCTTACACGCTCTTATAATTATAAAAAAAATGTGATGATAGTGAATGAATTTGTTTTAATGCATAATTACTATTCATTTAAATAAAATAACGCATTACTTTATATAGTAATTAATAAATTATTTATTATCGTAACTAATTTTTGTACAATCTAGCGTGCATTGAATTTACAAATCGTGACATAAATATTTATACAGTTTATTATTAAAAGAGAATTATATTATTCAATCTTATAATTATTATGCTATCAAAATTTTGTAAATTTTATTTGTGTAATTAACATGATCAAGAATTTTCTTTTATGATTGTATATATTCAAATCAGAAAGATTCAAGTATAAAAGATTTATATAATTATCACAGTGACAGTATTTTGCATATCTATTATTTATATGTTATTATTTATTTATATAATTGAATAAATAAACTCGGGTGTTGCACAAAAATAAAAATTTATGTGTAAGTTATGTCTTCATATAAATTACGTAATATGAATCTTCAGAAAAAAAATATGAAAGAATCCTGAAGAAAAATGCGATTCGAGAGTCATCTTTGCATAATACGAAACATGTTCATTGTATTATGGATGTCCATACTGTAGATGTAACAAACTTTTTTTTTAAAGATCACGTTAGAAAGCTAAGAGTACATTTAGCAAAAAACCATAATATATTTAACACACATATTTATGAAAATTTAACAGAAAAACGAGCTTAAGGGGGGAGTCTCGTGTAACACGCTAAAAGTAAGGTAACTTTTGGAATTTTTTTGTTTGAAGAATCCATGCGACGGATCTTTTTCAAACTTTTAGGGTATTTTATTATACATTTCAAAAGATAAAAAAATTTTTTTTGTTAAAAAATAATAGTTGTGTTAGGAACTATGGTTACGAGGCCGCGGTCTCGTCGCCGGAGTTGTAAATTGGCGGGCGTTATAGCGCCTGTTGTACTTGCCTGAAATAAAAATATAAAAAAAATTCTTATTTTCTATAAAATTACGTCGTCGATGAACCTAAAAAAGAAGGTAAAAGTGCAAAATTAAGGAAATGGCGGGACTTAAAAAAAACGAAAATTTGTTGTCAAAATTGCAACTTTTTTTTAAGTCCCACCGTTTCCTTAATTTTGCACTTTTACCTTCTTTTTTAGGTTCATCGACGACGTAATTTTATAGAGAATAAGAAAATTTTTTTTATTTTTGTTTCAGGTGAGTACATTAGCTGCTATAACGCCCGCCGATTTACAACTCCGGCGACGAGACCGCGACTTCGTAACCTCCATAGTTCCTAACAAAACTATTATTTTTTAACAAAAAAAATTTTTTATCTCTTAAAATGTATAATAAAATACCCTAAAAGTTTGAGAAAAATCTGTCGCATTGATTGTAAAAAAAAAAAGTTACCTTACTTTTTAGCGTGTTACAAGAGACTCCCGCCGTTTCTTAATGATACCGTGTATAAGTAAAGGAGTATGTAGAAAATGTAATATGAGTATTTCTTGCATAATGGTGCAATTCCATTATTGGTTTGCAATCAACAGAGTCGAACATACTCTTAGCGCACTTAACACAATTTATTTCAATAATAAATTGAAATTTAATGTAAAACATCTGAAAGTTCATTTATTATTGAAAATTATTTTTACAATTAGATATATTAAATTCGCTGCTACATAATATGTACGTGAACTGAGCATTTTAATGTAATATTACATAAATTAACTTATTGTATAAAACACGCATCTCTTGAATTGTACTTTTTCTTCATAATCTTTTCATATTTTTGTCTAAAGGTCCATCTACATCTATCGTAATGTTAATCGTAACGCTCGTCATAACAGCTCTACTTGGCTCCTGATATTATGTTTCGCCATTTGCTGTTGTGCGACACAACTTATACATATTGCGATTTTATATATACACACAATATTTACGATAGCCTCTTTCCTTATGACCACGATAGCTTATGATTAAAGCGTTACGATAAATGTAGATGGAGCTTAATAAACGAATGCTACATACTCTATACGTAGATATAATTGACATAAATTTTTGTTCCTCCTTATTTCTATGCAATACGTAGTATATGTATATATATATATATATATATATATATATATATATATATTTATATATGCTCTATATAAACTAATAATAACATATAAATAGTAAGTATGCATGATAATATCACAGTAATAACTAAATAAACCTTTCATATTTGAAACTTTCGTTATTTTTTTTACAAATAGCATGTTCGTTATGTATAAATTAAATATAAACGCTATTCTACGAATTATATAATTATATTAGATATTACAAATTAAACGATATGTATGAAGATAAGATAAATTGAATACAATTTAAGAATATTCCTTTATTAGGATCCAATTGTGAGAGATTTCCATTAATATCCGCAATGTAATCTTCCTCAGTCCTATTACTCATGTCCGAGCGTGGTGACTTCTCTTCATATACATGTGTTGCGCACGTAGATTACACACATTATATATGCAATGTAAAGTATTCAGATATTAAATGTTTTTAATAAATTTTTTTTGTAATCAAACGCTTTCAGTTTCGTTTTTCGTTGATATTTTTAATTTTTAGAAATAAATTGCAATAAATAAAAAAAAATTTTAATTGTCCTGTCTTCATCAGTCATCACAAATATTCAGTTTCAGAACCTGAAAGAATATTATTTTTATATCAGATCGGTGAAAAATTTTGCACGCCTATCTTTTACTCTTATTAATAATTACTTATTTAAGAAAAAAAACGATACATAAAATAAACAAAATAAACTTTTAACTCTTCGTTTTTTTACACCCTCGGAGTGTATACGTGGGTCACGTTCAACGCTATTTTTCTCTACCTTGTATTTTTTTTAATCTAAAAAAAATTCACGAAACATCTGTCTACATGGGTTGATCTGTAGTTGACGATTTCATAGTCATTTCGATAAACATCATTTATTTAATATTTTCTGGCAGGCTTCTAAGTTTTACAGTTACGAGCAGATATCATTTTGGCTCGGACGCCATAGACTCACGTATACAGATGGAAGGTTAATTGATAACACAATTCTTGGACAAATGATTTTGAATAGAACAATAATAATTAGTTCACTATGTAATATTTATATACTGAATAGTAGAAATAAGGCAGGAAGCATATTGGAGGGATAAAGGGATAAAAGAGAAGGACAAAGAACAATGAGCGAGAATGAAATGTGGAAATATTGGAAATAAAAGAGACACTATATGTGGAGAGGGAGAAATATGCGGTATATGAGATAGAAGAGGAGGTGTGAAGTACATGTAAAAATGTGAGGAAATGAGGGGATTAGTAAGGGAAGAAATTAAAGAATGGTTGGGTAAGTTATAGGGAAGGAAAGAGAATTGGGAATAGAGATTGAGGAAATCATGAGAGTGAGAGAGTGAGTGAGTGAGTGAGTGAGAGAGAGAGAGAGAGAGAGGAGAGAGAGAGAGAGAGAGAGAGGGGAGAGGGGGAGGGAGAAAGAGAGAATTAATGTTATAGAACGCGAATATGCACGAATGAGAAAATAGAGTATAAAAAAATGAAGTGTAAAAGATAGATATGCAAAGTATAAAGCGTTAAAAGAGAAAACACAAGTGCAATATTTAGAGAAATTTAAAGATTGTAAAATTGTGTCTAGAAACATGTGTAATGTATGGTGAATAAGTATTATTGTTATTATTATATATTTATTAGAGAGTACGTTGTAATAATTAATAATAACTCATTTACCTGAACTTTCTCTTCGCTTGCGTTTCTTATGATTTAAAACTTCCATCATTTTTGAATCTGCTTCATCTGTTTGTCGATTGTTCATTTTTATTGGTTTTAGTACAGAAGAAACAGTAGGATAAGAATTGGATACTTCTGTGTTTCTCGAATCTCGTGGCAATTTTTCTCGGACAGTAATAGTACTGATTTTTTTAATATTTACTACAAAATAAAGTGAAATAAGTTATAAAGAAAGTCCTTATACACTCAATAAAGGATATTATCTGAGATAAAAGATTTTAAATCGTTTTCCGTTAGAAATAACTTATTTTTTTATACATATTTCTATTAGAAATTTATTCAAGAAGCTTATTAACTTTTGTTTTACAATTAAATATGAGAAATGTAATATTACCATTTATCGACACAAACTACTTACTTATCTTATAAGGTTTCCGTTTTTTACCAGTTGCAAAAATACAAGATGTAGTACCCACTTCTTTGCGCACGATTCTGTATTTACTTTCACCGAATTTTATTGACTTCTTTTTTAATGTCAGTACTTGATCTTGCAAATTACATTGTATCACCTATTATAGAATAATTAAAAAATTAGATCTAAAAATAATATTTTTATTTCAAACTATTTTTTCTTTTCTATTATACAAGTTTGCTTTCTATTACACAAATCTGCTTTAAAAAACAAAATTAAATTTGTTGCATAATTATATGTTGCATCACATATTAATAGAAATTATTAAAATAATAATTAAATAAAGAGTAACAATTAAAGTTAACAGTTTGCATTAACAAAGATGCTTGCCATTTTATAGGATTTATAAAAAAAAATACCTTGCTTGGAACGTTCAAGATAAAAGCTTCTTCATCCTCAGAAAGATCGGCCAATGTAAAATTTGCTGGCATTGTTTTCACAAGTAATCCTTGATCTTCAACTAATTCTTGTAACTAAAAAGAAAATTAATCAATTAGTTTTCAAATATTGCAAATTAAAAATTTTATATTTTTTTAATAACAAAATTCACAACAAAAATAGTTGTGATTTAAATACATTAATTCCAAAACTTATTCGATCTTGTTATATGCAAGAAATATATTTCAATGTAGAAAGAAAAAGAAACATTTGATTTTTTAAATATTATTTTTTTAAACGTTTAAAATTTTGTTAAATGTAGAGATATGTATCAATATATAATAAGAAGAATTCTAATATCACATGTATAGAATTTTACTTACATTGCATGGTCTATACTCGTAAGAAATATTAAGATGTGTGTCTGAACAGAAATTGGTTGATGCTCGTACACTTGGCTCATGTTCAGATTTATGTCTTGTCCCAAACTCGGTCCTCACTATTTCTTCATTTGCATTACTTTTGGTATACATGTTCTTTTTATTTAATAAAGGAGATTGTTTGTGTCCTTCAACTTGAGTAACAGATTTTTCATTATTGCACGAAACATTACTTTCAGAAACTCTTAACTGAAAACTGTCATCTTTACTTCGATCATCATCATGTACATTTTCACAATATTGCTTTTCTTTGAGTAAATTTTTGTTTGCCGTAGATTGAATTAAATCATTATTTTCGTATGTACATTTTATTAACGATTTTGCTTTCTTCTTTATTCCTTCCTTCATATTTGTTGACCCTAATTTCGCTACTTCTGTAGGAACTATAGCCTTTTTGGGTATGTAAATGTTCTCGTTATGCGAAATGTCCGTTTGCTTGAAAGCGTGATTGGTTTCATCATTTCTGTCGTCTTCACTGCAACGACTTGTATCTGAAGTGTCGATATGCTTTCGCGAGGTTTTAGCTGTTACATATTCATTATCGCTCTCACTGGAATCGCTGCTCACAACTAAATTCAATCTCGCTTGCTGCTGAAGTCGCTTTTTGGTTTGAGGCGATACATAACTCACATTCATCTCTTCATTATCAGTTTCCATTGCTATTGGTGCATCAATTTCTTCCGCATTTATTGCTGCATCTTGCCAATTATCGGTATTTTGATTAATAACATCTGGACAATGTATTAATGTATTCTTTTTCATAGGAGTACATTTATTGGTGATGTCCGTATTAATATTAATATCATCAATTGTCTCAATATCACTCTTGACATCATTATCTTTCTTATTTATTATCTTATATTTTTTATGGAGAATTTCAGTATGCATAACTTTAGGTAATATTTGCTGCTTTTGTACATCATGTGTATTTTCTAGGTTCATGTAAATTTTGTCTTCCTGATTTATTAAATGCGTCTTTGCGTCCTTATCAGTTTTATTTAATTGAGGGAAATTTTTTTCTTCTTTATCTTCGTCTGTTTGTCCTTTACCTTCGCCTAAAATGTTACTAAAATAAAATTTCACATATATACAGTGAATCAAAAAAGTATTTACACATTCATATACTGTATGTTATAAATTACTTATTGGACAATTTGTACTTATGTGTTATGCCTTCGAATAAAGTTATTGTAAGAAAACTGGGTGTGCAAATACTTTCTTGATTTACTGTATCTTTTACATAACATTTCTTAGGAAATAGCAGTTGCTGCTTTTGAATATCGTACGAATTTTCTAATTTCAAAAAATGTGTCTTACCTTCGCAATTAATTGAAGAAACCTCTGTATCCTTATCGACTTTATTTAATTCAAAGGATATTTCTTCTTCTTCAGAGGACTTCCTTATTTTTCTATGATCTTCGGTTTGTATATAATTGCAAGGTTCGGAATGAGCATTCTTCATACAATCTTGTTTAGGATATAGCAATTGTTGGTTTTGAATATTATTTGAATGTTCTGTTTTTGCAAAATGTTCATCTTCTTTATCTTCCTGATTTATATCTATGTTTATATCACTTTGAATTGTTTGGAAAGAATTTTTCATTTTTTCTTCTCTAGAAGGCTCCTTCTCTTTTTTGCTGATTTGGTCTATTAAAATGTCGTTGCTAAATTTCAAATGTGCATCCTTTTCAGCTTCCTTACAATCTTTTGCTGTTTCAATTACTTCGTCATTCTTCCTTAGTTCTGGAGAAATAGATATTTTCTCCGTGTTTTCTTCTATATTGCGACTTGTTGCAATCTTATTAGATCTTTTAATCTTGACAATTCTATCTTGTGAATCTTCATCAATTCCTGAATCTTTTTGGTGGTCCAATAATGAAGTATCCGGTGACAAATCATTTATCTTAGGCATATTAGGTCCTGTGTTTCTTAATGGCGTACTGTGTTGATCAAAACTTATGGTAGCTGGAAGTAATTGATCATTATTCAATCTATCTTCTAGACTTTTATGTGTTTCAATATCTTTCTTATTATTCGTAGAATCGATTTTCTCTAGTACCAATACCAAGTTCCTTTTAACATTTTTTAACAATTCTGATTTGTGATTCGCACACGTATTGTCATAATTCTTTGTGTTCATCGAGCTTCCATTACTTGTTAATTTGTTGCTATCGTTATCTTCTGATTGGACAAGAGTATTTGCTTTATTATCAAAATCATTGCTATTTTCTAAAGTTGATCGAGACAGAGACGGTTGACGATGTGAATCATGTGAATTAAATGTAGTATTCGATTCATTCATTGTCGCTTTTTGGTTTTTGTTATTCTGTACCTTTTTTCCACGTACAGATTTTGTCTTATTGGATATCGTATTATTTTTGGAACTTAATTTATTTTCCATTGCATTAGCGTCTTTATGATTCTGTCTCATGTGTTCATTTATATGTTTCATTATTCTAGATGTACTGTTTTGGGAACGGAGTCTTGGGGAAAGAGATTGCTTACTAGATTCAGCCATAAAATGACAATAATCATTATCCTTCAAAACCATTCCTTCATTATCCAAGATACTTGTACGCAAGGGCGGCGTGCTACTGCTTTTCTTTGTAACTTCTTGCCAGCCTACATCAATACATTTTTTAGTATACTTCACTTGCGGTGATTTTTTAGTTTGTACTCTTCTTTCTGTGCTCCTACCCCCGCTCTTCGCCTTGACGCTCGTCTTTTTATATCCTTTGCACTCTTCTTCGCTGGTAAAACTGTATCTCACAGAATTCTTGGCCACATATTTGGCCCGTTTCGACGGAGAGCTGTATATAATATCGTAGTCGACGTCGGTGAGGCTGCTGCTGTCGCCGGTGTCGGTGTCGTGTGCCAAATGTCGCAGGACACTGGTCTTCAATTCCGTATAGTGTCTGTAATCCTTCACGCCGCAATGTTTCCTTATTTCGGTGTTGAGCGCCTTCGTCCTCCTTCGTATCTTCCGCGACGGCCTGAATTTGTGTATCAGGGAGTTGTCGATCATTCTGTCAGCGACGGAGTTGTCCGTGATTTCCCACGCGACAGTCTCGTGGGAACACATGGCGGTGCACCACTTGAAAAAGCATTAAACGATAAATGGGTAAGGGCGTACAGACTTTCTCATCGGTTTGGAGGAAACTCGCTGATGTCGCGTGTCTTCGCGAGCAAAAAGGGCAATTGAATCGTCATTCGAAAGGTTGTAATAATTTATCATAGAAATATTTGAGGTTAGAAGGGCCATACTCGATCGTACACAAGCATGTGGAATCAAACCGTGATAACGGTTCTCAGTAACAACGCGAAATGACAATCCCGAGCGAGAAACGTTACAGCGTTGTTCTTCGCAGGAAAGGCAGACTCCGTGAGAGATAAGCCGTAGCTTCTAAATAAGGTTTATTTTCTCGAAAGATTAAAGAACGATCTTTTAACCTCAAAAACGGCACCTCTCGAGCACTCTCGACAATTCGTCACTCCGTTGGCAATCTCGAGTCTTTTTGATGTTCCATACAACTCTGAGATACATACGAAAAAAGGAAAAAAATCTCCTTGATCGAGAATATCTGCGTTACTTCACACGAAATACGAATAAATAGTGAAATTAACGAAACACGTAATTACGTCGTGCTGGCGGTCTCCCAAGCCGGCGAACAAACTGTTCTTTCTGAACTTCTTGCACCGTTGACTGTTTATTCTTTTCTCTTTTTCTCTCCAACGTGAAAAGAAGAGAGGAAGGATGAAGAGATGCAAGAGATTAATTAACGTATCTGTGTTATTAGAATTTTATTAATTGATTGCTATTTTTTTTAATTGAAGAAATTACTGCTAATTAGATTTATTAATTGATATATGAAAGAAAATTCGGGACAACGAATCACGCAGTTAGAAATTTGTTATAAATCTGACGGTTGAATTAATCGTCAATAAATTAAGTTAATCGGAGCTCGGCCAAAGTTGGCCAAAGTAGTTACTGTATCACGTTTATTGCTTCTGCTGGCGTTTAACTTGATTAATAAAATTCATTTTTATAGACGTATTGACGTATATAATAGACTGAACATTAGCTGTAGAGCTCTACGGAAGATCTAAACTTCTAAAGGACAAAGGTATATGCTCTCTTGCTGGGATGCTTCCCCTTGTTTCCTCACCTTTTTTCTCCCCAAGAATGTACACAATTATAGGCAAGGAAAGCGCCCCAGCACAAGCATATCTCTGTCCTATAGATCTTCCGTATGTATGTATACAGCTCTCAATAGCAATGTTCAGTCTATTGTATACATCTATGTTTATTTTAAAAAATAAAGCCACTACAATTTAAATTTCAATAAAATATCGGCTATTTTACGATTCGCTTGAGGGAAAAGTTCATAGAACAGGTAGGAAAAGTGTTTTTACAGAACAGCGATCCCATATTTGTTTTATATTTATTCTCTTCGATAATATAAAATTACGTTAATAACACGAGACGCGTATGTTACAATATTTCACAATGTAACCACGTCTTCGACACAATTGCGAGAAGCGATTGAGAGACTCGCGTGCGGAAGTGCCGATACGAATTGCATTTTGATTCGCAATAGCGGATCTACGTTCTCTTGCCGGATTTAAAACTAATATTCCTACGGGTGTCTTTTAAAAAGAGCTCGATCCGTAGGCGTAATTTAATTAACATAAGGAATACTTATGTCAAAAGTCATATTTTAGAAATAAGGATACACGTAAAAAATATAATTAACATAGACCTTATCTCGATCGACATTATTTGACAAAATAAATTTTTAAAGTTTATAAGAAAACAAAATAAAAACTTCAAGTCAAAAAGTGACATTGGCACACATCTGTCTGTCAGGAGCACGGTTGTATATACAACCGTGGTCAGGAGTCTCGATATTTTCCTGAAGCTTGAACTACATTAGCATATTGCTAGATCCGCTACTGTTCGTAACTATCGGCCACGCCGCAAAGCGAGCAAAGTTTGATTATCTCGGCGGAGACCTCAACCTCACGCTATTCTCGCTTCCGAAGAAAAAAAAAAAGATCGAAAAAGAAATCGAAGACTTCGCTTGAGAAAAACAGTCGCGCGCATTCTGTTATAACCGTTGTAAAATAGATATACCTGGTATAAATAGTACGAGAACTATATTACAAAAATATACAGCGTCAGTAAAGTGACGCCAGTTACATTCCACAGTTAAACCATCTCAACAATTATGATTTCTTATCACTATACTAATTACATATAAATACATCTTATATACATCCTTCGCGTATGATTCGTGTTAGTTGGTAGTAACAGTATTGCATACATATGTGAACTCACTACCTTGAATAAAAAATACAGAAAATAATATACCGCGCGACGGACAGTGATAACGTTTCCTCTTCTTATTTGACCTGTCAAAAAATTATGTTTACGCATTTTATTTTAAGTCGCGTGTCGACATGACACTTTTAAATAAGGGTAACTAAACGGTCGATTATGAAGATCTTAAGATATAGCCGAAAAATATTACAATCAAGTTGATCAGCGTTAATTCCGTTAACCGCCAGGCTTCTACACACAACTGAACTTGACACCTGAAAATTTGACAGCAATGTAAATTCGCAGATGAGGATATTTTTCCGAGACGCATATTTGTACGTTCAAAATCGCATTAATAATTGTTTTTATGTTTTTATAATATAAAACTTTTAATGTAATAAACATTGTATAGTTATATATTTTATATTGGCAATTACCTTTACGTGAGATTTTCAAGACGTTCTTTCTTTCGTTGTTTCGAGGGCAATGTGCATTTTATCGAATATTCTCAGAATCAAAACGCGCTCGATCGTACAATTATATTTAACGATTTAAGTAAAAATTAAATGTTTGTACCGTCGTCACTGGAGTAGCAGTTATGGCAGTGGAGCTTATGATTTCGGACACGCACGTCCGTTCCCATCAATCCATCGCCAAGACGCACGTGGCACACGCAACACTTGAAGCATTCCATATGATAAAACAATCGTAGACTCTCGATTATCATCGCTGCGCCTCGACCTAAGGATATCGCAAGAATATTTATAACGATGAAAGAACGTTTTAATTTTAGCCTATTATATTACCTAATTCTTCTCCGCAATGCGAACACTTCTTCTTTCCGCTCACGCTCAGCATTTTTTCCTGATTCCCGTTGTTATTCGCGATGGGCGCGTGTTGTGTCTTTTGAGACTGCAGTGTGTATTGTGGCGATTGATGTTGCACCGTCAAATGTTCTTGATTGAGAACTTGCTCCGGCCTGAAAAGAAGATAATTTCCATAAATTATAAAGATTTTGAAAAGAAAGTCTAGATGAAAGTTCAAATATAAACAAAAAATTAGAGAATATATAGATATTATTTTTGGTCATTAAAAAATTGTTTCTTTATGTATTATTACTGAAAAATGAGTATCAATTTATAGCATATTATAACATAGCATATATTATAACATATATAGTTTGTAAAATAATTTTTTTTCGTAAATTGCCGAATATTAATTAAATGTACCTTCGCCTTGTTAAAAGAGGTTTCTCCTGCGTTTTATTCTGTACCCTTTGTGTTAGAGTTTGTATGATAGAATCGGGTAGCGGTTTGCTATCTGTCCGAATTGGAGCGTTATATGGTACGGAAGTGCCAGTTACATGCGGTTGAGATTTTCGCGCCGGTGATCGTTGGTTTCTCTCATTAATCCTCCTTTGTTCCGCTTCCTGTCGAGAAACAGTTGAGATAAGACAAGCATTTGATTTTATTAGAAATTTAATAGAATAACTGAATATTTGATAAAAATTAGAATAACTGAAAAATTAAATCTTAAAAAACATTAATAAAAATAAAATCTTATTTCAGAAATAATAAATTATTTAGTCTCCAACAAACTTTTGGTAATATATTTAACGTCTTTAAAAGGATTATATACAGAAAATAATATTTATATATATGCCAATTAATAGAAATAATTCTAATACGCACTTGAATAATCCAATGTTGATAGTTCACATCGTGAGCACCTCTTGGCACGTCACTCTTTCTTCGCTGGACCCATTGATCACCTTGAACAATTCGTGGACGCGGTACTGCGCTTAATGCCTGTAAGGTCTGCCTGGACATTTGTTGACCAGTGTGATTTCCAAGTGTTGTTGTCGATGCGCTCTCTCGAATCGACGCGTCTACTTGTTGGGGAATTGAATCCGCGGATGGTATACGGCTATTCCTACACATTCCCAATTAAATAAAGAAATTTAATAATACTAATTACCATGTCGTTCCGTCTTACCTGATAATTCGTCTTATTATCATATAAAAAGTCATATAAAAATATTTCATTTTAATTTAGATATAATTTAATTAACACTTATTATATAGTTAAGAGAAATTTAATATAATAATAGGTATCAGAGTGTACAATATGATTTATTATCGTATTTACCTGATTGTAACATCTCTTTGTCTCTGATCTAGCATACGTGGTTTAGAAAGTGGAATCGGTGGTGGTGGTGGTCTCCTTCTTGGCGCGTCTTGAAATTGCAAGTTTGGCATCGAAGATCTGTAATTTACTGCGGGCGTGTGATATTTATATTGTTGCGTGTTTTTAACAGAATTCTGCGCGACATCTTGCAAGGATTGCCACTGTTCTTGTAACTGTTCTGCCAACCTAAGCTGCTTCTGCTCGCGATAGGCCAAATTATTGCGTTGTCTCTTTAATTCTTCCTGCTCCAATTGCAGAAGTTCCCTTTCTACTCGTAGCACTTCCTAAAAGGATAATATATAATATAGTACCTATATCTTTACGATTGCATTTATTATCTCTTCACATGCACGTTTAAAATACTAAATATGAATGTTTCTATCGCGTTAATTCTAGTTATTTTTTTCTTAAATAAAAGCAATTATTATTAAAACAGCAAAAACTCTAGATATTTTTGAAATTCATAAATAAATACATTTAGCTCAAACCATTTTTAATTTTTATTTGTTACCTTCACGATAGAACTTATACGTTTTAGCAAATATAATAATAAAAAATTAAATACGTCTCTTATGTGAGTAATCTATTCGCGTGAGTTTAACATATTATTAACATATTCAAAGAGATCATATCGAATTAAGCTGAGATTAGTTGAAATGTCCGAAAGAAATTTAAAAGGGATAGTAATAAAGGGATGCACAGAATTCCTATACGAATATTTATATATGTAAAAGTTCCGTGCAAACAAGCGACTAAAACAGTGGTGAAGACAACTGTTGTCTTACCCCGGAAGGGAATTCATCTTCGTTGTTGCTCAACCCAGCACCGACCAATGCCTTGCTCTGCGAATAATTAGCAATCCCTCTATCAATATTTACACTACGCTATATACTTGATTTGCACCATACTACTGAACCGATCGAATCCTTCGGGCAATGCTGCAATAATAACTACTGTGCAATTTCTCAATATATAAATAAAAGTAATACGATCGGATAGAGACATTGACGAGAATCAAGATAACATTGCCCCAAGGATAATATTTCCAAGCTATCGGTTAAAAATGCGTGCCTCGGCTAGAAGAAATTTGTGCATAGTTTCAAGTTTCCCCGGGGAAAACAAAAAAACGATTGGCAGAAATGTCACAGAAAGAATATACTCGGAAGATAATAGGTACCTCGTTCTATAAATTCACTATCTACTTATAAAATCAGCCTCTTTTTCCTCGTTAGTCTCGCGTTCGAAGAATGTAAAACCGAAGGATTTGCCTTACCTCTTGCTCGCGAATTTGACTTTCCATCGTTCGGATGCGCATCTCCTCCTTGCGACACGCATCAGCGACTCGCCGCTCTTTCTCCTCGATCTCGTTCTGCATCCTCAGTTGTTCCGACTGCGTCTCAAGCTCCTCGTCCTTTCGCTTGTCTCCGACGTACTTCGCTTCCTCCTCCGTCGTTCGCTTCTGGATCTCCCGCTGTTTCGCTGTCTCATCGTGTTGCTGTTGCGGTTGCTCGTGTGAGGAAGCATCTTCCTGCTTACGTGCGTTGTCGTCCCTCTTGCGAAACGCGTCCTCATTGCAGCGCAATATCGCCTCCCTCTCCAGCTGCATCTTCTCTTCCTCGAGTTCACGCAGTTTGTGGGCAAGTCTCTCCCCCAAGTCACTATGGCATCAAACAATGTATTTCATGATTTATCCGTCCCTAATATAAATCTAGCATTCTTTTAACAAATAAAAAAGATATTTAAAAAGCTCAAGATCTTTTAGATATATTTTTCAAAAGATCTCTTTTGAACATTTATATCCGCAAAAGGAAATAGCAAAAAAATTGCGTGTCTGATAATTTATCCGTACCTATTATATTCGCGATTATCGCCATATCGCCACTGTTCCTCCTTCTCGAGGACCTCGATGATCTCCCGCTCCTTCTTTGTGATTTCATCCTCCTCGGAGGAAGTCACACTGGCGCCGAAAGGCTCGCTGCTCTGTCTGCTGTGCTGCGACATGTCGGGGCTAACAGGCTGCTTCGCCCAGTCCTCGACGTGTCCTAATTCCACCCCGGAATCTCTCTCGTGGCTCGAATCTTGCTCGTAGTTACTATCGGTATCGTACGAGCGACGATGGAGTTGTTCGATGCGTCTCTCCTCGGCAAGAATCGCCGCCATGTCCGGTGGTTTCGTTAGCGTCAACTCAGGTTCGAGATCGTCGTCGTTGACCTGCTATTAACAAAACGTCGAGAACGCTCGTATAATTCTGTTAGTTAAATCGATTATTTTTGAAGCAACTCAGCAACTGAGACGAGTAGAAACTATAGTAGATGGATTTTCGCGCTTACCCCTTCAATACCGAGGAAATCCGAGCGTCTCGTGCGCAGCTCTTTCTTTATTCTGCGAGTGGAGTTTAATCTCTTGAGCGGCTCCGGAGCAGGATTCTCATCATCGCTGATGTCCACCGGAGGCGGCGGTGGTTTCTCCTTCGGGGGTTCCACACTCGTCGGCGGACTCAGAAGGAAAGGTTGATCGGCGATTATCTCCTCGTCGTTGGACAGAGTTAGCGGTAGAATCTATAAATAACAAAGAACGTCTATGAATTGTCCCATGAAATTCTACATTGTGCAAAAGAGATCAATGTGATTTTGTAACTAACTTGTTTGGAAATCGGCGAGGCTGGACTCGGGATGTTCAGTGCGTCGACCGAACCAACTTCCTGCTTGGCTAAGCTCAGGTTCGTCGGTCGTTCCAGCGGATGGTCGGCGGTCGGCGTGGCGACCGTAGCGTTGGGCGCGTCGTGCACGTCGACGTCGACGTCGCACTTCTTCATGGTGACGACAGCGACGGCGGGCATCCCGACGCTCGTCGACGTCTCCGTCGTTTCCTGCTGCTTGTGCTCGACTGCGGGAGCCGCCGGGCGATTCGCAGCGGCGGTCGTCTCCTCCTCTTGGTCCGCTTTCTCGATAACGATCCGTTCCTGAGGGGACGACGAGTCGTGGTGTAGCCGAGGCATGTAAAATGCAGTATCGCGCGCCGTGTGCCAAGATTTTGCAACGCTACATTCTATGCAAATCGACGGATGATGATGGTTCGGAATAGCGTTTCTCAAATTCGCGAAGATCGGAGACGGATGAATTCTGATTAAAGGGATAAAAATCGTCTTCCCTCGGTATCCCGACCGCGCTCATTAGTGCTCAAGGATACAAACGTATCTCTCGACGGGCTAATTAACGTCCTAAGGATATGTAAAAAAAATATATCCGTTTGTTTTATACTAATTAATTAAGTAATTAGGGTAATCGTGACGCGAGGATAAATGTGACACTGCGACATTACGACGATTAAATTGTGTAATTGAAAAATATCGCGACTCGCCTCTCGGTTTCTAATCATCCTAATTAACCCGATTATTTGAGAAGTGCCTGGAAAAATGTTTCGTAATATATATCAACTTAGCGGCTATGTACAAAAGCGAGAGAGAGAGCGTCAGAGAGCTCGTTAGTTAACGCGAGATAAGTGCGAGATCACTTAAAAAAAAAAAATCTAACGACAAGTAATCGTATTGCGACGCTTTCAAGTTGCGATTATGCTCTCCGCGAGATATTTGAGGCTCGTGCATCCGCGACCCGCGTTCGCGGATGACGCAATCGTTAAATGACATAATATAATGCACTTCGACGCCGTATTTCACCGACAATTGTGATCGGCATATTTTCCCAGCACGTATATAGCGGTTGCGCGAAAAGAAAAAAAAACCGTCGGGAGAATGTCTCGCGCGTACCAGATGTGAAATTCCTGCTGTGGGAATACGCGGGCGCATTTTACCAGGTCGACGCACGTTGCGTAATGTTACACGTCTCCGATGAGTCTCCGCAATCACGTGCGCTTTTCTCCGCGATTTGACGCGCCTTTATGAAAACGTACCGAGGCGCGACATTGCGATATCAATCGACGCGAACTCGAGGAGCACTGATTTTGGGCGATGACCCGAATAACAACAATTTACGCGATCGAGAGATCCCTCATATTCTCTCGCACACAAGCGTCTCGTCTATAGCGGATTCTTCGAACACTCGTGGAAAGGAACATATTACTTCGCGTAATCTTAATTACTGAATGCAGATTATTGCAAAATCTTCGCATGGCGCTATTTTTGGAATATTTTAACGTGGAATATTGCAAAAAAAATAATTTGTTGGATGCGGCGATGCGTGATCATCAGTAAAAGCATCGTCGGATAAGAAGCTCCGTTAATCGTGTATCAAAATGGTGTGAATGTCTTCCATGCACTTGTGTGACGCCCTTTTTAAAAATTAAAAGGAATTATAAAGCATTATAAGAATGTATAAGCGATTGAAAAGAAAGAAGCTTCAGAGGTGCGAATAAAGAATAAAAATGCGATTAAACGCGTCTGAAATGAGAGAAACGTCGGATCAATTTTAATCGAATTGAACACAGAATAATTGCGTAGAAATCAAGACCAATCAAACATTAATATATCAGTTCAGAATAAATCTAATTCCCCGCGACTCTTCTCATTTCCACTCCGTTTCTCAAAGCAGAACAATTTTTAAAAAATTGTTGCATTTCTATGTACAAATTACACTATAAGCTAGTAGCTTATTCAGCACTTTTTCTCGTTCACTTTCAAAAGCGAAATGAGCGTTCTTAGGCTGTCGAGGAAAGACTACAAGTGCCAAAGTCGATCGAAGCAACTCGATCACGCGATCTCTTCAAACACTACACGGCAAAATTAAAAAAGACTCACTTTACACACACACACACACACACACACACAGACACAGACACACACACGCTCAACCGTTCGGTAGTATCTCTTACCTCACGAGTCATACTCGGAAATTCGCATGCGGGTGACGAGCACACGGGAAAGGGAAAAGCTACGTTCACTTTCTCAAGTTGCAAGCGGATCGTGCACACGCCTCGAAAATCGCCCAACTACTAGATCACCGTGATGTCAGGTGTTGTCGGGCTGATTAAAAGCCGGCTGTGCTCGCGCACACGGCGCAATAAAGTGTCTTTCGGCGATCGAGGGAGAGAGAGAGAAAGAGAGAGAAAGAGTGATAAGAGGGATATCTAGCCTCCGCTATCGAGGCACAAGTTCTCCGATGGAGTGCAGGTGCGACGCGATATGGAATTCACCAATTAAATACAATCTAAATGTATTTGTGAGACTCTAAATGAGACTGATAAGGAAAGAATTCGATCAGGGCCCACCTTATCCCCCGTTCATCGACAAATTAGGCGCGTGCCTGAAATTCTGATGAGTGCCAACGCATTATAAACGAGGCAGATACTATCAGTGATATGACATCAACATTATTTTTATCTTTATTTCAGATTGCTCAAGCCGTTCCTTTAGAGATTACTAGAATAGAGAGATGACTCCCGATTACTGTTTCAACATGCTAATATCTCTTTTCTCTCTCTTGCTATTCCTTGTTGTCGCTTAGAGATGTGCGAATCAAGAATTTTTTATGTCGAATCGAATCGAATAGAAGAATTTCATTATCTTTCTCGATTTCGAATCAAATCGAATCGTTGAAATATAATTTTTAATTAACAATATAATAATTATTAAATTGAATATTTTGACGTGGAAAAATAATATTAATTATAAGTATAATATAAATTCTTTTTCGAAAGAAATTCGAATTCGAATCAAAACCGATTCTCCGAACCCGATTCGATTTGATTCGATTCGTATTCGAATAGTTCGCACATCTCTACCGTTGCTATTAAGACATAGAAATATCGGAACATATTTCGCGTGGAGGACTTCCGAAGGTAGGCCCTGAACCCGAACGGGGTCTATTATCCGTACAGACATGCGTGTCTTCGTGAAATTGCCATTCGTTCTGGGAGTCTACTGAACAAAAAAAAAGAAAAAGAAGCCGTTCGTCTCGACACGGTGTCCCACACGGGGGGGCTAACACACAGCTCAAGCAAATCGACTGCTTGCTCGAAGCAATCAAGAGTACATGACGTCTTACCTCTTCGGTGTATCGGAGGATCGAGAGACGCGCGGAAAGAAAGCGGATCGCGCGCTCCGACAAAACGAGCGACAAACCGTTGATGGAAATATCGTTGGACGGCGACGTGGCTCGCATGGCTGCTCTTTTTTTTTACGGTCGGCGCGGTCGGTTCTTTATTAGTAATTAACTGTCACCGCGATTGACCCTCGACACCGCGCGTCACGCGGCCGATATGTCCATCGTACTTTGAACGCATGGCCGTTTATTAAAAGAGCGTATTTATGCGCCCTATTAACCGTGGAGATGAACCGCGCCAAGATTTGCGTCGACAAGTTGTTTGCATTATTTAACGGATCTCTCGCTTCGTCAAAATTCACAATTTACATGTCGCTACAAATTACAATAATTTGATGAAATAAATGATAAAAAAAAATAAATTGAAATCTGCGGACGCAAATTCTTTCAACTGATCCATAATTGATTTTTCCTCGACGATAATTAATGTGACAAAAAGCAAATAATAAAATTAATGTGATAAAAGCAAATAATAAAATTGAAGAAAAAAGAAGTTAGACAGCAAGAAAAAAAACTTTGCTTTTCCGCGAGATAAAATCCACGTGAATGCGTGAGAAAATAATACGACACGGCAGGGTTTCGTTGGCCAGTGTATCTTATATTTCATCGTTGTTCGTTCTCTCTCGGTCGACCGCTTATATGACAATTAGTTCCATGACAATTAGTCATAATCACGCGCCAAGTGTCGGCGAGTATACTTTTAAAGTTCGCTACAGAGCGCCGCAAGCGAAATTATCCGAGCGTTTCTCCTCGGAGAAACGGTCCCGGTGATATCGCCGATATTTTAATTAACGTGCTCGACTTAATATCGTAATTAAGATGAGGAGCGATCGCGAACGTGTTATCACAATAGTTTATTCCCGCTTACGGTCGATATCGGCGGTGAACTTTAATCAACCAGTTCGACCGTACGCTCGCTCTCGCGAAGCGCAATCGCGAAAGGGGATAGAGTTAAACTGCCGATTAAAGTCAATTAATGCCGAGATCGGCCGTTACGTCTTTCTTAAACGGCGTATATTGCATATATTCGACAGCGCTTAGGCTGCCCTGTCCGCTTTTATGTCGCGGACATCGGTAATGCCGCAATTGTGAACTCTATTACAAGTCGTCGTTGCGCCGTACTAACCGCGTAACGGCAGTTTCACGGTAGAGTTTCCGCATATAATCCGATCTAAAGTCTACATATCGTAACCGGAGATTATCTTATAGCTTCGCACCTGCGTCGCGCCTATTTACATGACTAGCGGATGGTTGTACGTAGTTTAGATTCACGTGTAACTTCGCGCTCGATGAGCGTGGAGACGACAGCGATTCGCGCGCTCGCTAACGCTAAATCCCTTATAAAGATAATAATCCCTCCCTCGAAGGAGCCTCCCTCGAGTCTTCGAAGAACTGGAAGCGAAACCCGGTTGACCTTCGCGAAAGTGTAAACGTTAAGCGGAGAAGAGTCGTACAACCCGTTCGACCCGGCTTATAGACAACGCAGTTGGCACGCGGCTAAGGTCGAAGCGACGAGACGGAGTTGCTCCTGGTACCCTCGTTCTCTCAGCGTTTCACACCCTCGACACACCCTCGCGTTTTCCACACGCCCCCGATGAGACGTTGGCTCTACATACATCAGAGATCTAGCACGGGGTTGTCTAGCGGCTGACCAAAAGCGGAGGACAGTGCGCGGTTGTTATTGTCGGGGAAAGATGGTCCTCGCGTCTTTTAGGAATTTTTCGAGGCGTTGCCGGCTTGCTGAGCTTCGCTTCTAACCTCGGCGACGGGGATTGTCCGGTTCACCGTGATGAACGGCGTCACCGGCGGCGTCGTGGGCGCCTTGCCCTGAGGTACCACCACCTTCTCGCACACCTCCACCACGGTGCGACGTCGTTCCGCAGGCGGTAGCGCTTCCTCGTGGCGTCGCGCGCTCCCTGGGGCGAATCTCGACGAGGGTGAGGGCGGAAGTTCCGCTGAACTCGCTTGCGGGGACACGGGTGAGGGGATCTCGACGGTCGCCGTCTCGGACGTTCTCCGAATCGGGCAGGGAGACTGACTCGTCGTGGGTTTGTTGTTCGCGCCGTGCGCCTTCGAGGGCGAAGTTTTGAAAGCGGACGAGGTCAAGACAGAGTCGGGACTCGTCGGCGAGGATTTGACGGTTTTGCGAGGGAGAGGGGTGGGAATCTTGGACGTGGTGCGGCATGAAGCGGGCTTGGAAACCGGACTGGCCTCGAGAGAGAGGCTGGTCGGGATCGTCGTCGTTCTGATGGAGGGAAATGACAATTGGTACGTCTCCGCGACGGGGATGGTGTCCGAACACGGCTGAGGGAGATTGGAGAGGTGTTCCTTCGACAAGTTCTGCCGTTTCGCTTGGCCGACGAATTTCGGTCTCGCTTGCTCGATGGAGAGCTTCAGGCTGGCCGATACTATGGACTCGTTGGGACTCGGCTCGGAATCTGTCTTGAACTCGGCCGCGTCTTTGCCGAATGTTCGCGGTTTCGAAAGGCTTTCGGGGATCGTGGTTTCTCGCGGGGGTATTTTGGGACTCGGGTGGGTGGTGATCGCGCGAAGTACGGAAGTATGCGAACGAAGTGTATTAGAATTAGTAACGGTATCTACGCGCGCTTGCGACTGTGATTTGTTAGTCGATAGTTCCCCAGAGGTGTCAGCAGTACCCTACAGAATCAAACAGTTACAACCTGATATGTAGTTACCCCATAACCAGAAAGAAGAAAAGAAGTTGAACAAAGGATAGTAAGATAGAAATAGCGCTCAATACCTGATTTTTCAAGTATAGAATAGACGTATCAGAAAAAATGCAGCTAGTAATGGAATTGTTTTTCTAGAATATTGGGTATCAATTAAAAATATGTAAAAATTCAGTTTAAGTTGCCATGCCTACATCTTGGAGGTGTAAAATAAAAATCGTCACGAAAACACGAATATTTCCTCTTAAAATATGGGACTCTTGGATTTGAATTAAGATATCAAAAGCACCACAATATTTCCCTTACCTTGTTCACTGCTACTGTCTCCCGGTGGCTGGTGAACTGTGAGTGCGTAGCCGTCGTGGTGTCGTTCGGCATTTCCACTATCGTACTCGACGTCGATGCGTCTTCCTGGATGACGGACGTCGTAGGCTTGACCCGCTCCTCGACGATGACTTCTCGTCGTTCGACGATCGCGCCGCCGGTGTGCTGCACGATCTCCTCATCGATCGGCTCGTCTGCTTGGCTGACCGAGCAACTTACGTCCGCGGTATGGATACCCGAGTCCTCGCGGTCCGTGTCATTCAGGAGTTCCGCGGATGACGACGAAGCGGGATATTGTCGTCCGTAATCGAGCTCCTCGAGGCTTTGCACGCGCTCAAAGGTATCCGGGCCGCTGGACGCGTCCGCGTCTAGGGAGTCCAGACTTCTGTGGAAGACGGCTCGCGGTACGCGGTACTCCGAGTCGGGCGACGAGCTCCTCTCGCTGGGCGTCGACGTGTCGACTCTGCTCTCCTGATCACGAAAACAGAGCGGATGCTTGCCGACGTGTGCGGGCCCCCGTTTGTCCGTCGTGTCCTTGCCCCTAGCGGCGTCCAGTGCGCTGAGACGATCCTTAATTGTCCTGGCGGTGAGCTCGCCGTTGTGCGAGCGTGACTCATTCGTCGTAGTCGGCACCGAGGACTCGTCGCTGCTGCTGTACTTCTCCAGAGTGGACAGTCTCTCTCTGAGAGGCCTTACCGTCTCCAAATCCTCCGTGCTGAGCTTACGGTGAACGGAACTCTTGCTCTCTCGCTCCGAAGCTTGCTTTTCCAAGTGGGTAAGCCTCTCCCGGATAGAGCTCATGTCACCGGACAATCGGTTGAGGGTCTTGTTGGTGGTCTTGTCGCCATTCTCCGTCTCGTACTTCTGTCTCTCGAGACTCGACAGTCTTTCTTTGATTGATTTCGTGCCAGTGAAGTCACCGGACAGCCTGTTGTTCGCCTTGTTGTCGTTGCTCTTCTGCGACGCCTTCTCGAATACCTCGCGTCGCTTCAATATATCCACTTTTACCACCGACAGCGGGGACTTACTACTATCGTCGTTCAAGTTCGTCTTCGAACCGTTCATCGACGATTTTGCCGCCTCCAACTTGGAGTCGATCCCGGTCAAGGATCTCCGCGGTATGTTTTGCGATACTCTCGACACGTAACCGCGAATAGCGCCTTCGTATGTATATTCTTCCGGTTCGGGCGAGCTCGTTGTCGCGGTTGTACCGGAATCGTACTCCTGATTGTGATTCAGATTGTCATGAAAAGCACCACCGAACATTTTTCTCGCGGTAGACGTCGTCGTTGCCGTCGTCGATGCCATCGCTGTATCCACTGTCGTCGCCGTTGTTGCTGATGCGATCGTTGCTGTTGCTGATGTAGTCGTGACTGTTGCCGCCGTCGTCGTCAGCGTTGCAATGCTCGTCATTGAGAATGAGGTCACATCGGTGGCGTTATCGACGTCCGAATGGCTCTTCTCGATCTCGCTGTCCCTGTCGCTCTAAAATTTGACGAGCGAGCGTAATATTATTAAATAATAATAGTTGTTTTCGTGAGAATATATATCTATAAGATTTTTCATAGGAAAAAGGTGCGTTTTAACTTGTAATGTTACTCTCTTCCTGTCGATCTAATATAGAAATGACTATTGATCGCGCGACGGGTAACTTAAGACTAGATAAATGTTTATAGGTGACACATGACATAAACAAATATAAGAACGTACAGCGGACATGGCTAAGCGATTAATATGGTTTGGTGAGATCGTTGCCATGTTGGCGGTAAGTTTTAAATTCACTAGCTGATACTCTCGTATACATTTATAAATTCGTAATAAAGAAAAAAAATAATAAAATGCAGATTAAAATTTTATGCAATGACCAAGATCTCATTGATTTGTTTAAAATATGTAAAGGTGTTCATAAATAAATTAAGAATTAAAAAAATAAATTTTCCTGACCGTAGAATTTATGTCAATAAATTTAACGGAGAATCGGAAATACTATTTCTCAATAAAAACGAGTTGACACAAAGTGCGTATTATGCACGTACGTGTTTGAATAAATGCGTACCAGAACACTATGCGTGTCGTCATGCGTATCACCGCTGACTGAGCTCTTGCCGCTGCTGGTACCGATCCCGAGGTCGCTGAGATCATTCGCGTCCTCGTCGTTGTACATAGCTAGGCTGATGCTCAGCTTACGGCCTCTGTTACCACGCTCCTCCATCATCTCCGAGAAGGTCTTATTCCGACGACGCTGACGGTCGTGCTCCTCTAACTCGAGTTTCTTCACCTCGACCACCCGCTCGATTATATGTTCCTGCCGCTTCCTCCGGCTACTCTTCCAGTTATCCAAATTCTACGGACGGAATGTTCCCTTTCATTACTAAGAAAATTACACTAACCCACTAATCTTCTACATATATAAATAAATTTCTAAATAAAATATGTAATAATATATCAAGATATATGATATTTAGTTAACTTCAATAAGAAAATTAATATTGATATTTAATTCGATTAATTACTAATGATCTTAAAATAATGATTAATAAAAAACAAAAGGTGTATATTACGTTTTTGTAATATAATCCGTTTTGTAATGACAAATTATATAATTAAAGTCAAGACTATCAAGTGCCGAATACTTCTCCTTTTTATTAATAAGACAATGTTTTTGAAGTTACTCACCGATTGCCAATCTTCAGGATCATCGCGGACTTCCTGTTTGATTTTCTTCACCTCTTGGACTTTCTGTAGTTGCTCCTGCGCGGTTCGATACAGCGAACATGGTCCGACTTTGACGAATTGTAAAGGATTGGTCGCTTGTTTGGGAGGCGTTTTTAAAGTCGTTTTTAATTTCGGTGGTTCGTGCGTCGGCTGTGGAAAGATAAAAGAGATCATATGCGACATATTTCTTCTCTTATACATTTCATGTTTTATCAAACACATCGATAATATCTACATATACATAACGATAAAAGTCATAATTCTAATCTCAAATAATGTTTGTATAGACTAAAGTGGAGTGGTATATGTAGACAGTTCTCTACAAACAAGCGTTTAGAAACGTTATCACGCAGATATAATTTAAAAAATAAAAAAAAGAATCTATCTTGAACCTATAGAATTTATTCTCTTTCTCGGACATTATAAATCTATCTTTTAATTCGTATTACTTGCGTATTTAACTCGTTTTAAACATAATCACTTTTGGAGAGACAAAAGAAAACATTTGCAACGGGTACTAACCACTCTTTCGTTTCGCCGCTCGGATGCGGCGGTTTGCGACGAAGCAGGCATCCTTCGCGCTTTCCTGCTTCTCTCGCTTTTTTAAGATACTCCTCTTCAATGTTGAACGACACCTGTTCGCATGGCTCGGCCCATCCTAAGTCCTGTTCCTGTCAAAAATAAGTGCTAAAGATTAATAGAAAATCTTGACGCGATTGGATAAGAAATATATAATAAAGCCTGCCTCTCTCGATCGTTTTATATTCAACGAAATGTGATTAACGAAGTCAAAATTACTTAAATTCTGATAAAAATAATAAAAAAGATTCATCGATATAACTTATAGTCAATTTTGATGCTCGTTTTGGTGGAGATATTCTTTTAGAATAACTAGAATAACTCGGTAACATTAATTTATAAATCTTCTTGCAATAAAATAAAAAAAATAAAAATCTGATAATGCGAATAATCGATTCGTTTTGTATCACAGATATATTTCGCTTTAGACTTTCACTTGTAGCTGATGTTCGCCTTGAAGTCTCAAAACTATTTATCGCTCTGCGCACAAATATTATCATATTCGGTTTACGTTCACGCGTCATATCCGCTACACGTGTGTTATTTCCGAAAGCGCTCCCTCCCAAAATACGTATCACCTCCATCTCATAACAAAAATTAAAACAAACTTGCAATAAAAAAGATAAATTCTTGAAATTCTATCCGAAGTTTCCACGATATTTTAGAATTGTATCGTTTTCTCTCTCTCTCTCTCTCTCTCTCTCTCTCTCTCTCCCCTGAACAATTTACAATAAAATTAACTATATATATATATAAAGCATTTTTAAAAGACCACTTCGTCAACGTCTTCAGTTTCAATTTTTAAAGGGGAACGATCTCAAGACGCTCCGAAGCGATTCAAATCGTATTTTTCCCGATCTCGCGGATGTCTACGGTACGGCACATCGAGATGCATTCGCTGATATAGCTGCCGCTCGTTCGCCACAGCGGAGCATGTCGCGCCGGGGTCGTAGACTTCGATACGTCCGATTGCATCGCTCGCCAGTCGATAGAATCCCTATGACACTTATGACATCGCGATCATTTCAATGGCGTGGTAGACGATCGTGCCTAACTGGCGTGTACCAAATCGCGCGCGTCGCAGAGACGAGCAACACGACGCGACGCGTCGGCGAGCAGCTATGCTTCTCAGATCTGTCCGGTTCAGATCGCTCGCGCGCGCATCAGACTCCGCCGAGAGCAAATGATCCTTTCAGCAAGCAGTTCTGGAGCGAACGGCGCGGAATGCAGTCTTCGAAGAAGGAAATTGACGAGAAAAAACAAAATAAAAAAAAAGGAAAAAGAGGAAGTCAAGGCTGGATATTTCTGTCGCTGCTTGGCTCGTGCGCGAACACGCGTGACAGTCTGCGTTTTCCTTAGCAGTCTTATTTAGTTTATCCGAAGACCGCGGTGAACTGTAGTCGATCCGATTATTTCCGCTCGCTGAACTTTGAACATAATTTTTTCATCAACGTTCGCGCTTTCGTGTAAAATTTGCTAAAGACCGATGAAGCGTGAGTATCGACGCTCGCGTGAAGAATATGCGCAATTAAAGCATCAAGTGTCATGTCGTGACGGTATCGCGTGTTCAGTGCGTTTTTCCAGTCGCTCTAGGAATAAAAGTTTCATAAGATTGTACGAATAATTTTTCTCGCTCGTTCTCCGTCGACAAATAAAAGAAAGAAACAACTTTTCGACATTCAAAAATAGCATTTACATAATGATATATAAGCTGTCTTCCGAAATGCTGCTGAAATCATCGTTTCGAAATAGATTGTGGTAAATAATGAAAATCGGGATGCATTTATAAGAGTATTTATTAAGAACTAAAAGAACTATGGATCAATGAATATTGTGAAAAACAAAAATAAAAATCAAATCGTTGCAATGAACAGAACATTCGTGAGAAAAGTAATTCAATTTAAATGGATATGATGAATGCGTAACATTCATTATCAAGCCTGCTATATAATCCACATTACAAATTAATTAACCAACAGCCACGAGATTGCATCTAAATATTCATAAGCTCACAAAGAAATATATTCTTATGTATCTATAACATCACTGGGGCACAATTTACAATGCCATGTTGCATCCCGGTGCAGCACGGCGGCGGATCGCGGTTGCAGTCGCATACGTTCTGAAAATATCGCGGCCCGCTATTTTGTGCGTGCAACCGCGTCTAAAAAGCCGCCTGGATCGTATGGCAAATCCGTCAGTTCGCCAAAATAATCTCGTATTTTTCGAATCTTACGACTCTTACGAGCGTGTGTCCTTTTACGCGGAGCGTTTTTCATCTTTTCATCTCGGCACAACATGAAATCCCTTTTATCCCTGCAAGCTAATTGCGTTCATCGTTTTACCCTTCTACGGTCTTTCGTCTCGCAAATAAGCCAGTAGCAAGCGAATCAATTAATCACTATGCTCCGAAGAACTAGGAATAACGTATTACTTAAAATCGTTGCCTGACAATTGTGAATTATTTCTCATTATTAGCAATTATTATCATTATTGAGATAACACGCTCCAAGAAATATAATGTTTGTTTATGATAATTGTAATTAATATTTAAGATTAAAAAAAATACAGCATTCATAGAAAATATTTTTGAAAAAATAAATTAATGCATAAAACTTCGCTCTTGATTAAGTATTATGTTGATATATTAATTATTAAAATATTTTTTATTTATGATATTACGGCAAGAAATATAATTCAGTTTCTTCTTTCAGCACGCGCGCGTTAATGTTACATGACAAATTATATCAGTGACTTTGTTTTTTAAACTCGACCTGGATAGATTTCCACGAAGTTTCACTCATTGCCAGCACAACAGACGATCATTGTTGCGTAACCGCAGTGGCGGTTATTCTCAGCTGTCGATATCTGTGTATACAACTCGGAAGAAACGATTGATGCGACCGACGTTAAAATGATATGATGAATAAATATTTCCATATTGAGATCAAGAATGATCGATTGTTCCGTAGCCGCGCACAGCTTGCAGCGAACATTGAACTGGATACGCGCTTATCGTGGAGCGTCGCGACGTTTCGTCGTCTGTATTTTTATGCTTTTTTTCAGACGCGACAAGCCCCCTCGCGCGAAAAGCCGCCGTAACATTTTATGGTACATAAAACGATTGCTTTATGCCACCGAGCCCCGTTGGTTGGTCGGGCTTCGGTCTTTTATTAAACTATGTCAGGGTGTTTTACGGTCATCGAGCACTCTGGTCATCATAAACCATAAACGCCAAGCTCGCGCTGCCTCCTTTATAGAACGTCCAATTCATCTACGGTTGGTCGACGTTGATCCCGGCCGTATTATAGGAACTGCTTTCTACGCTACTTTTTTATTAGCAGTGGCTGTGTGCTGTCAAGGACCCTCAATTGACGCGTGTGCCATAAATTACATATGCCGTGTCATAAATGACTACATAAAAAATAAAGCGGCCCGGAGAGAAGAAATAAACTAAGATACTACTAGTATGCAAATATGTTGTATCAATTGAATGCGTTACGTATTGGGTCATCCCATAAGTAATACGATTTTTGTAGATATTTTTGAAATAAAACAAAAAAATGGACATTTTTATTTTCTATTATTATTTACAACTTCTTCCCATCTTAATTTTAAATTTTTAATCCCCTGGCGATAAGTCTTTCGTTTTTGAGCTAAGAATAAATTAAGCTCCTTTTTATACCGAATTATTTATGGGATGACTCAAGAGTCGTCAATAAAAACGTACGACAACAAATTAAGTGTGTTAGTACACCGTCAAAATAATTCCAAGTCTAGATAAACTTTTTCGAAAATTGTTTTACACTTTTACACTGTATAAAGAACGCGCTAATTTTCGTCGTATTTCACAAGTTGCTTTATTGAGGCAGAAGAGTCAGTCGTCGAGAGGAAAATGCCATCTGCGCGGATATAAGTAAGCTGCATGCAGGATCTACGCCTTCGCTTCTTCGAGGCTTCCACGAGGTAAAACGGCGAAGACGCAAGGGTATCGGGGTACCCTTGATTCGCCATTAGGACGAAAAGGAGCAAAGAGACTGGGGATTTATCACGCGCTTATGTAAGCGACGCGACTGGACCGAGACGACGTCGCGCGGCAAATCCACGGCGAAATATATATGCGCGGAGGAAAAGCACAACCTTCGCGAATGCGAAGGCAGTTCTTGGCTTGGGCCGGTTTCGCTGTCGGTCCAGACGTGCATGCGGGCCCCGTACATACGATCGGTACGCACGCATAGGCATGTTTCTCGGGTCCGATCGCGTGATCGTGAGTGCCCTCTCCTACGCGTGTATGCTGCATACGTGTGCATCCAGAAATGCGCCGGAGGAGCGCGTATCTGTGCGCTTGTACCGGCTATCTCGCGATTATTTGTCAAGAATTTTCCAATATTGACGTCTCGTGTTGTTTTGGCTACTATATTCGCGAACGAAACGTGAAAGATGACTTGTGAAAAGAAAAATATAGGGGCGTGATACCTATTACAATTTTTATCAATCAAAAATGAATATAAAAATAAAACAAATTTACTCTAAAAAGTAAAACATAATGCAGTTCTATGATATGACAGAAATCATGTTATCCAGCGCGATACGCGTGATATAACACTCTCTCTAAACAAACAAGATTTCATTTTATAAGATTTCTAATCATACGTCGTACTCCTATCTTTCTTCCAAATAAAAAAAGCCTCAGGATTTATCGCAATCGCGATATCCCTGGCTCAAGGACGGTTAGACTGTAATGAAGAATTGTCCCGTCGGGTTTTTTTTTTCTTTTTAAGCAATAAACAACGACGTAGCACACGCAGGCGGTGGAACACCTTGTACGTCGAGGAGATACGCACGTGTGTTGGCCCGAGAGCCGTACAAACTGGCCACTTCGCGTGCGTCGATCGCGGCGTAGGATGTTGCACGTATACGTGTACGCGTACGTGCACGTTTGTTTGCCCGTGGAGAGCGGTGGCTAGGTCACGGTCAGGGCGATGCCCTCATCTTCCCTTGGGGAGAAAGAGAGGTGGCCGCCGTTCGCGATGCTCTAAAGCTGCATCTCGCGGGCCACGCGACCGACGACGAATCGCGCGTACGTGTGCGACGTACGAGGTCCTCTTCCTCCTCCTCCTCCTCTTTCCTCCCCGAGATATCGCGCGTGCTTTATATCGCGATCGGATTCGCTGAGAACTCAATTAGAGCGCGAGAGATAAATCTTCGTGGTCGTGATGGTCCGCAGAGGTAGCTCGCGATGGAAGAAAGGGAGGCAAGTGCGATGCTGCCGATTTTTTTCGGAGAAACGATATTTCGACAGATCTATGAACGTCAACTCTAAAAATTCTCCAACTGAGTTCACGAGTTATTTATAAATGTCTATTCGTTTTCATTAATTTCGCGAAGACTCGTTATCGTACAAGGTATACTCGTTATTGAACGTCAACTTGTATTTTTCTCGAAGCTGAATAATATAAGCTGAAGAGTCTTCATGGTGCAATCCCGCACAGGCAAGCTTGCACATTGAAACACACTGATAGAAAGCAAGCAGCGTATCGCTCGTTGAAATCGGAATATATTTATGAATCATCCTCTTGAAATTATTTCATCCGGTTTTCGAAGTTTCTTTGATCGCGTTGCAAAGTAACCGCCTGCAGGCGCAAAGTGATCCTATATGTACCGCGATGTTTTCTCATGATGTGAAGAGAAAAGACAAGAGGAAAGACTTGTATACGTTGTATACAATGCCTCGTCAGTGCCGTTATACGCCGCAGCACATGCACCGTAGCAGAAACCGATCGCTAAAGGAGCTAATCACAAGCAGGAGGAAGTTGAGAGAGAGAGAGAGAGAGAGAGAGAGAGAGAGAGAGAGAGAAAGAGCAGAGACGTTAAATGAAAGCACGAACCTCGGCGTCATCGCCGTCGTTCGCGTCGGAAGAGACAGGGTTATCAGTTGCGAGCTGCATCGCCTTTCGGTGTGCAATAAACGTCCGCTGTATAAATATGCGCGGCGCAGCAGCGGAGGCGCTATCTCGTCAGAGAGAAGGGTCTTTTTACGTCGTCCGAATACCCGGGGCGCGTGATACGCGTTCACGACGTTGCATTCGTTGGGTGCACTTGAACCAGGAAATTGTCTACATCCTTGGCGCGCGACGAGCAATAAATAGACGTTCCCCGGCCGCTGGTACGCGCAAAGATTAATCGGACGCGGTCGCAGCGTTCGCATCGAGAGAGAATCGCGAGAGCTTCGCGAGATCCCGAACTTCGGGCCCAGAAATGCGGAATTGACACGATTATGCGTTGACCTCCTTCGCAAAAAAAAAAGAAAGAAAGGAAAATACGCGTTTTTCTTTCCAGGAGGAAATGCGAAGCACTTGCAACTCGACAAGTTTAATAAGAATGTTCAGGGAAACCTACTTTGTGCTCGCGAACGAAACGTATGCGTACAAGACCCAGTGATGCATAAAATCATAGAGATTGAGAAAAGAAATAAGATTGAAATTGACTAATTAGATTCATACTGTAATCAATATGAATATTCAATTCGTCGATTATCTACTAGTATATATATATGCTCTAAGCTAACCGGTTTCAGTCGTGAACATGGAGTTGAATATTCCTTCCTAAAAATTGCTTAATTTGTTTAAGCACAGCCAAACAAGACGACAATCTCGAGATTTAACAATTATTTTTATTAATTATTAAAAATAATCTTAAATGCTCTTTAAAATCTCCTTGACACTTAGCTTTTAATAGCCCTTTAAACGTGAAATTTACATATTCTTTGCTATCTTTCTGGAATGCATCTGGAGTATTATTAGAAAACAACAAAGGGAAGGACACTTTCTTACGGTAAACCTTATACATCGGTTCGTGCTTCGACTCGTTCCGCTCTAGTTTCTATAACACGGTGAAAATATATTTCCACTCCTACTTGCCGGTAAACTTTCGTGACATATTACTATGCAACAATGTTGTCAGACACGAACGTGTACTTTCAGAAAATCAACGATTATAATTATATCTATCGGACACTTGCCGCCTTATTGCAAAATATTCATAACATAGTCGTAGCAAAAACTTAATTTAAAAACCTAATAGCAGCTCAATTATTAGTTACACCTGCATATTTTTATATAAAAAAAGATATAATTTTATACTAAAAAAATTAAATAAATATCTGAAATGTCATATCCTGAAAAATATTTTTAATTGCTTGAAATAATGAACACTATATTTTTTGCTCTTTTTTTCGGATAACAAGCTATTTAACTTTTCCTGAGACTTTTATTTTATGTTCTTTTTCGTACCGAGTATTTTAGATTTATTTCTGCTTTATTCTAAACTGTCAGAGAACATTTGCAGTCTATAAATATGAAAGATCAAAACACCGTAATTTTTGACGAGTTTTGCGGTTGACTCTTCGCACTCCAAGGCGAAATCAATGGTAACGTGCAATGAGCGTAATTGTATTACGCTGCAGCCTTACAACGTTCCGACACGTGATCCATATGGACGTGTGGTCGCGTACCGTACTGGAAAAAAAGAGCATTCCAACGGCCTACATTTGACGTTACGTCATGCATCCGTTCTTCGTGCACAATAGTTGATGCTGAAATTACTCGGTTTAATTACGGTTTATCCAACTTACGGAGGCGATTATATCGTCTCTGTCCGATCGGCCGTGATTAGCATTTGGTGGCACGCTATAGAAATCACTCGACCGCCCGATCCTCCGAATATTTTGTAACGAAAGTCCTTTCCCGGCAACGGAAATTGAGACGGTGCGCGGAATAAATTTGCACTTGTAAAAAAGTAGTATAAAAAGCGATCTTCTTCAGTTTTTTTTTAAATTTAATTAATAAAAATCATAAAATGTTTCGCATCACGTCCCTATTTTAATAAAACATTTGTACATATTTCAATAATTATGTTATTTAATACAATTATCACTTTATATCTTAATTTAGAGAGAATCGTTTTTATTCGTGATCCCTTTTGTTGTATATAATTCTCTTCTTACTCGAAATACTTAATCTACTTATTTTGAAAATTGTATAGAGAGACATATGAAAGATTAGGATAACACTTGCAACAGCTGACACTTGACTGCCAAAGGTTAAATTACTTTACGAAATGTGTGATCGTCACATGTGTAAGAGAAAGAGAAAGTATGTTGCGTGAAAACCGGGAATGCAGGTCTTATGAATTACGAAAGAGCGATTTTCTAAAACAAATGTACATTACATCCGTATGTATATAAAAATTGTTTCGTGCGTTTGCATATCCCAGTTGTTATCCTTGACGAGAGCTCGAGCTCGGAAAGGTTCCTTTCGAATCGAAAGAGACGAAAGAACAAAACTCAGAAACATAATCACAGTATAATGTTAATTCACATGATCCACTCTCTTATTTACGATCACATGGCAATTAACCTTGAGACAATTAGCTTTTACAAACACGCCAGATTCGTCGTAGTTAAAAGTGCAGTTTAGCTACGGCTAATAACTAATAATTATCGATAAGCCTATTATCAGGGTAAAAGCAAATCCATCGATCTCTCCCGCTTTACTTTATTTCACAGCTACTTTGTTTACACTTTCCAATTTTTCTCTCTTATCATTCCTTTTTCGATCTTTTCTCCATCGCCTATCCGACAAATCTTAATTAAGTTTCTCGAACAATCATCCGTCTGTTCCGTCTTAATCGCCGCACGTCCCTTATTCCGAAGCCGCGCGATCCAAAGCTAATTTCTTCTTGCATAGTTCGGAATCCCGGCGATGCTCCTGTTGAACAAGATCGCTCCCCCCCCTCCCCTCATACTCCAGGTTTATTTTTATCCCTACTAACTCACGGGGCAACAGGAATATGAATGAAAGGAAGCGATAGGCAAGCTGCCAAAAGCGCGAGCTATTAATACAGCGATACAGGGAACGGCGAAACCGGAGCGGTTTGATCGCGAAACGCCACGCTCGAATTCTCATAACTCCGCAATTCGATCGAACGGGCGCATCTCGTCTCGATTGTCGGGAAGATATGTTAGCCGACGGTTTAAGGTTCAGCACGTATACGAAAAAATTACGCGACACGGTGACGACATATGGCGCGCACGTGCGTGCTCTCTTTCTCTCTCCCTTTCTGTCTACGAGAGCAGCAGTGGCGTGTTTCCCTATAGCGTGCATTACCCTAGACCGAAATACGAGCAAGACCGTGGAACATCACCCCCCCGGTTGGCGATATATTTTTGGAATTAGTATCGCCAGCTCTCTCCCGTCCCTCCGCATCAGACAGCGAGATACGGAGAAAGTCGTAAAGGTCTCCGATATTTAAACCTCCGAAGAGTCACGTTTGTCATTGTCGGATTCTCGCAAGCTCGGCGATAAGTGCTGCATATCAGATAACTCGAGATTCATTTCATATCACGTAAGTTTATCAGAGATACGTATTGAGTGAATTGTTCTGATTAAGAGATAAAAAATGTATAGCCACGTGTACATGGTGAAACTTGAGAATAATATAAATGTATTAACACTAGTTTACCCCTTGTTTTTGCCCATGACCAAAGATTGTTTCCTAATATTGTTTTTGTTATCTAAATACAAATATAACAAAAAATTCCTACACATCTAGAAATGCCTCTATCGCAATTTCAAAGTTTTGCAATAAATAGTAAGCGCCAAACTTGAGAAAAAAAAAAGAAAAAAAGTAACAGTAAAAAGTTAAATACAACCTTTTATGTTTGCAATAACTTTATTTGTAATTCAAAAGCGATATTAAAAACGTTTTATGCCTCATCTTGTAAGCTGTTAGGTCTGGTTCTCTTACTATTAGAAGAGACCAGCGATAATAAATGAATCATCCCATCATGTTTTCGTCCCATCAGCCTTGATAACGAGCGTCCATAGTATAGTTCTATTAATAGTCATACTTCATTCGTATTGTCAATGTGGTCTAAGCTGTTTTATATAAATATAGGTATTTCAATTTATTCTTTAATATATCACTTATTTTATACTTTTTTGAAAAAAAAAAATATAATTAAATAAAATGTGGTGATGGATATTTTTTTTCCTTCAAATATATGTAGTGTGGACCTATATCTTTAAAAGTTTATGGCATTTATTGATTGAGCAAAAACCGAATAAAAATTTGTAAACTAGTGTTATTATCGCTATAATTATCATTTCTAATAATTCACTCGGAATCGAAAGGCGCAAAACACGCGAATGCACATACCTATCTATCGCTCTTATATCACGTTCGTTTAATGACTGCGCAAGTAGATCGTAAATTTACCTCGTTTACCTTGATAATGCGGATGAGATATGAGTCTCGGTAGACGCGACGGGTACAATGTTAGAGAAACGTTTGGTATTACACGCGACTGCAAAGGTATCATTCATTATGCATGCTTGAAAGAAGCTCGCGTGTGAGTTAACCGCTAAATCTACAGTCGGAACAAGCTGAGCTTTATTTTCATTCGGCACTCCACAGACATTTTTACCGCGAAAAACTGCGTTATACGATTTATAGAGACGGTTCACGTCGCATCGTGCAAACTAACTTACGAAATGGATGCTTTATAAAAGAGAGGACAACGCCTGCAACAAGGATAATACACGCTTCGTATTCTCGCTGTAAAACAAATGTTTTCGCTCGTAATTTTTTGTAGCGCAGTAAGCGCTGCGCAGCGCACGCCTCGCTCCTAACTCGTGTGACCCATTGTTTTTAAAAGCCGCAATAAAAACATCATAATTTTCCACGGTTACCGATCGGGTAAACGACGGGTAGACGAAGCATTCTATTTTATGCCGCTAGAAAAGACGCAGAGGGAGAGAGAGAGAGAGAGAGAAAGAGAAAAAGAAGAAAAGAAAGAACGGCCGCGCGGGTGCATCGCGCGGAAGAGCGAAGTGCGTTCACCCCATCTTATCTATCAATGCGTTGCAGCGGCCAGCCAAACAGCCGGTCAGTTCCGCGCGAGCTCTCGACTTCCTTCTTCCTGATATCGAGCCGAATTATCGTTCACCCGCGAGTGAAAGGAAAGGCCTGAACGATTCTCGGGCGATTTCAGGCGATTCCCGAACGTTTTGTTTACTCTCCGCGAGAGACTGCCGGCGGGGCTTCGGCCGAGGCTCGCTTGCCCGTGGAAGGACGAGGACGGAAAAAAACGAGTCAACGACATCCGTGAACGGCAAACGTGGCTGCAGCCTGGCTCGTAAAAGAGTTTAGTGCCGGTTGTGGGACGAGGTCGTTCCTCGGAGATGACGTACTAAAATTTACGGTGGGCGTGCGCAGCAGCCTTCTTCTGACCGGCATACTTGGATCGTACGAGCGAAGTTTCTACTTCGAAGCTGTCCTGAAAGCGCGTCTCGAAGCTAGGAAATGCCTAGGAAACTCGTCTCGAAGAAGCAAGAACGAATTTGTTATACATTTAAGCTAGTTCGTGCTAACTGCACTGGCGAATCGTTTAGGTCCAACAGCCGGTTATGAGTCGAGACGAGTACACAAATGTGTAGGAACATTTTTACACCCGCCAGTTAATTACTTTGACACAAAGAGCTACGTTTCGCGCCTCATAAAATCATGAAAGAGTATCGTCGCGAGATAAAACCGGATTTATATTTCAACGGACGAGTCGAATGCTGTTCTCGATGATTTTGGATATTAAAATTTGTCCGGCTAACGAGCGCACCGATCGAGAGTGAGCGAATTGATCGGGATACTCCCACAGGAGCATTCCGTCCGCATCGGCGCGAAATGTACGAAAGGAATTAATGCAATTCACGTGATTAGCAATGTCGCAATTTGTCGTCGAGCCCGGTAACGGGTCTGCCGCTCCGTAGGAGAATGTCACCGAACATTGTAATTTGCTGAAAGTGGCGCACAAGTCCGCGCGACAACGCGGTCGGCGCCGACAGTGCGACATTATGAGCAGGCACAGACGCGGATTCCAATTAAACGGAACGCTCGTTAACTGCTTATTTCATCGGGCTATCGTAAATTCCCTCCGCCCCCTCCCATCCCACCCTACTGCGAACGGTTAAACGGTAAAGATGTGGCATGATATCAAAATTGGTTTTCATGCGCGGTACGTATACCATGTGCACTGTTAAAAATAAATGACTGCAACTGCAAGGCGTGCATATCTCGCGCAGATTTTTCAAACTTGCAAAGCAGAAAGTCGAAGACGAAAATAATTAAGTAATGCAACATTTCTGTGAAAAGTAAATTTTTCAATTTTAGCTTAATTTATTTAAAAAAATTTTTTTTGACCAATAAAATATTACATTAGTGCCATTTAGTTAATGTTGGTTGCATGTTAATTGCATAAAATAGTAAAATAATATATCGATATTCTATAAAGTGTTAAAGAGGATTGCTTATAATATATTGTTACTAATTGTGTTAAAAAGAAAAAATATGGATACGATTAAAGTTTTATTTATTCCTCTCTACCTATCCTATTTTATTGTATCTCAAGCTCTGACTTTGAAGTCACAGATTGATTTAGAAGTTGTATGTGTGTGATAATTTTTTGGTGATTTTTTGACGAGCGATCAAATTGTGCGTTTGTCTGCAAACAAAGATCGTCTTACAGATTATTTACCGTCTACAAATTTCTTTAGAAAATAGGTCGAACTTTCGAAGCCATTTTACAGCGGGGTGAAACAACCCGATCGAAACCTTTCAAAGGGACGTTTCCGTGAAAACTCGAGCGTCGGCGCGAGAAACAACAAATCTACGTCTAACTGAAGCCCGGTAACGATCCCGAGATAGGAGTACCACGATGGAATGGAATAAAGGGACTTAAAATAGCTGCGGACCCATCCGTTTTCGTCCGATGACCTATCTGAGCTTTTATAAGAATAGGCGCCGTATATTTCATGCGAGCGGCTTTACCGTGAGACAAATGACACGTGGCACTAAGGAGAGTGCTATACTCGCACGCGTTAATTTGTCAATTTTCAAGAATTGTAATTTTGAAACTCCGTAATATTTTTAAAAAGTACTTGTAACGTATTTTTTCCTAAACATGGCTAGAAAAATGTAGCTTTTGTATCGTTTCAAATATACTTAACCCTTAAATGCCACACCTCTCAAGAATCTCGTAAATAACACATGGGGTCTAAAAAACCCCAGCATGAAAAATGTCTCCTTACTCATTGATTTTTTGATATTTAGTTATGAAAATTATTTTCAATGTTGTTCAAGGCTTAGAAAAGAGAATAAAATGCTTATATTGTTAAAATTTCAATTTCAACATAGTATAAAAAATTAAGTAAACTGAGTACTGCTAAGTGTACAACCGGGTAGGTCAATCACTCAACTATCATCAATGGGAGCATGAGCTCCATTTTTGGCAAGAACATTTGAAAATATATCATTGTAAAGCGTCTGGGGTCCGCTGGACCCCGGGTGGCATTTAAGGGTTAATATATTTAAAAGAAATATACTTCGAAATATACAAAATCCTACGTTTTTGGAGATTAACGAAATGTATCCGACAGAAGAAGAAAAACATTTCATTCAATTGCCTCATCGACGTAAACGCTTTCATCGATCGCATTCAATTCCATCGTTCTCTATCTTTCGTGCACACAAAGTCATTCGAAAGACGTTCACTTTTATCACCGTTTGCTCGAGGGAACGATTGTTGCGACCTTTCGCCTCGTTCTTTTTCCTCCAGCCTCCTTCAAAAGTTCACGCAGTCGTGTCTTTCTCTTTTACGAAATAATGGCACGCCATTTCTCGCGGTTACTGATTTTCTTGCTGTTAAGTAATGACATTGTTATAAATTAGCAGTTTGTTTGTTACAACGCGCATATTTATTTCTTTTACGACGATTATTTGTTAACGTGTACATGTGAAAAACAACTAGAAACACGCGACGCAGACATTAATATTACTTATTTAACTCTAGAACTGCGAAAGAAACATTTTACTAAAAGAACAAATAACATTTTTCGTTTCTTGGAAAAAAAAATGAAATATCGGCGAAGAGATGCGTTTACGAGGCCGATGCTCCCTCGGGACCCGGTTACACAATCCTGCCATAATCCTGCGCCAGAGCTGAACTGAATGAATCTCGACGTCTCTGTCCGTTCTTTTTCCTATTTGTAAACAGGAAGTACAAAACTTCCCTGCGCGTCCAAGTGCAAAGCCTATATAGCCGTGCGCGCGCGTCCTATCTCACGCATCGTATCGTCGTAATTTGCAATTTATATCATGGATTTACATATTAAGCTAATCGAGCTCGATGTTCGGCGACGAGATTACCGTTAACCGGTCTTCGATCGGCCGGGCTTTCCGCGCTGGAATGCAACCATCGTTTAATCGCCCATCGCTCGGTCCTCCCCTTCCATCGCTAATAAATTTTCATAGGTCGTTCGAGTGACTCTTTATCGCGGGGAAATTGCCTCGTAAGGGATCTCCACCGTCGTCGACCGGGATCGGGATCGAGATCGGCGTCATTTATAAAACCGCGCGGGGGGACCATTAGAGGATCGCTCGTGAGATGCGATCTCTCGCGTTCGCTGGGAGCAACACGCGCGGCGATCGCGTTATCCGCGCGAAAGATCTCGCGGACGACGCGACGGACGGAGCGCGGCTGCTGCCCTTTCCACGGCTTTCTGCGGACTTGCCTCGATGCCCACGAGCGTCCACGCGACGGTATCCACCTGTATGTGTGCGCGCGCGATAGTTTCCTTTAGAGATAATTACTTATGTGCGCCGGATAGTGGTGAATCAAGGAGCTTGAAGACTTGGAATTTGAAAACTGGTTTTAAGATTCCTTCTTCTCTTCCCCTCTCTTCTCCTCCCCCTCTTTCTCTCTCTCTAAAGTAAATCAAAGTTTTAGTTTTTTAAAAGCCTTTTTAACTGCCATGTTTTTTGTGTAATAATTTGCTGCGCTGTGTATCCGAAATACACTCCTCCCTCGTTAGGATGGATCAGAATAGAAAATTCTCCGACAGTTGCACACCGGATATCCGGATATGGTCGCAAGAAAGATGCCACTTCAGAGATCTCATCATCTAGACTGATCTAGACGTTCCGATACGTCAGCCCGGGAATTATCAGCGTCTCGCTATTAACGCCTTGTCATCCTCGCAAATAGAGATCGACCGCGGGTTTCGCGAGACGTAACGAGCCGCGTTCCCACTTGCCGTCGCCGCCGCAGCCGCCCCGCTTGAGACATCAGTGTATAAGTATACATCGTAAAATGCGCCGAATAAACGAGGAAACAGGAAGAATCTACGCCCCGTGTGAACGAACGTTCGAGAGATGCAGCGCCCGCGATTGCATCGGGTTCTCTTTCCCCGTGCTCCCCGAATGCAACCGGAATAAAAGGTGGGTTCGCTGGAAAGCATCAAAGCCGGTACCGGCGCTACATGTATATATATATATATATATATATATATATATATATGAACGTACGTTCGTACGTACGTATTCCCGCGGCAAGGGTAGAAAGTGAACGTAATCGTGGAGCGTACGAGAGAGGAGTGGCGTTCCTCCATTCGAGAGGAAACGCAAGGACGTGGCACCGGCACGAGCGAATTCTTTCGTCCCCGCGGTTAATACACACACACACACGCACACACGCACACGTACACGTGGGCCTTTTATCTACGTGCTAGTGGTTACACCGGCTCGCGGCTCTCCGCTCCGTGACGATTACGCCAAGTTATTTTATATCCCAGCATCCAGCTCGCCTCGAACTCCTCCTACCATTTTGCCTTTTACGATTTGTACTCGCGTGTTCGTACGCGTATTCGTACTCGCGCGTATTAATTATCCCGCTGCCAGTTATTTATACGTTTACATCGTGTAACACGGTATCGTAGGAGCGGTGGAGTTATGCGACATCGAGAGTTATCGCTAGTCGCAGCGTCGTCGATGAACTATGTTTCGAGAGATCTTTATCATACATGCGAAACGATCTCTTTGCTTCGATCTTATCTTTTTGCTTCGAACTAAAACGAATCAGAAATATGGAAGAAGCTCAGAGAAGGAAGAGTCTATATGTAAGAAAAGAGATCGTATCAATTAATTAATGTTGAGACATTAAATATCAGAAAATGTTCGTTTTCCTCCCATCTGTCACTTTCAGAATATTTGCATCTTTAGATTGGGAGTAATTATAGCTCTGAATTAAATTATTTCGCGGACGATCGAAGCAACTTTTTCATTCGTAATACTAATTTTTTTTCCCCTTGGAATAACCCAAGAGGAAAGTGATACACCCAGCGCTCTCCGACATTTCAGAAATCGAGGCGGAAACTCAGGATGAGTGGCCAAGGCACACTCCTTCTCCTCTTTTGCAAAGTTGCCTATGCTTTACAGCCTTCCTTTCGCCGTTAAGATCAGAGAACTCGCGATTTCCATCGTCGGGCGTTACACAACGACCTTGTGCCGGTAGCATATAGCCACGTTGTTGTCCGGGAACGCCGACGTTCGTCGCCGTTTTACCCGCGGCACATTATCGCAATGCTTCGCCGAGGAAATCGTTTTCCGTGGTTCTAGCGCTGCCGTTTAAAGACTTAAGACGCGCCTCCATTAGGTATAAGCAACGTGGGCGTGCGGCGATGGTGCCGTATTATTAGTAATTTAATGGCAACATTGAAGACGGAATTGCATGGCGCACGATCAGTTTCACCGATAAGCGAGAACGCTATTAATTAATCCGATTCTAATAATCATATAAAGAGACGCCATGTGTAATTAACGTGTCGCAACACTCGTAATCAAATATAAATGGCATTGTGCGATTGTTCGTCTCATGAATAAATAATTCTGCTGGCTATAACTTATATGAATAAATCGTGACCGAGTAATATGTTCAGGTATACGTCATCGCGCAAGTATATATGTTAATCGACCTATACGTTAACATGACGATTTTAATCATCGCGTGAACTTCAGGAGCGGGATATCAAAAAGCGGCTAAGCGAATGATAATAATCGTAATTAAATTCTCAACGACGCGAAGGGGGGAGTAAGGGAGATCAATTTCACGCAGCTGTTACACCCAGCAATATCTGACACTATCCGCAATCCTAATAAAACGAACTTTATTAGTGCTGTACCCAACGCAAACACGTAATACTTGGCTGCACGTGCGAACGCGTCTATCTGCCAAGAAGTCGCTTGCAGCAGCCTTCCCCGCTGTTTTATTTCTATGCTTGTGGTTTACGATTAATTTCATAACGTTGTCTTGCGGCATTGCAACTCTATGAAATATGTATGCATATACATAATACTGTATATATTACACGCGCGCCCGCGCGCGCGCAAAAGCGTATTTTCTCGGTGATTATCGAGTAATTAATCCTACTTTAGTACCACACCTACTTTACAATCACATAGATACCCGCTGTAGAGTTCCCTGAACCGCATTCGTTTCTTTTGTGCTGCTGCTACGGTTGTAATCATTACCTGTCAATCAATAAATAGGTAGACTGAGTAACATGCCTATTAAATGATATGCTTGTCAATAGGAAGTGGAGTTCAGTTGTAATTTCCATATAAATAACGTTTAGAAACACAAGTTTCATACAAATCTAACTCTTTATTATGGCAAAACCACAGAAGTAAGAAATAAATTTTTTCGTCTTTTTATTTTATTTAAAAAAATTACATCAGAGTTTTTGGTGTGCATTTTATGCTATTGCGAAAGTTTCTTTTTTTTTATTTGACGCGTATGAGAATCGCCCGCGATTCATTGGATGTTGCTCTGAATGGAAATGAAAGTCTAGTGTGAAGATACTGCAAAGTAAAAATTATCACCACAATGTGATTGTGGGATAAGATACTTTGTCTTGCTGCGCGGAAATAAAATACGCTGTTGCCCAACACGTTGCCATTTAAATCGCCACGTAAGAACACAGAGCCAAAAATACCTTGATAATCTTGAGAATGTCTGGGTCGATGCCAGTTCAGTCCGCAAAGGATACTTAGCTAATAATATGAAATCTTTCCGATCACCATGACGCATTCGAAAGGATTTCATTTAAAGAAAAAAAGAAAATGTACCGGAAGAAACGCACAATTACATTGTGCAACAGTTTATGCAAGCTTCACACATCAGTTGATTTTTCTTATTTCCGATCAGAACCTGATCAAAGATCCGTTTAAATTTTTATCGCGAGACGCATAATTACGCAGCAATGTGAACTCGGATAGTGCAGCAAAAATAGTGTTTGAATCAGCAGGCTGTCAGTTGGTCGACAGCTCGGACAAGAAAGAAGAAACAGAGCCAGAGATGAAAAGAAACATTTTATTACGGATGCTCTTCTCTTTAATCTTCCCTTCTAAATATACACGGTATTCGGTAACGGGCGAATACAGATAGCGGGAAACCATATAGTGCGTCTCTAAACCGTTTGGATAAACCTCGCGGGCCATTATGAGCGAGCCGGATTCTCCTTATAGTAAGAATCTGGCTTTGGACGTCATCCTTTCTTTTCTCGAGTCGCCAGGAATTATTTCAGTAACGTCCTGTATAAACAGCCGATGATAAATCTCTCGTGTTAGATTCCCGAGAAATAACGATACACGATTAGAGAGCATGCGAACCAGGCGAGACGGGGGTATCCCTTCTCTCGCTCTATCATCGGCGAACGGCGCTTAGTAACCGGCTACCGGATTTTTGCCCGACGTCGTCGGCATCGGAGAGATGCATCGTCCTTCGGGGAATCATATGGAATCCATAGTTTACCGTATACGCGCGCATGTTCCATGACGACGCGACGCGACGCGACGACGCGACGAGACGAGACGAGACGCGACGCGATGCGACGCAATACGACGCGCGACACAGCCTACGGCGGAATGTTACCCTGGCCAGTGTCCAGTATCCAAGGTCCAGTTCTTCCTTGAGAGCGTCGAGTAGCCTTTCCTTAAACCGCGCTTCTCGGAAGATCTACCTGGAAACCGTTACGATAATACGGGCAGCGGCTCGCGATGCCGCTCGTCCAGACGGATGCGAAACGTTTTGTGTCGAGTGGATCGTTTCGCGACCGTTTCACGGCGATTTTCCGTGCGACCGAGAGAAATTCTTCGGCGGCTCTCGACGGAGGTCGACTCGAGGGAAACGTCCTCCGGAATTTTTCCTCGAGAAATGCCGTGCGACTCTGCATCGCCGCGCGCGAGATAAAACCGCTTCGAGTCAAGTGCAATTAAACGTGTATATCGATGGAACAATTAGCGACGGACGATAAATGTCATAAAGTACGGGCTTATATCTCATCAAAATGCGATAATAAATATAATGAAGATTTACAGTATATTTCATTGATGCCGATACAAAGAAATTCATTTATCAATTAATTTCAACCGCTCAGATAAAAATTCTTGAATTTCTCTTGACAATATAATTACAAAGTCTGATATCTGATTATTGTAAGATAATTAGTAAATCATTTTGAACTTCGTTTAAATAGTTTACCCGGTTTACAAACATTTTGAAAGTTATTAGAGATATATTAAAAATTCTTTTATGCAAACGTACAAAAGATTAACGATTAAACGAGTAAACCGTTTGAACGAAGTTTGAAATGATTTACTCGTTTAATTGTTAATCTTTTGTACGTTTGCATAAAAGAACTTTTCAATATATCTCTAATAACTTCCACGATGTTCGTTCGTTACATTTTTCGCGTCAGCATCGAAGTGCACAAGTCATTCCTGTTGCTCATATTTAAAAATTGATAAAATAGAAAACGCGCGGGAGACTCGAGTGTTTAGCGGTGCAGGCATCACGCACGTTGCGTGCTGCACGATGCACCTGTTGTCTAAATCCGCGACTAATCGTTCTCTTCCGTAGAGGCTGATGCTCAGCAAAGCAAGATGCTCAGGTATCGCCATATTCAAAAATATCACCCCCATGAAACAAATTTTTCTGATGTTGCCCCGCTTCTATACGTAATCCTTTTTATATTTTGTTTGTGCTAGTTTTAATGTTTAGCTTTTATAGTTAAACATACTTTACAATTTTGTATTTAAAATTATGTTGCATATTCAGGGTGTCTAGCGGTCATGGAAACCTGGAAGATTTCCATGACCGCTATACACTTCTTTAGATAAAAAAGGACAGAAAATGTCATGGAATTTTGTGACTTTTCTGGAATTTCGTTAAATTCTTAAAATATGACATTTTCTGTCCTTTTTTTATCTAAAGAAGTGTATAGCGGTCATGGAAATCTTCCAGGTTTGTATATGTATATAGCAATATAGAATAATCATAAAAAAAAGAAAAATTGTATATTTAAATTTCTCTATCTTTCTCTCTCATTTGTTTCTATTAAAATATTATAAAACTGTATCTTAAAATAATTTTAATATATAGTTATACCAGGAAAGTAATGATGCAAACTGTAGTATATTTTGTATATTTTGCCTTGGATAAATAAGTTATTTATAGGCAGAAATAATTACCGCTTATATCAACACATATTATTAGTAGGTATCTCCTCTTTTTCCAATCATGTCAATGATTATTATTTTTACAACCGTTTACATAGAAATGTAAACAGATTTCTAAAAAAGGAAGAGAAAAAGAGAAGAAAAGTGGAAGGTAAGAGAACAAGCAGTAAAAGAGAAGAAAAACAGTTGCGAATAGTTTTGTTCGTGCAGATTTAATTACTATACGCACAAAGAAGGAAATCTACATTAAAACTCGTTTTGTGGGGGAGGATGTCCGGGTCCGGGATCTCGTTTCACGATTCTCGGGTGACGAAAAAGTCGAGTACGGAATATCATATGCGTACGAGAATATACATGAACGGAAACACTATACTGGACAGATTGTTTGCACATATATATAGATGCGTATTTTATTCACGTGGTTCGTGTGGCACAAATGTGAATAAAATCCCCTTTCTCTACATGATATTTACTTAAAAGTCAATTTCATTTTGTCTTTTTCTTAATTCTCTGGGTAATTTTACATTAAAGTCCATTGGAATAATTGCGATATATTCTTCAATGACGGAAGTTATAAAATCATTGGAAAAATACGATACCTAGTATATATAATTTTAATAGTCCTCGTAAAATCGCGAGAAAAATGAAAATTATATTGGACCGTATTGCGATAATGCATTTAACGATTTTAATTAATTGTAACAAATTTAATTATGATTATTGTAATTTGTTTTTTCGCATTGACTTGATATAACCCAGACATTAAAATCTGAAAGATGCAAGAGATAACTATCTAAGATGCGAACACCGTAGCTCTCTAAAACAATTATTTTAACGAACGGAAGTGAGGCTAAGCCGCCTACTAGTAAGAGAGTCAGCGCGCGTGATTCTCATTAATTAGGGCTCCTTAATTTACTCCTTATTCGCGCGAAGATTAGGTCGCTCGTGCAGTGGATTTGTTGATAGCGAACTTCCTTATCTGAGGAAAGCGGAGGAAACTCGACGGTCTCCGTAACGTGTTCACGTCGTCGCCTTAATTGAGGCTTAACAGTCGACTCCACGAATCGTCCGCGGATTTAAAGATCGCCATCCGGCGCGCCCTGAAACTCGTGGGGTTAATTAGGTAAATGACCGTGGCGTGGTGACGACTAACCACGCCGATTAGATCGCTGATCTTATTTTATAATAAGCGAAAGTTAACGCCACTCTCCCTCTCTCTTTTCCTCGAGATCGAATTAATTACTCTCGCCTTTGTGAGAACTCATGTGATTCACGTTCGAAATCGTCGCGTTGTTTTTTCTTGAAATTAATACGAGGCGAAGAATTCAATTTATAAAGTTAAATCCATTGATATTATCGTTTAAGTTATTTGCAACGATGAGACTCTCTTGTGCTATTTTTCCATTGTTTTATAATGTTGCAACACAAATTCCATTGTATACGTAATTTTCTGAAAAATCTTGCATATATATGCGTTTGATTTAGTACAAAGTGCTAAATACAGAAACAATATAACAAAAAATGCTCTTCTACAAGAAATAAGAATAAAATTTCTGCTGCAAAACATTTTCAGCAAGAAATATCAAAGTACTCTTAAGTTTTACTTCTCTTGTACATAAAGAGAAGTAAAATTTAGATATGTGCATGTTAATCCCAGAATGTACAGTCTCACAGACCAGAATGTGCAAATTTAAGATAAAAATAATATCGAAAAATGTGATCGCTATACTGCGTTATTAAGGTAATTTTACCTGAGAATTCGAAGGACGAGGAAACCCGCAAGGCGCAAGCAACAAAGTAGAAATATAATAGAAATATCGCAGGATATGCTCACTTTACGCATTGACATAATAACGGTTCTGAATCAAACACGGGATTACATTATGCTCTTGGCGTGTCGTAATCGATCGCGCGAAAATGGCAGATACGTACGTATATACGTACGTCGTGCGCCGCGCCGTGCGAATCCGACGCGGGTAATCTCCTTCCGTGGAACGAGGAAACGTTTCTCGAGGCGTGGCATCGTGGCCATAACGTAACGTAAGCGCTTTCTGGCTGCAGGTAAAGCGCGCATTTACCTCGCGTTATACAACGGCGCGATATATCCAACATACACGGTTCACCCGCAGAATATAGAGGCCTCTTACCGCCGCCTGTTACCTCGGATTCTACGGGGTTACTTGGCCTATTGCTGATGTAACAGCTGTCGACGCCCGCAACACATTCCACTGGGAAAACGCTCGCCAGATCTTGCTCGCTAAATCCTGAGTCTCGCCGCCACTCAATACGTCAAGATTCGCTGACAGAGCGAGCGATTTAAGATTTTTTTTCCTATGAGATAAGATATGACGTCTTTCCATATGACATCGATATGACATCCCCCTATATGAGATAAGATATGACATTTTTATAAGAACATTTCCCGATAGGTATGCGCAACTCGTGCGTTTGGAGCGTGATATTGAGAAAAAATGGCATCAGGAGATTCTACCGTCGTTGTCTTCGTCAACTTCTATCATCGGAAGTCCACGAGACACGAGCGACAGGATCTAAGACCCCCGGTCTCGATGTTAAACGACGCGTGGACAATAGACGATTTTTATGCGCATTATCATCATTATCATATATTCCCGGCGTGCTAATGTCGGGCAGAACCGGAGCGGCGAAACCCAAGGCGTGTGCCGATATCGATCGGTATGTATGTTAATTCGCTATTTAGGAGAGTGATTTAACGCGCGACCAAGTTCTCAACGCGTCCCGATAGATAACCGCGTTATGTAAAATATGGGAGATAAAATTACACTTATCTCTGGCACCCGGATAGCAAGGATACCGGTATTACTCGAAGTGCTGAGTCTACTACGCACCGCAACGGCGGCAGGAAGTGAATCCGATGTAAATCGAAACGGTCTATCGCGTTCGCGGACGTTGCCTTCAGTTTTGTCAAACGGTTGCAATATATAAAATAAACGCAAGTTGATGCCAATTTTTATGTGCATATATCGCAAAGGAATGAGAGTCACGATTGAAGCAATAAAAAAAAAATAAAAATAAAATAAAAATAAACATAATGCTATAATAAATGAAGAACACAATAAGAGGCATATTGCAGTTCTGTCTTATACGTGACTGGGATTCATCTTCGTATGCAAAACGTGATTTTCCGATATAGATGCTAATAGGACAATCGTGGAAAAGACAAAATGCATGACAATCGAGGCACACAATGAGAAATGATTATCGGGCGGACGCGCCGATTCAAGTTTCGAGTTACGTGCAACAAAGGCGTATTACAATCCAAATGCGGCCGTCCTTGCTACTGCTCAAGCGCGGCGCAACAATTGCGGGGACACGAGTTGCAATAATGGTGCATGCGCGTGGCACTCCCGATCTGCTCTGCGTGATTTCCCGCACGATGCATGATGCATAACGTACGTATGTGTACATAATGCAGCGTACAAAGCAGAGGGCGGACGGAGAAGATGGAACGAAGCTGCAGACTGTATATTCCATTATCCCCGGGCTTATACACTTACGCGGAACGAGATTAATTCTCGGCGCGGATCCCTTCTATCTGGCGTCGTGCGGGTCCGCGTGTCTACCGTCTCAAGAAGGAGAGAAAGGAACCCGCTCTTTTTCACCAGCCTTCACCTTAGACGACGACAACGACGGCGGCGACGACGATCGTCGCAACCGAAGCGAGAACTCGTTATGCCGTCGCATTAAATCTCGAATGATTTATGCGTGCGCAAAATGATCGCGCGATCGTACTACGGGCACCTGTATGTACGTACGTACGACATAATACCCGCGTTGGGAATGAAAAGGATCGTCCTTGGGGAGGGAAAGGCAAGGGAAGTTCGACTCCATTCGATCGCGTTTCTGAAAACGTCGATTTGCGATGCGTTTCAATCAGGCGCCAGCGACTGTCGACTTACTAAAGAATGCAGTGATTTCTAATAAGGAATAGAATAATTATTAAACAAGCAAATAAATTAATATTTTCGCGCAAATTAGTTCTACCATTAGTAACAATTCCTAGTATTACAATATAGACTAGTAGCATTAACATTAGAAATATTATTAATTATATAATTAGTATAATTACATGTTACAATTCTAATTCCACATGGGAGAATTGTTTATTGAAGTTTATTAAATTTATTATGAAAAAGTTTACTAAACTTTTCTAATAATAGCGGAATTAATAGTAACACTTGAAGAGTTAGTTTCGTGCTGGCACTTACAATTAGTCAGGGCCATTTAAAGCAGGAAGAATCGAAGACACGGACAGCACTTGGCAGCGGATACGATTGATCGCATATCCCATCGGTCGTTCTCTCCATTACAAATATAGATCAGGGATGCCAGGTAGATCGCGTCACGCGGCCGCTTTTGGCGATATTCCACGTGGTTACGCTTACCACTCGAAACTACTAATGAGGCGATTGGCCCCTCTTTCAAAATCGTACCACGATGACTTCATCTAACGTTTTACATCATTATATTCTGAAATTCCTCACTCCGAAATCTACAGAAATACTTTCGAGAATAAAGCGAAAAAAGATTCCTTCACAGAGGCAATGCTTATATGTATACAAATTGGTTACGATCAGTTTCCGTAACTGTATAACGCGAATAATTATTTTTCTAAAGCTAAAATCAGCAAAGGGATATACAAGAAAAATTAAATCATCGTTCGAAAGTTAATTGACATTGATGAAAACAGCTGGTGGTATCAAAATTTCGATTTCTCGGAGAGTCGCAGGATTCGGATTTCCATTTCTGACACGTTCATCGACATGCACCTCGTAGCTTCGACTCTCACGACCTCTCACTCTCGTCACGACGCATCGACCGTACGTCACCGTGAAGCGGCGACCGAGTTCGACCCGGGCTCGCTTTTTCCCGTCGCTTTCCAAAGGAGCGAGCGTATATACGCGCGCGCCCGTACGTGCACCTTGCGCGCATTGTGCGCGCGGGATGCACGTAGGTAGCTGCAGCGGCAGCGGCGTCGACGGCGGTCGATCTATACGTGCAGCCGCCGAAGGCGTATAAGCGTAAAAGGCCCCGACGCGGATCGTGGGAATTGGGCCTTCGGGAAAGTTTTTCCTAGATGCCCGCCCGCCGCCGTCTCGCGCGTATAATACAGCCAACAACAAGCTGCGGTGGCGACGGCGGCGGCGATTGCGGCGTGCCCCTTCGTCGATTCCCTCGATTAACGCCGTCGCGAATCGAACACAATCGGGTAGGGACGCGGTCGCGGAACGATGCGCACGGTGAAAAAGGTGCCCACGGTATATTCGTCCTTCGCGCACTCGTCACGTCGAAGCCCGCTTCCCTTCGTTTAATCGAAGCGAGATGCGATAGAGCCGAGCGAGAGTTCATAGAGACGCGAAATGAGCGACGGTCGGATAATAAAGCTTGTTCAAACGCGGGAAATTGCGTACCGTCGAGGCAGTAACGCGTGTATCATTATCCGCCTTCAGACAGCGATCTCGCTCGATTAAGATTCACATACGCGCTGCAATATACCGAGACGTTGCGCGGCCTTAACGATCGCGAGAGAAATTTTGAGCAGCGCATTTAATGCGACTGTCGAAACTCTTCCTCTTGCCGTTTGCCGATCCGAATCTACACATCTTTTTATTTCGATGTTTCACCTCGCGTAATGAATATTTATGATCGTCGCAATATCGGCATTCTTTAAATAGGATCTCGCAAATTGCTAGATATTGTCGGGATCAAGATGTTGCTATTATTATGTTCAATTATGTGTAATTATATATAGAGAGAGAGCATCCTTTCTCTTGCACTTACATTTACAAATTAAGAAATTATTTAATGTTAGTTTCCTTCTAAATATAGATATATTCTTCGTTATATATTAATATACTAAAAAAACTAATAGCAAAAATTTATTGCATCGTAAAAATGAGTAAATGTTATTCTGTATCTTTAGTACATATTAAAATTAATTTGCATATATTTTATATTAGTTAAAGATAATTTACACATATATCTCAATATTAAAAAATTATTGCAACCTTAGAAAGTTAAAACAGATTTGAATCTTATTAGAGAATCAAAAGACTGCGATGTATCCATGTGAACAACCACAAATACAGTGCAGAATCACATTCTACGCAGAACGCTAATGCTACGCCGAGTTGCATTAATAATCCAGATTAGCCAGATAAATCCGGTTTAACGATTAGTCGTTTTTCTAGAATTTTACCTACAACGATATATTTATACGAAAGAGAAAATTTGCTTAACCCAGAGCTGGCCCCTAAGGGACGTTGGCAGGTCCGACCCTAAGGTCGAGGCGAGACCAATCCCCTCGCCCTTTCAGGACTGTTTCCCATTGTCAAGGACCCTTTCCGGCCGGCTCTGTTGAATAATAATAATGCCGAGAAGGTGCGGCGGGCGATCCTTCGCGTCCTTGAAGGGGCGGAGGTGCCGAGGAACGCGCACTGCTTTCTACTCTTCACGATGACGATGACGATGATGCGAGATCGCTGACCGAATCGACAGCCGTTCGTCCGTGCGTATATATGCATCGCTCGATTGGCGTTGCAACCGCGCGATATTTCGCCACGGTATCGACCGCGAGAGATGGAGATGAAGTATCGAATATCTGGAACGAGGTGTTGAGAGGAACGGCGGGGGCAAACGGGCAAAGGAGGTTCCCTCCTCGTGGGTACGAGGAGAATGGCCGAGTGCGCTAAACCGCTTCACAATGAGGCAGGTGCCTGCTTTACGTAAGCCACGCTCGCGTTCTCCTCGTCATCGTAGTTTTTGCAACGAATCGTTCGTCGTTTGTCTGAGCTGTCTCGCCCTTTCTCTCTTTCTGTCCACGCCTCGAAAATACGGCACCCCGAGTCATTCGGTTATTTTCCTATGACGGGATTGTGATTTCTCGCATCGTTTGGGAGTTTACGCATCCTCGTAAAACACGGACGTTCGAATTAAGCCGGCTGCGTCTTAAGTGCGTCGAGTAAGCGTTGAAGAGGCGGGTGTGGCGTGGGAGAGGAAGCACGAAGCGTTTCATCGGCATTCTCTCACTACACCAAGTTGCGTAGGGTTTATGTATGACGATTAATTTTGTTGTCGACGTATTAAATCGCCGTGAGAATTTCAACGTATGAGATTGAGATAAAAAAAATTAGGGGCTATTAATTAAAATGAACGTATTACATTTATTTAAGTAACACACCTATTATTCTTTGGCTGGATTCTTTAATTTCATAATTTTAAAACGAACCTATGAAATAATCAAAACGTTATTGGTTAGATAAAATATGTAAAAATCTCTTAAAATTGGGATATTATTGTTATACGTTAATACTGTATAATAATATGTTACTATAATGAGAATTTACTTAATTCTAGTCTAATAAAAAACAGGCTTGTAATAATTACTATTGCATGATTCTCTGTGTCGTAATTATATGTAATAATAGCGTGAATGAAACATATTTTTATTCTGTTCGACGCTAAGTTTCCATTAAAACAGTATCACGAACGTTATACGTGCTGCCGGATCCGTTACAACCGAATGAATTACGAAACGGAATTACACACATGCATTTTTAGACGCAGTTTCCAACGCAACAATGATGCACCTAGGAGCATGTACCGCACTCGAGTCCGAACTTGATCAAGGCTATATACTGATACTAATGTAAGAAGAATCGTCGAGTCGTGCGCGTTTTAAACTGCGGAAATGCTCCGTTATTCCTTTATTACTACTGACTGTTACCAACTTTCCGTTACGCCGCGTCGACTCGGCGAGAAAAAGCGGAGCTCGCGGTTGCACTGAGCACCGTGCCACGTCCTTTCCTCGGTATAAGATAAGAATACATATTTTCGTGCGTATTTTTATTGCACATAAAACGGCATACGGGAGAATTTAAGATTGAAGAAGTGTAACACCACCGACAATTTTTCCAATAAATTGCGAAAATTTCGAGTTCCACACCGATAGGGAGTCCAGAAGCAAAACTACTGTAAAAAATCATGTCGTTACAATCGAACTAGAGATCTTATGTAACACGCTTATCATCTCCGAAGGATCTAACTCGCTTGCGTAACCGTAACTAACGTTGCACCAGTATAAACCTCAATCGTTTAGCTGACCCATGACATTTGATGAATTTTAAATATACCGTGTCGAGAAATATACATGTCTCAAGTTTTGGAAGTTAAAATTCGACTCTATTCTTACCTCACAATTTTAATAATAAAAGATTGATGCGGTGAAAATATCTGTACTAATTCTAAAGAACTTTTATGCAGTTATGTAATCAGTGTTGGTTATTTCACCTAATTCCGTCTTAAAATTGCAAAATTAAAAAAATTAAAGATCCATAAATCTCGTCATGTAGTACTTAAATGGGTATTAGTACTTTTAAGTAGTTGATTTTGTTGTTGTTGCAATATACCAAAGTTCAATATTATATGAGCAATCAATCGTAACGCAAACCCAACATAACATAGCGCAATAAGAAAACGATAAAACGTATAATTTCAATATACATTACGCCACATATAATTTAAATAGTAAAAAACAGCGTATCTTATTTCTTAATATTTTAATGTATAACCAAAATATATAACTTGTAAAGAAAATAAAGATATCAGATTGCGGGTTTAAGACGACAAGTTTTTATTAATTTCTACTCCGTTTTTCGTCATATCCACCGAGAATATGACAACAGAAAATTCACGAGAGTCAGCACTTGCCGAAACAATGAATGCTCTTGTGAAATTCGTGATGCAAGGTGGGAGGGGGGAGTGGGGGAGGGGGACTGTCAATCGCAATGCGAAATCGCGATCCGTCAGTCGTCGCGAATATCGACGTTCCCGTTAGCGTTCTTAACGGGTCGTCGTATTTATCGGGCGCGCACGTCAGCTGCCGATGAAAGCGCGGAGACGAGCGATTAATCCGTTAATCGACCGGCCACATCCACTTGGGAAGTACCGCCGCCGTCTTCCGAACACGAAGCGCGTACAATTCCGAGCGACAGCTGTTTACGCGCGAGCGCGTCTACCGGGCGTTTTCTTACTTAACGCTCGAGCGGAAATGTGCCTCGTAACGAGCGTGCGTATTACGCGCATGGGAACCTTCGTTCGCGGATCGGCCAGGGAGTGTACGAATAATTGCTCTGTCGTTTTGCCATCACTCGCCGCCGCAAGAAACGAGCCGTAATCGCGACAAGTTTTGCCCGTAAACACTTCCGTGTTTTGAGGCGCGCTTTCGGGATAGAACAGCCGCGGCAAACACGCTAATTAACGTTGATGATGGATTTGCATCGTTTTTATTTCTAATAAAGTACGTTAATGTACGCTACGTGCGTTATTATATTAGATACTATATATTATTAAGTTATTATAATATATTATATAATTACGTTTTTTACATCAAATCATAAAATTTGCTAGAGAATAAAAATATTGACCGCTATACGCGTACAGCTTGGGCGAGCTAATTTTGGAAAAGTGTGCCGGAGCGCAACATGCGCGTAAAGGCGAGCAAGTGGTTGAGCGAATGCTTCATCGTGATCTCCAACATATGTTTCGCCCTATATTATACCATAAGACGCAACGGATTAAGATTAAGTCCAAGACTATCCCCGTGCTACCTGGCATTGCAAAATAATTTTATGAGATACCGTTATCCGCGCACGGCCGCGTGAGCGTGCGGCGCGGTGCGACGCCGACGGGCGCCGAAAGCTGTAAAATCGTATGAATAAGCGAGCGGCGTATGCGCGGATGCTAAATGCTCTCGCCTATCTGAAACGACGGTACATATCTTAGTTACTAGAATTACCAGCTACTATGTTGCGTGTACCGTCGCAACATTGTGTCGCGCGCGAGCGCATTTTTATGCAGCGCAACCGGAGTAATGCGCATTTATGCGCGTATACCTATATACGCATGCAACGTGAAAAGGCAGCGATCCCTCCGTCTCTCTCTCTCTCTCTCTTTCTCTCCTTCGTCGTGCGTGTCGTCGTTCCGTACGTACGTGCATGCATGTGAGACTACTGGGACTGTGCGTGTATGTGCGTGACCGTTATGCAATTGCACGAGCGCCAACCGAAAGCATGAAAATAAAACGCGAGTACTCCTCTCCCTCTGAGGTGAAGGACGCGCTGGAATGCCGCACCGCGCCACGGACGAGACACGATTCAACGTCATGTAACGTGACATGACACAATGGGGGTCTTTTCATCAACCGTTGATCCGCGAGAACTAAAATCTAATCTATTTTATTTTATAATATCCGATTCTCTCATAATTATTTTTCTAATAATTTGATTTTAATAAAATTCAAACTTCTTGCCCTACTTTAAAATTTAAAAAATTGGGGATATAAAATAATTTTAGCCTGCACTTGCAAAATTAAACGTGAGAACATCCTCGAATTTTATTTAATTAGAAATTTTTTTAGTTTCTTGTACATAACACACAATTGAGTCCTAAATTTGTAAAAAAAAAAAAAAAAAAAAAATATCAAATACTACAAAAAAAATGTTATTAGTAATTCACAACTGTTGACCCAATGGATCTGCTTTCATACGTTTTAATTTTAAGATCATCATATAAAAATTTAATACAGAACCTGTCTGTTACAATATAAGTAAGTACTTCACAAATTGAGACAAGAATTCGCGTGGGAGTTGGCTCTTCCTTTTAATTATGACGCTCTCTCTTTCCCTCTTTCGCGCAACGATGCGGCATCGCCGGCCACGTAATTCACACCGTGCCGAAGAGTGATGGACTAAAACGGCATCGTCACGATATCGGCGGCGACCTCCGCGGAGTCCTCTCGCGCGGAACGCGGAGGCGAAGAAGAAACAAGCGGAGCGAGCGCGCTCGCCGCTGCCGCCGCCGTGCCGCTTGCGTTGCATCGTCACTAGCGGCGGCGCGGAACAGGTGCATCTATGTCGGTGACTCGTGCCAACGGTATCTCGCGTGTGCGTTTTTGCGTCTTAAGGATCCTAAGGATGGGGTCAACGACATCCTCGCGCGGTATACGCGCCAATGACAGACCGCGCGCGGAGGACGGATGCGCCGCAAAGAACCGACACGGCCGACGTTACGAGCAACACTTGAATTGGATCACGTTAAGCAAAATGAACAAGTATCCAGTCGGCATTAGCACGATTCTGTTGCGGAAGAAGGCGCAAGAAACAGAAACAGTACAAATTCGAGAGACGCGCGCGCGCAGCTCTTTCATAAGGAAATATAAATTTTCACGCAACATATATTTCTCAAGGAAATACAAAAATGTTGAAATCCGTGTGTATATAGAGTCCGTGTTGGCGTCGAAAGGCAGATATGTCGCGAGGCATAAAAATCGTCGACACCACCCATAAAGTCGCGGATCTAATTTTGCGGTTTAGAAGTGTAATGGGTATATACCCTGCCGTACGCCCATTAAGTTAATGAGAACATCGAAACGGAAGAAAGCGGAGTCTCGCTGCAATGGAGTAAGTCGAGAGCAAGCACGCCTTTGCCGTCTTTAGCCGCGAGCATATAACCGAGTGCGCGAGTTTACGAACGGCTATCGGCCGATAATTGTTACGCGCGAGGACTACGCTTACGCGATAGGTGCATCGTGTTCCGCATCGCTCGTTTCAGTTGTCCTCGTTTGCTCCGGCTACTGGCTCATTTTCAACGTTTTCCGCGCGTTTCCGCGAAGCATCGGGAGGATTTATCGGTCTCCGGATAGTATTAATTTTAAACAGACGCATTTTTGCGGCTGACTCCCCATGCCATCTTCTCTCCCTTGTAATATCGGCGCTCGGCAATCCGAACCGAGTACGAGGTACGTTTATTCAGATTTGGCACACACACTTATCGCAACTTGTAAAAAAGATCGGTTCTGCTTACCGCACCTTGCTTACAGCATTTTGCTGTACTTAAAATGAAAGAACTACGCAATTACGCTTCGAAGAGAAAGAGAGAGAAGAAAGAAAACAAGCCTTTTATAGAAAGCTTAACTTTCGAAAAAAATAGAGCGAAAGTTTTCTTAACATCAGTTCAATTATTATTACAATAGCATGTTTTTCGAATATATTTACCTTTGTTTCTGTCATAAAAAAAAGAAAAAATATTTAAATTATTAATTTATAGTAAGTGCTTTGAAGTAATTAATATCATTTGATCAAAGTTTGAGCAACTTGTCGGTACTTGAAAAACAAGTCAGTAAAGTGTGAAGTAAAATATACCTTTACTGTGCTTCCAAGAAAGGAAATGCTTGTGAGATAAAGTAATGTTGACAACACAACGATGACGTAAGAAAATTTACGGATTTTCTTTCTGCATCATTCGCGTACATTACTCGTACGCTTTTCAGACGCTGTGCTATTCTCGCAAAAACATGTTTTGAATGGGCAGAAAGGGCTCTCTCTCTCATAGACTCGAACACCTCAGGGCCTCGAACGAGCGAAAATACGCCTCGCGAGACCGCGAGAGACGAGAGACGACGATGCGTTCGACGAGCTAAAGCAGGTCGGTTGGAAATAAGCACAAAGCCTACTGTCAGCTGCCAAAAGATTTAATCTTCCGTGGATTGTATTGTGCGACCCTGCCTAACTTCTAAAGATTCAAGAGTACCGTGAAACCCGTACGGTTTGCTTCCAAGCAACACAATGTTTAACGGCTTACGTTCTATTGTTAACCGCTAGATCTAATGAACGCTTCACGAAAAGGATGCGACTGTTGAAAATATGTCAGAAAATATGTCATATTCTGTTAAATAATAATCTTGCTAAAATAATATGAGTAATTTTTACATCTGCATTGCTGTCTCATAAATGTTCTTATCAATTTTATTTAAAACTTTTACAATATTATTAGCTATTTATTAGATAAACTTTTTGGGAAAAAAAAAAAGTTTTTACGTAAACATAATTTACAATTTTCTTTTCAGTCTGTCACACTGTCCAAATTTATTTTTTGGCTAATATAAATATAATGTTATATATTAAGAGAATCTTCTCTGCGGAGACAATACATCGAGCGATCTAACGAAATAGATTCTACAAAAGGATCCGCCGGTATCTCGGTATTTTAATAAGAATCGACTGGTCACTCCTCTCCGGCACAGTAGAAACGCGATCCGTAGATTGCGCGGTGGCGAAGCATTACGCGTTTAAATCGAGCGAGCAGTTGGCGAGTACCCAATCGTTGATCCGATCGCCTAATGAGACTTTAATCGCCGGTAGATTAAATTTAAATTACGACCTAGTCGTCCAAGTATTCCGTCGCACTCTCTCGCTCCCACCTCTTTCCGTCGCTTCTCGTGCCGGTCGCGGTATTTATTTTTTTTCCCCCCCGAGACAAAGGTTACGTCGGGTCCACGTAAGTGCATCCGATGCACGCCGGAATGTGGTTCAATCTACCCGTGCCACGCCGGGGCGATACGCGACCGCGCGGTTTGATTTATGCACGGAGATACTTAGCGGCGGAGGGGCAAAATATATAGAAGAGGTCTCGCGAACCGAGCGTATGTCGCGTGATTGCGGACATATTATCGGGGACGAGCAGCCCGCGCGGGCATTCCGTTGAAAAGTTATCTCCGTCTGCGAGGTTTGCCCCTCTGGCATCCTCCCCGCGATTAATTTTTCAAACGGGGACCCGTAAATTTATTAAAAGCGTACGACAGTGGAGAGAAAGAGAGAGAGAGAGAGAGAGAGAGAGAGATCCTGTACGATATTCCGCCGCCGGGATATTTCACCGTTTCACCTTGTTATCTCTTTTCAGAGCATACGCTCCTTAAGACTTCGCTAATCGCGCCGAGCTCTTTTCACGCGGGCAAGATCTTGCGCAGCCCCACGCATAAATTGTATACGCACACGCGCATGACTGCATGTGTTTCGCCTGACAGCTGTACGCGCGGTTTGGAGAGTAAGCCTTTATTTCTGCCATGATTTATTCCGGTCAGTGACGCGTTCTTTTTTTTGTTCCGACACTGGTAAAGTCTCATGACTGTACGAACCAGTTTGAGAACCGCTATTCTAAACTGACAAGGCACAATTCACACGCAACGCGCGCTGTATAAATAGCTAGAAGACGATGCTGTTATATTATATATATAATACGTAGTATATCATTTTTGTAAATTCATAGGTAATGTTAGTGATAAAAAAAAAACCGCAAAAGAAGCTATAATTATTTCCGTTATATTGTGAAGCAATTCCTTTCTTTCGTGCGTAAGATCACTTTTCTAAAGTCAGATTTTTTGATAATGTCATAAATATCTCTAGTCATCTTCCAGAGGCAGAAATTAAGGAACAGTCGGGAGGTAATTAAATTATGATTGACATTAATTCGACTCGAGGGAATTCTCTCTTGGCCGTTTAAAGATTAACAGTTGAAAATGCAATACCGAGTGGAAAGTGTGGATGTCGCTTTAGGAGATTCTCGCGGTCAATAAGACGAGACGCGCTCGCAGCTGTCGTTCGGCGGCTCTCTCGCTACATTCTCGAAGTACCCGGATTCCTACGTGCGTAATAACAGACGACAGGCCGATGACTATAATTATCGTATCTACGCGTAACAGGTGTCGCACCTACTCGGCACGCTTTTATCAACATCGTATACGCGACCAGGACGATATGAAACAAACTAATAACTATTCGCTTGCGGGCGTACATCCGAACAAACTAACCAACGCGCCGCCGCGGATAATCGCTTGTTTAATCTGACTGTGACAATATGCCGTGACAAATAGGTAACTCTCGGCAACGGTTATACACGCGACTATTTTGGTGTCGTTGGATCGAAGCAAATTATTCTTGTCATATTAAAAATGCAATTTCTACACGTATTCTACACACGAGCTCGAAAGATTAAAAGATCTCCTTAGAACGCTGTTTTTATTGCCAAATTAGCATGACACAAGATGATCCTCATATTAAAAGGCGAAATAAAAATGTGACGTGATTTTCTATCAAACAATAAGTTTCGAAAGAATTCAAAAGTTACATTCTTTTACATCGGTTTCCCCAGATCCTATTTTGTAATCAAATAAAGATTCTACTAACGATAAGCTTCGCGTGACAATAGATTGAGAAGCCATATGTGAATATAGGATTTATCGCACAAATGTAATTTCTAAATGTCTGTCTGTCCCTGATTTTTTTTATCTACGCATGTAATGCGCATTAAACTGGTATATAGCCGATACGAACGACGGATTTAATCATGTCTACACACCCACGCCCGTATCATCTTTCCTGTTGAACAAAGTGCCGAAGGCGAACGTTTCTCCACGTTCAACGCGGAAAAAATTATACGTCATAAATACGCGAATGAGTGAAAAGTGAAAATAGACTTTTTATTTCTTCGTTTGAAATCTAAATAAAATATAATTATATAAGTAGATATATAATAAGATTAAAAACTTATTAAAATTAAAATATTGAATTTCAGGAGCTATTCTATTCTGAAATAATCGTCGACATATATGCACTTGGAATCAAGATCCCATGTTCTAGAGATCAGAAAGAGAGAGAGAGAGAGAGAGAGAGAGAGAGAATGCTGCGAGGGAGTAAGAGGGACAGAGAGACCGCGTGTGAACGTTTCTTTTATCTCATTGAGAATTTCCTCGCAGGAGAGTGAATAGATCACCTGTGAGAAGGGGGTCATTTTCACAAAAACGAGGGGAAAGCTCTTGAGCAACGTCGCGCGGACGCGCATCGCCGTAGAGTTCACTTTGGTAAGAATTCCCAAGTTTATCTCGGCTCCATTGTTCGTGCGCGTTACCTCAAAAATAACTTTCATGCGCGACTTCGTGCGAAGTGTCCTAATCGCTGAATATTTGTCCCGCTGAAATTAACCTTAAAAAAAAAAATGTCTTGTCAGAGACAAACGAACGATCGTACGGTTTCTCGATGAAGATGGACGTGCGACGTAGATCTCGAGATTTCACTCTTTCCTTCTGCCACGATTTATCATTGTGATGATTAGACTTGCGTGATCCGCGCGCAAGAAAACTCGCGGGGATAATGATACGTTGACGGGAAGGGAAGAAAGAGTGAAATTCTGTAAACCCACGCGTTGCCCAGAGAACGGACGTAATTTTCATTCAAGTTTCCGTTACAAAGTATAAGGACGTTAGAATAATTTATACCTACGGATTAGCCGTACATTACTCGCTCTAACGGATATACACATGCCTACTCGACAACTGGAAAAGAAGAGAGAAGACAAGGCAACCTTAAACGTTTAATTTATTGTCTAAATTATGTCTCATCAAATCAAGATTAATCTCATTAGTAGCTAGTTGTTTCGCTCGTTACGTCGCTCTATTAGGCTGCCGAAAAACCTTTACAGAACAAGCTGAACTTGAACTAGCAGAAGTCAATTGGACAGATCGCAATATCGCCAATGACATTATCTTGTTACAATAAAGAAGAATACGAAGTCTGTATCTAGGTCTAATCGCGCATTTTCGTAATTTTCCGGAAAAAGAAAATAAAATTATTTCGTGCGTAATCAACGCCCGTTGACGTACCGTGCGTGATATTAAACGAGTTCTCGAGGAAAGAACTTCGATGATTATGAAATTCCGTTGTAATCGGCAAGGCCTGGATTCGCGTCATTATTCAAGAATTAAAAACAATACGCGCATAGTATAGGTGCGATGGATGGAAATCTACTTGACGGTAGATACACCACGCAGAGAAAGTTAGTCGCGATGCGCACCTTCTTCTTCATCTTTCGCGGCGTCCATCGCTCGCTGTCGCGTCGTCGAGAACGGCTGAAATCGGCGATAACAAGAAAGTAGACGCGAGCTCGCCTATACGCATACTTGGGTGACGATGAACCGGTTTTCTAAACTGGGAGAAAATGGCGAATGCAAATGCGAACGAGTAATTATAATGACGTATAATTTGATATGCCGGATGTCGATCGATTAATCCATACTCGGGCGATCTATATTTAGATATTTCGATTTCCGACTGCCTTGGCTGTGTGCTCTTTCGTCGGCCTTCGATCTTACTATAGCGACCAGGCAGCTTCGAGTTTTCGTTTGACTTGCAGAGCGCGCGAATGAGACTTTTGTTCGCGAGAGAATGCTCGTCGACACGTCGAGAGAGCTCGTATCCGCATAACAGGATATAACGAAAAAGTGACTCGTGTTATTTTATCGTTCGAGCGCGAGGACCGATTCGTTTACAATGCGACCGTGTCGCGCGGATGTACTTGGCTGCGTTGCTCGAGATTGCGGTAACAAGAAATAATTGCCGAGTGCATTAAGTCTATTAGCCGTCTTTTGCCGTCCAGGAACCGGCGAGTCAGTCAGTCAAGTCTTACATATACTGCCGCGCGTTTAATTAATCGCCTTCTCAATATATTTTGCGAACGTCCCCGCGGCGCACGGTCATTCTCGTGCATCGACCTCCCCTGCGGTCTGCTCAAATAATATTATAGATGGAGGCGAGTTTGAAGACTTCGAGGGGATTACCGATGCCGACGACGAAAGTACAATGATCGTGAAAGCGCGACAGCCGACTTCCTCCGTGACTATTAACAGCGGACAAATAAGCGGCTAGAGCGAATCATCGATTTCTACCGGCGGTCATCCCCTCCTGTTTCTACCTGCTCGCGCATTACGATTGTTGGGATTTCCGGTGCCGGGATATATAAAGAACGGGAAGCGACGCGTTTTCCCTCCACCTGTGTTCCGCATGTAGAGCAAATCGCGTCGATTACGGTGCTGGGACAAAAAACGCGCGACTCGGTCTTAACGACGGCAGCTATACAGGATCATCGTTGAATGGAGCCGGGCAAGTTTTGTAGAACAAGAAATTATATATATTATATATACATAACGCGCAGCCGGCACTACGTTATGTACGCTAATATTTAATTAAATTAAAAAAAAAAACACTTATCGTTAATGTCAAAACTCGAGGAAAGCGAATAGTCTTGGCCGTGAACTTTATGATAATATTTCTGGATACAGGTATACGAAAAAGGCTTTCACATATATATATCCGGAATATAATTCTTAAGTCCCTAAATTTTGACGTAAAACAGCGAGGAAGTATAATTTGCATGGAGACGCGGAATGGGACACCGTCTCGGCTTTCTAATTTATATATCAAATACTAAGAAGCGTCACTTTCACCGGTTGATCGATAAAGTCCGCGGCACAACATGCAGTTAGAACTCGCGAAGAAGAAGAGTCTCTGCGGTCAAAATCGTTTCGGGGGAATTTCGAGGATTGCAGCGGAAACCGAACGCGTCATCGACACTCGGTCTCACACAAGTGAGATGTCGCAACGATGAACATTTTTTCGAAGTGAGACTACGAAGAAAAACCTGCACGATATTGGTCGTCGCCACGTAAATATTAACCTGGCGACAGACATCTATCTCAAGATATCTATCTCCACAACAAGATAGGCAGGTCGTTAAATAACCTGAAGTCTCCTCAGGCTATTTCTATTTCTATCATTGCAGAATAATGAATAATGAATAATATTCAGATGAAAATGCGAGGCTCGTAGATCGAATGGAGATACGTAACTACGAAGTACGTGAATACGAATAATTATTAAGAAATAAAATAGAAAATGTTATTTATTTGATTATTTGTGGAATAATACATATCCGTATTATGCGCTAAATTTTAATCGAGTCGAATTGACGCGTTAGCAGTTCGATCAAGCAATAAAGAATCTAAAAGGCGCATAAAGCCCGTATCAGACTGCGATTGGGATTGAGATTGGATTGAAATTTAATCAATCAGAACAGAGAAAACTGATCTCAAGTTTAGTAAACTTTGCTCTGATTGGTCAAATTTCAATCCAATCTTAATCCCAATCCGTAGTCTGATACGGGCATAAAGCACATCTGAAAAAATTGAAGAAATTGTCTTAAAGCTTTCATGACATTTTTCGGATGTTCGTTGCTCGAATGCCTACGTAAAAAGAAAAAAAAACAGTCTAGAAAGCCTGCGCTGTCACTCCAAATAGATTTAATTGTGCTATATCCGCTATATGCATGACGTTTTCCGCGATGAGAAACATCGGCGCAGCGTGGAATATCGGGTGGGCTCGCGTGTCGCGGTCTGCGGAATTATTTCGCAAACCGCGCCGTTATAAATCAACTCCGGTTTAATGGAGTCTATTATGTAACACGCCAAAATAACACGCGAAACACTTGAGCGCCGCCGGTCGCGGCGCTAATGGAAACACGTTCGCGCGACATCGCACGCAACCGAAGCCCGCGCGCGCGACCATCCGTCCAATCTGCATCGTTAATTATTGGCTACGTAATAACATCTGCGCCGGTGTATCTTATTCCGCGCCACCATCTCGGACCAGCGGCGGACGGGCTCTCGCGGGTGTCGACTCTGTCGAGAGAGAGTCAACAAAAAACGCTCGTAGTGCTCGTACGTGATTTAAATGCCGGATTTAAATGTCCCGGGTGTTGCTCGTGTCAACGTTGCCGCTCGTCGCGATGATTTAATTCGGTCGAGCGAATTTCCTTTCCTTCCTCGCGGGCAATTTCGCATCTATGCGGGGTAATAATCAAAAGGATTGCCGGGTTTGCCTAACTTGGATTGCCGTGATGGCAATCGGACCCGAGTTGTCGCAATCGAGAACGATTCTGTTGCATCCCGAGGCTGAAAAAATCGAGCGTCTTTGATTTATAATTTCACCGAATTAACACGCCTGTAAGTATCTCTTTTCGAATATTCAGATAACTATCGCACTATAATGTCCGTTTTTACCAATAGATTAACTTTAATCTCGGTTTGACTTACTTTTCATCTTTTTCTAGTTCTAAGAATTGGAAAAAGGTAAAAAAAGTAAGTTAAACTAAGCTGAAAGTTAACCCGCATTGATACAAAATAGACACAAGACGTCTCGTTCATTGCGTCGCGACGCAATAAATCGTTCAATTAGTTCGCCACGAAACTCGTCTACGTTCCACTGACGTATAAATATCTCACACGTCAATGCTACATTCCCGTCTGCGAGCCGTCGAGAAAACGCCCGAAAAATTCCCCCAAAAAAGCGGAGGCAGGACGGAAGTACGTGCCTTCACGTTGATGCCCCTTTGTCGCCGAACGCCCGCGGCGCGGGCGCCAGACACCCTTAAGGCGCCGCGATAATTGCATTAAACCCGGCATTTGTCGCCGCTTCTCCGTGGACCGGGATTCGCGACGCGACGTCGGAATTAAGAGCAAATTTGGGTCAGACGGCGACGCGGAGGGCGGAGGGCGCAGCACGGTAGCCGAGAGCCGAGACGAGAGATTCGAGAGAATCGCGTATACGATCTCTCGCGTTTACGATCGCAGGCATGAGGCAGGCAGACCTGGCGGACACGCTCGCCCGCTCCGACCCGCTACGGCGCGGCACACGGCCTTTCTAAACTCTCGCGGCGTGCGATTTTCGCAGACCCGTCGTCGCGCGGAGATAGCTCACTTACCTTGAGAGAGATTCCCCGCGTCGAGGAGGTAATATCCACAGACTGTCCGTCCGGCGATCCTCACCGCGCGGAGACGCGGAGCGACGGGGAAGCTATGGCGGGCAGGGTCGGCTGGCTGGCTGGCTCCACCGGGTCCGTGCGCGCTTGTCAAAACCAACTTATCGATCGCACTTAGAATCCCGGCTGGTGCAGGAAGCGCGACGGCGACGACGACGATCTCTCGTCGCACGACGGAACCGGGGGGGATCACTGCCGCTGGCCGTTGCGTTTAGTCGCGGAATCCGAGGCGCACGAGAGATCAGGAACGCTCTCCGTGAGCGCGAGCGCGAAGGAAAGAGAGACAGAGAGAGAGAAAGAGAGAAAGAGAGAGAAAGGCAGAGACGGAGAGAGAGAAAGAGACGGGGACGCGGAGAGACGAATCGAAAGAACCGACCGAGCCGGTTTACCGTGAGGAACTGAGCCAAGCGGAGTTGTTTGGTCCGCGGCCGCGATTTCGGCCGTTTACGCCGCCGCTCGGCGCGACTCGTGACCGCTCGGCGTTTACGGCCGGCGGCGGGCGAGCGTAGCCCGCGCTCGGGTCGCCTCGGTTATCTTCGGGCCGCCTCGGCCGCGGCAACCTCGACGAACTTTTGTGCGGGTCGAGGCCGAACGAAGGCGGTGCGGCGCAGGAGAAGAAGCGAGGAGGTAGGAGGAGAGGGCGAGGCTTCCCGCGGCGGCAGCGGCGGCGGTTTCTTCCCGTTCTTACGGCCGTTACGTCGTACCTCCTCATCCTCGACCTATCTCGTTAACTCCGTAACAATTCGTCACTTTCCGCGCCTCGCTAAATGAAGCCGAACGGCCGTCATTGTTCCCGCGACGAACGTGGAAAACCGACGACGCGACGGCTGGATCGCCCACGATCGGTCGGCGCGCCGCGGGATTTCGAAGGTTCTTTGTCGAGGAGGATTCCGACGCGCGGTAGCCCGCGCGAAAATATATGGTACGATACCCTTCGTTTATGCATGCATGTACAATGTACAATGTGTAGGTACGCGGAGCGAGGCCGAGAGGATAATCCCGTGTTACGCTCGAGAGTCCCGTGTAAGATCTGAATCGCCTGATAAACGCGTATCCATCATCCGTCGCCGCGACAGTACTGTATTAAAAAAAAAAAATAAAGAAGAAAATGACAGCCATAAGTATCCATATCCTTACTTCGCGATACCGATACGGCTTTGCGCCGCTGGAATTTATTAAAGTGGACGGAATAAACGCGCAGCAACAGTTACATCGTTTCTCTTTTCGATCAGTATTATTGATTAAAAAAGATGGTCATATAAAAGTAACATCGGGGTTGCCCCTTAAATTAAAAAAATTATTTGATCCCTCGACGCACAAGGTAGGTATTTATTTGTAATATTGCATCAAGTGCTATTCTGCTTTTCCCCGCAATTCCCGTGGAATTTCTGCGTCAAAAACAAATAATTCCAGGAAGATATACGTCGTGTTTGCGAACCGCGACGTTCGGCAACGCCGAAATCTTGCTCATGTTTTCCGAGCTATACGCGGCTCGCGCTTTAAATCAGTAAATCACGACCAGGAAGATGGTCGCCGCCGTTCTCCTCCTCGCCCGTTCTCTCTCTCCTCCATCTGGGATCCTTTGTTTCAGATCCCTGGCTCTCGTCCTTCCCATAGACGCGAGACACGTGCGTCTCTCCCTTCCTTCGTCGGACTGGAAATGAGAAACGCCGAGGGCGAGGCTCGTTTCGCCGTTCCTTTGGACGAATGGAAAACGGCAAACGCGGAGAATTTCGAAGGAATTCGATCGAGTAATTGAGGTAGGGTCCAGCATGGTTTTTCGAAAATACAAAACAAGGATAGTCGAGCGAGAGAATTCAAAAACGCCGGTAATTTTACTCTTCTATAATCAAGAGTCTCAAGTAATTATCTCAAGTAAATAATTTTCATTGTCGTCTCATATACGTATGTTTTGTTACATCATACACTGTTAAATTCGTAGTGTCAAATTAAACTCAATTTCAATCATTTTTAGTCATTCTTGTAAGTCGCCACTGCTTCTACTCAATATGTTGTTGATTTAACTAAACCAATGGAGTTAAAATAATACTGTTTAAAGTTAAAATAATATATTTCGACACACATGGTGACAATTAATTAAAAATAACAAAATGTTATTTAATTCAAGATACATATTGGTTTAGATTTTATCCTTTAATATTTAACAGTAGATATAACATATTTATTATTTCCTATATAAGTGTGCTGATAACATGATCTTTTTCATTACATTCGTTATTATTTCGAAGTATTATGTTCTCTCTCTCTTTAACTTGAGAATTTAGTTGCTGAAATATTTTATTTATCATTGCGATTGAAGAACTTTTTTTGACGTAGTCAAAAACAAATAGTCTGATGTGTTAACAGCGTGTTAATGGCATTAAATTAAAATGTGCTGAATTATATTATTTCTCTTGGTAATATAATCTATTGTTAAATTGATTAAATTGAATATGGATAATCAATGGTATCTAAATTATCGTTCGCTGAAATGGAATAATGGAATTAAACCTCGAATTAAACATTGATGCAAAATAATATATTTCAAGTCACGATGAAAAAAATAGAATTTATTTTAGTCTTCCGAATTATATTCGTCTTCACGTTCTTTTTTATCGTTGAATTACGCTTGTCGGATCGTCGCAGGTTTCGTTCGCGGTTCGACACGTGTCGAATATAATGTATTTGGCATTCCAAGCACCTACGTTCGTCGCACCTTGCATTTTGATTTCGTGAAAAATAGGGTCTGTAACGAGTGCCGGTCTACGGCGGACGCTACGCAGTCCGCATAGCGATTTGCGTTCGCCATTCGCGTGCGTCGCGTTTTCGAAACTGGAACTTTCTACCGATTTCGCGTTTACGCGACGAATTCGCACGACCACCGCGAAAAGTTTCGCTAAATCGGATGGGAAGAGGTCAACGAAAGTGATCTCTCAAAACGGAAGTTTGAGATCGCTTGTATTCCTATTCCTGTCGCGTTGTCCGACGAAAGCGATACTATATACTGTAAAGTGTAAACACATTCTCCGCTTCTCGGCAAGCGGTCGCGGAATCTGCTTATTCACGAAGCGAACAGTCATGGTAGAGCGGATGACCTTACCGCTTTTCACTAAAAAAGCCCGTGATGTAATTCACGGACGGTGAAGAAAGTGCAGCCGAAAAGTATCTCGGACGCATCGTGCTGTTTTGCCGCGCGTCCTCGCGGTCTTTATGCGCGTCTCTCGCGGAACATTTACTGCGCATTGCGTCCATCACGCGCGGTGAGATCTCCAGCTGGTGGTTTAAATTGCGCAAAAACGAGGGTATTGTGCGGTGTAACGATCGTGCACCGGCGTTTACGAGCACAATGCCGTAATGACGCCTCATGCGCGCTCCCCCTCTCGCCTACTAATCCAAATCTCGAAACGCGACATTCTCGGATGAGTTCCACCTGCGTTGATGTATGCGCGCGGTGGATTAGTCACGCGGCCTCCGAGAGTGTGCGAGTCGAAATAGAACGCTTAGTCAGACGTCACCAGGAACTGCATCGGGGGAGTCACCGGCCCGCCGCGGCCGCGGCCGCAGCCGCCTTACTTTGTTACGCTTTATATGCCCATTCGGCATTTCGCAGCGATCTACAGCACTGATCTGCTCAGGATCTGTTCACGAAGCTCGATTGTATCGAGTATGTATCTAATTGTCGCAATATTTCAATCAACACCTTTACGGGTTAAACATTTTTTGATAATTGATTATTATGTCCGAAGAAAATGCTCGTTCGATATTTTGCAACGATCTACAGCAGTGATTTGCACATATCTGTTTATGAAATTAAAATTGTATATTATAGTATAATCGAAAAAGTTTCAGTCTTATACAACATTTTTATGATGCAAATATTTTCCGATAATTGATTATATTAATTTACATATCATGATGAGAGAAATAACAGTGAAAAAGTGTTTCAGCTTTAGCAAAATGTTTCGAATGTTATAGCAGTGAAAGAAAATTAGGAAATTGGGGAATTTATATAACATTAATCTCTATAATTTTCAAATTGGAGTTATGATGTTATTAGGAAACAGTTTATATATAAACTCTACATTTAATCATTTTGAACAAAATTTTTATTATATATAAATATATTTATTAATCCTTCCATTAAACTTAAGATACTGTTTTATGGGATTAATTAAGATTATGCTGCAATTCATTATTATATGTTTCTTGCAATATTTTGAGATGTGCGCATGTTTAGTTGCAAGTTGATGTAATTTCTTCTTAGATAAATTTAATAACAGTTTATTTTTTTAAGAAGATAATTGCGCGCGCGAAGAATGATTAAAAATTTGTAAAGGTACGATACGGGCTTCACGGTTATAGTGTTAACGATGTGGTGCCGTAGCGGCAACCGCATGCCACGATGGCTGGCGTGTATGTTAGGAGCTAGTTTCAGATCCTAGATCTTAAAAGGGAAGCGCACCTGGATCGCTCGAGATGTTTATTTGTACCCGCAAAGCGGCTCCGATCGCCCAGCGCCGATCTCGGTGCTCCGATGCACGCTTTAAGCTTCGACCGACTTTATAGCAGCGTATTGCTATAGAGACTTCCAATGCAAATCGCGGAATTCAAAGCCCGAGGATTTAAAGTATCAATTTAGACGACGTACAAAACTGACGCAACGATGTAGAAATGTTTAATCGTAATTACCGATAAATAGTAATGAAACCAATAACAAATAATGATGATAGTCGTAATTATCGATAAATATAGTAATGAAATAATAACAAATAATGATGATAGATACGTATATACGTATTATTCAGTTCCACCATTGTTATTCACCGAATGTTTCAACACTTGAATACCACCTCTCGATTCAATATTCGAATCAGTCGTAATCGACGAGGCCTTGAATAACGCGTGGGTGGATAGATTATTGACGAACGAAGTTCCTCGCAATAACGCGAACCTCCTCGGCCACGAACACGTGCGAACATAACATACGTACGTTCGTACGTCCGCTGCTTCGCGCTCGCACGTGTGTAAAACGCACCTTTACGAGCCACTGTCGCTCGTACGCGTTCAATCGCGTTGATATTCCGCCTTAGAAAACTAGATGCGACGAGCGAGTGCCATGAATTCACGCGTCTTGTAAGCCGGGCGCTATTGTTACGACGATGATTGCACGCGTCCGCTCGCGTGACGCCGGCCATTCGCTTTCTCTCTATTTTGCCTCTTTTCATTTCTATTTACGTATATGATTTATGCGACATCGCGCTGTTGCGCGACAACACCGTGTGTCGTTTCGCATACCAAAAAATAGCCTATACATCCACATATGCATATAAGGGCATCGATACCATCTCGAGAACTGCGCGCAATCAGGTTCTTACTATAAAATTGGACGATCTCGTAGAACGCGCGAATAAAGTGCAGGAAAATATCAACCGAGTCCGGGTATCAAGTCAAATTGATTTACCATTTATTACTTAACCAGATTGCAACCGGTTAATCGATAATTAACGGGAGAAAGTATAGTCAAGAAATTCGTTTACGTGGGTAATCGAAGTGAGCAGAAAATGCCAGAGTTACGTGAGCGTCCAACAGCCGGTTTCATCAACGTTGGTTAACTTTAATTGTAACTTTGCATCCTCGCCTACCGCTAATTCTAGTTCTAGGGGAAGAAGCGAGGATTCAGTGAAAATTAAGTTTACAGTTAACCAACATTGGTGTGCTAAGAAAGTGGGAAGGACGACATCGATCGGACCTCCGCGGCGCGAGCACGACATATCCACCGAATTTATGTCTGTGAACTCCGATGAACTCCTGAACTCTCGTCGTCTCGACTCCTCGGAGCGACAATGACGAAAGAATGGCATCCACTGGCCATTCGTACTTCGATGTCGCACACGCGCGTGTACCTACACGTGGTACGAACGCTAACGGAGTTACGGGACTTTAGGACGTAGTTAATTGCATCGCTCTCTTTCAATTTCGAATATTAGAGTCGCGGCTAAGTGGCGCAGTAGTATTACGCGTCGTGAAATATCTACATGTCAAGTGAACATATACATTACTCTAAATGTCATAAAATAAATAATTCGTACAAGCCTGTATGATAACAGATGTATGACTTTTGCATTTCTTAAGCTCAAGTCTTCTATTAGTCACTGCGTTTATTTCGCTATTCGCGTTTATCAGTTCTTCATCAGTTTTTGAAATTTTTCTATAAGTAGAAAAAAAAAGAAAAAAAAAATTAGCAGAGCGTGGTTTCGATCCACGGACCTCTGGGTTATGGGCCCAGCACGCTTCCACTGCGCCACTCTGCTTGTCGAATGCAGCCCTGCAAAGGGTGCATAATAGCGAGGGTAGTTTCAACTAGCTGCCCGCTACTCATTTTATCGAAAAAAGTTAAATTTTTTTTAGCAGTTGCAACATTTGATGCAATAACGACATCTACAATTAAGGTTTTGAAAGCAAATTATTTTTTGTTCTCATTTTTTCAATAGGTCTCTATGAGCGTTTCACTATAATCCATTCTTAGGAGAGGTTCATGCAACAAGCAGAGTGGCGCAGTGGAAGCGTGCTGGGCCCATAACCCAGAGGTCCGTGGATCGAAACCACGCTCTGCTAGATGTTTTTTTTTTCTTTTTATTAAATAGATGTTTGCAGGAAAACTCGATTCACTATTAAAAAAGAAACAATCCATTATTAAAAAATTTTTTTTGTTATTTTATTTCTTTAATTCTGAGTCTTACAATATTATCGACGTTCTCGATTCTTATAATTTATAATATTATAATTCCACAGAAATTATTTATAATCTCAAGTATCGTTTTATGTTATAATATTCTTATTATTATATTTATTAAACTGAGAATTCACATTGTAGTTTCACACGTGTGCTTCACTGATCATTTAATCACAATGATATTTTACTCTAAAATCTCACTCATACTTCTGACTTCTGGTTTATACGGGCACGTTAATGGTGAATTTATGTACAGATCTCAGGATTAAAGATCAGTTAGATCACTTTTGTGACATGTACAGGAGCATTTTCTAATATTAGAGAAACACGTGTACACAAATCGGCGACAATGTTGAGACTAACCTTGCAGAATCACGCATGCGGATTTACGCGCTCGATTCCGCGACTTTGAAGTCGTTCTGGTGGCAAGGCGATTGAAGATATCATGCTTCTTTATCGGCGACATTTGAAATGAATCAAGGGCGGTTTAGCGGGTACTTGAGTCTCTCATCCCACATCCCACGATGTTAAATTAGACTTTCACTTATTAATATACCGGCACATTGTTACCACCTTGAAAACAAATCAAAAAGAAATCGATAAACTATGCGCCGTTTTCAACGCTCCGGTGAAATATGTCAACAATATTCTAACAGCCGAATTATATTGTATGCTATATGTATAAGAATTTTCAAAAATACTTGTAACCCAAACATCGCGAACGATGACTGAAAGATGTTTAAAGGAACGTCTGAAGGACACGTTGGAAAGAATGGAATTCTTTCCTGACGTTTACTTTGCGAAGTGCGCCGTTCCTGTCATACCTTATTTGCGTTTGTTTTTATTTCGTCCAGTGGGATGAGTATTTTAAACTGCAGATTCCAAAGAGCTTTCAGCTTCATCCTTTTTCCTAATTCTAGAAGCTGTTTTATTCATCCTTCTGTTTTACTAAAAGTCAAACGCACGAAATTTATATTTAACATAATATTATTCCTACATTTTATATAACATAAACATTTTATATTAATTTTTATGTTGATTGTAAAAACTCAGGGACTAAGTCAACATGATTCATGAATAATGCATGTTGAAAGAAACGCACAGATGTTTTGTCGCTACTAACTGTTTTATCTTTTATCGAACTGTTATCTAGGAATCTGCCATTGTATCAGGTGCACTGTAAAAATCGAGTACTTTTTCTCGATCACAGATACACAAGTCAATTTAATACAAGAATGTCGTTTATTTTTAATATTAAGAACATTATAATACTTTACATGTGAAATGCTCTTCGCAAATTTAGTTTTGGGGATAAAAATAAACAGCAAAATATATATATATATATATTTTTGCTGTTTATTTTTATTCCCAAAACTAAATGTTAATGTTAATAAGCCCGCGAGTAGCCTTTTTGGCAATACAATGTCCTCGACCACATATTCCGGATGTATCGTAAGTCGCCGTTACTAACCGCGAAACATGTGCGGGTGTATAGCTTTCAGCAAACGACGGGAGTAAATAGCGGATGATTGTCGGTACAGAACATACACATTGCAGTGCACATCAAAAGTCTACTTTCTACATTGTTACATGACTACTTTGTTACAGATTCCTTAAGAAATTTAAGGTCGCTTATTTTGATTTTATTTTAAGGTATTAATATATATTATATTAAAAATTAAGTTATAAAAAAAAACAGCATCTGGTTGAATTTTCTCCACACGTAGCGACCTTAAATTTCTTAAGGAGTCATGTAACAATGTAGAAAGTGGACTTTTGATGTGCACTGCAATGTGTATGTTCTGTACCGACAATCATCCGCTATTTGCTCCGGTCGTTTGCTGAAAGCTACACCCGCGCACGTGTTTCGCGGTTAGTAACGGCGACTTACGATACATCCGGAATGTGTGGTCGAGGACATTGTATTGCCAAGAAGGCTACTCACGGGCTTATTAACATTCCACGGGGCCGACATATCGGCAATTTTGTCGTTACACGATCTTTCCGGCACGTTTATCGTGCGATCAAATTTTATCAGTTGACGTCTTCTTGCGTAATTTTGGGTAATTTTACGGAAGAGATTGAAAAAACAAGATTATATACGAAAATACATCCAAAATTGCAGCAATAAATTTAACAAATATTTTATAACGTATCGTTCTATATTCCTATATTTAGCGCTAAATGTCAAATTCAATTCTTATATAGTCCGAATAGACGCGTGATCTTTAGGTAAGAGAGAAATGATGTTTAGAATCTCAGATAATCATATTTAGACGTGACGTATGAATTAGTACCTTTATAAGATCTTTATCTGATCTGTTGTTCCATGTATGCTTATCAATGCGTAAAGTGCAAAATGCGGTCTCTATATCGGTAAGATAGCAGCAGAGGTTGACGTAAGAGTTGAAAATCGAGTGCGCGGAGCCGCGGAGAGATTATCTCACGAGAAGGCAGTACGGACTAAAACTAATTTCCTGTCGCGGTATCGTGACGTGTCGCCAACTTGTGGCGAGACCGTTATGTAAACATTTCTCGGAGTTACATAAGAACGTAAAGTTACATATTTTTTCAAACTCACCCGCATAACTTTGATCGATACAGTCAGACACTACGACATTTGGACTTAACCAAGCAGATAGATGCGTGCCATAATCGTCCGCACGGATGATTACATAAAGGTGGCAAGTATAAAACGTTTTTCGCACGTGATATTTACCTTACGATCGTTTGGAACTGCGCGCAAGAAAGCGGAATCGAGTTTTAGTCGCGTGATACGGTTATCGTCGTTATCGAACATTCGATTTGATTTATTCATTAAATTATCGTTATAACGACTATTACAGAACTTCTTAAAGGTGCGAAATGAGTAATTAATAATTAATTAACGTCTAACTTCCTACTTTGCTGCTTAATTTATTATCTTGGACGATAACTTGATATTAAATTTAGTAAATTATAATAAACTATAGCGTTAACTAGTCACTTCTTGTGAGAATTAATATGCAACAAAAGAGACGAATAAACAAACATTCGAGGTTGAGCGTGGTAACCGAAGACGCACCGCAGCCTCCGGGTTCTCTTGCGCCAAGGTTGCTTGCAGCAACCAACGCTGTCCGATCGCGATGATTTATTTTTCACAGTCCATCGATCGGAATTCATTTCATACGCGGAAGAACGGATCCTGATTACGATATCGGACCGTTATAGATACATTTTAATAGTGGTTAGCATATGTGGTTCCAACAGTGAAAAATATTTCTCGTGGATGGATGGATTCTACGACAGCTTATATTACGGATACTTACCGGTTACTTATGCATTCCAATCATTCGTAAGACAAAGGACATTATGCACGTATATGCTCAATTGTAATAAAAAATATGATATATATGAAATCGAGAATATACAAAAAAAGTTTGATATTATTACATTGTGATAAAATAAAGCAAGAATTTCAAGAATGAGTGTTGATGACAGCAATAATGTAACAACATTATCGCGCTGATCGCGAGTCCTTTCCGTCGTCGGGGCGGGCACGCAAGCCCGACGAATTAGCCGATAGAGTGGGCAGCGGGCGTAATGATCGCCGGCACATAAATTTAGCAAGGAGACGAGGCGAGAGACGAAATGCCGGGCGAATAATCCAAACGTGATGAATGCTGGTCAGCTTTACTTTGGAACGGATCCACGCGAGCGCGAGCTCGGCGCTCCGGCACTCGAAAGACCGCGCGCGAGCCTCTCTCGGATCTACGGAGGCTCGTAGGCCGACACGCAACGTCAAGCTCGCGGACGAAATTCTCTAACGCTTTTCGACGTTTGACATATTCGCCCACACGCACCTGCTGACTCTCCCTCAAATCTCTGAACCGCGTGCCTCGTTTACGCTTCGTTGCCGCGGCATCCGCCCTGCTCGTTTTTAATTCTTCTTCAAGCCCCCGTTGATAAATGTACGTTTGCCTTATTTAAGATCGCCGGACAGCACATGGAATTTTAAATCATGTTTGATGTATAATCGCTTGGTATACTTGATTTAATGAACCACGTTGTTCGGTGATCTTAATTAATTTCATCTCGATGTTACACCTTAAATTTGTGTGCATGTGCTATCATTTTTTTGATATACTTATCGCGCGACATCTTTTCATTCATTTTCTTTACCGCTAGTGCGAGACAATTGTGTTCGAAGGCGGATAGATAAGAGATTTCGATCGCGTTGGCCAGCAATCGAACGTTTTTAACACGCGCCTTCAGATAGACAGGTATACCTTACCTTTCTCGCGATATGCCAGGCGTTTGGCTAATAAAATTATAACTTCCAGCGTAGGACCCGCGCACAAAGAGGCTTTGAATCAACCGCCATCAACCGATCGTCTGTGCGCAAATGCACCTTTAAGTATTTATAGCACGTGACGTGTGTATCTGACCGCGACGGAAGGATTTATCGCGCTGCCGAAAGCAGCGTCAACTATTTCGCGAGATAAACAGGCTCGTTGTTTCCGCCGATCTTTTACAGTGAAAATACAAGCCAGAAACGCCACAGCGGCGGTACGGGGCCCGCCGGAATTATTAGCTTGTCAAGAAATTAATGTTACTCCGAGAAATCGCCACGCATCGCTTTCACTTACGCGCCATACAAGCACGCCGGCTCTGGAATGCCGGGGATGAATAATTTCTGTAATTTTCTGCGAGTTCATTGTGATGCTAAAAGTAGGTGTTGCACCTGACAGTAGATCGGCCGTTCTCTCATTTTCATGATACGCGTTTCTCTGCTCGAGTCAGCGGTGTTTATCAATTGCTAAATTGATATACTGCAGAATGCGCCACCGCGAGTATAATTGGATTCTCCGTCATCAATTCTTTCTACCTCTACTCTACCTCGGCTAAAGGTAATTTTCGCATTCTAGAAGTCTAGAGTATACCTATCTACTTATCCTACTTTGTTAGATTTTAATTTTGAGGTAAGAGAAAAGTTAATTAGAAATAACTTGGATCAGGTATAGCCGAGTCGACCTACGTTTCCAATCTCGTGGATCTTCCTCGAGTAATTTTAATCTCAAGTATATAATTTTCATTGCCATTTCACATATTCCACTCTCTATATCTATGCAATTCAAAACATAAAGCAAAACACAGGACAGTGAAAATGATTTTACTTGAAGCTACGAAGCTACAAAATAGAGAAACAGTTATATTCTGCTAGAAATTTTGGGAGAAACTTAAGGAAATTAGAGCTGAGATTCTTCTACTACTTATATTCATCAAATAAATTTTCATGCACATGCATTTGATTATACAGACTGTTTGTTAATGTTCTATAATTTTGTAATTGCAAGAGGCACATTCTTGACCGACTTGTACTGTAGCTTTTATGCTACTTTCTGCAGCGCATCAGTCTTCTGTAATATTCTACATGAAAAAGAAATCGAATACTTTCGTAAAAGCGTCATTTCCATAAATATTAGTTAAAGCTAACGGACTTTAACCAACTCGTCGACTCTTTTCAGAGACAGAACTGAAAAGAGGCGGGAGGTCGGTTAAGCCCTAGTTAGCTTTAACGAATCTTTATGGGAATGGTCCTACGAGATGATTGCGGGAGGGATGATGGTTAAACGTTAGAGGCTAGTCCTGCGGAGATCGCGCGATAAATTCTTGCTCGCGTAGAGAGGAAAAGAAAAAGAAAAAGAGAGAAGAAGAGTAGAAGAAGAAGAGAACCGGCACGCTAACTTATACTCACTTCGCAGCCCGCATTTTCCGCGACATCGGGTGGCGAACCGGACAGAAACGCGGCCGTAAAATCTCTACCACTCTAGCGATTAAGGCGCGCCGCGGCAACTCTCTGGGCGTCCCAGAGATATTAGCCTGTACCAGCACCGATCATACCCAGGCGAGGTACAAACCGCGCCTTCGCCGCCGCATCGCGACCATATTTCTTTCTCTCAACGAGCGGTGCCGCGCGCGGGTGCCCGCTATTTGGAGTCGCTATTCGGAGGCGCCCAATATGTCGTACCGGCACGAGAATTGGTCGCCATTCGGCCGGTTATTTGGGGACAGAGAGAGGCACTATCACGAATATAAACATCCAACGACCGCGATCCTTATGGTGGTACGGAGTTAGCAGGCAACTCCGCCCGGTTGCCAAGAATCTCACGTCCCTACAGCATCCGCCTTGCCGCAGTGCCAAGAGAACGTATTTTGTTTCTTCGTCTTGCTCGCTCTCTCTCCGTCTCTCTCATTCTCTCCCCCTCTCTTTCTCTTTCTCGATCCTCTTGCAATCTTGCGTTTTGCTCGCCATCTCTTGCTCTCTTTCTCTCTCGGTGAGGAGAGGTTCCATCTTGACCTGGACTAGGGTATGCCGGTAACCATTTTTCCTCGGACACCCGTTGCTCCGCTCGATCGGTGATCCCTAGGCCAGAAAACATGGAACGAGAGATTAGTACAGCACGCAGCTGATACACCTTCTCTGTCTATCTTCCTCTCTGCCTTGCCCGTCGCTCTCGCGCGGAAAATACGCGCGGTAGGATAGGGAGAGAGGTGCGACGGCCAGCGACAACGCCGTCGACGGCGTGTCCATTCTCAATGATGGAATGGCGTGATGCATCAACATGATATTCGAAATTGTCGCAATTCGTATCGCCTAATGGCGCTCACCTCTACCGGTTATTTTCGTCAGCGCTTGAGTGATGAATCGATGTCGCCCGACATTGTGTTTCTCAGAATGTTTCTCTCGTTAGCCACAGCCGTAATGAATTCTCTACACTCGTACTTAAGAAAAGATATTTATGTAATAAGAATGTTCTTGATAAGATACACGCTACACGTAGTTTCGTTCCGTTAAAAGTAACTTTGCATCAATGAAGAAAGGAAAAATTATTTCTAAACTTCGAAGACTTATAGTGACATGAAGTTTCTTTTGAAATAAAGCAAAATGATTTCAATTAACAGCGTGGATTACCTTAAATATAAATTTAATATTAGATATTTTGATTTAAATATTTTGGCAGACGCGCGCGCGCGATCGAATAGATCGATAAACGCAAACGCGATCGGTTCGTCGTATTGTTCGAAAGCATTAATTCCGTGTTCGCGCAATTTTGCCGTAAGGTCCGCGGTATCCCCTTGTAAATCTAGTTTAAGCATCTACTTTACATAATTAGAGCTGTTTGAATACTGCGCGATTTTCCTCTTACAATACACGCGTGATTCCATCGCGGATATTACGAACGTTGATTGGAGCCACTTCGAATGGTTTGGTTTACGTGAGGAAAAGGCCGGCTATTAAATTTATTATTGGCCGTCAGGAATACACGTAGCGAAAAAGATGTAATAAAGTCTACGAATGTTCGCAAAATGTCTAGGCGCAGCGAACAAAGTTAAAACTTTATAACTACAAGTTTATAAATCTATTTTCACACTTGTAATGTACATTACACGCATAACTAAATATAATAAGTAACGGTATTATTAAATACGAAAGTAACGTTTACTTTATTTAATTAAATATGTTATGTAGTTTGTTTAAGTGTATATCTTTTTCTGTAACAAATCGTGAATTAGTTTTAGGAAAACCTTCAAATTTATAGGGGGAATGTATAATGAATACTATGGCAATCATAAAATGCAAATTTTACCGTTATCACGGAACATGACTCGACAACACGGTTAAATAATACAGTTAAATAGTACATCAGGTAAATGTTTCAATAGCACAATGTACTTCCCGTAGCTAGTACGTACACACGGCACACTTGTTTGCGAGGTACATGCAAATTACGCTTCAGTTTGTTCGATAGAGTTATTATACTGATTTTTCCTTTTTCCGCAATAATTCGCATTTGATTAATAGTCAATAATTCACGGCATAGATGTGGCGATTCGCGCTGATTACGCATTCCTCGTAAGGGCATACGAGGCCACAAATGTGCGCTGTTGCACAGCTAATGCAATCGCGTCGTAATTGAACCATTACGAGCGTTAGGGGAAATGCAAGACTCGGGTCGTGCCGCCTCTGCAAATCGGTGTGATCGATGCTTTACGACCCAAATGATCTATGATCGAATGCTATACTCAGTCCTATTTTGGTTGGAAAATTGCGCGATGATCCATGATGGACGACGGTGCATCCTTATTATAATACACTACATCATTTTCAGTCTTTCACAGAATAATAGATAAAATCAATCGGTAATTCTATCTTTTTGTTATGACTATGTCAACGCACCTGAAATATCTATACATTATTGCGAAAGATGGCAAGAAATCCGAGATCTAATTTATTTCTACAACTCTAAAGATCAGAGTATCAAAAACACGCAGCTATTTAACAGATTTTGTGCGTGAATTTGATTATCACATTGATTTGAATCGTTTTAAATAGTACACTATTTTTATATCGACATAAATTAGGAACCAATAAAATCGACGAGGACCGGTAACCGTTGAAAACAACGCAATATAGCGAATATTTTACGACATGGCCGCCGGAAAGTTTCGTTCGAGGTGAAACTTTATCGTTCGGTCCTTCGCGGAAATTATCATTTTGATTGAAGAAGAGTATCACACAGGTGTTTTTTTTTTACACGCGCGATTTAACAGAACGAGACCGCGATACGGCGCGTGAAGTAAAAGTATTTATAGGCTGAAGCTTCTTGAACGGAATCTGGAGCAGACTCGTTCGTCTGAGACGAACGATCGAACGCCCGATATTTATCATATTGTTTTATTCATCTATCGATTATCATCCTCGTCGTTTTACAAGCATCACGTAGCAAGCGCTGCGTAAAACCGCGGAGAGAAAAAAAGGTCGTGTTGCTTCCAAATGAGGCAAATCGATCTGTATAAATTGGTGAAACTATCAAAAGGAATTTATTCATCGAAAATATTCAAATTAAGTTACGTAAAAATATTGAAGAACATTATTGTTGGCTGCAGAGAAAGTACGAACCTTTTTTTGAAATTTCTTTAATCGTTGATTCTGTAATTAATGTAAAATTATAAACCTTTTATACTTTTCTAATAGATTATTATCGCACTTTTTATAAACAGTTTACAATAAATTTTAAATTAATACGCGTTCAACGATATCGCGTTGAACGCGAAACAAAGAAGCATCTTTCATAAAAATTGTAATAAAACTGTTCTTCTTTTTTTATACGTGATAAAATATGTGACGTTTTTGTAATACTTTTTAAAATACTATAAATTGTTATTCTCATTGTATAATTAGCTTCGCACCATATGATTAATACACTCGATTGACAAACAACAGAGCTATTACCAGTGTGCCAACACTGCCAACTAGATCTGATCTCATCTATAATGATGACTACTGTGCCCATTCGTTGTTTCGTAATCGTTCTCTAATCATCGATCAGTTCAGGTGTTCGGGTAGAATGGATTATTGCCAATATAGACATGGGCAATCTTCTAGCCGAGCACACGTAAATGGTACGGTGCATTCTATAGTGATGGTGAAGTCGTAGACATACGTACGGGCGTTACGGTCCGTTACAATGGCGTCCGTGCTCGAGAGCCTGAGCCCGAAATGCCACTGAACAATCGCCATCCTACGCGCTATTCCTCGAGATTCTCTGTCCAGACGCGGATAGAGGCAGGAACTAGTTCTGCAGATCAGCCAAGGCCTAGATCACTGCCGTCGATGTCACGGCAATTCGTGTTTGTAGATTATCAATGACATCGACGTGAATGACCTCGGCAGTTAGCTCGAAGATCAATCTTGCGCAATCGTCGTAGTATTACATTATATACAAAGATTAATAATAACATCCTGCTTGGACACACTTGACGAAGTAAATATATAATATAAAAAGTAATAATAGAGAGAAATAATTGTAAATTTTTAATTTTATTTTGATTTATTTTTTGATTTTTTGATTTATTAATTGCAAATCTTGTAAAATTGTTTGTTCAAATTAGCAGCATTTTCTAAAGTGAAAGTAAAATATTTCCGGTTTACTATTATTTCATTCGGCAAATTTATTCCTCCTGAAACTTTATTTTGAAATTCTTGCGATAAAATGTCAAAGTTGATGTCTCCGCTTCGGGATATTAGTCGGAATCTCATAAAATTTCTATACTTCGCGCACAGATTAACAGAGTTCGATTAGAAATTCGGTTTCTTTCGATTTCTAATCTCTCTTCTATGAAAATTTGATTAATATAATATTCATATGGTCCAGTAGCGGCCATTGATCCATACGAGTATCTGATACGTTTTTTGTAACGTTTACACAACTCGAATCGAGTACCGGCTTCTACTAGCGGATGTATATATCCTCAGCCGTAACAAAAATCCGTATCAGATGGTTTAAATTCTTGACGGTTAATGATGGATGCAAAACTGGAGCATCACCGGCTACTTACTTAGTTCTTGTAATTGTTTTATCAATGTTATTTATATCCTCACGTCCATATATTTGCATGCAATTTATCAATGCGATAAGTGATGTATTTTGTTAATTCGCACATATTGCTAAATAATATTAAAAAGTAGTAATAAATAATAATAAATTAACTTTGGGTTTTATTTTAATAAATAATTATTAATATCTATAAACCAAAAAACGAATAGACACTCTTTATAGTAATTAAAATAAAAACGTCAGAGTTATAGCTGCAAGAGTACACGAATCGGTACTTAATAAATGTTGTTTGAACCATGTAGTTTTTTTTTATGGAACGTCAGTAATTAGATTCCATGTAAAGATTCCTGATTGATCAGTAAGAAGGCTCGCAGGCGAGCGGATATGATAATTTCAAGATGATAAATTCATAGAACGCGACAGCATATCTAATGTAATATTGTCGTCTCTCGTGATCTCAAAACTGATTCAGGCGAGGAAGCTTCTGCAGAATCGCCTTCACCAAGATATTTGCGGTAGATTGTCTACACCGCGAGACAGAAAAACTTGATCCACACGTGGATAACCGTAGAGCACACCTACGTCCAGTGAGCTAACGGCTATATCGAGCATATCGACGGTCTTGGCTGGTTTGGCCGGTCACCTACTTTCGGTATCTTAATCTCCGCGCTCGCGCGACACGATACCGATTACGTTTAACCGCGACCGAAGTGTTTTTTGCTCGTTGCACCAAGAAGCCACGTCGCGTCGGCGAATCCTATTTGACGGCCTCTCCTCTCGTCGTTTTCTTCCGAGATAGCGCCAACAATATCTCTGTTTCGTCTCTTTTCCGTCTTACTATAACGAGGAAATATAATACCGAACTACGGTCGTTCGGTAACTGAAATGCAGCTGCAAAGAATGCGGAAATGCACTCGTCGCGGATCGATTACGCGACGATCGGCTATATCAATGATTTAGCGACATTTACGTTTGGAATGCGTATATTAAGTACGCGTTATAATTCCATATAATACGGCGAACAAGTTCTGCGAATGGTTGTATCTTCTGCTTCGCAACTTGATATTTTTATTTATATATGAAAAGGAGATGTGACACATTTATATTGCACGTTTTTGCGCGATTCTAATAGGCTTCAAGATATATGTTATCCTTAAATATAAATGTTACGTTGCAGATTGGACATTTTATGTCTATATCTCGGTAATATATGTACACGAATCGCATATTTTTCTGAAAAAATAACATCACATCTTAGCATCTCAAATTTCAATCGTATTTCATATTTCTTACCTTCGAGTTTCAACACCGATTTGATAAATGACGAAAAACGACATACCTACCTATTTGCAAAAGAATATTGGAAACTCTCCATAGTGCGGGGGTTAAAGGAACAAAGATAGCACCGGGATGGGAGACGACGTCGTGTAGTACCATAACGCGTACTCATTTAGATAGATCATGGCTATCATGAGATATCCAAACGGGTGGCTCGCGAAAAAGCGGCGCGCATCGCGCGCCGAGCAACATCGCTCGTAAATTCACGCGGACGAGCGAGACGGCGTTAACGCAAGGTTTACCGTCAACGGCGTGAAATATTCTCGGTAACTTGCGGCATAATTTATGCCGGTAATTGCGGGATAAGGCGAGGCGAGCTATACCCGTGCTGCACAGGGATACGTTGCGTTGGTGCGCCAGGTTTTTCCGTCCGGATGAAAACTTTAACGCGTTGTCGTTGTATTGCGGAAGTTTCCCCGCGAGGAAAAGCAGTTACGATAATACGCGGAGAGTTCAAATTTCTTTCTTGAGATTTAAGAGTGTTGATTTAAGAGTGTTGATTTAAGCGCGTTGGTTTAAAATACTAGAGAAAACTTCTCTCAATATCGTAAAGAAAATAAAATATCTATATCTTGTTAAGTAACAAAAGTTATCTAATAAAATGAAATGTAGAACCTTGTGTAAGAGAAATAATTAATTTACAATCTAATTAAATTTGAAATCTAAAGTATTTAAAGTACATAATCCGACGTTTCGTCTTGTTACTGCAGTAGTCCATATTGGATACTCGTCGTAATGGCAAAACAAATAAATTAATTATCCTCTTGGGACTTTTTCACGTTCAGTAATTAACGTTACGAGCGTGCTTGTATATTTTAATTTCCGCTTGTCTTTCATTCAACATGCTGTTACGTCAATTGGCGGAACAATGATTACATTAGCTTTCACTTCTTCCGAAGTAGTAAATGAACAAGTAGACCACTAGCCTTTTTAGTATTTCGAACTTCACGCTTGCAACGAGCTCTTATAAATTATTCGCACCTTTAACCACACAGTTTTTAACACTACGCACACAGACAAAAAAAAGTTTATCTTTTCGGAAAAACTTGACTTCGGTAAATTTTCTTATGACTTTCCTATCATTACATTCTAATTGTTACTACTCATTATAAATATTATTATTGAATTAAATATATAATCACGAAACTTTTTTTAATTGTAAAACTAATGTTCTCTTTTTTATACATCGTAAATATTTTTCGCACAATAAGGCATTGTTGGAAACGAAAGCGAACATTGCGCAGTCTATCTCGTTACCGTATCGCAATGACAATAATCGATCGAGCTGACAATGGAGAAAGTTGCGCGGATAAAGGAACCGGGTTCAGCAAGCATTGCTTACAATGAGAGAAACAGCCAATTCGTTTGCGTTGGCTGTTTTTTTTTAAGACATTCTTAAAATTATGGCAAACTATTACAGTAATAGCCGGTTTCACTAACGTCTACTTTCGTCGGTTTACTTTAACCCTGATGGTTCAAGTATCTCCTTATCTTTTTTTTGGAACTAGAAATTCGGCAATAAACCGACGGATTGCGACACGCTTTAACTGGTCTATTTGTTAGCAGAGAGTTTTCTCACAAAGTGTCATTTTTAATGACGTTTCGTCGGTCGCTTGCCCTCGTTTTGCGCGTCAAAGAACTCATCCGGTAACGCAACTACGTACTCTTAGCGACGTGCATGTTAATTAGAGAAAAGTTCGGCCGCATTACGCTGTGACGACACTTGTACTGCAATTCGAGGATATCAACCAGATTACGACTTCTAAATTCGGACGAATAAAAATGAAACAGCGGTGAAATCTGAAGAGAATTAGACTCGCTCGGCAATCGGCGGGAGGTCGTCGACCGTTCGCAATATCGCATGATCACATTCTAACTAGAAACGTAATATATATAGATATATCGCGTGCTTACAATTGACAGAGCGGCATAGAAATCATAAAATAGCTATGCATCGCTCTATAATTACATGTGTATGCGAAAATTGTTCACGCACTTCTAACGCAATTCTGACGCAATTCTAACGCAAGTGCACTTTATTGTGACAATTTGAAAATTAAAATGTATGACTCGGAATGTTATTAGATATGTGAGTTATAGATCTATAAAAACAGGTTTAATTAACAGGTAACGTACAATTTTAGTTACTATTACACTCAGGTATGTGTTGAGCTGTTTTTTCTATTTTTTAAAAGAAATTCCTATTTTACACTTATACGCATTCTGTATTGTTCGTGTACGACAATATAAAAGAGTAAAGTGGATGTAATAAATGGAATAAAATATCTATAGAGATGTAGAGAAAATCCCATGACAATGACACTATTATGTGTCGTCTCTGTATGATACGCAAACGCGACTGCACGTTGATTCTCAAATTAGGAGAAAGTTAAGAAAGCTGATTGACTATTCGGTCGATATAAGTAAGGCTGTCGGCTTCACTTTCGTTAGAATTAAAGCGACAACGTGTCTCGTCTCGTGTCACTTGTCGCGGTTCGTGAATTAACCATAATTATATCCGGCTATACGATTACAAATGATGGCCATTGTTCAATAATAATGACACGATAATTGTTATTTGTTGACTTAATTCATCACTATTTGTGACGGTTTGCCCTCTGATACGAGATATACAGCCTATTGCAAGGTAGTTGCGTCATGTATCATAAAAAGATATATTTATAGAATGATTTATGGAACGTGTGTCTTAGTTTTTCCTGGACTGATAATACGATAGAAGTTAAAGAACTTCCCGCGAGCGTATATTTGCATTCAGGTTGAGGGAACGTCGCGCCGTGTATTCGCCGCGGCGATAAATCGTGAATCTGTACGCATTGCAAATTTGTCACTCGCGTATTACATTAAAACGTCAGCTCAGAGCAAGCTGGGAGCTGGTTAGCCGCGAGATCGATTTTGGATAACGTCCTAACGTCCTGTGCGCGTAGCACGGCGCGGCGCGGCGCAACGTGCGTATAGTAACCGGCTCGAGTCCCGGACGCCTGACATCCGGACGTTAATGGATTAACTTGGCAAAAGCGCGATCGCGCCGCGATAGAATCACCGCGGGACATTACCAGCTGCATTCAATGTTACATCCATCGCCATTCTGTTAGCCTCCGACACGGGACGCATCACGCATCGCGGATAGCCACGTGGATTGATAAATGCGTAACGCGCGCGCCATAAGATCACAAAGCGTCGATTTATGGTTCCGCGCCGTCGCCATTCGCTGTCGCGACGATTCTATTTATAATTGCGCAGAAAACCGAAGGAACTCTCCCGACTGGACGACGCTGCTAGATGGACTATCGTCTAATAATGATGACGTATCGTGATTATTTACATACGGAAAAATGAGAGCGACTACGATACTGATAGTTTCAGAGATACAATCCAATGACGAGAGCAGTCATAAGAATCACCAGAACCTACTTAATTTTAATTCATATTACTAAAAAGCTACGATTATCAATTAGATCGTTGATAATAGAAAATATCGCTGTATTGCTTTTAGGACAGTAGCTAAAATGTGTTTGAAGATTCCTCTTTTTATTAATATGAAACGTGTAAATTGTTCGTCTTTATGTGGAGGAGAAAACAACAATGAAACAATTTTAATTTTCTATTTTAGTTTAAGTATTATAGAAATAACGCTTCGAATCCATCCACTTTGTCTCAAACTAAAAAAAGGGAAGAGAAAGATTGACTCAAGTCAAGACATCGCGTACTCAAGACAGTCATAAGTGTCTTGTTTTTGCGATTTCTCCCGCGAAAGGTATACCTATGATATTGACAAACGGATGTAAAAAATACGCTTACCTGAGAATAAACTGATGCTTTCTCTCAACGCGTACGAATGTTTTACTTAACTGAGTTATCGTCGAGGTTTCTATATTGGTAGATAAAGATAATAGCGAAATCGTTAAATCCAATGCACTTTTGATGGTCTCAAGCGGCGCGCGGCGTCAGGTTTCACAGTAAAATTTAGAAGCTGTGCGTAACGGTGAATCGTAAATTTATAGAGGTACCTATACCTTTCAACTTTTCGCTCTCGAAAATCATTCGCAGCGGCTGACTGCGTTTCAGCTACCGACACTCGTCAAGAGGAAAAGTCCCATTGCAAACTTTTTCGTTCTTTCGCGCTAGACTACCTGGCTCTCGCGATTTCCTAATGCGGTCGATACAATTGATACAATGCGGCTGTACATGCAGAACTGAGAGATACTGGGAACAGCGAGCGAGACAATACGCCGTAAAGTACTTGCGATTATATTCTATAAGAGGTACGTTCGCGTTTCTTTACGCACAGAATATCGCGTTGTTAAAGTTACTAAAAGACGTATTCGGGATTGCTGAATTATTTTTCCACTCGCCCGTGTTTCAAGTTTCAAGTCTCGAGAGACGCGCCCGATCTTTCCGACGCGACAGATTATTATGCAAGAGCTTAATTAAAAGTGCCCGATTAAAATTAAAAGCACATGTATGCCATGCGTTTTGTCAAGCGCGAAGCATCGTACGGAACATAAATCCCGCGAGGCGCGATCGTTACTTCAGCAGGGCGCGGTCAGACAAACTTGTTTTGCTCGTACTCGTCGCTTTTGACTCCTCCACGTCGCCGCGCCGCTTCTCGTATTTCTGTCTCATATGGTCACGTCTAAGTGCCGGAGTCCTGGTACTTTGTATCAATGATACGCGTTCAGGATATATAATAGTACAGAGTTGCGATCCCTGGGCAGTCGTGGCGATTGAGTATGATTGGTTGGATCTATCAGTATGCATCAATCATCAAACTCAATTTGCTATCGTAGCTCCGTGCAACAGTTTAATTTCCCGAACGGAAAACGCCAATTATGGAGATTACCGAACCCAATTTGCTTTGAGATTGCCCTTAGATGGCCGTCTAATAAGGTTGATCCTTGTGTCAGCAATTCCGCTTCCGTCGAGGGAAATGTAGGATAGTAAAAAGCGGACAAGGCTGAAAAGTAAGGATACGACTGTAGTTTAAGTTTTGTAATCAAGAATTCGACTTGGTGCCAAGTGAATTTCAGAATTCTCTCGCGTTAATAGAATGGGACGATAACAGTCACATCCGCTCTAAAACGTTTTCTTTCTTCGGTGTTTTATTACTGAATTTTAATTGTGCGGTTTATCTTGAAATAATTGAAATCTACAATAGTGAAAAGTTCGAAATGAGAGAAAGTGGACGCTATTATATATATAATATTGACTAAATTAGTTTCTTTTTGCGCTACGGTACTTTTCGGTACAACATCCCAGATAACACATTTCGCTATTACGTTATGTCTACATATAGCAGTCATTGGATATCACATTACATTTCAAATACGCTCTCGGAGTAACATATTAGGTTCTCTCTTCTTCTAATCAATCAGGCAAAATTTTGCAACGCAGACCGAGAAATTCCAAAGATAATAATTGCTTCCACATTGCACGTGGCAATATTTCAATGTCTGCATATTACTTTGCGAAATATGATCGCGTTTCTCGAAGCGGCGACGTCACTTCCGGGACTATCGCGTGCGGGAGAAAGAGAAGCCAACGATCAATCCTCCAATTCATCTCGGCGTTATTCTTTTCGTCGCGGGATCGTTAGAACCCTATGAAATTCAATTCGCGCCCCGTCATTTCCAGTGTATCATTTCTGGATCCGCGTTACGCAAGTGCCTTTCACTGGCACGCTAAGCTGCCACCTTCTTCTGCGGCGAGCCACATTGTCCGCGTCTATGCGGACTCCGGAGTCCGGCACGATGCGGTGCGGCGCAGAGCGGCGTCGCGGCGCGTCGCGACGCGTCACGTCGTGCCATACGGCTGCACGGCTGCACGGCATGCGGACCGATGGTATTCTCGATGCGATGCGCGGCCCCTCTATTTTCGTCCGGCACTGGAATCCGCGTCGAATTCTATCATCCGCGTCCCCAAACGTCCCCCGTGAGCGATCCCGCGGAGTTCGCGCGAATATAAATATTATATGAGTATGTGTACGCGCGACGTAGTTAAGAAAGTCCCGAGTCGAGCATCGAGCCGGGACAACGGTATTTTTCATTTTCTCGGTCGGGTAATCGCACTTACGACGACTTTCGCGCGACTTACGCTTTACATAAGAAGGAAGTTTAGTAATTTCTTCAATGAATCACGACGATCTATTATATATATACACTATAAATGTAATAATATAAATATACGTTGTAAAAGTTTAGTGACTAATAAAAATTATTGATGAACTATTAAAAATTTCTTTTTCTTAGCGTAACATTTTAGATACATAATATAAAAATTTAATGCGATATTTTATGGCAAAAAACATTGTATTATAAAAAAAAGAAATTGTTAAATTCTATTTAATATATATTTTTAAGTTTAGCTAAAATTGGACCTAGTAGAAGTAAAAGTAGAAGTAAAAGAAATAACTGTTAGATGTATTATACGAGATAACGAGATACGCGGTTGGAGCGAATATTATTAGAGTAATTTATGCCCCGCGGAAAGTAGAAGCGAGCTACTGTCACCTATCTCTTCCTCTTTTAATCCCTCCCTCCGATAGTTCATATCCTTTCTCATCTTTATGCGCATATTGTGCTTCGTTGCATCTTCACGAGAGTGCTCAGCTACTTCGACGTTACGCATCTCGCGATTGCATAATGCACCGCGTACCGTTATTTCCCATAAACGCAGCTGGTAGCCGGCCAATCTCTTATAATAAATCACTTTCCTTAACAACGCGATTAGCTTCGGCCGGACGAAGAAAAATGGATGTCTTAAAGGAGACAGAAAGAAAGTAAGTTCCACGCTTATTCTACGAGGAAATCACGTTCCACGTTTAGAAGTTCGGTTGTTTAACGCTACTTTTTTTTTTGACGGCACCTCGTTAGGAGTCATTAATCATTACGGGTAACAAGCTACTAACGATTTGGAGGAATGCACGGAGGAGTGCACGAATTAATTTCGAATTAGTAAGAATACTAAGAATTAATCTTGGGAATTGAGACGGTAATAAATTAAACGCTAGAATGGAGTATCTCACTTGGGGCGAGATATAAGCTATTAAGCGGTCCACGAGGATGCGACCATTTGTATTCTACGCACTATTTCGTTCCGAATGATTCTCTTTCTCAAACTTACGCCGTGTAAGGAGATATCGCGAAAAATAAAGCATTAATGTGTTAACTGTTGGCAATAACGCGTTTAAATTACCAGGATGACAAGGACTAATATCGGCATCCGAGAAATGAACTTAACAAAACTTGGAACAAATGTGTTACGGCCTTATTATGGGGAATAACTTAGGCGTGTCGTGTCGTCTGTGAAACGCTGACAGGTGACTGTCACGAATTCATCGACCCGCTGCTTGAAGAAAGCCGCGTGGGGCTTTCTTCTCGCGAAATTAACATCTCCATTAACATTATACGAGCCGCGAAATTATGCGCGACTTACCGACTTCGCGATACTACGGCACGCGATAGGCTCGTGATTTAATAGTTGGCCCAGATGAATTTTAGCGCGCGTTGCGGCCGTAAAAAGTCGGATTTAAGGGCGAGACCATGTGTAACTGTCACGGACGACTAACAAATCGTTGTAACTGAAACGTGTGGTGGATTAAGCGTGGCTATTATCGAGTAATTTAAACGCAGCGGTCGCAGAAACGCGCGATATAGTGCACTAAACATCTCGCAACGCGATGACACGTGCGCAAGCACCATTTGTTGTTCTATTTTTATGTGTTCCTCCCTTGTTTCATCCAAAGCGAGGGAGTTCTCTAAAGGTGTCTATATATCTCTCGGACTGAATTTCTTGAAAATACCTAGCGATTTGGACCTAATATTATTTGATAAAGTTCTGAGCTCAAAAGTTTTTTACATAACGTTCATACTCATAAAAGAAATCGTATCAAGAATTAATAGAAGATTAAATTATAATATTTGCAACAATATCAAACATTATTCTTACGAAAATTATTTCTAAGAAGAAATAATTATAAAAAGTGTTTCGTGAGAAATATGTATGAATAATGATGTAAAAGAATTCTTTGCAATTCATATAGAAATAAATAAATAAATAAATGAAATGATTTAGAATTCAACTACTTAAAGAGGCAAAGGATATCGGCGTGGTGCACTCTAATGGTAATCTAGCATTCCAAACTTACTCACGCCAGATGGTGAAAGTACTACGGCAACCTTTAGCCACTTTACCCGTCAGCGTTTCTTCCGTTTACGTACTTGAGAGGAGACCTGGGAACGGTCACGGAGAAATGTGATTGACCCTTCTAGCCCCTGAACCTCCAAGGGTCGTAATGGAGAATTACTTCAGAGCAATCTTTCTATCCCTCCGTAACTCTTTGTGAAAGTTTTTTTTGTCGTCGTTTCATGCATATTCTGTTTAAAATACACATTTACATTTTAATTAAATTGACGATAATCAAAATCATATTTTTGAAATTAAAATATTGCCTCGGAATAACAACAATCAACTTATGTTTCCTTATACGTTGCAGACTTTTCATATGTATTGTTGCTCTGTCTTATACGTGTCTCGTGTATTACAATAAAATTATCTTTGTGAGATTGAACGGTGACGAAACTGCTTTGGAAAAATTTTCATCGGCTCTCTCGATGGTATAAGGGTACCGCGACTAGCGAGAGATTTACTCGAAACGAGTTTGACTGCGAAAGCACTGCCGCGCTGGAACAATGCCATGATCTGTTCTTTAGGAGGTACCGTTAAGTCACTAAGAGAGCCTCGTTCGCGTCTCGTTCGACTCGGTGTGAGACGAAAACTGAGAAACTACGACGAGCACCGCGAAATCCAGATGTGTGAAGATGGATATCGTGATATCTCAGAGTTTAGCTGATAAGCGGATCTCAATGAAGGCTTTTGTAGCTAATTTGACGATACTGGATGAAGAGGAACGAAGCCAATAGCACCATAAATCATCTACACGTGTGATTTAAGGTTCTGTAATTATTAAAATTTTCGAAACCTAAAGTAAACTGTGAGAATGTAATTAAGGAAGGCTCCAATTAATTAGCTTCCTCTTCCTAATTACGAGTCTATTAAATTTCACAATCAGATATGAGATGGATGATCTTGAATGAGCAGCGATTCGCGTCTTTCTTCGTAATAAATCTATATAAATAAGCCAGACTTTATCTCTGATTTATGGAATAGTGCCTATTAATGCTAAATCTCATCTATCAAATAATCAATTTAGAATTCTAAAATCCTACGAAAAGATTTCTATCTTTTTGTTTTGCTACCACGGCGAAGAAACCACGATTCGCCGTGAACGTCTGCGTTTTCATAGTTTTTTTCTCCGAGAGTTTTTCACGACGGCCCGCCAAGACGGCCGACAGTACGTATATTTATAACGCCCGCAGTTATAATCGCTTTGCCAGACGGGAGATTAATTCACCGCGGGGGCTTTTTTTTTACAAGGATGCAATTTACGTGGGTTAAGTAAGTGGGTAAGTGAGAGCACAGAGAGAACGGGAGCGGTCGGCCGCGGCCGCGGCTGGGCTGGGGATGATTAGGGCGGCGGGCGCCACGCAAAGTACACGCACTCGCGCGAGCTGCATCGCGCCGGCCGGCCGCGGTCGACTGCATTCTGCGACTCCGGCCACTGCAAGTCGCCGGAGTTATACGCATGCCATCGGGACTTACGTCGTCGGATGCAAATAATACATAAGTGCGCGCGTACGCGGTTGCGGGGTGGGAGCGGGTGACTACGGGGGTACGAGCTAATGACCGAAAGAGTATGAGGCCGCGTCCTCGAGTTTTCCACGACGACGTGAGAAAAGAGATCGTATGCGCGACTTCACCGCGTTCCTTCGCGAGCTTTACGTCCGCGTATCGGCTGAACTTTACGGTCCACCTGCGGTTATTATTTCAGCGTTATTTCGCCGTGTTTGCCATTTGCGGCGTGTGCGGAATAAACGAGGATTATCTAATCCTTTTTTATCCATCACGAATTTCTGAGACTCGGAATTGATCTTTTTTTTTTTTTAAATGAAAGTTATCCTTTGTCGCAGCCGTAATCTTTAATGTTAGGTATTAATCGACGATTAAATCTTAAACTCCTGCAAGAGAGAAAGTTCGATTAATATTTAAACAAGATTTAGTTTTCCGCTTATATCATCGAGGATTTATCATCGCGATAGCTTTCCAGTTTGAATGTTAAAAAAAATGATTTCATAATCGTGAATACTTTTCGACCGAAGGTTGGAAAGCGAGAGTGCTATAAGTCAAGAGATCCGCTGAAATTTTCTTATATGTCATTTCTATATTTGGTTTCTCTCATAACACAGGAAATTTGTAAGGACCAGAGTCTCGCGGTGCCGTTATTGCTTTTAAGTTAAGTACGACGACGGTGATCGTTTATCGTTTATCTAAACACTTCCGTTGGAAAAGCGCAATTGAGATCGCTACACTGGCGCTGCCTTTTCCGTTTCAGCCTTACGCGCCAGTATCGGCGCCCGACTAATTATCCGCAATGGCAGATAGTTTCGCTGCATTTCGCACCGGCGCGGCGCATTAATTTCCGTCCGCGTGCTTGTTTATGCGAGTCTCCGCCTTCTGCTTTCGTGTCGGTGACCGCGCGAATGCCGAAGCGCGAGTCGAGCGTTGCCGCTTTTAATTAACAGTCATAAGCCGCGTTGATAGGAGAACGTCGGTATCAAGGATACCGACCCGCTCATGCATTCCGACCTGAAATGATTTGACACTGATTTCCTCACTTGCGAGCTTATCGAGTTTACGCCACGTTGTTTTACAGTTATTTCGCAACCAAGATAAAAATTACTTATTACAGAATAATTCATTTGAATATTTAAAACGAAACTATATCATCATGCAAAGTGAGATCGTACTCTTTTTCGCAATTATTTTATGAAATTGCGATAAAAAAAATAGATTCGCCGATGAAAACGCGTATTTTGCTATTATTTCATTTCTTATTTTATATTTGATGTATAACAAAAATTTGAGTAATACACGCGTGCGTTTTCGTATACCTGTTTGGCCACGGATGTGCGTGTTATACCCCACGAGATTTTTGTAGCACGCGAGTCGATGACCGTGTCGCGACATGTTGTTCATTGCCGGGCAGCCGACCGCAGAAACAGTTTTGTAATTGACAGGTATGGCAATGTGACACCGTGACGCGATGCCACACGATACACTCGACTCGGATGCGTCCCTCATACTTCATACGCAGGACATTCCGGTGGCTCGCGTCATCGCTTTTCGATCTCCTCGCGAGAGCGCTGGACCATCTCTGGACTCGACGTGATTTAATAATATTCGTTCTGCATCCTTGTCACGGCGTACAAAGAGCAATGAGAGCCGTACGGTAATCGTTACGACGAAGATCTGTCGGAAGATCTTGACCAAAATTCAAGCTTGTACTCTGTTATTTACTCATCGACATTGAAACGAACACTATCAATTTTATTTTGATTATAAGGAGCGTTCCCATTGATACTTTCAGTGCTTTCAGTTACGTTATATTGCGGAATTCAAAGGAAGAAAATTAAGACGTTCAAAAATACTGAAATTTCTCAGAACAGAAGAAGAGGAAGCGCGCAGTGATCCCCTGGATCTCGGGGAGGCTGCGTAAAGTTAATAATTTGCGGGCAACAATATATGAAAGAAGTAATCAGGCGCGAGGTATCGGTGCCGCGTATTCCGCAGCTGTCGCGTTATTTAATATGTCGGTGGAGCGTGTCAAGCAGTGCTTTTTCACAGCCTCTCTTTCCCGCTTCTCCTTTGTCTTCCTGCTTCCAACGTCTTTCGCTGTTTACACACATGCACTTGCACCCGACGCCGGAGTAAATCTCGAGCCGTTCTAGTGGATTTTATTTCGTAAACACGATGTGTCAAGCGCCTGGAATTTCCATCTTTCTTTCGTATATTTGGCAGTATCGTATATCTGTTTTGTTGCGTTAATTGTCCTTTCACCTTTTATTTCTACGATTAACAAGAGTTCAAACATTATTTCCTCAATACGAGAAAATTGATGCATATAATGTAATGACGATGCCGATATGTAAAATAATTTGATATTACTGTTGTCCATAATGATTTGTGCCCTTCTAAAAGATATTATCGTGGCCTAATTATCTGCGACTTATTATTATACATTTACCGTACATATGATTATTATATATTGGTGATCTCAGTAATAGTATTATCATCTATTTCCCGTCAATCTCGCCTGCCGTCTACTATCCCCGAGTGTAATGAACATAATTCACGTAATAGAATGTAATAGGTGAACGTGTTAGTCTCATCACTATTGCTGTGATCTTGAACGATTCTTTGTACGGTACCCAAGGATATGATCGACAGGAGCATCGTCGGTCGACGATCACCAGGGTTCATTAGAGTACGCGCTTCCGGCACGTATTTATAAATCGACAGAATATTCCCTGAGAAATCGATAGATATTACGTTCGAATGCGCGATAGAGGAATAGATGAATGGATAGACGCGTAATCTATTATCTTAGCGTTGGTTTTTTTTTTATAAAGCACAGGCATAAAATACATCTCGCCGATAATAGAATTTCGATGATAGAAGCCTGAAATTTGTCTGTATAATTGAATAGAGAATGTGGAAAACTAATGATATACATGGCAATCGAATTATTGATCGGGTTATTGATGGCCTTATCAATATTGATCGTTTGACTTATATATATTCCATTGTAATGTACACGTATTGTAAAATATGATCGTACGATCTTGGGCGTGCATGTAATATATTACGCAATGTAATCACGGACTACGACGAAAGAAAGGTTCTACATTCGGCTTTCACTATTGCATAGCGTCACCGATGATCGCATTGGAGCGTAAATACAACAGGCGCGTTGACCGAACATTCTCCGATATCTTACACGTTGCTATCTTACATTCTCTTATCGCGCGCGAGACTGTGTCCGAAGATCCATCACGTTGTAAAAATTCGAACCCAACGCCAATTACCGCCTCGCACGTAAATCTTCTTCTTCTTCCCGTGGACCGAATGCAGCCTTTGCTCGCGTGACTGAAATCCGAAAGAATTTTTATACCCTATAATTGTGGGAAGGAAGATCCGTGGCGCGGGCGGCTCTTTCGCATCGATTTCGCGCCGGAGATCGTCTGATGGCCGTCTTTAACTCTTTGCGAATCGCGCCGGCCAATTTCGTAGATTGGCGAGCGATCTGTTCGAGACTTTATTAACGTTTACAAGATCTTTCTTTTCCATTGTTGGAGCCCACGAACAAACATATGTCTTCGATTAACGTTTAGTTGCAATGTCCATCGATTTCACTTAGAAATTAATGGGATCGAATAATTACCCAGAAATAGATTTATATTGAATGTTTCTTAAGGATTCACGTTTCCAGGACTTGGAAGAGCCAAGACCTTTAATGGATAAAATAAAAAATAAATCATGTCTTATTACATTTGAATTTCTTAATTTATATAGGTAAAAATATCATTAGATTGATATTCCTATGTCAAACACGTTGAGTTTATCATTTATAAAGATGGCATGATGTTTCACCTTTTTCTGCATTCTATGCTTCTGACAGGTACTTACCCGGAGCGATTCTCGAGAAGGCCTTCGGAAGGTTACGATCTCGTTCGCTTTCGCTTTGTGTAGCGTGTGTGTAGTGGTGTGTGTGCCCGCGCGCGCGCGCGTGCGTGCGTGCGTGCGTGCAAAATATTCTTGTCTATTGCCAAGAGCTAACAATTCATGCTATGACACTATATGTACGTATTGTACATTCATTGGAAATTCCTTCACGTTCTCTACCTTCCGGTCGGTGCCTCCCGGCGCCGTTATCGTGTCTTGGAAAATTCTCTTTATCGTGTATTTCAAGTCGAGTTTTATACCTCGTTCCAATTAAAATACGTGCAATTTAAATTGAAAAAAATATCAAAATTATTAGAAATATTAATGTTAGAAATTTTGTTAATTGTTTTCGAAAAATATATAAAACGGCTTTATTAATATATTTATATTATCAATAAAAACTACGATTAATCAGATAAAATTAATGATCAATTATTTCACATATTTAATCAACTTTAAACTTTTTTGTGGTATTTTGTTAAAAGGAGATGGATGTATATTTACTTTGTGAATATAATTTATGATTTTTTTTCTATAAGAAACTTGTAATAGTTTGAAAGAAAATAAAATCGAGACCTACAGATCATTCGTCTTTTTTTCAGATAAGAAAGGCTTTCAAGTATCTACAATGACATGCAGCTTTTGTTTAGAAGTTTAGATCATATGATTCGATAATTCAAGTATATTTGTATACCAATGCGTCATACCGGTTTGCCTACCAACCTACCTACATCGTTGTAGCGAGATGTTTGCTTTCTTTTTATTCCGGGACGATTTCGTGGACGATCGCATAACGCATATCCGCCCACGTCGTGGCGTAATTGTATTGTAGCCGAAGAAATCTTAGCAGCTTAAGGCGGAAGAAAAGTCAGTCCTAAAAGGCGGTCTGTCTCGGGCGAAGTATCGAGGCCCCTTAACGGGACCTTACCATTGGCCATCCGCCATAAATTACACATTATATCGCGTAAGAGCCAACCCACGTGCCGGTAGATCGTAGAGTGCTCGCGAGATGCATTTTTCTTGGCCGTTCGCATGATTTACGGCCGAGCTGTAACCCTCCGAAAGTTGGAAGTCGGATATTGTTGCATCTCTCGCTGTTTATATCTCCGCACGCGCGTTTTAATGGATTATTGAGGAGTTCACTCGTAAGCGGATGTATGGATATTATGGATAAGGATGTTAATTACTTATATCTTACCTTATTTCTACTTTCCGTTTTCCATTTTTCTCTTGACAAAAGCATTTTTTTTTTTAATTATATGCATCGGGATGCCTTTTTATTTAATGCGACGTGCCTCCTTTTTTATATAGGAAGGGCACTATATATAATAAATAATATACCATATTGTGTTATTAATTTGTAAGGCAATTTTGTATAATGTTTGAATGTTATAGATGTTATTTGATTAGAAGAGTGTTAACTTGCCAATCTGATATTCTACACGAATTTTTTCATAACTATAATGATATTGATGATAATTTAATATATGATACGAAGGAACAACACACGTGTCCTCACAAAGCTGGGAATTAATTGTCAGTAATTCCTTATCTCGCTGTCTTCGTCTTTATCATTTATTATCGCTTCATAAGTCATCGCAAGGGATGGCCGCGCCGACCGATGGGTCTTACGCCGACTAATCGAGTATATTTGAGAGTGATGTAGTGCCCGTTTTAGAGCGTACAGCGGTGGAGCCGTTAAAAAGTCACGCCCGTGTATTCGAAGATAAATTTCTCATCTCGCAATAATAATACGGAACAAGTGGCGCTGACCCGGCATAACGGTGCCACATCGGATGGAACATGATTTGCCGGTACATCAGAATCGATGTCGTAAATTTTTCGGAGCACGTTCTCGCGTTTCCGACTTCGTCGGAAAATAATTTATGTACGTTTTCGAGCACGATGCGACCTCTCTCTACTCTCGTGGGTGGATACTCCGTCGGGGGCCATCAGAGTTCGTACAATTGAAATATCCGCATGCCGGGATCACCCATGCGCGAAACAATACGTTCAGAAACCAGAGCGTATTCTGGGTACCTTTCTTACGGCTAATCTCTGAGGAAAGGAGGATAGGAGCACGATATCTAAACTAAGTTTCTTGCTGAGTTGCTTGTAACAAAACAGTATTAGCAGAGCCGAAGGAGATACGAGAGCAGTATTCTTAAACAACAACAGCACGAGACAGATTTTCTAAAAAAGTAGATAAAACCACCTTTCGCGGTAATCAGTGAAGCAGCAAATAATCATTCTCTGTAGCATATTATTGAAAGTTTCTTTGACGTGACACGTAATACAAATTGAGTTCAATTTAAATTACATTACGATCTTTCCGTTCATAAAGATTTTCTTCTTCAATGGTCAACACAGTTAATAAAATTTCTCACTACTGCTAGTTCTAAGCTAGTCGTCCATTATCTACCATAGATATGTATGCTATAAAGATTTATAGTTCATTTATAATTTATATGGTAATTACAACCTATCGGCTCGGCAATGCACACGAATATCAGCACCGTTTATGTAATATTTAATACAGAAGCTTGATATATGTAATTAATAAATCTCAACGAAAATTACTAAATCTCAGTCCCGCCTCTCGGATCGAGTGTTTTCATCGTTCAAATCAAGCAAAGGTGGCGTTCTCCTTCTGTCGTCATCACATTCGTTCCAAGTGGGTTGTATCATGTTTCTATCGGTAATCACGGTTTTATTGGTACTGGCTGATGCCTGCGAATCTGTATAATAAAAGCAATAAACGTTTTACGAGTAGAGAGTTCAAGCAATTACTCATATTGGAACACAAACCTTGTCTGGAATGTTCCCTCGATACGTAACTACGCACTTTTCCGAGCCAACCCTCGTTGAGCCTCTCGCGAAATTTCGGCGTGGTAAAAGTGTACAACAACGGATTGACCGCGCTATTCACCGGCAGAATGAAAATCACTACCCAGGCGTGTAAATCGGCTATAAATGTTATCCACTTATTAATATCTTTTAAATTTAATTGCGCTACTAAATATCTGAATTTATATTAATATTTTTTATAGATCTTTTATTGATCTACATTATTTTTATAATATATTCTATGTTCTATCTAATTTTAACACTTGTAATTCTTTATATTAATTTCTTCGCGAAATGAAATAAGAAAGTAAATATTTTATTCGTTCGTGTTTCTCATGATAAAAGTATAGTATGCTAAAAAAATGTAGTTTAAGATTTGCATGCGTATTTATCGAGCAAAGTTTGTAACGGAGGCGATGAAAGCATTGAAAACGATTCGGTGGGAACGCGAAAACTCGCATCAGCGTTTCTGCTTACGTGGCACGGGATATTTCATCATGGCGAGAATTTTCAACGCTATAATCGGTGCCCAACATGCCGCGTCTGTCAACACGATTAGGAAGAACCTGAGGGCGAACTCGGAATCGCCGACCGACAACGGCGTGGCACGGCGCGTTCTCCAGATGCTGGCGAACATGGCAACGTAAACGTAACCGATAATCATCAATCTGCAAATGAATGCAATGATAGCTTTGAAAAGGCTCCCTTCTTCCAATGCAATATTATGGCAATCACGAAATGAGAATTGATTAAGATCGTGGTATACGTTGATTAAATTTTGTAACGAACGCTATACCGTTGACATAATTGTATAGTTACGAAGAAAATTCTGATACTAATGATTAGATGTAATTATGCAATGTAGAACCAACTCCAAAAACTATTTGGATACAATTTTCTAAATAAGTTTTAGAAATTTTGTTGTGATATCAAAAAATCAAAGAGACAGTCGGTAAATTATAATACATTCTTAGAGAAATGACAGCTGATTCCATATCACATAATTCAATCCATGGTTCAATTACGAAGTTCTTGTAGTGTGTTTACCCGATGAGATTAAGTCCCAGAAAGATAAAGGCTGAGTATTCCCAGCCTATCAGATACGGATCGTCAATGTGTAGAGGAAAGCACATTCCATTGACACCGTAGAATCGTGTGCTGCTTCTCCAATGGATAACTTTCGGGGAAAGTTTCAGAGAGAATAATCCGATTATGATGTGGCAAATTTCTATTATTTTCTCTTAAAAAAGTCTTCAGGTTTATTAAAGTGACATAATTAGTGAATTCAAAGATGTTTATATTTTACTGCCTTGTGTAAAATATAATTATATAATAAATAATAATTAAAAATGATATTAAAAATTAAAGAAAAAATAATTAAAAAGTTAAATAAAAACATTATTCTATCGCGTAAACAAACCTGGCACGAGCGCGATGATAAGTCCGACAATCCAGATGACGATCATCGATGAGGATGCAGCTTGAGATGTCATGGCGCGATGACACTTCAAAGGTGCTGCGATCAGAATAAATCGCTCCACGGACATAAATGACAGGATGAGCACGGAAACCTTGCCGAGCAATTTACGATCATCTATTTTAATTTCCGATTTTTCTTAAGTGTTCTAATCTCAATTTATATTTAACTGTATGTGAACACTGCTATTCTAAAAAATTATAATCGCGTGTTAATTAAAATCAGTTACCAGTATCTAAATCGATTAAACTTGTTTCGACAAAAATATGCGGTTTGATCGATATTTATATTTGAGCAAAGAAATCGCAAATGCCTTACAATAATGACGTAAGAGTTGAATGCACTACATAATATCACTAACATATGTCGACGTTTTGTCACGGCGCCCAGATTTCGCTCAACAGTAGCGCAAGCGGTCATTATAAATAATACCGTTAAATTGTATGTTGCGAATTGAAAATTGTGGGATTCACTGAAGTGTTGATGTGCATACCTCGGATGATGTCATCGCCAATGCTCCAAGGAGTGTGCAGGGCCATGAGGACATCCACGTATTCGCTTCCTCTTTGTAGTTATCGCGGAACCTCGCGTCTTCTATGGCGATTATGAAGAGGTATATTCCCATCAACATGTCGGACACTATAAAAGAGGTTTACGTGACTTTACCGCCTTGTGATTTATAGTGAGCCTAACATTAATATGCTCGATCGATCATCGTGTTGCGCTTTGTTGTGAACCGCAAACTATGATAACTCGCGTGCACTTCGTGATTCGATGCGTACCACGAATCATTTGAATAAGGATTATTTTCGCTGTCGTTATCTCGTGTCTATGCAATTCTAAAGTCGCAGCGCGCGCGAGCGGCTATTAAAATTTTTAAAATTTTTAAAATTTCACTGATTTCGAAGCAAATACGTTTATTATCGAAAGGACGATTAATATTTAGAACCATAAAATCAGAAAATTATTTTTATCCAATCCTTATATTTTTATATAAATATTTTATGTTACGTTTAAAAACTATTTGATTTCTTTGAATTTTCCGGATGTATAGTTATCTTTTTGAAAAATGTGAGAAAAACTTTATTCTCACAGCTTTAAATATTTCCGTTGGAAACAATTGCTTGCGCAATTACCTGCGAGATTTCTGATAATGATACTCAAAACGCGATTCTCATCTTTTGCGGTGAATCTTCCCCACAGAACGAGGCTATTACCGAGACAAGTGACACAAGATATGCTCCAAACGGCAGTCCTTAACAGAGGCTTGTCCAGCAAATGAGACATCGATGATACACCTTCGGAAAAAGAGAAAGACGGAAAGAGGAAGAAAGAGAGATATTGAGTCATTTTCCTTGACACGCATCTTGTCACGTTTGATTCAATATTGAATCAATCATGTTTCAATATTGAATCAAATATTCAATATTGAATCATGAATTGAATCAAATGCTGCAATTTGAGTACAGCTTCTATCTCTAATCGCGATATACGCCTTACCATCGCTAGTAGGTCTGCATTTTTGCACCTTCGGTGCGTAAGTCATGCAATAATGAAATTTCTTGAAATATCTGAAAAATTTGGAATCCCGTGTCAAAAGATAATTTGCAAAAAGATCATTCGCTTTTTAACAATCTTAAAAATTATGTCTTTGTTAAAAAAAATATTGTGTATACAATATTTATTATTATATTTAATAATATTATTTATTTATTTATATATATTTATTATTAATATTTAATATTTAATCGTATGTTTCGGCCTGTATTACGAGCGGTATTCAGATGTTAATAAAGAATTTACATAAACTTGTAATCCACTTTAATTCGTAGTCAACGTTTCGACCTACTTGGTCTTCTTCAGGGCAACTATTGTTACATTCAAATAAATAAATTCTTTATTAACACCTGAATACCGCTCGTAATACAGGCCGAAACATACAATTAGCTTTTGCTTCAGACGAGCGAAGATACTTTTATTTATTTAATATTTAATTAAATAACCGCAAGAAACGTACACAAAGTCGAGTCTTGGAAACGCGTCGAATGCGTTTTTATCCATATTGTCCATGTTTATGTCCTCGACACTTCTGAAATTCCATATTTTATATAATAAAATATTTTATAATAAAAATTGGTTTATACTTATTACATTACATTAACTTATTTATACTGATATAAATTAATAAAGAAGACGTATTCACAAAATCAATATGAAAAATTTACTATTATAATCTCTCATGTTCATTATTATTGAGTGGGAAAAATTGCTCACTTAGCTTTTAAAGGAAAAAACGATGCAACTTACAGAGAACGGAGATTACTCAATGGATCAAAAAGCGTCATTGATAACTCGACGACAGGATTGTAACCGATTAATCTGGAAGAATGAGACTATGTCACGTACATCTCGCTAGGAGTAATGAATCTCATTTTCACAAACAGATTCCGGTTTACACGAACTTAAATTAAAACCGGTTGCGCTCGCGGGTACGTGACGTTTGCGTAGTTCACTTTCGTGAGCAGATCTTTAGCGGTTATAAGTATCAGCGAATAGAGCTCAAGCACGTACGTAGCTCAAACATTTAGCGGTAAGGCTAAAGGATTATCGCGCGGATTGGTATTACAACACGGATATTTGTACTTACAACTTCGACAGATTATTCACAGGCTTGAACACGTTTGACGGTATCGTGACTATCCTGTTGTATGCCAAGTTGCTGAAACAAGGCTGTATTTTAATTGTGCTCGATCGCCGATATCTGATTTATAGTCAATCCATTAGATGCAGTTGAGTTTGCCATTAATAACGTTCGAGATAAAATGCAGTTTCCAACTTCTAACTGTATCTGCGTCAACGTCTGTTGTACGGTAATAAATCTTTAATACTTCGACTTTGAACAGATGTGAGTTATAATTGTACGAGAAAACACGGATATGACAATAAAAAATTAAACACTGCGTTTAATTATATCTGTATCGCGATTAGAGTAAAAAACCTATTTCGCTTAGGACGTCACTTTAAAAGGAAATCGATCGCGCGACTTTTTGGCACAGTAATATTGAATCGATAATCGGAATTACGTGATGTGTTTTATCCTGCGGTTACAATAACCGAACGCCGGTACCGTTAACTTGAAACCGAGTCACATTAACATTTATCCACTTACAGCTCAACAAGTTGTTGCAAATTCCGAAACGCATTCTCGTCGATGCTGCTTACGCTATTGTCCTCCATACTCCTGAATCATCGTCGAGCCGTTAGCTCGCATGAATCTTATTAACAATGACAGTAATCGCTTCCGTAATCTACTTACGTATACGTACAGTGATTTCAAAGCGGGGCATCCGGCGAATAGATCTTCCGTTATCGACTCGAAGTGGTTTCCGTCCAATATTCTAAAACGGAAAATCAAAACATGTACACGTTTTCTATTTTCATTAAATACGCGTGTATTACATGTATAGGCTTACATTTCTGTCAACACCGGCAATCGTGGTAGTTTCAACGCGGACGTCGTTAACATGTTCTTGCTCAGATTTCTACTTGTAAATAGAAAAGAGCAAGTTAATATAGTATATTATCAACATCCAATGATTATGGACGATGTAATCCTAGATATATTAACAGCTACATTGATGATCGTTAACAGCGATTCTTATAAATAAAAAAGTATAACACGTGGAAAATTAATTCTTCTCGAAAGGAGCGACACTGATAAATTTCCACAATTGACTGTAATTTTGTTGCAATTTATTTCAATCTGATTGCATAAGATTTGCATATTATTCGCCTTTCATTCAAACGCGAAATTACTGCACGGATTAAGGAAGCAATCTATAAACGGATCTATATTTTTTGTAATGATGTGCTGTAGACTCTCTGACGCCGTGATTATATACACAGAGTAAATAATAAGCATGCTTATCATACGTGGATTAGATTACTCGGAAATTAGTGACTGATTTCAAGCTTTATTTTGTACGAATCATATAGCTCTATTTATGAACAATACTAGTGTAAGTAAAGCAGACTATTTCAAATAATAATGTTAAATAAATAAATATAATATATATGTAGATATATATAGCATTTTAAGTAAAAAAGAACGCTAAATATATATAACGTTGATTACAGAAAGCAAGTATTTATGTCACAATAAATGGATGGAAAGTTAACAGATTGAGATCGTCATTAATTTTTCATAATTTAACATAGTAGAGTAATGTAAATTAACTCCAAACTGAGATAATTTTACATCAAGTACGCAGCAGTGCTGTCTTCTAAGTCAGAAAAATCTGCCGTCACAATTTTATTTTGATCCAGTAGCAGAGTCTCTAATTTATTCAGTCCCGTTAGATGCCCCGGTAGGATCTCGCTGATGCTATTATTTGTGAGAATTCTGTACACATAAACGAGTTTCGTTATATGCAAATACTTTTCAGAGTATTATGAATTATTTTATGTAAAATTTACTTACAACCAAAACAATTTAGATTGATGGTGAAAAATCCCTTTTTCTAACTTGATTATATCGTTATTATCGAGATATCTGAAATCATAGAAAACTGTAAGGTTTAATGCAGAGTTTTGTTAAGTTTTTTATATTCTGCATCTCGGAGGCGAGGACAACTTACAACAAGCGTATCTCCGGATAGCTCGATAACGCGTTGCGAGATAAGTGCGTGAGCGAGTTGTCAGTTAGGAAACTGCAGAAGTCATATATCCATGTTATTATTAATTAATAGTGTTCAGAGAAACACACTTAATTGATTTAAAGCCACCCATAATTCTATTAAGCAAATCAATCGAATTGCTAATATTAGTTATCTAACGTGCAACATGTTTTGCTGTATATATATATATATATAGTATATATATATATATATATATATATATATATATATATAAATGATGTCATAAAAATAACATTTTTCTGTGAAGCGTACATTGCTGTTACGTTCGGTGACAGGTTCTTGGGCACATCGGTATAATTCGTACAAGTCGCACGACACGCGTGGTAAATGCATTCAGCTGGAGCGTCAAATGTATCTGAGAAAAATATAGAAATTTTTAAATATCTCAAATATCGTATTTGTCGCGTACTTTATGATATATTACCGCAATTCTCCGAGTTTCCCCAATCTCTTTCTTTCATAAACCAATCCCAGTTTCCATGCATGTCAACTGCACAGCAAATTTATCAATTAGGGACACGAAATTATCTTTGGAAATCTAGAAATCAGGATAAAATCTTTCTCCTTCAAACGTAAAGTTATGATAAATGAAAGTTAGTGCTGCTAAAGATAAAATATGTGTCGTTATTAAAATACTTATGAAGTAATGAATGATTAAGATAGTGAGATAATAGAATTTGTTTGTACTAGCGAATCGGAAGTTTAACACTAGAACAACCAATTTCGTCAAAATAACAGATTTCAAATTTCTTATTTTAAATTACAGAAATTATTAAGGTGCTTTGGTTGGAATTTGATGAGATACAAAAGTGATTATATGTATATGCCAATTTATTTTCCATTAAACACTTTTTCAAAGTTCTGTATATGTATGTATCCTATAATAGGATGTCTACATATAAATGACGCTAGTTTTTCTAATATTAACAGATTTTACGACTAATTAATTAATAAATTGTAACCAAATTCCAGTAGAAATTAAAATGGACTTGTGGCAAAAATTATGGTAATTATTAATATAAATAAGATTTGGAACACACAGCAATTTTCTGTGGATTCATCGTCGCTATGCGGACAATCCGGTACACCGTTGCACCAGCTACGTTGCGGCATACACATGGTACTGTTGAGACACAGGAAGGTACCGATGGGACATTTGTCTGAAATATGGAACATACGAAAATATATATGTCAGAGTTTGTCAATATTATATTTTCTTAGTAAACTATGATAAAATTGTGACTATTGTGAGAATCGTTCTTCCACGAAAATGTTTATCATATGGCAGTTTATCACGTATGCAGGCGATGGTTAACGTACTATCGTATATTTTCAGTGGAAACAATCTAATAATTCAAGTCTCACGCCTAGCTCGAAGGACGCACTTTTATCTTGTTAAAGCGACGCGTACGTGCTAAGGAATAGAAAATAGCTATTAAGTAATCTGATGTATATTCAACGAAACGTTCAAATCATGGTCTGTTATAGCACGCAAAAAGGAAGATATTATGTATAATAATTGCAAATAATAAATAAAGATTTTATATGATAGATTCTTTCATCTTTTATATAATATTTACCATACATAAATAAATATGAGTACCTCTTCTAAATAAGAAAATAAGAAATTTCTATCGTATTCTTACAACTGCTCTAATCAGAACTGCCAACAATATTTATGTAATTTAGAAAATTATATAATATAAATTATTATAATTTTTACAATACTTATTTTTCTCTTTAAAGTTATTAATTTTTATTAAACTATTTCACAAATAAATAATGAAGTCGCAATCGTTGGAAAATTCTTTGAAATAATAAAATTTAATAATAAAATTCGCTGAAAATAAATATGTCTATGTAGGTATTAATAATTATACCTTGATTGAGGTAGTACATTAGTCCAGAAAGCAAGCAGAGTGTTGTAATCAGTGATGCACCGACGATAACGATATGCTTGTACTTCATAATTTTTAAATATGTTTGCTATCTTTACGCAATAAATTAATGTAATTTCTTTAATATAATTATAATCTTAAAATTTAGGCGAAGGATAAATAATTTTTGTGTTTGAATCACTATATATTGGATCACCATACGAATTTTTACGTGCATCGTGTGTAACTGGCTAGCACTCAGGACACTAACTGACACTATAGTTGCATCCGTTTGTTCGTGATGTAAGCTTCAATGTATTGCACACGCGCTCTTCGTCGACCCTGGAGAAGCTTTCCTATGTATGTAGTTCTTCTAATCTTCCGACCAGCAGCCTCCCTTGCCCATAAGCATAGTAACGTGGGTAAATAAGACTTACTGCAGAGGCTACGGAATTCTTAATTTCTTGCAATCTTTTATTACAAATGTTGCATCCCATTATTATAGAATAACACAAAGTAAAATTTTACAAAGAATTATTTCTTAATCAATGTAGCTATGAACATACATTTATATATTAATTATTGTGGTAAAAACAGAATAAATATTTTAAATCGTTTAAGAGAAAGTGATTCTATCATACAAGATCAAGCTCTAAAAATAAGCTGACAATTTCTTCTAATGAAGCAATTTAAGTTTTTAAGGGAGATTAAATGAAATGGAAAGATTTTAATTATACGTAATAATTAATGCTAAATTGCATTAGCCTAAAGGTACGTATAAATTTTCAGAAATAAAGTTGCTATTTTCTGGAGAACTTAGTACTTTTTATGAGTAAGGCTCCATCGAGGGTGAATATCGCAATAATTTTACCTACGGTCAAAGCACATCGCACTGTGCCTAAAATACGACATAAAGTTCATAAGACATGTAGATTTGCCTGCATTTGTACCGTTGGAGATTGCTCGATTCACACAAGTGATTCACCCTGCTGCAGCTGGTGAAATTTTATCTCACATAATATCTCACGCGATAACCACCATGGGGATTAGGGATTAATAAGGGATAAAGAAAATAATATCGATTTCTCAGACTCGTGCAAAGTTTCCTCTGGCGAGGAGTTCGGCTATTTTTCTATTCCAAAATAATTGTCCTCGCGCGCTTCGATACGCTTCAATTTCTCCTTATTAAAGTTTTGCTTCTTAAAAGAGTTTTACGCATTTATTAATTATCAATGAAAAATCGTGTGATTACGGATGGAATTGTTCTACGAGCAGATGTTGAGGCGGAGCAAGCCTCTGTTGCTCTCGATATTTAATCTGTGACTGGAAAGTCACAACGGTTTTCTGATCACAAGCTATATATTTTTGTTCGCTATGATCTCAGCGAAAAATATATACATAATATCAACAAGATGTTGAGATTACTTTTGCATTACCATATCGACGGAATTAACTGTTGCCCTTATTGATAACGAGAGCTTTATCGAAATTCCGATAAGGAAAACAGGATGATTCAATACAAATGTTAGCAATATTTATCGGCAATATCAATGTTTTTCATGCCTACAGTATTTTACATAACGTCAATATATTATACATTTAGGATTTTAATTAGTAATTTAGCCCTTTCAAATAATCTTTATTTAAAATATAGTACCTATTTAAAGGAATTTAGCATTTAAATCGTTAGCTAAAAAAATCGATCAGAATTGCTGTTACTTAAACGAATGAAGTAATACCTCGTTTGTACAATTTGCTCGCTAATCCTTATTAATATCTCAATCTGTGCATTAAAATCTCCATCAGCGGGGATTACGGCTTGACATTATCCTGCGGATAACGGAAAATTCTATGGCTCTTTCGACAGGTTCCGGCAACTGTACTCTTCCGTACGAGCTGCTGGCTTCGTATGAACATATCGGAGACATACTCTTATGCTCTATTTTGATTTCATTACCGCTCAGCACGTTCTTGTGCATCGGCGCGATGTCGGAGTGTTCTGGTTCGTCTGAAGTGTTATTTGTACGGCCAACTGTATGCCGGTTCTATGTCATCGAATAAGAAATGTCCAATGGAAATCGAAAAAATGATTTGAACTCATGCGAGTCAAAAATGTGGATAGAAAACCATAATTATAAAGTTTATTTTCTAAGTATTCAACTATGTTTCGATGACTATATTAATTCAGTAATTAGTATAGTTTGTAATTTTTAGATAAGATTTATAATGTCTCAGATATTACAAATTTTAATTCTCTTAACGTAATTTCGAAATGTTAAAAAAGTAACATCTTAATTTGGTTCAATACATGCCAATCACTTCGAGTTTATTCAGTTCTGAGCGTAATGAGAAAAAAAAAGATTCAAACTACATTATATAATTTGGCAAAAAACTGTTGATTTTAGTATATCATATTTCAGAGCTCTCGATCAGACGCATTATTTTTATAAACTGAATACCAATCGAGTTAGTACGTCTTCTAATGATATGCATTGCTCGATCGCGAAAGCCGTTATACTTAACGGCCGGAAAGTTTTACATCTTTTCCCTGGAAACGTTCGGCACGGTAATTCCGATCTCCGCGAATGTTTCCAATAGGACAATTATGGTTATCTGAAGCGCGACCGCTTTGTGTTTCTGGTTCATTTAATTTACCTATAAATAAACTACAAGGAGAATTAAGAGGTATGATGCAGCTGCGCTCCGTTGCAGATCATAAAGGCATCCATGGCGTACTTTCGGAGAACTATTACGTAGTTCATCAATCTCAAATTAGGAATGGATTATTAAATTCGAGAAGACGCAAGAAGTTCTTATGGTTTTTGTGAACAATAAAAATGCTTATTTTTTAAGATATCGATATCAACATAAATGTTATTATACGACGTGTCATTATCATTTTTATACTTTTCTACCTCTTTAATACGTTACTTGTAATAGTTATCATTAAGAGACACGCCGCGGAGTAGTGTCTCGCGCCAAGTATATGTATTACATACATCTTATCGAATTACAGCTCGATTTTTTAAATTAATCTAATTATATCTTGAAAATACCTACCTACCTGTGGTATGCAGTAAATTATGCAACACTTACGCCAACTCGATTGACAATAATTGTTGACGATTGATAAGGAAGGAAGACAAGCCTGTCATTCAAGCGGGAGGTAAAACTTCAACGAAACGTCAAGGGTTAACTTGTACCATAATTGACTGCACATAGACTGTAATATTGAGTACAATGATAAAATCTGGGACAGGATATGTTTACAAGAATAAAATCTGTCGATCATAGCAAGACGGGACGATCGCGGTAATTTAAAACAATTCACCGACGTCATTCCGCCTTAACACGACCGACGTTCCGTCATTTTTTTTTTGGCTGAAGGAGTTGAAAGAAAAATTTATTTTCGTTTATTCAGGAGAGATACAGAGTGTACAATGTTCACAGGATACAAATTATGCATGTCCTTCCTCGTTCTATCTTTTTTTTCGTTTGTGCTATTGCCGATTGTGGATGCGCAACGGATCGGTGATCGTTATCGCGCGCAAGCACGCAGCCATTCGCGATCTATGCGGGCGATGCACACGCGGCCAAGCGCATTCTGCTTCGCGTTTTCGGTGAGAATGCTCGGAAAATGAAACAGCGTTCGCGTGAGAGGGGAAAAGGGAGATGAAGAAAGCGTATCTCGCGGACGTATCGATATATGTGCGGTTCGTTATGCTCGCAGAAGTGCATCACATACGAGCACGTACGATCAATGCACGTACAAATACAAGTTATCTTACAATAACTCGTCGAACGAGTTTTTCGAGAGCTACGACTGTTTGCGGATAAATTCATGAAGATGTCCTCGGTACGGTGTTTCGCGCGATTTCTCGGTAATCGGACGCATCATATCCTGTATTAAAAAAAAAAGTTTCTCGACCGTCGCGATATAAGACGTGAGATCCTAAGCGCGATCCGTACAGCATCCGCGCGCGAGAAAATCATGTGCATCGATTCCGCATTACCCGCGACATAAATCCTCAACGCCTGGCTTCGTTCCTTTCTTTTCTCCTTCAGCGTATTTCCCCGTTTCTGTCTCGTATTTCCTCTCCCCTTTTTTCTATATATAATAAAAGATAAGATTGCGGGTGAGAGACATAGCGTTTCCTTTCCTGTTACCCCCCTTGCCACACTATCGAAATTGCAAGACGTCCACGTTGGCCGACGGTGGTGGTTTTTCAGGAGAAGGGAGAGGCTAATGCGGGGGGATTGAGAAAATGTGCTACAGACATGTCTATCTATCTCCGAGATAGAGAGAAAGAGAGAGGAGGGAGAGAGAGAGAGAGAGAAAGAGGTACGAATCGGGCGCATGACAGCCTCGAATCAATAAAGGAGATAAGATTTGGCGTACAAGGATAACATTGATGTTCACTGTTTTCGCGATCCTCGGCCTCCCCATTCGCCGACAAGTACCTCATCTTTCTGCTTAGCGATCTCGACAACAACGGCCCACGTTCTTATCGCACGTCTAAATTCTCCGTTTAAGCCGTGCAAAGTATAGTACAATCCCTGAACCTTAGAACTTAAGAGATAGCGGTGATTAACGTCAGGAATATACGGACGATTAGTTGAAACATCCCAGCAAGTTTAATGTATCGAGATAATGAGTGTTGTAATGGATGGCCGGGAATTGGTGCAATGAGAGTCGATAGCACGGGAAACCGATATGTGCTATTAAATGTGATGAAAGAGATTTCTTTGCAACAGATCCGAATGCTATGACATTTATGATCAAGAATCGTCCTGGTGACGCGCGCGCGTGCATTACTTCGATTCCATAAAGCTGAAATAATCGTTCTGTGATGAAAAACCCGCGAGTGATGGTGAAACATGCGAGAGAATAGCGACAGAAGCTTCAACCGTGGATAAACGACATTAGTAATAGCAATAACGATCACAGTAATTCGAGTGTGACATGCGGCGGTATAAAAAAAAAATACACGAGTAAAATAAATTCGATTGGATGCATTTGTGCACATTGATGTATCTAAACGAATTCGCTGTAGACTTCATGATCAGTTATTTACATAGAGAGATAATCGCGTTTTTAATTATGTCATGTAACGTCAATAACGTGTGGAAAGCTAAAGGGTTTATGATCGATCAAATAAACTGGCCTAGTGTTCCTTGTACGGTACCGTAATATACCTCAATCCCAGATTCAAGCATGAAAAAGCGAAGAAATAAGATATTACTGTTTTTTTTAGTACATAGGAAAACGTATATATCCCGATCAATAAATAAAATTGGCTCGACAAGACAAGCATTGAAAGAGTGAAACCTACCACCTCAGGCGCATCTACGAATATATACAAGTAACGGAATGATTCCTAATCACTGAACATTAAGGACGTTCTCTCGTTCTTATACTAGAGAAAATCGATTTTCTTAGGATTTTCTGGAAACTGTGAATATACGTTAATTTAGGTGTGCTTTATGCGTGGTATAAATTTCAGTACCTCTTCCGGTATAAAAAATCAAGATACTGAGCCTCAAAGTTTCAACTTTTACTGATGAAAAGGTTTTCCAGGCCAAACGGTAAGAGATACGAGGTTAGCCAAGAGGACCAAAGTTGCTCCTCTCGTCGAGTTCCATAAGGAAAAAATGCCAAAACTAAAAAAAATTAAATTAAAAAAATTTTTTTTGAAACTTTGAGGCTCAGTATCTTGATTTTTTATACCGGAAAAGGTACTGAAATTTATACCACGCATAAAGCACACCTAAATTAACGTATATTCACAGTTTCAAGAAAATCCTAAGAAAATCGATTTTCTCTAGTATAAGGACGAGAGAACGTCCTTAAATCATGACACTTGCAAAGTATTATAATCAAGATTTTCATGTCATATTTAAAAATTAATTAGCAGTTACTATTAAATTGTATATATATTGAATTAATAAAAATTTCAATATAACAATCGAGTTGTTAGCGGTGTCGATTATGCGGGGAAAGAGAGATATTTCTTCTTATAATTCTCAATGCTAGTACGAATTGTGTCTGAAATTTTTAACTTGGCAAATATTACTCTGCAAGTACCTTATTTTTGCGTATACTGCGGTATTCGCAAGTTTTCGTTTACAAGTACCAAAGAATGAACATCAAATACCTTGTAGGATATGATTAGTGGACATGCCTTTAACACGTGAATTGAGGACTGTAATAGATGAGAAGGTAATCGGAATCAGGATCAAGGATCAGAGCCGTAGAGAGTGGGAGCGAGGGGCAGTTGAACACCTGAAAAAAACTCACCAGTTGGTGACAGGTGATTTCAATCATCCAAGTGTCCAATCAGCCCGTTTTCTAATTCGTTAAAGCTATAACTTTGCTTCTGAGCAAAAACTAAAAGGCGGCTCCGTACGAAACTATCTCACGCAACATAATTGTCAATAAGATAGTCAATGGCCTATTTGGGATGTTTCATTTGCAAGTCTCTACTTCTTATCTTCTTACAGTGACTATTATCTACGTACTTTGCAAATGAAACATCCTAGGACTTATGCCAGTGTCGGTGATCCTTGTAATGCAGTTATATTATCGATCGCATTACAGTTGCATAGCGAAAAGTGACGAAGCAAACCATTAGTGTCTTTCTTTTATGTGTACAATGGTAAGCTCCAGGAGTAAATAATATTCTACTCTGCAACTTGCATGGAACACCTAATCCTTGTAAATAATAGCAACATTAAGTATCGCGTAAATAATAGTTCATACTTAGTACAAACAGTGAAGCGTATTAAAACGCTAACAGTACAGTACTGTTTGCAAAACCCTAAACAGGCAGATCACGGCACGTGACTTGCGTTGTTATGAATAATAAGGTATATCAGAGCTACTTACAACTAAATCGTACGCATATGCATTTTTTAAAGTATATTCCGCAGTGCATTACAAAAATGCACCTTATATAAGAATATATTTTATATTTTGTGTTTTTTTTCCAACATGCGGAAACACTCGCAAATACGGAAATTTCCATACATGTAATTTTCTCGATCAAACTATTCTTGCTCGTCATGTAAATTAAATGTAAAATTATGTTACATCAAGTATTATCAAATCTTAAGTTCCTTGTTCAAGTGTTTATCGATAAAAAAAAAGAGTAATGTAAATGATATATACAAAAAGGAAATATAAAAAGTATGATTGCTATTCTGTTTCCAAGCGAAATAGATTTTTAACCTTCATGGCGGCAAATCTTTTCAACTATATGTTTCAAAATTATTACCCCAGTGATATAAATGACATCACAGACACTGGCACAATCGTGTAAGCTTCCAGCGTAATTGTTCCCATTGACTGTCGATGTTTTTCTTTATAATACTATTAATTATAGTGTCTCACATAAACACATAAATTGTCATCAATTGATTGATTCCACACCTGAACAGCTTCCTCCATTGCGTGACGCTGTTTTGCTTTTACGAAACGAAGGACTTACAGTGGGCAGTGGATGGTTGCATGAGAAATGTTTACAGTCTAGATGATCCAGAGGAGCATCTGTGGATTGACGTGAGATAGTAATCCCACGATGATCATCAGGTGCATACAAATCCTTCCTGCGCTACTGTAGTCGCACTAGTAGGTCCTTCCTACATAACAGATATGGAGGAATCATCAAGGAGGAATGAATCATATTATTAATTGTCGTCAATAAAACGTCAAGTTTATCATAATGTATTTCCATTCCTTGGAATATGTATTCGCAATTGCGATTGAGTTCCTTCATGAAATGAAAAACTATTTAATATTTATTTGCGGTGGCGTATTAACCTTATTTTTCAGATCTGAAAAACTTTTTTCAGAATCGCAAAAGTAACAACTGCTACTGATAATGCTTACATTTCTAACGCATCTAGAATTCTGTATTAAGCAAAAAGAAATGTATCAATAGATAGATAAATAAAAAAGCAAAAACTATTATCATGCGTCTATCTTTTTTTACCTCTACTTGGCGAGATGGAAGGAATAAAAAAAAATATATATATGTTTCATAGTAAATAAAAATTTTTCACTTACTATGTTTCATTTTTATATTCAATATCCTGTTATAAAAATTATTATTTATTATATATACAATGTCTTACGTCCTTATTAGTTGACAGATTCTGTTTGTATTCCTCTGTATGTACATTGAAACCAGAATTGCTATCTTCTCCGCAAGATTGAACGTTGACTAACGTTGTGTTCTCCGTCTATAAAACGGATTATTAAACACATTCAAATTATGTATATAAGTGTTGTTACATTTAGCTTTGTTATTGTATTTTAACTCTATGTCTAAAATTTGAAGCATGTTTTTTTCCTCTTTCACTGCAATATAAGGTAGGTATGCTCCTCACTTGCTCTTCCGCCTCATTGATTCGCCGCTTCTTTCCACACGCATCGAGCGACTGATCTGATAATCTCTTCTTGCCACTTGTATCGCCTTGACTTCGTGGTGATACGCTACCACTGTTTCCATTTCCAGCAATGTTGCCGTTCCGATGCACACCGCTAGAAACCTGCAAAAATTATTGTGTGGTAAGTGTGGTAAACAATTGGATATCTTAAACTGTGATTACTCAAAATATAATTTGATTATTATAGATAGAACTTATATGTATAAAATATTCGCTACGTTTGACAGTTCTCTTCGTTATGTTCTCTTGCACACAATGTATGCAAACATATGCAGTAATAATATAAAATTAACAATGTTAATAAATTTCAATTTAGAGTACGTTCTCTATACCTTCCTGTCCTTTTTTAGCAAACTTGGCGATACATAAGTATGCAAGTCCTTCCTTTTTACATGTTTAGCTTCAATCCACATTCCCTCTTTGAACATATTTATTTGTTCTGCTTGCCTCTCAACTGTAACAAATACATATGTGATTATATATTCTAAATTTGTATAATTTATAGTCAAATCTACCTGTATCCACAAAGGATTTGATATCGTATGTGAGGTCAACGTTGATATTCTCGCCCTTCTCGCTTTTTTCGCTCTTTTCGCACTTAGCAAAAGCCAGGCCGATGAACCACATAGAACACTGTTTGCCGGATTCGGGATTCAATGGTGGAAACGCCTCCGGATTAACGTGTGCCAAAGTAATATGAGGATTCCTTTCCAACATACCTGTGAGAATGGTTATGATTTTGCCAATTTGGCATCCGCGAGTTATTAGTATCGTAATACATATAAAAATAGTAAATATATATGTATATACAATTTCACCATTACAAGACACAGATTAAAATAAAATCTAATAATTGCTCATTTTCCTGAAAAATTATTATAATTTATTCTAGCTTTTAATATATACTTTTGTTGGTTCGTATTCATAGCATTTTTACAACGTATTTTGCAACGTTGATCTACGTGATAAACAACAAAATAAAACAAAAAAGATAAGGAAATAATAAGCACAGAATTTTAAATAGTTACAATCTAATTATTTTGTAAGGAGCAAATTTTAATAAGTTTTAAACATCAATAATATCATATTAATCTGCTGTCTCACATAGCGCACTACTTGAACACATCTATTTCAATTTTTACAATACTTTAATACATTAACTTGTATCTACATCCCACAGATGTTAAGTAAACTCAGGTAATAATAAAGCATTTTCATGAAAAGAGAAATAATATATGTTCCTTGTAAATGTATCATCATATTCGATCTGTTACCTATTAAATGTCGTATTTTTGACTCGACAAGGCCGCACCACTCAAGTTGATCCTCCGCGCTTGCACTTTTGGCTAACAATACGATGTAATGCTTGTATTTGCCAAAAAAGTTTGGCGGCTCGAACAATTTATCCCACGTTGCTTTACCCATGATAATTTCCTCAGTTATGGCCAGTCCGTTTTCAAACGCTTCTTGCATGATGGTTCTAGTCGATACGGACACGTTGAAGGTAGAGTTTTGTTGAGGATACGCTGGCGTAATTATTGGCATCAGATGATATCTATCTGACACATTGACCTTAAAAAAAAATTAAAAATAATGTTAAAAAATAAATATATTTTACGCAAAATTTTAGTATATAATATTATCCTACCACGCATTATTTGAAATATTTATTATATATAAAGTATGAAAGCTATAGTTCTTACTCTTGGATCCCAAACTGGATAACCTAAATTGACATTATCAGGTTGTTTTAAAAGTACTGGTTGTGGCCACTTCCATTGAGAGAATACAAGGAAAAATTTTTCTATCAAAGTTGCAGCCACGGCATTAGGATAAAGCTGACACGTCCGAGCGACTAACATTGCCCAAGATACACCACCAAGATAACCTAAGACGTTACTGTATATGCCATGTCCTAAAAATAGAAAAAAAACCCACAAATTTTATACATCATGCGTTAGTTATTATAAAATAATAACTAATTAAAATATTATATAATCTCACGTTTTGCCCATAATTTTATAGCTCTAAGAGCCAATCTGAAATTTTCTATGTTAGGTACTAAACGCAGTATCTCATCCGTTACTCTACAACCATTAAGACTTCTGACACACTTCTGATCAAGATTTTTTAATAACATGTCATCCCTGAGATCCTACAATCATTTATAAAAAGATTTATTACAGAAGGTAAAGTTCACAGAGTATTTTGTTTTTATATAAATATATAATATACTAACCATTGAATCTGGAATTTCCTTAAGTGTTAACTTTGCAAACAGCATGTCAATTTCTATACCATCAAAGTTCATTTTTATAACTGGTACAAAGGCTTCCTCCACTGCCTACAATGTAATTAAGTATTGCCAACGTTATCAAATCAGAATTAAATATGTATTAAAGACTACTGTATATATGTACAAATATATTTAACTTGATTTTTTCATAAATTTGATAATCATAAATATTTTCCTCTACCAAATGCATTTTAGATGAATGTAATATATAAATCAAATACTATACCGCACATACAAGAGCTTCTTCTGAAGAAATAAATATATTTAATAAGGTGTGCGGTATTACATGTATTATATATCCTTCAATTACGTACCCTTAAATCTGTGACTTCTTCCTGCATTTTCAATAATTCGAAAAAGGACGTAAAATAATCCGTTCTATATATATGACGCGGTACAACGCACAATGCGTCAATGTCTGCGCCTTTGTGATGTACACCTAACCTATATGAACCGAACGTGTATATTTTACCACCCACTTGTTCGGCCACGTTAGGTGGCATGTTTCTAGCTACACTCGTATCCCTTATCCATTGTTTAACCAGTGCGTTCAGTTTGCTGTAAGAATAAGCAGGTTTCAACGGTTGATAAATATAGCAGTACCTTATTAGTTAGTTTTCCATTTACACGCAAGTGATCCGAGTCACTCAGTTATGTGAGTATTTTATACTCAGGTAAGATATGTTATTTTGTATTTACTTGCTTATTTTGGTGACAAAGCTATCATATAATAATACAGGTCCACAGCCTCACTTTTAATGCGAGTCTATTAAGCCCATTCTACAATAGCCGTAAAAGTATGCGTTAAGACGTAAGCAGTAAAAATTGACCAACTACAGTCGATCATTCTTGGATTGTAAAAATCCTATTAGTCAATAGCTTACTGCTTACGTCTTAATGCATACTTTTACGGTTATTAGATTCATTAAAGCATATGGTCTCGATAGTGGACAAAAACTCAGTTGAATCTCACTTGTCAGCATGCAAAAAGAATATGCATTTAACTGAGTTATGACTTTACAAGTGAAAATTATCTGAGTTTTGATGTAAATGGAAAGCAACTATTATCAGCGAGTTATTAACGATAATTATATTATGTAAACAATTACTTGTCAGACATACCTTAAAATCTCCATTCTATGGTTCAACTCTTCCTCAGATTCGAAAACATTGTAGGGTTTCAGGGCCTCCTTCAATTCGTTGGTTCTGGCAATGTCCATGGGCTTGGGTTCAGCCACGCTGATAGCTGATGTCATCCCTAGAGTGCGTAAATTGTTCTTCTCGCTTGACGCAGAGTTCGCACTAGAATTATTATTACTTTGCGTCGGCCACATTTTGATATCTTTCAATTAAGTATGAACCTGCAAACAGACGCCTCGCTGTAAATATCTGTATCAATCATACAATAGACTTTCGTCATTCTCAACGCTTCTGGAACAATCTGGATATAAATCACATAAGAGAACAAAATATATTAAAAATACAGGGGAGCATCGAGATAAATAATATTTTGAGATAAGAACGATCTTTGTTTCAACGTGCGCACGATCCACGTGCTTTGTTCCCAATCACTCGGTCCCAACAAGTCCCTCGTGAATGAAGAATCTAGCTAAACAATGGTCGGCGCGTCACGGTGCGTCGGGGAACCGAGCGAGAGACGAAATCGGGACAAAGAGACACGCGCGCCAGGGTCTTACCGCTTGATAATGCTTGATAATGTTTCGTCAAAGATGCAACGGCATGATAAATAAGATGTACAGGACGAAGTACTCCGCTCGTGTTGTCAGGTTATAAAACACAGCACAAGTGCACGCGTTTAGCGCGGCATAGCGCGGCGCGTCGAGTCGCGCTGCGGTCGCTGACGAGGGGAACGACGACGACGGCGAGGACGACGACGACGTCGAGTTCCCTGGGGGAAATCCACGCGCCACGCGGACACCACCGTCTGACGGTCACGGTCTTACGACGGCGCGGGACTACCCGTAAACAACCTCCGCGGGAACGGCGCTCGCATTTAGACGTGCGAGTACCGCGCGAGTGGCGAAGCGCGTCCGAGAACTCCGAGATCTCGGCGGCGGTCTTCCCGGTTGCGTGCGTACGCGCGCGGCAACGGCGTTTCCCGGCGTTGTTAACCCCCTCGTCGCGTCGAACGGCGGGCGGGCGGCGGCGGCGGCGGCGTCGCGGATCCGGGTCTCCGCACTGCGTCGCGACGCTACGTAAATAAACGCGGTTAACGCACGCGAAGAAAAATAATCGTAGGCAACACGTATATCCGCGCACCCCGCGCCACGCACACCACCTACAACGCTGGCTGCAACACAAACATGGCGTAGTTTGGTAGTTTCCCCCTCGTCCGCTCGTCGGCTTCGCAATCTTCGCATTGGCTCCTCGGTTTTTACACTCGCGCTGATAGCGACATCTGACCTGGACGCGTCTAATTACGTGATCGCGAGCGATTGATATGATATGGATAATGCAGAATCTATGAAGTATTTTTATTTTTAATAATTTTCAATAATTATTACGATCTTTTCGTACGTCACGTTTAGTCCTTTATGTATCAGTGGAGTATTCGAAACGACAAGTAAATTATCAGACGCACATAACTTCGAACGACGAATATTTAATTTTGGACAAAAATGGAAGAAGAAAATGTCTGTCTTGTGGAAATGCATAAAAAAGGGTATTAATTAGTACTAGCAACGTACGGCAACGCACATAGAAAAGTAACGTAACGCATGTAACGTATGATATGTTACGTTACGTTTTTCTATGTGCGTTGCCGTACGTTTGGCTTACGTGTGGCGTAAGGCAATTCTCACGTAAGGTGGCGTAAAACGCTACGGCAATGTTCGTGCCCCGGCCCTAACAGACGTTGGAAATGGTGTGACCCTTAAGGCCTTCACACATAAAATCGCGTAAGAACGTAAAACGTAAGCGTAAGAAAATCGACCAATCCCAATCAAGTATTGTGCTGTCCGTAACCACAGTAGGGGAAATACTTGATTGGGATTGATCGATTTTCTTACGCCTACGTTTTACGTCCTTACGACATTTTATGTGTGAAGGCCTTTAGCGCAACTTCTTGCGCAGTTCGTCTTTTCTCTCTTTCTCTCCAACGTGAAACAAAAAAGGGAAAAGATGAACCGTGCGAGAAGTTTGGCCAAAAAGAATAGGCTTATTGAAATAGCACGTACGGCTTGCGTCGCATGAAATTTTCGATTGTATCAGAGAAAATGGCGGCGGTCCTGGTGGTGAATCAAAAGTGATTTGTAGACACTTAAGGTGGAAGCACATAAAATTGTAGGAGCCATGAGCACGAATGCAGAAGCCATATGCGCATGCGCTATGGTGTCTGCATACTGCCTATGGCTTCTGAATTTTCAATCTACATAAAAATACATAAGCATAGTGTATGTAGATTGAAAATTCAGAAGCCATAGGCAGTATGCAGACACCATAGCGCATGCGCATATGGCTTCTGCATTCGTGCTCATGGCTCCTGCAATTTTATGTGCTTCCACCTTTATGGCTCCTGCCCACAGGACGCGGAAACGCTTGCCGCGCGGCAAGAAGCGACGCGGTAGCCAATAAACTTTTGGTTCTTACGGAAAAGCGACACGGTGATTGGCTACCGCGTCGCTTCTTGCCGCGCGGCAAGCGTTTCCGCGTCCTGTGGGCAGAAGCCATTACAACAGCGTCGATGCCACGTCATAGGTACTCACAGCGTCGCCGCGTCGGTGCTACGTGGCCGCGAAATTGCTAGAAAAAAGTGAACCAGGAAAATGCTCTGTCAATTTTCAGAAAAAGGATTTTATAACTGCACATATCACATAATGCAAGTGGTGTGCTCTTAAATTATAGCTGTTCCCCCTGATGAAATAATTTTTCATATTTTCTCAGAAATTTTGTAAAGCCTTACGTCCACGATGCTAGAAATCGCTTCGAGATCTTGTACGGAGAAAGAATTAACCCTAGACACTCACTTATTTTTCTCATACGTGAATGACTCACTGGGTGATAATAACCCCAAACTTGTACCGCGTGTATAATATTTCCAGAATGTTCTTAGAAAACTTTGTAATAGATAATTTTGTTTGTTGTTTAATAGGGAAAACGATAGTAGAGTCATCAATTTGCGGTAGTAAAAAAGAAACAATAAAAAAATTTCGAAAAACAAAATAAAGAACCAAAAATTTGGCTAAAATGACTTTTTTAATAAAAAATGCTGTAGTTTTTCATAAAATTCACCGATTTTAAAAATTCCCACGGATTTTGAAAGACGAATAGACAACCTTCAAGGGCATGTAAGCAATTTTTTTGTTTCTTAAAAAAAACATATTTCTTTGAACATCTGAAGTAGAGGAAATTACGAAAAACTGTCGGATGGGAAAAATCGCAAGAAATGGAAAGTAAAACAGATTCTGTCGATTATTATTTATTTGAAAGGTAGTCAAAAGTTATAAAAGTATATGGAAACAGTAAAATTAACTCCACAAAAACTTTACAAAGTTTTAATCAGTTGCTGTGCAAGAACAGCAAAAATGAAATAATTGACCGAATCTTAAAGAATTATATATGGAACAGGGGTAGAATTTTCCGGGGAGTGCTATAAAGTGTATAATTTTTCGTTACCGATTTTCACAAAAAATCTGAAATATACTTACTGTGGTAAATGACTCACTGGGGTGTACGATACGCCAAACGATTTTCTTTTTCGGTCACAGCTGCTGCACGGATTTAACGCACTCGCTGAATCACAGAAGTCGATTGCCGAATGACTAAACTGAATTATGGTTAGGGTCTCGGTATGAAAACTAACCTTCCTAAGGCAGGGGCTCAATTTGAATTTCGCGTGGGTCCCGTGGGGTCCCGAATTTCCCTGGGGTACACCCCAGTGAGTCTGTCTAGGGTTAACCAATCGCATTGGTTAATCGCCGAATTGCGTTTGAATGTGATTGGTCAATTTTTTCTCTGTCCGAGATCTCGGAGCGATTTCTAGTATCGTGGATACGAGGCTTAAGAATTGGGACTTATGAAAAATTCTGGAAAATATCTAAAATTTCTCAGATTATATACTTTCAGAAATAATTGGATGAAGATTTTCGAAATATTTCAGTATTCGTATATATTATAAACAAAACATTCCTCTTTGTCCACACAATTTTGGGAAATAAAATTGTGTGAAAAATAAAATTCTCGCATTTATTGATTATTTCACTTTTCTGAATTGTCGCGTGCAATCGGAGGCACCTGGCACTAACGCGCGCCGAATCGTCGCGGAAATGGCATAATTATGCCGGAAATTTTGTTACGTCGCGTCGTCGGCCAGCGTTTTTTTGCACCGAGGCGAGAAGGATGCTGACAGAAGGAGAGGAAGAAAACGAGGTAAAACTACGCGAATCGCGAGTTTTATTTGCGGCTCTAGGCTCTAGGCGCAGCTTACCCGGAACGGACACTTCAGCCGGAGCATTTGCTATCTACCGCTAAATTAGCGTTGAAATTAATCTCTATCCACTCTCGCGCTTCGCGTCGTCTCCGGACCGTGCAACTTTCGACATAAATATCGTATTCTTTCATAGGTACGTCCTATCGCGCAGCAATAATACTTATATACCGACCACGAGGGTTTTGTCACAAAAATACGATAGTAATGAGGGAATTTGGTATAATTAACAGGTCATTCGCTGTCATTTCCTATATAATATACGTATAAAAAATAAGGATTTCTTACTCATATATATTATACACTGCTATCGGAAATAAGTTCCCGGGCACTTGCCTTATTTAGCGAAATTGTACATACAGAATAATGCTATTTGTAAACATCGTTTTTTGTGATGTATTCGTGAATTGTTACTTTTGTGCTCTTTTGCTCGTCATTTGCTATTCGTGGAAGAGATATACAACTGTTACATGGGCAATCAGTTGAGATTGCAATTAGGTGTGATTGCGACCACACGTGGCACAAGCTTATTCAAAAAAGTTTTTTTCGTATCTGATTCGTAATTAGTAGTAGTTTTCTTAAATTAACTTAAGTGACGGGAAGAATGTTATTTCTCTCCAGGGCCCTTCAATTTGATAGGTGTATTTGATAGATCTTTCGCTGAGAAAAAGAATGCCGCAAACCATAATGCGCTACGATGATGCATATAGTTTTCGAGATATCAATTTATATAATCTATTACATACACTACGTTTACGCGAGCGTTACTTCTGTAGTAATTTACGATAATTCCTTCGCGTAAACGGGATTTTGTAGTAACTTACGATAATTTACTCCGCGTAAACGAGTGAATTATCGTAAGTTACTACAGAAGTAACGCTCGCGTAAACGTAGTAATAGTATAATAATATACACAGAATTAGCAGTGAGAGAGACTTTTACGCAACACCTCTAACACCTGCCCCCCCCCTACCTTAGAAAAAAATCTACATGTACAATGTAGATTTATAAATAGTGTAAATATTGACAAACAAAACCAAAAACCCCAAAAAATTTTTAAACTAAAAAATGTCCAAAAATTAAATGTCCACGTCTTATATGTCGGTCTTAATCTTAGTTCTGTCCTGTATTTGTCTTTTCCTTGTCCTATGTGTTGGAATGTACGGTGAACGCCTCCACGCGGCACATTTCGGGTAACGCTATAAGTTCCACCAAACAACTGTACAATGAGATTGCTATTATTACATTTAAAAATCGATATCTCGAAAACTATGCATCCTAGCGCATAAAATGGCTCTCCTTTAATTCTTTTTATTGTATATCGCTACAAATATTCACACAGATAATCGACTAACTTATATACCATTTCTACTTAAACGAGCTCGTAAAGCACGCCACGAACCCATGTGGCACCTCGTTTCGCGTGGAAAATGTATGCGTGGAAGCGGTAGGTTCCGCCTGTGAAGGGCTCCGCTACTGTTAAACTAGACACATAGTCGTGCCTTGCAAAGTGTACATGCGTGAACTTTCCACGCGTGGTAAATTGCAAACCCATGTAATACCGTATAACAATATTGCTATTGTTACATTTAAAAATCGATATCTCGAAAACTATGCATCGTAGCGCATTGTGATTTGCGGCATTCTTTTTCTCATACTACGTTTACGCGAGCGTTACTTCTGTAGTAACTTACGATATATCACTCGTTTACGCGGAGTAAATTATCGTAAGTTACTACAAAATCCCGTTTACGCGAAGGAATTATCGTAAGTTACTACAGAAATAACGCTCGTGTAAACGTAGTATCAGTGAAAGATCTATCAAACACACCTATCAAATTGGGGGGCCCCGGAAATAACATTACCCCTCAACTGATTGCCCAGTAACAGTTGTATATCTCTTCCACGAATAGTAAATAACGAGCAAAAGTGCACAACAATAAATTCAAGAATACATTACAAAGGACAATATGTTTACAAACAGTCTGTACGTATACAATTATGCCAAATAAGACAAGTGTCCAGGAACTTTCCGACGACAGTATAAATATAAGCAAACAAATTTAAGCTTACAAATAAAAGATCCTTAATAAAAAACCGATTATAATTATCCATTGAATCATTAAGGTTTTTTTTTAGATGGTAATGAATTTCTGCTGGCTCTGTATCCATTTGCTGGTTCCGTATCCATATAGTGCCATATACGATGACAATTGCTCTCTCTGACATGATCAATATTCATGAAATAGTCCGGGAATTTTCCAAATAATCGGATATTTTGGCAATTCCTCGCATAACTCAGCGGTCGTCACATAACTATTGGATTTAGACGCGGCATTTTATTTCTCGGATGACGTCGTAGGTATTTTGTTATTTTATCAAAGAATCAACAAGGAATTTAAGCCAACGGTAGCCTTTGATATCGCAATTGTTAAGACACGGCCCGCGGCATTATTTGCTCTTCGAATTTAAATTTTATAACGTAGTATTTATGTTTCCTCACATCTGGTTGACTGGCACTGGTTTTCTCCTTTGTGTGTGATTTCTCCTTTGTCTGTATCACTCGAGAAGTCATGAGTATAACGAGAACCAGCGAAATTAAATGTTTTTGAGTCGTATGCTTCGAGACCGTGAACTATGATTGCACATGGTTGCACATTGTAACTTCATCCTAAACGATTTAATGAATCTTCACATTCTGAACCACGTACTTTATACCAAAATCAAGAGATACGTCGATTTGATGATGAACAAATCGATCTTAAATGCAAAGATTTAACGATATTTGTTCTCTAGGAATTCGAATCGTTGTGTCCATGTCGCTTAAATGCGCTTTAATTTTAAATACGTTTTAAGTTTATTACAGATCAATATTGTGTGATAATGAGTGAGTGAGTGAGAAAGAGAGAGAAAGAAAGAGAGATCACTAGATAAGATAAATCGTGCAATAATCTTTTGATAATAAGAGCAGATCGAGATATGTGTCGATTTAATGAAAAAAAAATTGAGTTTTAATGCAAACATCTAAAGTTGTTGTTGAAAATTCGTCCCAAAACCCGCGGCTATAAAATTATAGTTATATATATATTGCATATAAATTATATCGCAAATTATAAAATATTGTGTATATCCATCTTTTAAAAGTTTAATTTTGCCTCTATTTATATTTTGAAATATATATAAGAGAATCTTCCTGATATCGGCATGCGCAAAATCGCGGATTTAATATTCACGACATGATGCAGATGATTGCTTCTTGCGTCAACAAGGAATTATTGGCAAAGTCACTGCACTGGATCTTTTTTTTTTATCTCTTTTTATGCAGCGTGTGTATATACTGTGCGCTTTGCGTACTTCGTAAATAACCGGAATTTGATTGTACGCTACTGCGTGATTCAATAGCGTATCGAGCTGTGAATAAATATGCACTTCGCGATTGCAAAAAGCGCCAATGAAATGTGACAAGATCCAATAATTTCGAATGAAATATATCTAATATTATAGACTGTATCTTTTGCATCTCGCTCTGTTGCGCATCTCATTCGGAAAAAGTATCCTATCTAAAGGAAAGGCCCAATTTTGAAATCGAGATTAGCTTTGTTGTTAAATACATCTCTTATACACACAGAATATACATACATATATTATTATTGTACTTTTTCTTGATCGTTTATTTATTTAATTTATACTAAGGATAATACGCTTAATTTATCGCATTATCTTTGCATATTAATCTCAATTAGTCCCAGTTCAAATATAAAGAGGCGCGAAGAGAAGCCTCTGAAAATGAAAATGAGGGAAGCGGAGTAAATAGAAATAAGTAGAATAAAAATAAAGATCTTATAATTCTCTTATTTAAATTTAATTTTCTTCGGACAACTTTCCTTGTTACTTATCTTAGTTTAGCTTACTTATTATTCAAATAATTTGCTTACAAATGCGACGAAATTGCATATAACATTTCTCGAGTGATATGTGCCGAAACTCCCGAAATTCTCAAGGGTTAAGTTTCGTGCAAGCAAAAGCAGTCTTAAACGCCGTCGTTTCGACATCGTCGTTTCCGCCCGGTTGTAGCAACCAGCGTGAGAAAAGATGGAACAGAAGCGAAATCGAATCGGAGTTTCCAACCAATTCGTGTGTCTTCGCCCTTCCCTATAGTTCCCTCTCACCGCTCTGACCTCGCTTCACAGATGGGATAGTCAACTTTTTTCTTAACACGGTGTATTGGGATGGGTAACAGATAGTTGGATTCAGTTAAGACTCTATTTTTCAATTTCCTTCTTCAGCGTTTTCTGTTACGGCTCACCACTGCGGCACCAGCGGGATGAATCCCTCGATTACCGTAGGATTGTTGAACGATAGCGTAAACTGCCGTCTTTTATAAATGTTTTCGCGCGTATATCGCCACGACAGAATGCTACGCGTGATTTTTCAAACTCGAGGAAGATTTTTCACAGTGCCAATCGCAATAAGCTTCTTATCGCGGACGCGAGGATTATCCTTTTCGGTTGACTTTCTGGATAAAAGTAGCTCTTAAATAAAATTCTGTATAACTTTAATTGTAATTTAATTTTAATACATTTTAATATAATGCCATAAATTATAAATCCGCCTTTCCTACCACAGGATCAAAATATTATAAAGATGAATACATTTATGGGTCAGTTATTTAGAATACATTTATGTTACAGTTATGTGATAAGTTGTTAAAATATTATATTTTATTATAAAAGCTTTCCTCTTTTGAGAGTCATAGTTATTTAATTCTCAAATATAGGCGCGGATTTTAATCGCGAATTTTTACAAATATTCGATGCCTTTTATTTTCGAATAGCCAATTAACGAAAATTGCAATATTAAAGTCAATAAATAGGGTGATAAAAGTATAGAGACGGAACAGAGATGAAGGGATCAAGATTCACCGTTAACGAAACAAACTAAAATGTAAAAATAGCACCAACAAAGTACGCGCGCTTCTCTCCGCCTGGAGGATTAAAATTAAATTTGCTTACAATTATACATTGCGCGAAATATTTCCGTGATTATGTTATGAAACATTTCAACAAACTGATGCTGCTGCTCGTGTTTCGGGCAAAATATTCGAAACAAATAATTGCGTCCAACGATCTGGACGCGACGCGAGCCATTTGCGCTCATACAAATCTCGGTGGCGCGCGCGATATTTCTCGGGCTTTTATTGCGGAAAACACGTAGCAAGCCGCGTAGTGTCGTGCACACTCAAATCACGTTACATCCCGCCATTTACCTCCACCGGGGTCGCAGATAAGTACGCGCAAGCGGACGCGAGTTGGAAGCACGCGCTCGCTCATCCGTTAATCATATTTCGCACTTGGAACTTTTCCACGCCCCCGCAATTTACCCGGCGGCAAAATGAGTTTTCCTATTTTTCAGCGACCGCGCGCGACGCGCGACCTGGTCAACGCACGTATCGTTTTCTGCATGCCGACTACCATTCGTCTTCATTCGTTAGCCTCTAGTGATGGTGTTTGTCGTTTTTCTCACTGAGATATCTAGGGCGGCCAAGGGACAATTTGCGAAAAACATTTTCCGCCGGTCATCGGAACCGACGATTCTTTGCACGGACAAGAAAATGTCGGACAGTATAGTGGCGGTCAAAAGAAAGAAACGGTAATACGATTTGATCTCTCAAGTTCTCCGCAATAATCTAATAAAAATCGTTTTATATCTGCAGAACTTATAAGTATACGTTAAAGTTATGAGACGTCCGAGAAAATAAATAATTACTGCGGATGAACCTTCGATATTGCAACTCGGTTTAATCGCTGTTTCAGGACTTTTCAGAGCGAATTTATTCGAGTTAAACTTGTTTGAGTTAAAGCGATGCTGAGAGGATTGGAAGAGACACCAATCTGCATTTAAAAAATACACATTAATAACATATTGCTCTGTTAATATAATTTTTTCAGTAAAGAAGATTAGCAGCATCAATTGATAAAATATTTTGTACTCGATAAATGCGAGAGAACACCTAAAGAATGCAAATATCTATCTATTACATTTGATGAAAAGTCGCTAAAGAAATTTTTGTTTTTGCATTAAATTTACGACACGAATTAAGAGCGTTTAATTCTTGTTAGTTAAAACATTTGCGATTATGCAGCAAATCACGATAATAACATAACGTTTCTACTTTCGTATGTCTCTTCTAGAGCGTGTGCGCGCACATTTCGCTCTCCATTCTTCGTACAACGTTTGCTCGGTACTAGCTTATCCATAAGTATATGGGGTGAATACGTTTCGCAGTGAATGCAAGAGCTCAAGACTCGGATTTGCACTTAGGTCCTCGGCGCGTGTCGTCCGCCGACGTTATTTGCAAGTGCGATATTACGGATCTGCGAAATCTAACTTAATACCGAGAGCAACAGATGTCGTGGTGTTATTGTGCAATAACTGCAAGGCGTTAATCACAAGATGCCTTGTATGCGCCGAGCGCGGACGTCCGTTTCCTAGTTTCTCAATTCGGACCCACAGCAGCTGGCTACACCACCACGTACGTTTACGGGGAAGAGTCGCGGAATTACCAAATCTCACCCTTCAACTGCAAATTCGCGATAATTCAACTATACATAAATTTCGCGCGTTGACTTTCATCGAACAAATAATTAATTCTCGATGTCAAAATGCGCGATTACGTTATCGGACGTTCAATCGCACGTATGACGTTTATCGAATAAAAAGAGAGCGAAGAACTCGAGAGACGAATATTATTATTTATGGCTATGATGGAGTCGCGTGATGCGCACACGCCTTTGTGATTTTTGTGAGATGACCGGGGAACACATTAAAATTCCCTCGACAATATTCTCGTCACGAATATACTATATTCACAATCATCCTCCGACAACTCTGCAAAATTCATGCCACGCCGTTTAATTATCTCTCACGGGCGGGGAGCGTCAATGAATATCGCAATCTGAATTTCCTCGACGCTCCATCGAGTGTCACTATCGATATTCAGAAAGGCCCGAGTTTACCTTCAAAGGGATCATTATTGCGGGGCTCGCGAGCTTTTGGGATAAAAGGCGGCGAATACGAGCGGCGGACGGTGCCATGCCACGATGAAGGTGCCATTCGGAAAAATTGAATATCGCCGAGCGCCATAACTTAGGAAATGACGACGAGCCGGGCAGTTCCGCGGCGTAGGATTTAAAAGTAAAATGCAATCTCAGCTATGTAAATCCCGCATAAATCGGTCGGAATATGCGAGTGGGCTGCCCACTCGTGTGCCAAGGATCAAGAATTTCCCTCGAGTTAGGAGCTCAAAAATAAATTCGATAAATTGCGCTAAGATTCCCCCTTGCCTTTCCGCAAACAGTAATAATACAGGATGATTAGTTCGAAGTGCATGGTATGGAATGTCTTCAAGGTTTGGCTTTGATCCGAGAATCTTGCGAATAAAAAAAGTAAAAGATTTCTACGATTCTTGGCTCCGAATTAAAAAGAAAATTTTATAAGGTCGAGATTTCGTAGAACTTAATATCAATTTTTCAAAGAAAAAACCTAAAACCCTAAAGCTCGCGACAGAATGTTATTAGAAGGATAACGTTTCATATTCTATCTTCTTAGATATAAATTTTCTCGGTAATAATAATGACCTAATAAGAGCTTAAGTGCAGTTAGTGGTGCGTAATTAATTACGTTCAGAAATCAATCGAGAAGTTCCGGTTCAGTCCCTTGCGTTCTGATTTTTCTCATTTAATTGCCAATCAAAAATTTCCTCTTAGTTAATTTACTTAGGGGATAATTACATAGAATCTCTCAAAAATTTTCTCTTGGGAGTTTGCTTAAGGGATAATTAGATAGAATCTGAAATTTTAGAGATTGTTATTTTTGAATGTCCAGAAAGTTGATCAGAAATAAACGATAAATTAATATCGTCTCAGATCAATTTCAAAAAAAAATATAATTAATCACAGACCGCTAATTATGTTTTAGCTTCCTATTAGCCGGTTATTATTATCAGATTAAATATTAGAATAACCTTTATCTTTTCTCTCGTAAATTTTATATTTATATAAAAAGAGATTTTGTGTATAGAAAATTGCAATTTAATTTTTATCGAAAAATGCTTACATGGATGCGTTTAATACCTTTTATATTCTTCTCCTTCTTCCTCTCTTAAATTTCCGTCTGGATACCTTACGCACAGAAAATGATTCAAAAAAATCTTTATTTTCTTCCACCTAAAAGAATGCCAACGTAAATTCGGTTGATTACATAGGATCATTCGCGTTCGTTGAAACGTCTGTCCCACTCTAATTATATGGACAGTTATAATAAAAACATTTTGGACCTTCGCCAGATCGTCGCGGGTGCGAGTGGCATTCGAGTGGCGGTGCGAAGGAACCGGACATGTGGAGAAAAAGCGCTGACACAAAGCATCCTATATCCCTGGGATACCTGATGCATACCGGATACTCAGTCGATGCATCGCATCGCCCCGAAACGCGCGGCGTGTGCATGTTACTTCCCGATATAACGATTAAATCCATTGTCGCGGCAATCGGGGTGAAATGTTTCCGATGCATTAATAACGCATAAATGTCAATCGGCGTGGTTTCTGGAGCCCGGCCAGCGCGCGGTCACACGCTCGCTCGTTCGCGCTTCAAGCTCTTCCTCTATTAGGAAATCCATCATTCTCCCGGGGCCCGGGGGTCAGTCGTCGTTCGAGGCTTCGGCGGTTGCTGGCCGGGAAAGTACGCGCCCCGCCGCGCCGCAGAGTTGCACGTTAACTTCGACCACGGCTGTTCCGGTGAACGCGAGAAATCCGATTACGAGGCTCGTGGACACGAAACGAGATTGGTTTTCGTCGCAGCTCGGATCACGCGCGCGCGCGCGCCTCCCGACTCGTTTTCTCGGCACAATGAATCGAATTTCTTCAGTCTTTCGACGTAATAGCAGCCCGGCCGTTATGACTCCGACGTTAATGGGTTGTGTGATATCCCGTTATCGGAGAAATTTTCCCAGCGAAAATTCTCGGAGTTGAATTATATATCGCTTCGAAAAGAATATTACAACGTCATGTGGGAAATCAATAATTTGGTAAAACATATACGGGAGATATTTGAGAAGAAACAATATCCTAATCAAATTTGATCAGAAAGTTTAGGATTCAAGGATGATTTATGATATATATGATGATATTATTTATCATCGTTAGTATCATCTTTATCATTCATCACAGTAAAAGTAAAACTTTGTTTCACATATTATTAAATAGGCCTGCAAGAGTACGATTAAGTACAATATTTCCCGAGATTTCCCGAGATTACATTCCCAGCTTTCCTTGAGCGGATTTTGTTGAAATGCAAGCTTTATCGCTATATGTATAGTGGTTCGCATAAGCATTACTACAAATTGTCCCCCCCCCCCCGGAAACTATTAGGACTAATGACAAAATTCTTTTTTGGAAGATTTATTGAAACACTGTATTAAAAGCATTCTTAGTATGAAACATACATTTCTATATCTTTTTAACTGCGCTTCTCTCTGGATGCAATAAAATATTCCAGATAAGAATTATTTGCTTTTAAAAAAGCTATTAAAAAAATAGAAAAGTCTATACATCTCAAAATTCAAAATCATTTTGCAAAGAAATAAAAAAGTTTACTTTCCTGTCTCTCTAAGGAGCCTGGTTAAGGACACTGGTAATGGTAACTTATTTGCCTTACAAAAGAGCTTTAACGGAGTTTAACATTTCAAAAAAAGAAGTTATCGTTGACAGTTCCTGAGAAAGTAACTTGTAGCATTCTATATGGATTCACTTTATATCTATCGATAGCAAGTGCAAGTCTCTCGATGCAAACTGTTTAATTCTTGCAAATTAATTGCGCTTAATGAGTTCCGATACGAGATCGTTGATATAATTGATGTCTCTCGCCCAAAGTATAAACTTCCTCCTCTTCCCCCTGTCCCTTCTCATCTTTGGACTCCTTTGACGAATTAACGATTCCGATACGCGGCAGTACACTTGACATCGTACTAATCGTCAATCGATTAACGGCCGATTATTATTCTCTTCCTGCAGAGAAAATTTCACATCACAATTAATGCCTCAATATTTTCAATTTCGGATTCGGACGCTACTCGATATTTTCATTTTCGGGCTCGACACGATGAATTATGTCGTCAGAGATGAAAAATCGTGGAAAATTCTTTTTAGAGATATACGCTGAAATAAATGAATTTTATCGCTCGTGTTTGTGTAATGTGCTCTGACCGAAATGTAATTTCTTTATGGTTACCCCTTTATCAATAAATGACGAACGTGTTACTTTGCGCAAACATGTTGCATGTTTTCGGAAAAAATGTGTATCCTATAACGAAATTTACGAATATTTATTAACATAAAAAGCAATAAGTTGTCGATATATTTGATAAGTTGGTTTTTATCGGACATGAATAATCGCACGCGGAGAAGAAATCATTTCAACCACGAAAAAAACACAAAAGTTATAAATCGCATGTTTCGACTCTACAACGATTTTTATACGTGTATAGTGGGAATAAATTATTGATTGCCTTTTGACTTCAGTCACGGTTTGTTAGCCGAATGTATCAACTGTCATTAAAAATAAATGATTAATTAACTAAAAACTATCGATATAAAATAAACGAGTAACAAGGAAAAGTTTGAGAGTCAAACGCGGTTAATTATGCATAAGTTAACGCTATGTAACGCTCATAATAAGCTTACAAATTTGTTTATGTGTGGAGATTATATAATAGTGATGAAGCGCTGCCAAGGGCTTATGGGGGCTTTCCCAATATCCGCAAAATGAGATGTTCTTCTAGAATTATCATTTCGTCTATAACAGACCTATTATATTCATTAGCTTCCTTCACAACATTATTTCAAAAAGCGTATCTAAACCCTTTAGTCATATTATTAACACATTCCAATTAGTCTAATAAATGGAACACATATAGATAGCAATTTTATCTTAATTTCTCTTGATATTGTATCTCTCTTCACCAATATCTACATTGATCTGACACTTGTTTCCAATAGGTTAAATTTCAAAATTATGCGATATTCTTAAGAATCAATTTTTAGAAACCTTACAATTAGTATAATAACTGAATTCCAGATATTTTACCTTCGACAATGGTATATATAAGTAAAAATTTGAGATTTCTCTTTTTTGGGCCTTCCATTGTTCCCTATCAATGTTGACATTGTTTTTAAGATTTGGATAGAAGCGTTAAAGATTATTGAGGTTTCTTTACCTTTTTACTTTAGGTATATTGATGATATTCATATGGCAGTTCACTTCAGCTTAATCAATAATATATTTAATATTTTTAATTCTTTTCATCCGCAGATTCAATTCATCATTGAAATAAGTGGTGATAAGCTAAATTTTCTAGACGTTACGATTATTAAGAACGACAATTTAGAATTCGATTGGTATCACAAACTCATATTTCACTTTCTCAAAACTTTAGTTTGTCAATCTCACGTTCTCTGGATTTGGTTTGGTGAGTGGATTTTACATCTTTTTGCCAGTTAATTCCAATTTTCATTTCTAGTCCGAAAATTCTGCAGACTGTGAATATTGACAGAATTTTTCTAGTATTTTTTTTTGAAAATTACACTGTCTTCATACATTCAATTTTTAAATACTCACCTTGTGCTCGTCGGAGAGTTTGAGATTATTTAATTTATCTATCACCGCCGCGCGTCGTTAAAGATGACTCAAAGTAGAACCGAAACATTATACAATATATGTATATAATTTGTATTAAATATTATGACTTAAATGCTACATAGCGTTAACTCATGTACAACTAACTGCGTTTGACTCTCAAAGCCCACACTTTTCCTTCTTCCTTGTTAATTTCAATATCTTTAGTTAATTAGCCATTTATTACTTTAAAGTTCAGCGCATCTTAAACGCTTTCAGGATTTTGGAATTTTCGCTCTTAGCTATCTGGATGCCAAATAATACTAATACGTTCGGGCGGTTTGATGCAAGCTAAGACCTATCCGCTCCCGAATCTAATCGCATGCTTTGTGCTTGGTATTATACCAAGCGTAATAAGCGCGCTATTCGACGCTGTTGGGGCGTCTGATTGCAACATCAACAGCCACTGCGCAATTAACTATGCTCTAGCGGTTGCGCGTAAAAATTTTAATTAGACTCACTTGGGTGCACGACATTGACGTGTTTACTCACGTTACGCGGGCGGCTTCGCCTCGCTTTAATGCACGTTACATAGGTTAACACGTAAATATGCCGCAATAAAAGTTTTCATTATTGGATTATTAAATATAGCAATACCGTTTAATTATTTCTGACGGCAGATTATTTCGTTTGTACGTAGGTACATTGTAAAATACGTTTAATACTTTCGTAGCAAGAAGAGATTTAATAATTATATTAGCAATGTTTTAATCGCATAATTATATGTAAAAGTTATGTGACATAAAATATGATAATAAAAGTGAGCATAATTTATGTTACATTTTTTTTTAATGCGAAAAATTGCCCAAATTGCGCTATTGCTATCGAGGGTATTCAGGAATATCGGACATCGTCTGTACGCATTTGGATTACACATATGTATGCGATCATTTACCGCGTTCTCCCTCGGGTATAACGATAAATAAATCTGTTTCATTCCTGGAAACTATTCTGGATAATGAAATGTCAATGTGGGGAGGCATATGCCTCCACAACTAATTAACGACAATGTGCACAAATGCATAATTACGAGAATTCGCATCCCTCACTGCATGACCTATTTTGATGTAACTACTAATTTATGATGAGATAATCAGCGATTTCCTCGAAACAGGAGCACCGAAAATCGCGGAAGTGGAAGAAAGTAGAGGGATAAACTTTTGGAATCTTTCAAGCAAACTGATTAATATAAAATTAGAGGTGATCCAATGGTATGCAAATTTTATTGATTAATGTATGGCTTTAGTTAATCTTAATCAAACATTTTCCGCGTTATATTTTTCTTTCGTATAATATAAAAGAAGCTCTAAAATGTGCGTGAATCAAAAAAGTTCAATGCATAAATACTTATCTCAAGCCTGCAAGAATCGTGTAATGCGAATTTAACGACGATTTAGTACCTTCATAAAAAATTCGATATAATTCGCGAGCAACGAGCATTTCTTCTCACGGAGTGAACGTATATAGCAATCGGTTGTCATGCATTCTCACGCAAATCCATTCAGCTCACGTCCCTCGCCTTAGCTGTGCTCTGCGTGCGGTCTTATCAGAATGTCTTCAACGCGCCGGTTTTTTTTTACGTCTTGTTACCGTTTAAAGAGCTACGAGCTCTCGACGTAAAGAGTCGATCGTAAAGTTTCTTAGAAGCGAAGCACATCGGCCGCAAATGTGGAAGAACGAAATACACGGCGAGTACTTAGTCCAGTAATCCCGGCTGATAGGAGGCTTTCAAGCCAAAGCGGCAACAAACGCGCCGCGCCGGATAGGAAGATAAAGGCAGATGTGTTGATGAGCAAAGAGCGACGGCGGAGAAGCTGGAACTATTAAGGGAGGGCCTTCGTGCCGAAAGCTAAAGCTGCCGTTCCAATTTACTAGATCGCGCAGAACGCTATCGTAAAGTTGAACGCGCACTTTTATACTGGGGGTAAGTTTAATATGTGTCGCGCCAGAGAGAAATATTGGCTTATTTTTCACATGTAAGTCCGTATGTAAGAAAAATGATGGTTTCGCTTATATATCAATTTCAGTATTTAATTATTTTCGGCGAATAAAATTTTATATCTTTCTCTTTATGGAATTAAAAATCTATTTTATTGTAATAATATTGTAATATTTTATTGTATAAAATAGATTTTATATATTGCGTAGTATTTCTAGATTATATAAAATTTTCCGTTTGTTTTTATCATTATTGATGAAAATTTAGAGATTATTGCTATTCTAGCATGAAAATTATACAATGTAACCAGATAAGCGTGCGCGGCGATTCGGATTAAAAAGGCATTTACAGATAGTTATTTTCCCTCGATCGATTTCAGTTACCGGCCAGGACGGTTTCACATACACCCGTCGCTGTAAATTCATTGGAAATATAACTTTCCAGTTATTCCCCGGCTGGTAACTTTCGGAACATCTGCATTACGAGCGTATCAACTATAATAAAGCCGGCGAAACGTATAGCTTATGCAAAATTATTGGCCGATTCTAACTTTCCCCAAATACATTTATCCTCGCGCTACCGTTAATGCCTATCCACTCGCGGTTGCAACCATGTTAATGGCTTTGTCGTTTCGTAATGACGACGAGCCAAACTTCTGATTAATGTTGCATTGTTAGACCGTGCAGCAATGCAATTATAGGATAATCACTGAAACAAATGTAGACATTGAATTGTCTGTGACTGATTGTCTTGAACGATAAAATTCTTCATCATATTCTATCGCTATTTATATATTTTATTCGTTCAACTTTTTCTTATTTATCAGACCAACCAAATTTCTAATTTGGGATAAGAAAATTTAAGAAGTAACTGATATAAAATATATATTTCAATAATATAGAAAAATATTTAAAAAATTAGCCAAAATTTTTCTCATGTAAGTAAATATATTTATATGTTAAAATGTGGGATCCCTTATAATTCGTAAAAGCAACGCCAATCACATTATAGTAAATTGCGTCGTAAGCAGACAAATTGTGCATTACTTTCACGCTTTGACCGAAGCATGCAGTTTAAGCCTATGTGAACACGTTTAACGCGATATATGGCGTTTGTACTGTGCGGTACGAAGTTATTGGCTGAATAATGCATATTAGTCGATTCGCCAGGAACCAGCTCCAATTTCCCTCGAGATTCAATTCCCTACGGTACTGTTTCCGCCTCTTTTTTTAGTGCGTGGCAGTCGTGGCACTATTCATAAGCGGCCGCTGGCTGCTGTTCGTCATCGTCGAATATTTTCACACTAATGAAAATATTACATTGTAATGAATTACTAAATTTTAATCTTCTTATATCTCGCAATAAGGAATTTGTGTTATTTTGGATGTATTCGCGACAAAAATTAATAACAGTATCATTGATAGTATACAATCCAGTTTTCTACAGCACTGTGGGACATGGTCGTTTCTAATTGTATGTAAGACATTCAGTTTTTTCTTTTTAATCCAAAATCAACTTTTAATTTGTTTAATGGAGTGCTATATCATAATCAGATAAAGTCTCAGTTCCAGTTTGGCATACATTAGCTCAAGCTACATGTAATAATTTTGACTGAAAACTCCTATCACGTAGAAAACACCTGTTTCGTGTAGTTAGATGTTGTTTCGAAATGTTGCGATTACGAGATAACGGCGTGACATTTAAAGCTAAATTATACATGTCCGCATATGTTTCATGACACGTTACGCAAGAAAAGGAAGACTTGTTCACAAGCATCTATCAGAATTAAAAAAAATAGCTTCAGATGAAATTTTGCAAAAATCTGTTGGTTCTTCTTGTATCGTACATATTAAATTGTATTGCACTAAATAAATAGTAAATGTTATGTTAATTAATATATATTATGATAATAAGTAAGAGATATAAAGCACATTTTGTGTGTTTTAGTTTTATCTCACTAATCGGTATGTACTAAGAATCTTGTTTCCAGAGAGTTGTATTCTCTTACTTAAACAAAATGTTACGGAAGTTGTAAAAATAATTTATTTAAAGCCGCGAAGAGAGAATGAAGTTTCAGCAGGCGCCTTAACGCCTAGCTCAACCGCGGAAATGTATGCGACGAATAAAATTTCGCCTCGCAATTACCATCTTCACTGCGATCACTTGGCGCTGCGAAACATCTTCCTGTTTCAATTGCGATAAATTATGCATCAGCCTGGTGGTCCTTTCTTCTCTTTCCCTCTGTCCCTTTTGCTCTCTTTGTCTCCTTCGCTCTTTGCGCGTGAGCGCGCGTTTTATTCTTACCTAAGCTTGGTAAAAGTTTTCAGCCGCGAGCACTGAACAAGTAGATTACAAATTGTTACGAGACTTTTATAAATATTTACGTTATATACTTAATTGTGTATATGTGTGTAAACAGGGTGTCTGTTACTTAAAAGAGCCTAGTATCTACACAGAATTCATTACTTTTGTATAAAAATGCAGGTATAATCGTGAAATTCAAATGTATACAAATTATTATAAAATAAAAATATAAATATACGTCTTGTTTCAATTTTCATTATCTATAGGATGAAAGAACATCGTAAAGAAATTAAAATAAAAATTTTATATTTTAAAAGAATGTCACAGAGTATTCTATTTTTCATAGTTTTATTTTATTTTTTCTCTTTTTTTTTCTTATATCAGTTTTTTGCTAATCTAAATAATAAATTAAAAAATTGAATTATTATAATCTCTTCAAAAATGTATGATAAAAATTGTAACCAAATAATATTACTAATATACCTTATCTTCGTAGTGTTCTCAATTGTGTATCCTAAAAATCTTAATTGTTGTTGATAATTGTAATAATTTATGTATACATGTACAAGAAACTAATGGTTATATTAATTTTAAGATTAAATATTTTTTAGTAATTCTGAAAGAAGAGAGAGAAAGAGAGTAGTGAGCTTTTTATCCATTTTAAGATAGAAGATCTCTATGCAATATTATATATTTATCTATATTCTAATACCCTTAACTTCTAATCTATATATATGTATATATATATATATATATGTATATATGTACAGTGTACATATACTTGTTGCATTGATTGCACTTGCGATGGCTGCATGGGTAATCGACGGCTGTGCGACACTAGTTCATCGTGTTTCTACGACTGTCCGTACACGTAAGCTTTTCGGTTGTTAAAATGATAATGGTAACTCTCGAAACAAAGCAAAACAGAGCGACAGTTGGGCACCAGGCAATCGTGCCAATCTAATAAAGGAACTTAAGGAACACTAATAAATTAGACAAAATCAAAGTCGCGGACCACAAAATCCGGTAACTTAGTTTATAAAATTGTTAGAGGGGACAGTTTATTGCAAGTAAAATGGAATTGGAGAGCAAGTGAGAGGTCAAAGCATAAGAAAATTAGGCCAATCTTAACTAGATACCATTAAATACTTCGATATTAGCGGCAGGTCAATAGCCACAGCAAAATCTTGTAGTAGCTGGACGCGCGATAATAGTGAGTTCTACGGTAGAACCATGCATTTCGCGCGACTATTACTTCGCGCGAGCTCACATTTGACTATCATCCAAGACAAATGTGACTGAGGCACAATCGATGGAAATGCAATACGGCAAAAGACGTGAAGATACAACCAGTAGCGCGATAAATAATACGATACTTAGAACGTGAAAATAAACGAAACGAGAATACGATAAACGAAACGAGAATACAATGTGACTAGCTGTGGCGTCGACGACCGCGGAAGAGAAAAGCGCGCTCTAAACTTCTCGAATAAGATAGGGCTGCACAATCTCATTAAAATCTGCAATTTTGGTAGTATGCGTTATATGCTACGTTAATTAAGGATGTTGTAAGCGGAATTGACGGCTTTACACGGAATCGTTTTACCAACTTGGCGTAGTGGATCCGTAACGGCAAGTCTATTTCTGCGTCCTTGTCAGCGATTTCAGCAATTGTCGAATTCGACAGTCGCGCAGCAAGCGTCGCTCGAGGATTTCGTAGAAGATACGCAGATCGCTTATCTCTCCTAGAATCCCGCAGGAGATGTGCAGCTCGCTTATCTCTACCTAAGTGTCGTTTCTACATTGGATAATGCTTTTCTTTCAAATGACGCAAATTACGTGCACCACACGTTGAGCTGATGGTGTTCTCACAGGAAATTCAAGTTCACAATATTAAATTAATTCAAGTTGACAAATATTAAAATAAGAGTTTAATTACGACCGTACGCATTAATTAAGTACATTAAGATGCTGGTCCTCTAATACGGTGCACGCAATAAGGCGTGATTAATATCAACCTTCATTAACTTTAGTTTATGGCAAGAAGTGTACACTTGGTGTACAATAAATAACTCACTGATACCATCTATGCAACCATATACTTAATCCATCTACTCTTCCTTATTCTCCTTCCATAAATGTTTCAACATATAAAGCGCGATTAATATATAAAATTGCAATATATTTCGAATGCATAAAGCAAATAAAATATACGTATTGTTAATAAATAGTCAATATCTATATCATCTTCCATTATTTAAATATAGTTGATTAATAATTAATTAATTGCGCACGCCTGTTAATAACTAATTGTTTGAATATAATCGTGTTTGGTATATGTGACGCGTTTGCTTTTCAATATAATAAGATGACACACAAAGACGCTACTTGCCGATTTGAGTTTCGCCGCGCATATAACATCTCGGTGCGTCTTGTGTACCAAACAGATACTAAGGCTGTACCATAAGTTCACATACGAATTATTTTGATACGTATGTAAATATACATTACTAATAGCAAATTTTAATTTATAATAATTTATAGTAATTAATTTAATTTATAATAATGTATTACGCAAATTATTAAAAATTTTAAACATATTATTAAATCCATTATTTAAAAACTAAAGTTTATTTTTGTTTTATTCGAAACATTCAATTTTAATGCCTTTAAAACTCACTAAACGTTAAGTGAGATTTTTTACATAAATAAGCCTCTAAAAGAATGTTATTAAATTCAAAAACTATTAACATGTATATATGAGTTTTTTCAAAAATTGACTGAACTGAAGAAGAGAAACAAAATTCAGGTTTTGTCACAGTACACACATTGTCTTCTCATATCTGTTTATTGAATCTTATTAGATCTCAAGATTATATAATTTCAGTAAAATCAATTTTTCCTCTTTTATTCTTCAACAAAAACAAAACTATAAATATGAGATTATAAATATAGGACTATAAATCTCGCTTTATTAAAATATCACTTTGATGTCGCAATTTGTTTAATGAACAACGAGCGGTTGAAATGGAAATTTTTGGATGAATTTGCGCTGTTTCTAAATTCACTAAATTTCACTTAAATGTCACAAAAGCAAAGCATTATTGTTTTTGAATATGAACCCAGACATCTTTATAAGAATTTATTTCACGGTCTCTTCGAATCTTTTATTAACTTTTGTTTTCACTTTTAGGCAAAAGTACAAAGCATGACTATAAAGTACATACATTTCAGTATTCTGTGCTAATTATAGCGTTGCAGTCGTGATTGTTCCATCGTAGTTTTATTATTTTTCGCGAATTACCTTTTTTGTTGACATATAGTTGCTATTGTTACATTTTCTTTCATACATAAATTAATCTAATCAGCAGTGCTATAGACATCACGTAGCAATTCTCTGAATTATTCAAAGAAAACTAATGTTATCCATTTTTTAGTTGTAATAAATTGCATAGCTCTAAATCATTCAAGAAAAAACAATACTTTTTTGTATCTTTTGTTTTATTTCGATTAATTTCTATTGTTTTATTAGAATAATCAATTTCTATTTTGTATAATAAGTCTAAAGTTTATTTTTTATCAGTAATATGCAGATCTTGTCCGATATATAAATGTGATATATGGAATGTCCAAAAATTCCGAAATTTTTCAGTCGTACGAGGCCAATGTTATGATCAACATATGCGTTATGTCAGTTCGTAAAGCCCAAAAATGCCACATTGCATTGAAATCGTGTTGAGCGAAATGTTAGGAAATGAACTGAAAACAGAGTTCGAAATTTTTTATGTGAAACAACATGCGTAAAAAAATTCTGTTGCACTCTCACAGTTCCTACATTCGATAAAAATAAAAATAAGCTAGATTTTTGAATGTTTCAGGATTCTGTAATCATTGTGTATATAGAACCAGATTTAAATATTATAATCTAATATTTACTTGTACATCGATATTCTTATATGTACCGATGCATAAAAATGAATTAAATAATGGTTCTTTATTTTTTAATCAAATATTTGTCAATTTGTTATCAAATGTTTGTAATATAATTTTTAATATAATTCAGCTCTTCGGATAACACTCTTGTAGATTAACTTTCTACATCTTTAAAGTTTTAATCTTTATTTGTTAATTTTATTTCAATATGATATTTCTGTGAAATAAGGAAAGACACGCAAAACTTCAGGTTTCTGCATTTGACGTTCTTTTTCCGCCAACATTTTCTCCAAGCTGGCATATCTGCTTTGAGAAACTCTCCCATTTCCGCCCTAGTTAGAAATGTAAAATCGTAATACAACGATTACAAAAGGAAGTAAGAGCGTACAGAATGCCGGACATTCGTGAATAATTCCAGAACCTTCACTTAAGTACTAGCTTTTAGAAGCAAGAGACATATCGCAGATTATATGCAATATACACAAAATATATATATATATATATCATATATATATATATATATATATATATATATATATACCTATATTATGCCGTATTTTCATGACAAACTACAAGATTTTTCATTTTAAGATTAAATCCAGGATAAAAGATGAGAAAATATGTATATTTATGTAAATAAGGAAATTATCTTTTGTTTATGAAAGTGATAATGGTGTTCACAATCAAATATCGGTGAGCAATATGGTAAATGTATACATAACATATAACATATATATATTAAGATGTCATTTTATAAAATTTCGCGTAATCCTTTCCTCATTCCATTACAAAAGGTTCTCATCGCGCTTTCAGAGGATTCGTCGGACACTTTCCAAGTTTTCATTCTCCCAACGAGAACCGGGAGAAAAAAGAATCCCTCGGAGGACATTAAGAATTAGACGCGAAGATTTTCCATTAAATGGAACATTGATTGATTGCTGTGGATAAAGTTCTACGAGGCGGCCGCGTGATAAATGGATATTTCGGAGTACTCCGGTAATTGTTTCCTTGTCGGTGTTCTATCACATTGAACGGTATTTTCCTCCTGCATGAGAAGGACTGCACGAGAGTAATAATTTGTACAATATCATGGAGGAACAAGATTGGCAGTCAATAATCGTGTTGCTTCTAAGTTTTACATCTTTTTCTCATTGAAATCATGATTACTTTCTTCTATTACTTTTTATTCCCGAGTAAAATAATATAGTAAAAGTAAATAACTAAAGTGCACAGTTAAACGTATTATCCTCAAATACATTTCCGTGGAATTTTCATATTTTTAAATCCTGCTAAATACAATCCTGCAGGTTGGCTCGAGAACATGCAATTTCTAAAAATTATTCTTTGAAAAATTTCACTGTTTATAATGCGCATGCTGTTTCAATTTTTACAAGTTTGCCTCATACGGTTACATGGTATCTCTTGGAAGAGGAAACTTTTCTCGTCTCCAACTTACCGGACCGTGATATTATTTCCCCCTAATAATGGCCTATTACTCGGCGAGTTACAAAGAGAAATGAACTACTGGAAAGAAGATAGGAAAGCGGAAACCAGTGAATACGAGTCTCGTCGCGGAAAAGTAGCAGACAATTTAAACTTATAATTTTTGAGACAAGTTTTAATTTCTTTTTAATATTTGCGATTTATAGCGAAAATAATATCTGTATAATTGATTACACGAGCAAGTTAATTACAATAATCTACGAATAAAAACCATTTGCACAAACAACAAACTATGAATTATAAGTATTTCTTGTTTTAACGAGATGACTATTTAAATATAATCAGAATTTCTAAAATATAACTTGAGAGTTGCACGATAAATTACAGTTATACAAAATATAAAGACTCACAATATAGAGATCTTTAACATGAAAATTATATGAGAAGAGAGGGATAATACATTAAAAGATTATAATTATAATTATAATTTAAATTGTAAAATTAGGCCATTATTAAATATTTATCTCTAAAATATTAATATTTTAAATAAATAGACGGTATATGTTTTAATACTTTAAAATTGTATGTATCGAAACTGCTTTTATCTTACCTATTTATGATATTTGTTTCAGCAGATTAATGGATAATACAACATCAGAAATTTTAACTACTACCGTTTAATAGATCTCTTCCAGTGTGAAAAAGTTGCTGTGCTCTACCCCCGTGCTCCCCTTCCCACGAATTGCTTTAGAGGATGGACAGCTCGTAATGAGATCGCAACGTCGAGAATGTATCTTTTTGCTGCTCTTCATTACATCTCACGTGCTTGAAATACATTTCCTACTTCTATGTATCATATAATCCGGTCACGCCAAATTTTGCATTCGTAATAAAGCGCACGGCAGATATTAACGAAGCATTCTCATGCCTCTATAATTTTCCGTGACTTTTTGTTCGAACGATAAAAGTGGCGGTTAATGATATTATCATTAAATGTATCCAGACACGTAATCAATTATTAAGAAAATTAAAAATGTAAAAACTTCTTTAAAAAGATTGCGCGTTTCACAGATTCGCACATAATATATTTGAATATTCCATAAACACGATTTTAGAATTCTAACAGTTATTTTAAGTAAAATAATTAATAGACAAGCGTTAAAAATTTTAAATAATTTATATTTTTTTATCTTTTATTATTAGAGTAAAAAAATTGACGAATCAATATTAAACAAAACAGACACGCATACATACAAAAAAAAATAGAAAGTGGTTTATCCATTTATAGAACGGTTTCGTTTAGAGATTAATTAATGTTTTATATAGTTAAATACAATTTATATATATAATACAATAATATAATTAAAATGTTATATTGTATAGTTTATGATTAAAGACTATACAATTATATTGCGAGCGAGGAAATATTACATTGGAAAAGCAGCATGGTTTGGCTGAGCGTTATCTGAGCATGAAATGTCGTTTCTTTCGGCATCCCTAATAAATCAGTGAGATAAAATTTATCAGGCTGACATTCCGCAGAAATCGAGAATCGGCACATTATCCCCTTCTCGCGCTGTCGCGCGCAATCTCTAGGCGCAGAGAATATCGCCGGGGCTGCCCCGCGTCGCGTCGCTTATTCAAGCATGAAATTGAGTCTTACAATACCCGACCTGCCGTGGCGGAGCGGTTTTTCCTTTTCAACGCTTCATCCCCCGCCGCGGTCTGCCTATCCCGATCATTTCTCAGTTGCGTACCGAGCCTTGCGAACCCCCGCCCCCCGTACTCCGTCGAATACCTCCTTTTGAAGGGTCAAAGGGTGGACGCGGAAATTCCCCCGTTAGCGCTGCACGTCGTCGCGTTTGATCGATCGCAAACGTGTACAAGGTGTACACACGGTTGAATGCATCGATCATGTTTATTGCTGCTATCTTGTCATGATTGTGCGAATACCCCGGTTTTTATCGGTATTCAATTTCCTGTCTTTGCTCACGATTGTTCTAACACAATACAATAGTACAATACGATTATATATTTTGACCCATCATATATAAAAAATAGTTTCTTAATAATATTATAAAAAGTTAGTTTCAGAATATAACGTATATTTAGATATCGTTTAACAAAATAATAAACGTGTAAGAGTTTCTTTTGAATATTAAAGTTTATACATTTTTTCTCAGATGTCAGGTGCTTCTAAGAACTCTTATTTTTATTATGCAAAGTTGAGGAAAATTAATTTTTCCTACAAGTGCATCCTTACAGATGCAAAGTAGCTCAATCTGCCAGTAAGGATTCAGTTTAAAAGGCGCAACATACGCTGATCTTACAAGTGTAAATGTCATTAATTTCCGCTCTCATTTATGAACTCATTTATAAAGAAAAATATTTTCTTTATGTCGTTATTAATAAAATATTCCCGAAAAGGATTATGTTATAAAACAATTTCTTTCGAAATTTATGGGCGTTGCATGGTAAATCGTAAAATTTCTTGAATTCGGTGAATAAACGTTTTAAGTTAAGCGGATTATTTTATGTTTCCAATAATTATTAATTAAACTAACGTCCCCCAATCGACGAAACGTCAAAGCCACGCAATAAATCTGTGTCGATGATGGCGCTCAAAGAAAGTCGCGATGATACAAGCCGTGCCAAGCTGCCGCACCATCGTAAATCGTACTCCAGCCATGCGCTGACCAGATTTATCGGTTCCTCCATGCGGGCAGATAAGGAGAAATTAATTTTCCGTAGACACCAATTTTTCACGAGTTCGTGTCGACGGCTCTAATAGCGTTTCTAAACTTTTAACTTTTCTCCTCAACAACGTGTGCATTATCTCCGTCGATTGCCACCAATTTGGATGATGTGGATTTATTAAATAAGTCAGAGTCTATATTTTATGAAGGAAAATTGCATAATTGTCGATAATTAAATTCGAATAAATCAAAATTGACATGGATATAATATTAATCAGTGTTAATTTTAGATGCTTTTAATGTGTTTTTAATTACATAAGCACAGAAAACCTTTTATTTTACGCTTTACGGTAAAATAGGGAAATTTTACACAACTTCTTCGTGAAATCAAAATATGGGTTTAATTAATATTAATTTCTCTCATCACATATTTACGATTATTTTGATTATATTATAATAGCAGTATTTACAGAAATGTTAGTATTATACTGAGCATATTGAAAACGAATCTTGTCATTCTAATAAAGTATTGCGTTTCCATTATCATAAATAAATGCAATACCGATAATTATTATGGTAATATACTTGCTAGAAATAAGATAAAAAATGTTTAATCTATTGCTATTTATAATATTATTATATTAGGCAAATCAACCATTCGTTATTTTCGCCATTACAGACGTTCTCGCGCAGTTTCTTTTATTAGCAATATTTGATATCCTGCATTTTCATTCGAATCAATTTCGCGGTGGTGGCCGCGCCGATTTTACAAAAGCTCATAAAATTCGGCGAGGTAATGGGGGACCACGCTATAAACCGTCCATACTTAAAGCCTGTGCATTAATGCGAGAGGGTGCGCATAGCACTTTTGATTGAACGTTTCTAGTGAAAGCGAAACGACCGACCGTATTCATCAATTTTTTAATTTATTTGTACGCTCTATATTTGACATTAACGAGCGCTGCTCGCGACCATCATACAGAACATCGAATTTTAATTATGTTATTTTGTTAAGCGAAAATGTCACGAACCGTCTTAAATATCTAATTGAAACTTATAGTAATATATTTCACGTCCTATATACTCTGCAAAATATAATTCTATGCAAAATGATACATGTCTAAAGTATCTTGATTTTCCAACCGTTAATATAAGCAGAATGTTACGACTGGAACGCTTCATAAACGAGACGCGATAAAAGACACGCAAACGTTTGTAGCGAAATTCTAATAAGTGTTTACATGTGGCAAGAGAAGTGACTCAACTGGAACAGCGATATGTACCTGATGCAATGATAAAACATGGTATTAAAGCGAACGTGCCATATCTTGAGAAGTTTTGATGTTAATTAGCGATATACTAGGTTCACTTTTACAGTCTTCGTTTAATCTGCACTGGCGTTTCACGGCAACCCAGAATAATTTCTATTAATCCGAAAAATCGTCAAAAATTATTTTAGATTAAATAAATTACTTTCTGTTAAGCGAGGCAATGTTAATTAAAATATTTTGTTAATTAAAACTGTTAATTAAAAATATGAGATACGCTATTTATTTAAAAACAGATTGATTTTAATTCTAAATACTAACTCAATTTTTTACATTATTTTCACCGTGCTATTTCTCGCAATTGACTGATATTAAACAATTTTTCTCAATCACTGATCGTATTATTGCGTTACCGTAACTGAAACATGCAATATTCCTGACCTAAAAATACATCCATTTAGCAAATTAAACATACGTTAAACAAATATTTTTAACAAATAACGTATTTTCAGGCAAAATTGTTCATTTTTCCTGTTGTGGATATTTGTTTACAACATTGTATAAAATGTAGTAGATAGAAGAACATATTATAATACATTTTTATTGTGCAATCATATGCTTTTTTTTTTAAAGAATAAAAGTACTTTTTCTAAACTTGTTTCTCATAAATTATTTGCAAAATATATATTTAAAGAAATTATCAGTTTGAGTAAAAACAAATTTGTAAACAACTTTATTTACTAAAATAAAAAATTATTAACGATAATTAAATTAATAGTGAATAGATAATAAAGTTAAAAATGCAATAAACTTAAGGAAAATAAAACAGAGTATCCCTCTTCCAGGACGATCTTGTACCGCTATCTGTTTCGTCCAGGTAAGTTTCTATCTGTGACACGGAAACTCGCGAGAGAAACACGTTTCTCAAATTCTCTACGGATTTCCTACCGAAAGGACTTAACAGGGATTAGTTGCATCTACGTGACAAGTATTTGACGTGGATCCGGCATTTGCCACGTGCTTCGACCAAGAAAGACTTCCTTTACGATTTCGCGTTATACGAATGTATGAGATAAAATAACATCCGCGAGTAAGTAAGTTTTAATGCAACTGCTTGTCGCACAGAGTGCCGTCATGAATAAAGCCGGAATTTCGCAGCATATCGGACGGTATATGTAACTAACAAAATAAATTTACTTGCAGCGCGAAGCTTCCGGAGACGTCGCGGTTGCATTGTCGAGACGCGTGCGCACTCCGATAATTCATTCGACGACCGCAAATAATAACCGTTGAAGCGAGCAGCAGATGCGGCATTATTCATTCTTCTTCCTAGGGACGCGATTCAAGCTCGTTAGTCTGGTCCCTAGATCTTCCAGCCATAGAAGATGGCTCTTGCGGTCGAGCACAAAGTCGTGTCGTAATGATTCCAAGACGACGGGTGACAAGCAACCCTTAGCTCATGTTTCCTGATGTATATTATATTTTAATGAATATTTAAAATAAAACGAGGTTACGTTACATACAGAGATGAGTTTGCATTAAAGCAAAATGTTTTATTTTGAGATCATCTGACGTCGGGAAAATTAATTAAGAAGGGATTTCACAAATATTAATATAACCAGGGTAAACTCAGGTAAGATGGCCATAGAGGAAAGATGGCCAATCCATGTTCTATCAATCTAACTCGATCTAGTATCGATTGAACATGGGTTGGCCATCTTTCCTCTATGCCAGAGCTTACCCGAGTTTACCCTACAATTAGTTACCGCATATGCTTTAAGATAAATATTAGATGTCTATTATCTCGCATTTAATATGTGTACATTAAAAAAGATATAACATTTGGAGTTGGTGAGTAATGACAAAGTGGTCGGTAAAGTCAGTGGTGGAATATAATACTCAAAAAGCTTATCGTCGAGTGGATCGGGAATATGCAAAATGTCGCGGAAAGTACTTGCGGCGCGGCGCGGCGGTGTGCTAGCGGCAAGCAAATAGACGTATATCCAGCGGAAAAACGGAGATTTCCAGGCTGGAAAGCCTCTTGCATGAACGGTATACATATGCACGGTATACGAATCCTCGAAACATTCATGATTCTTCACTGAGAAAGTGGTGCTTCACCTCCTCCATCCGTGCGCAGCCGTAAAGTGACGCAAGCGTTCCTAGATACATATTTAAAAGCTAAACGTAAATCTTCAACTGATAAAATTTTTTATTTACGTCCTCACGAACGCGCGATTTGTATTCCGGTATAATATTTCTTTTTTTTTCCCCACAAAAGAACATCGCTCTGACGTCGACGAGCGACTATTCGCTCGTCGAGCGAAGCCGATGATCGCGAATTGAAAATTACCTTTGAAAAGTACTTGGTAAATGCGCAAACCATCCGCCACTTGAGTGAAAACGGATATTTTTCATGGTGTTGATTACTCTTTTCCGGAAGAGAAATTTGCTCGAATTGAAATCTATTTTATCCTTGAGAAAGTTTTATCTATCCTTATACAGTTCTACACTGCGTTTCTGCATGTAGTATGCTCTTTTGATGATAATGAAATAGTCTTTATAGAAAGAACTAAAGAACACATTATATTTACACGTATAATCTATGTATGTTGTATAAAATTAAAATATTTTGATATTCCTATAAAATCTTTTTTAGTCTAATTGTAAGTCGTCGACATTTTGCGTTCGATAATCATAGAAAAGACAAGTACTTAATAAATAATTAACATTATTTTATTTACGAAGCGTTTATAGTAGCTTTTTTCTTATCTGGCAAACGAAATGTTAATTCTGTTTTTGCTGTCGATTCGGCTTGGGTTCTCTTATACATTGCTCGTAAAATCTCGTGTTATATAGATTCGAGCTATTACCTGGAAGTGAGAAACGGACTTTGCGGAGGAAACTATTTCGAATTATCGCGGTATCCTGTATTCCTTGCTGTATTCGTTGTATGCGCAATGCTTTCACTATTTCTTTTTACGGACACCTATACCGTGCTCGCGATCAGCTGCTGCGCTTTAGACGGTTTATCCTATCCCGTTTTTTTCTCGGTAAACTGACAGTGATCAATAGCGATACGCGTCAATATATACAAAATGTATCACTTTAATCTGCACAGCAAAATATTGCAAAAAAGAATAATCAAACATAGATCCTAGTGGATTTTTTAATAAAAGTTTTTATATTAATAATAAAAATAAATGCGATAAAAATAAATAAAATAAAAATGTAATTCTGTATATTTATAAAAAAAAAAAATAAATACGAAAATATAATTTTGAATCTATCATATCGGTTTTCCGTGCTTACCATAAATGCGATGTTACAATGCATTAAAACCGTGATGCATTATCTAACACTTTAATTTCATCTTTCAAAGAGTTCCGGTATAAGATTACACTGTCGCAAATGTCGAGGACCGACGGAAGAGTGGACCGTCTTCTCTTTTTCTCAGCTTTCCAGGATACTATCCGGGAAAGAAGATCCTCTTTGCTATAATTGATGCGAATCACGTTGAAATTTCAAACCGAGCTGCGTATTTTCAAATTATACGACCTATCCCTGTATCATTTTCTCTCATTTTCAGTGATGGGGAAGTATTGCATTACCTTTGAAAAATTTCATACAAAATTTCGCACAAAATACCACCGTGGTATGATATAGGATGCATATTTTGGACGATAAAAATAAATTTGACAAAAACATAAAACATACTTATAATTCCTAAAGCCTCTGTGAGATAAAGCAGTCGAATCAAATGATTATATTAACGAAATATCCGACGATATGAAGTATTTCTAATTTCAATGAGAGATTATTGAACCCGCCGCGCGTTTTCACCGTATTGATTTTGTGCGAAACCTAATTTGTCGAATTCGAAATAAATTTCGTCTGCTCGATACAGAATTTTTCTCGCGGCGCCAATTCGCCGGTTGTTTGTTGCATTCCAGTGCAATTCAATTTTGGGCGCAAATTCGTTCCGAGTCTGCCGGCTATTTTATGCCTCCAGCTAGAAGACGTTCGACGCAATTTTGCTTCGGCACATACAACAAATGACACAGCTCCTTTCATCCAAATATCACATTAGACTGCTTACAGATTTTTACCAAATTTAATAGCAAATGTTATCGATATAATTTGTCTTTATCTTAAGCTTTTGTTATACCTAATTGTTGTGGCATATTATAACATAATTGCCGAGTCTTTTTACGATAATTGCATATAAAAAAATAATAATTTACTTAAAGTAACTGATAAATAGAAAATTGTGTTTATCTCTATGCAGCAATAAAAAATCAATAACCATCAACGCTTGCATTTTGGTTTGGTTAATATAATAGAATAATATTAAAAAGAAATTATGAGCAATTTAATTATATATTATATATTCAAATTGTTTTCTCTCTCTTTCTCTTCCTCTTTTTTAATTTAGTAAAACTTAATTTAATTATATATATATATATATAATTTAATTTAATTTAATTTAATATAATTTAATTTAATTTAATTTAATTATAAGTAAATATATAATTGATTTAAAAAAAAAAAGAAAGAGTAATTTAAATCAAAGATAATTTTACATAAAATTTACAATTTTCCATCAGAATTTTACATGTGCAAATTTTAATAGAAAGTTTTACTGAACAATAATATTGATACATGCCTTTATTTTTCCTGTTATACAACGTGCTTACACATTTTGTATCTCGTAGAAAAAATGATACAACACTACTACTAGGTAAATAAGGCTATTTTTTAAGATTTTTAAGATGGTGATTTTATCAATGTGTAATTGATATTTCAAGAAGGGTAACGCCCGTATTACAAGATAACGAGCCTAATCCTGATGCAACTATTGAGGCATGGTGCAACCAGACTTTCGCAGATCGATCGTGTCTGTGATATTACTTAAGCTCGATGGGAAATCCAATCGATCGCTGCTGGCGATTCGAGTGAATGTGTACCGCCGCGCGCCGGCTTGGAGGAGAAAATTTATTCATCCCGCTTTTCCACCAGATTATATTAAGGTATAAGAGTATGGTATATACATATAATCACGATCAAGTAATTGTCTTTTGAAATTTGCTCGCAAAATTGTCTTTTTGATGCAATTAAAGTTAATATCTTTGCTGATTAAGAAACATTCACATTGGTCACAAGAAGTTATTGCAATTTTGTTATATCTTCTATAAAAAATAATATCAAATGAGTTTAATAAATCTATGTATAATTGAATTATACTCTCTTTAATAATTCCTCTTCGATATTATCCTAAGCAAATTAAAGTGCAAGCATTGATCGTCATTGTCTACAGAGAGAGCGAGAGAGAAAGCACAATATTTTTTATTTGTAGATTTAACTTTAAATTAAACAAGCTATTATAGTTTTTATATGCATTTTCGAAAATACTTCTACTTATGATATAAAAATCAGCAAATATGCATTAAGTCAATTAACATTCGACAGAAAGTTGCGTTCTTTACATCAAATGCGCAACAGCAATTATATTTTTATCTTGAAAGAAAATTTATAGTAATATAAATATGCAATAATCGCGTTCGTTAAAATAAAATGGTTATTTATTACAAAGAATAATGTCATTACGTTCCGTATCATGCTCTTTCTATAGTGCGATGAAATAGCAGGTCATTAGGATGCTGCAGACGAGATAGCGATTAGGTCAAGGATCTAAATCCTTGTCGGTGCGAGTGGTGGGCGAATTTAATCACGGCGTCGTACAACAATACGCCATAGTCGTATGGCATGCCGACACTGTACGAAGATAATTACGTCTCGCGCACTAAGCATCTATTTGCGCCGCTCTTGCTGTTAGCCTATCATTACAGGACGTCATAGAAGAAATCTTAAGAGCGAAAGAAGAAACCATACTGTTTTCAGAAGAACATCAATTTCCTCCTCTGTTTCTGTTCTACATATAATTTCGCTGTTGTAAAAAATAATTATTTTAATATCCGCGATGCACATCTAGCGCTAAAGACTAGCCACCTAAGAAGAATTTTTTTTTGTCTAATGCGAAGATCGCGTTTGATGTTGATACCGCGCAAGTATCGGATAAACATGTAATACCGCTAAATGTAGGGCAAGAATGTCGGTCATAGAGCCTCAGCCAAGTTCATTATTACCAAGTTTCAACGATGGAACGTGCCATTTTGCAGGCTCATGTATCGTATCAGCACACCAGACACGTCCCCGCGCGCCTGTTAAATGCAGCTCACAGTAAATCCAATGATTTGGCGGAAAGTTTACGGGCAATATAGAGCCGCGATAGTAGTATAAACAATCATTACATTTTTATTGTAAAAAAGCGACTTATAATGCCATACTAATCCTCCCTCTATCTATGTTTATTTTATGATCGGTATTTTCGCCATCCAGTTCAACAGTTGTATGAGATTCGTTGCATGAGATACACATTAACGAATCTACAATAAATATAAAGCTTTTAGTGCAATCTCTTGAACCGTGCGATTTATTTTATTATACCGTCTGTATTAGTCGCAAGTTCAATTTCGACTTGTTAACTCTAGTATCGTTGGCACATTGCCATTCACCACACGTTCCGAAGTTTTCTAAATTCAATTTTCCTATGTAATATTTTCCTCTCTTGGTTTTTTTAAACAAAGTACTATAATATTACTATAAATATTCTTTAATAAACTTACTTTAATAATACTAATAATTACGTTGCATCGATTGATTGTATTAGCAAAAGATAAAGTCTGCAATTCTTGTTTTCTGCTTATATTAACGAGAAAATCAATGACAAAAGCATGCAATCAGTCATTGCAACGTATTTATATTTCTACATTGTACAGAAATCAGAATGTCTAATTTTAAAAATATTTGAAATTATATGCGTTTATTTATTTCTGATATTGTGGAATATATGTGGAAATATGTGGAAATATGAAGAATTCCGATAATGATCGTGTGAGCTTTATAAAAGCTCTCTTTATATGAATTAAAAAACCAACGTATTTTTGCGCCTTAATACAGTTGTTTGATTGTATAATATATTAGATAACCAAATCATTATATTTTCATTTTATTCACGTTCTAATTATTTGTTATGATAAAATTCAGTATGAAACAAAGAACAATCGCTTTTATAGTAAATCGATCGCTTTTTATTATCCTCATAAATCCGACCGACGTCATCTTGCCAAGGGGACTTCGTCGTGTTGGGTCGTAAAAAAAGGTGCGATTTTTGTAAAATAAAAAACTTCTGCGGCCGATTGAAAATCGATAGGCGTCATCCGCCCTCTTCACAAGCATAAATCGATTTATAGCCATTCACGCTTTTCGTTCTTGATTTCTCTGATTTCGGTTCTCGTTTCGGGAATTCCTTTTTCACAAGCCTGCTGAACTGCTGACTATACCGCAAAAGACAGTGATTTAGCAGTCACTACTCCTGATTAATTAAATAATACCGTGGTTACAAAGGTGCTCATCAGTTCTTCCCACATTCGACAAAGCACGGCTGTTACTGCACGGTCGTATATTATTCATTACATGATACGGGGTTCTGTCAACATTTTAATGAATTCACTCGGCTGAGGAAGCCTTCCTTGGAAATGCTGTACGTAGTTCGCACGTCATATATAATGCAACTTAAGTACAATGTGCTTCTCTACCAATTTTTAAGTCTACAATGTTGTGACCAAAGTAAGAATTAAGAATTTATATAGCGTAAAATCTCTAATTTAAAGAAATTAATAAACAGTCTTAAAAATAAGATTGTTATTTTTATCGGTTAATGCTTATCGCGTTTTTATTTTAAATATATTTTGCATGTATATTTCACTAAAATAACGTTTAAAATTTTCATTTTTATCCCCAAAATAGTCGTAATTATGTATTGGCGTCTAAACTTTCCATTTTTCTTTTAAAATTTATGTTTTGAAGTTTCCATTACCAACAAAAACCTAGATACAGAGGCGTTAGAGAAAAAAAAGAAAAGAGAGGGAGAGATAAAAGTGTAATAAAAGTGTAATACATGGATATAAAATTGGTGGCTGGAAGGCTATGATTCAGTCTTTCGCCGCTACAAATATCTGCACTGATAGAAGGAGATCAGCCCTGTCATCCGCGACAAAAGAACAGCTTCCTCTGGTTTCTCTTTCGCCACAATGGTCAGCTTGCTGGCACGCACAAAGGCTTTCTAATCTCTCTCGACCGGGTTTGTCATTGTCAAAACGTACATCCTAAGCTCTGATCGTCCTAAATCTATCGTTCGCCATCGACGAATTCATCGATCGATTTTATAAATTGATAAATGTCCGTTCCGAGCAGATGACTACCGAAAACGATATCAATCATTGCAATGGCTAGCACTGATATTGACAACTCTTTTTAGAAAAAAAAAAAATTAAGTAGATTATAGGTAATAATAAATAAAATAATTTAGAAATTATTTAAAACAAAAGTATTTTTATATTCGTTATACTAGTATATGATTATTAGGTATGTTGTATTATTTTGAAACTTATTTGAGAGTTTGATAATGGAATTTATCCTTCAATTTTAAAACTACAAAGTGCAGAGTGGGTCAACGTCGAGTCAATTTGGAACTTTGAGAGAGAGAGAAATACGAATATTAACATTTTTTATTATTAATAATATTAATATTTTTGAAAGTTTTTGAAAAGCGACTGTTTCATCAGTTTTCGACTTTTATTATAATTTTCTGGATAATTAAACGTGTAGTTGCGCACACTAAATAATCGTGACCAGCAACGTTCGAAATAATAATATACGTTGTAAAATAAGTTTTGCGAGTAATGGACGTTTCGACTAAAAACGGACGCAGTCGTTGGACGATGTATAGAATAGTCGCGAGATTCTCTCTCTCTCTCTCTCTCTCTCTCTCTCTCTCTCTGTCTCACTGTAACTCCCGAATTAATTAAAGCACGCGATGGAAACGGTTCGGTGTTACAAGCGTGGCGCTCCGTTCATGCGTCATGATTACAGACGATAGAATTTTGCTCGCTAACCGCCAGTTCTTGGCATATAACAAATGCATTGTCGTAAGAGCGCCTATCGGGGCTCTGGCCATTTGCGGCATGATACATTAATTTATTTGCGTTGATACACTGATTGCTGAGAGTTTCCAACCCACTCGTATGGGACCGAAGATGTAAAACGTATACCGGATGTCCTCAGAGAAAACCTATGTTATTAACAATTTCTTTATATGCTTTAATAAAATATATTTCTCTTCTCTTTTTTTCTTCATTTTTATAATTTTTGTTTGAATAACCATTTTAGAAGATCAATTATCCTTATTATTTTAATGAACTGGAAAAATTATGTTATAACTTTAATGCCGGCCAATTGGGATATATAAAATTAATACGAAGTCATAAAGGAAAATTCCGTAATATGATATATGATTTTTATAATGTATAAACAAATGTGATGGAATATTTAATCAGGAATATCGAGAGTTATACGTTAATTATGCCAACCCTAAACCTAAACTATGCTAACGAATATACCAATCCAGTATAGGTATCGCGTTATTGTGTACACATTTGTAATGCATTGTGATATACCAACGTAGAGCTATTCGATGCAAATATAATGCAAACATTTTGTTATTACGAGCGTTAACAATCAGTAATATTGCAATTTCTAATTAATGTACATACATGTATATTATAGCTATAAAAAAAATATTTACAGATTTACCTTTGTAATATCACTTTAGAAAACGCTTGAATATCAATTGACACATTAATTGGAAAAAAAATGTAGAAAAGATTTGAGCCGTCCAGTGTAGCTATTAAAACGTTAATTAAAACGGTTTGCAAATAAGTTAGTAAAGAACAGGTGGAAACATTTAATTTATTACTCATGAGGCAATCCTACTCTGATTTTAGAGAATTTTAAGAGATTTATTGGTCGTCAGCAATACGGTATTATTACGGCAAAGTGTTCATAATTTAGGAAAATCCGGCTAACGCCACTTCATCCGCGGATATATTCTGAATAATGGTTTTTAATAATCCAAAGTGGAAACCATAATTCATGCCGTTCTAACGCTGATTTGGTTCGCATTTTTGGCTCACTGATATGTTCGCTACGCATCGCTACCTTTATGTTTCTTCTCTTCAAAATGCTGGCTATCTTGTCGCCGCCTAAGAAATTGGCTCGTAGTTTATGTTTTACGTGGGTAGGAAATAAAGTTGCGCGAAAGATTATAGTCGCTTCTGATTTATAGGTCGTGGCAATATTAGATTTCACGACCGTAGAAAGAACGGTGCAAAATGCATAGGATAGATGCACAGATGCACGTGTGGTAATAAGTGTATTTGAATAGGACGATTATTATCCTTGAAGAATAATATATTCCTTATATACGAGAAACAAGATTTATCTTTTCTTTAGCAAAATTAAGACGCCGTCTTTTCCGCAACTATTTTTGAAGTTATAATATTAAGTTTTAATAGTTAAATTCAAACTTTTCATATTAAATATATAGATTTTTGATAAGATTTTGTTAAAGTAATATCAAAATTAAAAAAAGAATTTTATTAAAGTAAAAGTGCTTTGATTCTAATTGTAAGATTAATAAATATCTTTAAAAATTTCAAATACAGCATACTAACAATAAGATTAATATTTACTAAATCCAATATTACAGGAAATCAGTGATCATCAAGGCATGATTGTGTTATTATCCCATGCAAAATCATCCTACCATATCGATGTTGCAATGTAATACTGTTCTGAACAGCCTTTGTGGTTTCAGAGGCTGTTTAGAGTTCTACGAATATCGTTGTATTTTCCATTTGATGATATTAATATGTCATTGTATAACCCATTAAGTAAATTAAATTTCCTAATGCATGCTTCCCGCCAACGTGATTAAATTCAGTTTAGACTTAAATCGCAATTTTTAAGAATATGTTTTTAAGAATGTTATTAAGCCTTTCTAACGTATTAATAAAAATCATAGAAGTCCATATTAGTAAATTTCTAAGTAACACGGCAATAAATTTAATCCTTCGCACATTTATTTTCGGAAAGCAGATTAATGTTGAAGTTACGATTGAAGAAAAATATTAACAGACGATTGTGCGTGAGTAAGATAACATTTTGCTCGGACATAGGCCGTGCATGTGTGTTTTGGATCAGTATTCTTCTACGAAAGCACACCATATCTCGCAATATCTCCCGCTAGGGCAGGCCGGCCGAAAGTAAAGTTAGATTCGCAATATAAATCGAATATCCTAAGACCAACGAGAACGAAACGAAGCAAATCGGTTTCAGGCAATCCTGAAGAATCGAAATTGAAGTCATATATTTTCTTGAAAATATGATCATCCGGTATTGTTGGGGAAACCAGATACATGTGAGAGATGCTAGCAAAACCGGCGCTAGAAAAATTTCACCGAAATAACTTTGGTGTTTATAATAGAAATTTGCACTGTGAGTAGGCAGCTTGGACATTTCTCTGTATTTTCACAGAATTTTCGCACAGTGCGGCTAACTATTTTTATTCCAGTTCTTTGTCTCCTACTTAAATAAAGGGTTAATGTAGAATATAATTCAATGTAAAAAATTGCACAGTATTTATGTATATTCAATTTAAAAAATCTAAATAGATTTTAATTTTTCGATTAAAGCAGATATATCTCTAAGAATAAATATCACAAAATTCTTAGGATATTATAGTAGTCCTTGCTTATTTTCAAAAAATCGTACTATAAATCTATATATTCCAAACGATCAATATATATAACAATCGAAAAGCTTATCATATCAAGCGGTTACAATAACCATAATACGTAATAAATAGCTTTCCGTTTTTCATTCTGATGCTGTAGCGTAGGAAGTGAGACATAGATTCTTATATGCCTTTACGGTAGAATGAAAAACGCGAAACGGAAGTGCATTGCGAGCTCGACTGTCCGATGCCGAACAATGAAAAGAGTACGATAATGGTTGTAGGCTCCGCATGTTGAATGGTATCGCTACCTGGAAGTCGCCTTTATGCTCCTCTCCTTCTATGGACGGTCCTCGTCGCGTGTATCTGTGCGCCGTAATAATGCAGGGTTATCAGAATGTCCGAGCCGTTTGCTCCGCGCATTACGAGCCGGCAGGTGCACGAAGTATAAGCACGCATTCGCACTTTTCATCCCCGAACGCGTACGACTCTATGGAGAGATATCGCGTGGTGCTTCTCTCGCTCCACGGTGGCTTTCAATTATCGCTGCTACCGTGGAAATGCTATTAGTGAAAAACCGCATTTTAAATTGGGCGAGAGAAATTTTTGCATGTAACTCATTTACAAAAAAATAATCCTTTTGACATTCTCTGCCATTTATGAAATTTCATCAGTGTTTAATGCCATGTTCTCTATAATGTTCTAATATTCAAATGAGGTTTGTCGATGTTTTTCTTTAGCAACTGTAATTATCTCTATTCTCTGTATGAATTAATTTTAATTCTGATGTTTAATTCATCACAAAGTTGTTTAATTTGTAACACGAAATTATAGCTTCCATTTAATTTTCATGAGTCCCTGGTTTAATCAATCATGTAGTTGCATGTATTTCATATATTACAATTATAATACATATAAGAACATTGGATATATCATAATATGATTTTACAAATACACATTTTAAACTGTATAACGTGCGTAATATATTAATTATATCTTGAAAGAATTACATTTTCTGTAGCGAGAGCGGGATTCAACGCAATCACATCTCGCAATATACAGCCGCAGCAATATATGCTTCCGCCAAGTGATGTACTTCATTCGACGATTCGTCTTACTTAACAATTTCCTTTGCCACGACGTGCGAGCTTTATTTGAGCCGTTGAGCGGAATAGTGTTATAACTCAAGTGATATTAAGTCACATATTTTAAGGTTATTATACTTAATATTACATTACAGTTTACAATTAACATAAAACACAGATTTTTCTATCTTTTCTTTTTAACAAGAAATTAAGATAATTTAATTTTATAAAGTACTTTACACACATTCTTTTATCGTTAAAAATAAAGAGACATGGAGAAGGATATCATCTATTCCTTTCAGTGATTCGTTTATCAGTTTAATATATATTTATCTATTTTGATTTTTCAATTCGGAATTATATATGGTGGTCATACTTTAACGCGAGAAAATCTGAGAAGGCAGCCGGTGGACTAACCGCGAAAAGACAAATTTCACTCGTGATTGTAAAGTTCTATCTTCTTATTTTCTTTTCGCTCCTATGTGTTCTATGTAGCAGGTCTTAATGATGAACATTAACCCACTTCTAAAGCTCTTTTTTTCTTTATCGGGTAGGTAGGTAATTCGAGCTCGTGAAAACTTTAAATCGTCGGCGGTGCTCGCTGACGGATCTAATCGTGAATGGTGCAAGATTTCATTTGACTCTTTAACGATCAGGGTCAGCTAATTACTTACCCGGTGCCATTTGTCATTGGCCGGGAACGTCGTTATTAGCCGAGTTTGCTAAAATGCTTTTGCTGTACGTAACCCGTCGCAGATACGCGTTCAAAATTGCAAAATTGATAATTAAGCGGAAGGATTAATAATAGTAAATCGCAAATAAAAAAATTCTTTATTCGTTCTTTTGGTCAAGTATCAAAGTCCGAGATCGACAGAATTTTTTGACAGAATCAATTTTGGCACCGCTGTTGCTCGGAAAAATCGAGAAAAAGGGATGACAGATATAAAAGAGATAGAAATGAAATATATAGGACATCGAAACATAAATAGGTATACGTATAAGAGATATATCAAAGTACTTTAGTTGCTACAACTTTTTTCATGAATTTTTCATAACCGATCTGTCAATCGAATAAACGCCGTAAATGGGTTTTTCGAATGCCGTACACATAGATATCTATTATACATTCCGCAAAGTGTTAACGATTATCAGAACCTTTCATAGAAGTCAAAGTTTTAGATGAGTTTGGTCTTCGACGAACTAGGAAAGCTAAAAAGTGTTAGATCTTTCCTTGTCTCAAGTTCGTTCACGAGTGCTTTATATCCCGGGGGCACGCGTCTACACGATTTCTCGATGAGTTACGAAAGCTCAATCTGCGCAAGTTTTTGAACTTCATGCTCGTAAACCGCATTTTCAACAACTTCTGCGAGAGACGTTTGCAGATTGACGTATAGGCGCAGTGTTTAAACACTGTAGTAGTTTACTCATCGATGCTGTATCCATTAGGGTATCGGCATATATTTATACATTTATCGATAATTAATAATTTGTAATAACAAGAGATGTAACTTTTTTTTTATAAAAATGTAAATTTTCTTATTGAGCAATGGAAGCCTCACGGATTATAATTTGTTTTACATCTCCGAAAATGGTATCGAGAAAGACACCCTCAGAGCACCGGATATTCGCGTCACGCGAAAAAAGACTTTGCCATCTTCTCGCGGAGAATGTGCCCGTCTGATGCGGAAGCGATGGGATGATGGAAAGTTTCGGCGAAACTGGAAAGGTCTTACTACGTTTCATTCAACGAGCAACGCTAGCAATATCCTGCGTATCATCGCCGACGAGAGCAAACTCGTTTCTCGCGCGGTTCTCCTCCCCGTCGCGCCAACGGACTGTCAAGACTCAATCCCTGGGCGAACTTTCGAAGTCGCGCTCGTAAACACGTTTCTTCACGCGGCCGAAAGGAGAGGGTCGACAACGAACAGATGAGATTTTGTCAGGCAAGATACGCCGAGAAAATCCGCGATTTGAATACGATTTCGATGAATTAGAATTGATATAGACATGCTAAAGAAAGTTTATATATTTATTTTTCGCGAGAACAAGACGTAACAATTGAACGCGTACACGACTATTGTCTACAGCGTCAAATTGTTTCCCTGTTTATTTTTTTGAATCTCGAAAAGATGCACCCCAGTAATTGTCTGTTGAGCGAAATCGTACCAGATTGTTCGCGATGCCATTAGCATTTTTACTAAGCATGAGTGTCAAGATATTTGTCGACTTATCTCGCAATTGGACAGCTTCATCCTCTTGGGCATCACTCGACTTCCACTTAGGGAAGTAGTTTTAAATTGCTTTGCTGCAGCGTGAAAGTTTGCGCTAATTCTACGGCTCCACGAAACTTTTGCCGCTTATTTCGTAAAAATCCATGTTTGCCCATAATATAGTGTTATAAACATTGTCTTAAAATAATATTACTTATATAGATATCGTATTTATTAAAGATTGTATTATTTTGATGATTTCGTCATTTTACAGATAGCAGATAAAGAGATGCTACATAACATGAATTTTTATTTTAAATATATATTAATATTTAAAAGTAAAGTTATTTTTCATATTTATAATAAATAGTCTAAAATAAATTTGGATTCTCAAAATTGATTTCAGCGCGCGCATTTGTGTTTCCTCAATAGAACTTTTCTCAATAGAAAAGTTTCAGCACAATGCAATGGCATTTCTGTCCAACAAGTGGTCGGATTAAAAATACGAATATCCTAAGTATGGATTTAGTACGTATGACCATGTAAGATACGATAGATGGAAAAAATCGATCGACCAATCGAAACGAAACTAATCCTACATGCGAGCTTCGATAAAATGTCTACTGGGAGTTAAGAGCATTAAAGCTAATGCTTCATCAAACGTTATATTTGTCGGGAAACGAGAATTCCGAGAAATTCCATCGCATTCGTTGATGCGCACAGCATGCACAGTTGCATATTGAACAACCATTAATGACGGATGGTAATAAAATAACTCTCGTACAAAATAACACTACATTATATATTCAAATATGTATTTGTATGTGTCCAAAATTATTATAAGTTGCATTTTGTGCGTAACATAATTGAATGCTTCGAATAATAACATTATTAAAGTTATCTAAATAGTTTGATTAAAAAGATTCCTTGTCTGTATTTAACAATAAGAATTGTTACTAAAAAAAATCTTTCTATATAATATAAGTCAGCTAATATCGCTTCAGCTATAAGCTTTTTATTTTTTAGTTCCAATCATTGTGAATTTATGTCGAAAAAAGTTATGATTTTTATAAAAAAAATTTGTGCATTAAACAAATATATGTATAGCCTCCAAAAATATAAAATTTTAAAAAATGAGAGAGAGAGAGAGAGAGAGAGAGAGAGAGAGAGAGAGAAGATCGATAAATCTTTTGTATATAGTCATATAATTTAACTTTATAAACGATAACAAGATATAAATAAGTATATTTCGTAAATGCAGTGTCGCTCTAAACAAACGTGGAAGCGTTTAAACTTATTTTCTGCTGGTAAAGGCGTATAAGCGCCCATAATAGATGGAAATTAATGCGTCGAATTAGCATTTTAATTCGCTATCACCGGTGCAGCGAAGGGCATCGGTTTTTTTTTCTTTTTCAACACGAGCAGTCCGACGTGAATAGAATCACTGCGAACATCGCCCCTATATTCCTTTAGCGACGTAAATATTTTAACGGGCCGAACCAAGTGGTGAAGTGCCTTTTCGCTTCTGCAACTATTCGCCACGATATTTCCTTAATACAAGTTTTCAGAGAGAATATACTTTTGAGCAAACGCAATCGAGTGTTTGCTCATTATTTCTTTATGTTTGAACAGTAATTAGTCACTCAAATTACGTGTAAATTTTCTTTCTAATATTTAAATCGCAATTTTGCAGAGATAATATATAATATTAAAATACATTTTTTAAATACATAGAATAATGCTAAACTACCAAAGTTTAAGTATAATATTAAGTACAATAAGAATGTAACTTACACATATTTAATGACATATTAAGATAATTACATTTTTAATCATGAAAAATTAATAGTATTTAATCAGAAAATATATCTAATAATTTGTTGCTCATACAACAAATAAAGTCTTTCCTATTTAAATTCTCTTTTCTTAACCGAATATTGCGCTATTACATCGCGTTATACTTAGACTGACTAAATACGACTGCTAGACTGTTTTATGAATCATGAAATTCCCCGAAAATAGTAGAAAATTATGTTGCTGCGTAACATAAACAAATTTTATTGAGAGACGAGACTCTTATTTGTTATTATATCTATGAAAAAAATAAAAAAGAGAATTATGCTATTAAGAAAAATTTCAAATTAGCGAATTAAGAAGATATATATGTACTATTCAGTAACAGTCTAAATTAACGAATTATAGAATGTCCATAAATAATAGAATTCTTTGATCCTTACACAAAGAGTTTTTAATATTTAAAGATTCTAAACTTTAAGAACATAAAGATCAGATAAAGATCAGTAATTTATAAAATCTTTCTTGTAAAAGAAGAATTTATATCTAAGAAAATAAATGTCATGAATAAATACATGCATTTATTCTTACATATAGTATATTTTTATTTTATCAAATCGCAAAATATACTTAATTAGATATGTCGCTGGAGAACATAAAGCTTTAATAAAATGCTTTTTTTTTTATTATAAATATATTTTGTCATAAATTACGATAATTTGAATGTCTTGTTTGTCGGATCAACATAGACGTAATTTCATTTTATTTTGCCACGGTACTAAAGCAATAAATCACAAAGATGTTTTAAACTCGGTGAACAATACATAATTTAGTAGCTAGTGTATTTTTACGATTGCTTACTTTCCACTTCGCAAGTTCATGAAATATCACGATGCTCAAGTGTTCCAAAGTGATAAAATAAAATTTGCGAGATAAATCGCATCATGCTGTGCGCACGGTATGTAAAGCCAGAGAATTACAATTCACGAAGTATAGACGCACCGCATGCACACGCATGGCCAAACTCGTAAATATTTTGCATAGCTGAGAGCTGTGACGAAAGGTGAGAGAAAGAAGAAACAATGAGAATTCGATCGCCGTGCGCCGTCGAGACTGAAATAGAGCAGATGCAAGAAGCAAGGGGCAACAGTCGCATTAATATTTATTCTACGTACATCGCCTTTCGTACTTTCAACGCTGCAGATTTTGCCGTCTTGCCGGTGGCCTACACGCTCTCAGCGATGAAAACTTTTGTCAGGGGAGAAGATCGGAAGATCGTACTTCTTCTCCGTTACATGCTTTGAGTTCGCGCATTTCACCGTTCTTTCGTTTCATTGTTCTTTTTACAAAAATCGTCAAACAACAGGCAACACTTTGATATATACCTATATGTAAGCACAATTTGATGTATAATGATATACATGGTTGTGCATATATAAATACAATTACAGTTTGCTTATAGTGAAAAGAATTATGTAACGATAATTTTTTAGAACATCTATAATATAGATAATTTACCAAAAGAATGTTGATGTATATAAAAATCTAAAATATCGCAAAAAGATTGTTACCGAATTCTATGCTTAAATTGTTTAAAAGAAAGTTAATTCGTGTATGTATATTATAAGTAACTATGTTAAACTTTTGATGGCACGAGAGATACTACAAATTAATTTAGAAGAAAATTTTACTACTTTTATCTGTTACAATTAACTTAGAACGTTTAGCATCTTAATTAATGAAGTTTCAATTCAATTTCCGTTAAGAAAACACTCGTTGTTAATTATGCTAATTGTAAGGGCTGCCTTACTTTCTACTCTGATGCCTTTTGAACCTCATCGAAGGATCGCCTCATGTAAATGTCTTCTGGAAATTTGTTTGAGGGATAAAATCCATTTTGGATCTTTATCGTGGCATTGACATGCTAACAACAAAGGTTGAATGAATGTTCGATGAGCCTGAAAGTTCTTGCTACGCACTTCCCGTTACTACGAAGAACGCCGCGCCGTATCGTACATCTAATGTGATTAAATCCTCGTTATGGCCATGGCTTGTTTGCTGTCGAAATTCGCCTCTAATAGCGTCACGATATGGCGTGTATCGCGAGAGCGTTTGCTGCGCATGCAACGAAGAGCCGCTTACCTCACGAACACGAAAGCACATCAAGGAACTTCCTGGAGGGCTGCGGAGACCCATCTGTCCTGAAACTTCGCCTCGGAGCGTTTAAATCCGTAAACTATAGGCAGGAGGATAACACCAGCGAACATAACGAGGGAAACCATGTATTGGCGTTGCTCGTGATGACAATATTGCGTGGAGTATGAAACGTTAAACGTGTTTTACTCAGAAAACTTTCAATTTATAAAAGATATATCGCATACATTTATTCCAAATTTTTTATAAGTTAAAAAAACTTTAAATCTGCAAATAATATCTTCAATTTTCTGCACAAAATTAAAAGTGGTACGTTAAAAGTAAAATTTACTTCCTATTAATTAATAGTAAGGGAGACCGGGGCTCGTTGGCACAATTTTCATAATTTCGGCATTTAAGTTTTTATACAACTAATTATCATGATTAAACAGTACTAATATGATAGAGAGACCCTTTATCTACGTTTTCATGCCAGGAACGCGCCTGTATACTGTATATAGTTTCTATGTAATAAGTGAAATATGAACATGCTGCATTGAAGCCAACTTACCCCGATAGTAGGGTAAGTTGGCTATGCGACAAAAGTCCATGTTAAATTAATGAAAACGTAATAGAAACACAAAACGGGTAACAGATACGTACTTCTTGATAAAGATTGTATCTTTTAAAATTATTTTGTAATGATTGAATAGCAAAATGCTGTTGCAGAAAAACAATTGTAAACTATTTTAGATGTAGCTTTCTTCAACATAAAAATATTAATATACATATAATCTAACTTTTATCAGCATTGTAGGTAGCAAATCACATACACAGGTCTTACGCGCGCGGCAACAACAAGTCAAGCTAAGCGTGCCTTGATATATGAGCCAACATACCCCATCCCTATATACGTTTGATTTCAGTCATTTTATTACAATAAATTACTGTTGTTCCTCAAAATAACATGTCGTATAGTAACAGAAACGTTTCTTTTAACTAATGATACGTCACTTTGATTTACTTCTCAAGCTGAAGAACATTATAATACGATATTTTGAAACGCTCGAAAATTTACTTGCCACCTCTTGAATCAGAATTTTCTCTTTTTCTATTGTAATACTTGTTTGATTAAAATAAAACTTTGGGAAAAGTACCTATGTCATATAAGAGATATTTTGTAATAACTTTTCCATTGTTTTTTTCGCTATAAATACATAAACGGAACGCATTGCCAACTTGCCTCTTGTGCCAACAAGCCCCGGTCTCCCCTATCTCTCGTAATATCAAAAGTTCAATATATAATACATACATATTTTATCGCTTACAATATGTACTTACAAATATCTTCGATTTTTCCGAGATAAGATTTAAGCTTTATTTTCAATATTCGATACGTCAGATGGATTAGGATTGAAAAGCTAAGTCGCAATTTTGCTTCGTTAGCGTACGAAGCCTAAACCTAACTACTCGAACATGTACGTTATTAAGGTAACATCGTTAATTGATTCCTCGTTTGAGATCTGCACTTGTGCGTCTAACCAGCAGAGATCACGTATGTTAACTAGTAGCTACTAGTAACGTATTAACAGCATTCAAATAGCTGGCTTTGTCTACGTCATAATTAGGGTAATTGTATAAAGCAACTGTCAAGCTTCGATTTTCTAGTAGTAATGCTAATTCCGAATTACCATAATCTCGTAGAATTAAAGCCACACTAAAGTAATTTATTTTGTCGCGTTACACATTTGAGAGTTAGAACTATTAAAGTAGAATACAAAATATCTCATGAATTATGCAGACTTCATCTTGGAATTTTGCTCTTCAATATTGGCATTTTCTTGAAACTTTTCACGATTTATATTCCTTTTAGATTTTATTATAATGCCGTATAATATTTAAAAAATGTGTTTTCTTATTCCATTTACTAGTAACAGAGTATAATTAATAAACTTTTTGATGCGGGAGGTTTTATATTTTAAATCTTACTTTCTCTACTTATTTCTGTTCTATCTTTAATGTTTTGATCTGTGTGTTTAATTTGTTATAATATTCCTTTAGTTCTTAATACATGATAGAAAATACATAAATATGTAAGTAAATATAATATATAAAAAACATCTATTTTTAATATTATGTATATGGTGTCCATGTTAAGTGTATCGATTTTTTCGGTTAATTAATATTTTGCAAAATTATCTTCGTATATTCTTTGCCTCTCGCAGTTTTTGTATGTAGCAATCAACGGGGTAACTTTTGCGAATATACAAATAAAAGAGATTTAATTTTATAAGTTCGCAACGATTCACAATAATGCAGAGCGTGTGTATGCGAACGTACATGTGCAAAAGTATATTTGCCTGACGCACAGCTTTCTACGTGAAATTATTTATCTGAAAGCGTGCGCGCGCGCTCTCGACTCCCATGAGAAATCTCCAGATTCGCGTTAGCTGGCTGGACGGTAATTTCTGGACGATAATAAAAACGTCTGCCCAGACCACGCCTTATCATGGCTTAACAATTCGTGCAATTACAATGAACGCGTGAAGCATGTTTTCTTGGGCGCTTATAACCGCAAAAAGAAACAAACGCGTAGAATATGCATGCGAAATAATTTTTAAATAACGCAATGTAATCATAACACAAAAGACAAATAAGTAAATAATGTATAATATGAAGACAATAACAAGTAAAACATATAAGTAAAGCGTATGCGAGTCTTTAAAATTTATACGAAAGAAATCTGTATTTGAAATATTACGATATACAAAATGCGGAAAAAGCATGATGAATATGTCATTGCTACCGAGATAATTAAATATTCGAATATTAATCTTAATAGATAAGTGGTCTCAAAGTAATTTACGTCTAGAAAATTGCAAAACATTAATTTCCGTCATTAATTATACACATAATTATAAATAGTAAATATCTTATTTTTAGTATTTACTAAGGTTTACGTGCTCAAGTATTTGACAAAATTATACGCGTCAATCTATATCACTTCGTATCGATTATTGAAGTTTTCTTGGAGTTTAATTTGAAATCACGTTGCATCCGGGGTATGTCGATTTTCTTGGGGACGACCATATGCCAGGCATGTGATGGTTGATCGAGCAGATGCAAATATAATGCGGACTGCATAATGCAATTCGAGCATGCGCTCGGAGAAACATGTCCTTCTAGGTAGCACGAAATCCAATCTCCAGTTTGGACACAGCCACCTCTTGGATCGAATATTTTGTCAGGCGCGCATTATCATGAACAGACAAATACGCCAGCATTTGGAAATCGTATTTTTGTTTTGAGCAAATATTTCTGTCTTACAGTTTATTTTAAAATAATTTTAATAAAAAAAAATACTTTGTAACCTATAAAAGAAAATATATTTTATCTTTTCGTTTAAAGAATCCAAAATGCTTGTATGCTAAAATTACAGGTATATCTAAAAAATTCCAAAAGAAATGATGTTAATTTTGCGAATTACAACAGTCAATAATTTCATAATTCAAGTGTGATGTAAAAAAGAGAATAAATGGTTTAAAAAAGTAAATTAAATAGAAATTTTTTCTAATATCTTTGCTTATTTTATCAATTTTTATTTACAGATTTACATATTAGAAAATATAGAATTTTTGAGAAAATTTTTCAAATTATTTGATCCGAGTGTTATTAAATTATTGTGCTTATTTTGAAATATATGAGCTTCTTACTTCTAAAGTATTACCGGATCTTCCTCTCTGTGGCGCGCGGCGCGAGGTAGCTCCAAATCCATTAGCGCATATAATTAATGGCGAGAACCAATGTTTCGCAATTTCCCAGACGCAAATTACTTCGAAACCGCATGTCTCTTAGGATAAAGTATTCGTCTGTCTTGGCAAACATTGGTGTACAACGGGCATAGCGGTTAAGCGGGTTAAACACGGCCAGTTTAATTTCTTGAACTAAGTAACCAAATCCAAAACGATGTTTAATCATCCAAACGTCTTCTTGCTATCGCAATTTACAGATTAACAATCTACGCACTAACAAGTAACAAATCTTGTATTACTAAATAAATTTCCATTTCTGTAAGCAACGAAACGATAGTAAAACAGATACTTATTACAGTCCCGCAATGTCTTTTAGTACATCATACACAGCCGTAATTGTAGTTTCGTCTGTTCAGTAAATCTTCATTTATATTTTATTGTTACAGCAAGATGATGTTTCGGTATCTTCACGCCTGAATGAGCTCGAGACTTAAAGATTAAGTACCCGCCTTTCAATCTCTGGGTATATATATTTTGTAGAATACTACTATACAGTGTGTCGACTAACTACTGATAAAGATGAAAGATGCACAGCGGAACTAGCTGACGAGCAATATTGACGACCAAACTGATGTATCGACAAGCTATGTCATCGATGTTCGGTTATCGGATTGTAACTTGCAGCAAAGGGAATAGTTTGTGATATAAAATATATTATTGTGCAGATAGAGAAGCCTGTAGTTGGCGAAATTTTATTATTATTTTTTCAAACCTTCGGTATTTTTTCATACTTTCATTTTTTTAAAATAAAAGTTCGATAAAATGTACACACATGCTTGCATCTAAATTAATAATTATCCTTGCAATTGGCTATTGTACCGTGTCTCTTCTTTCATTTCCTCTTCTATTCACCGTTCATTTACTATCATGATGAAACGCGCAGCAATACGTCTCAATCGGCGAGAAAATATATTCCCCGATTTTGCCTGATAAATCCGTTTGCGACCTCACCTCGTTTCATCATTCGCGGGTGGGTGCGCCATAGCGATCGATTTAATCTTTATTGTTGGAGGCGAATGATTAAGGTGGTCGCCTCGAACGTAACGAAAGTCGACTCCATTTCTACAGCTGAATCAGCTCGCGCACATCAATAATTTTGGCGGTACGTGAATCGGTATCGATATCACGTTCAATTACCGTGTTGGTACAGGTGCAATCTCTAGAATACCGAAAAAAGTAGTATCTACTGACATTTGGTAATTTGTGAGTTTTCCGGAAGAAAGTTGGATAATGATTTTCCTATTTACCCCCCCCCCTCCCTTAATAATATCTAAATGGATACAGGACGATTCGTTTGTCTTTGAATTTAAATAATATATGTATATGTATATGTGTATATATATGTGTAAATAATATTGCTTAATCGGCTTAATGGATGACAAAGTTACTTGGATTTAAATTATTATAATATGATGCATAAAAATACACGATAATGTATTATTCACAAGCATCGTTCATATTAAAAACAGAAAGAAAAATCTAGATTTTAAAGTTTTGCTGCTAATCTGTATAAAAATAAATGCATTATATTTAATTACATAAACCGTAATATTTTATCCATTCCAAAATACTATCAAGCAATATTAAATGCATATTCAGCAAAAGAACGTAAAAAAAGAGTAAATAAGAGAAAAATGCAAGATTGTTCAAGGCCATAAAGAGTTCATCCTTATAATAGCGAGAGCTAAGGCGAAAGCACAAAGGCAACGGGTTGTTATAACGTCTACGGTGCAGTTACAGCCGACATAATAAGCTCAAGTAATTCCACTCCATGGAGTCACGATCGTTCTTACCTCGATAACCGGAGCTGCTGGTCGCTGGACATAAGTAATGAAAGGAGGAAACCGAGTTTTCCGAATGCTTCTCTCGTCTGGCGGATATAGAAGGCCAACGAAAGCAATGACTCTCGTGTAAAAATGGCATGGAAGTTGAAAAGAAAGGGAGCACGAAATGCTGCCTGGAAGCGATCCAGCTTTGTCCCTCATTCGACGATATGTTTTACGTAAGTCATAATCACCTTAAAGCTTTATGTAAACGGATATTTAATGAAACGGGAGACTAATATGAAACCGCGTAACCAATGTCGTTATATTGCTTTAAAAAAATACACAAATTAAAATAAATATGAATAATTTATATTGAATTTGAATTTTGTGAAATGGAATACGTTATCATCGAAATAAAAGATTAACTTTAAAATTTTTAATATATATCATTTTTTTATCTCTATTTTCAATACATTAACTATAACTGCATATTGAATCTGGATCTAGAATAACAAAGAATATAATTTAATATATTTTAATATTGAATTAAAGGATTTATCTAATTAAAAACTGTTGAGTGTGCTCGCATGAATGAAAATGAATATTATAGAATAAAACAAAAATATGTAAAAAGATTTTCAGCAGTAAGTTGTGAAGTCAATTTTTTGTATATCAAAAATTAGAAATTTTTATAAGAAAGTGTATATCTCTTGAGACAAATTAATTTTCTACAAATTTTTTTCTAATTCATGTATTTTTTTAGAATTTTTTGATTTTTATTATTGCGCTCGTTTAATTTGTTATAATATAAAGATCTTTTATAAACTTACAATTATTTTTTCTATCTAGAACTCGATTGTCTATTTTTTCTGTTATATACGAATTAAGGAAGAAATGGAATGATATATTATTTTCGATTATTAAAGGATCCACTTTTTTACTGTTGGAGGCTGGTAAGTGTCTCATAAATTCAACTCGTAAAAGCGGAACTTTAAGACGAGTCTCTCATCGTCTTTTTCTTAACGTGCCACACCGGATATGGCCTTTGTCTTGAATTTGAAACTTCCTGCCCATAACAATCTCTGAGCTTTTTTATATCAATTCTTTAAGGAGAGATAACTCTCGGCAAGAGAGAATAAAGAGAAGATTACACGACACACATAGAAGTTTAGATATGTGGTACACGTTAAGAATTTTAATATTAAATCCTCGTCGTCAGTAAACAATTCGTTACGCTACAAAAATGCACACGCATAAGAATTGCTATTATATTTCTTATCTCTTATCTGCACCCTATACGTTCACGTAACTGCATTACGTTGCAATAACGCAATGTTTGCGATATAAATATTAAGATATTGTTGCAATGCATGCATAATTCCCGTACGATGATCATAACTCTTGCCTCTAATTACACAACACTTGTATATATGCACAGAATGTTGTTCTTACTATTATCATGGCTTTAACAGGCGCCGATTAACTCGGGAAAATCGGGAGATTTATTACGAGCAAAGTTACGATGATTCGTGCTGATTTCGGGGCGTCATACATGCCGAAAACCGTATGAAATCGTTAAGACGGCGTTGTGAAACAGAGGCGTACGTTCAACGTTGAATGTTTTATTCATGCCACGCGGGGGGCGGACCGCAGCCGCGACGGGTATGGAGCACCGTGCCCTCGAAAAGGATAAGATCCCGTGAAATTGCCGCGGATGATAAATTTCAGTTTAAACGCCAGCGCGCACGGTTTAAGGCGTTGTTCCTGAGAATGGAGGCGACGTTGCCTAACCGTAAGCGGCGAACATGGAACGGGATACGTAGGAGCTCATAGTACATGAAATAACAAGTTGCTCCATTTTTTTAAGTTAAAGATCCCGCGAAGGAATAGCAAAATCCGATAGAATTAACAAATGATTCATACAAAATAATAACCTTTAAAGGTATAATATTCTAAATATTTTATCATTATTCTTGTATGGATTATTTTATGACTTTCCGACATGATGCCGGATATGAGTAAGATAAGTATAATCAGTCGTTACCTAACTTTAATAATCTATGCGTTTTACCATGGGTTAATTTGGAAATTTTGCAACATGCAGCAAATATCTCTCAGAATGCCGAAGAACTGAGACTGGTTGTACTAGGTTTCAGCTCCTGTAACACATCTTTCATCGAGCCGTGGTTTCATGCCGCAATATGTTCGCACAGAACATTGAAGCTTCGCGCAACGCGCAACGCCCAACGATTCTCGGATAACGCGCGATCGATTATCGTCTTGTCTATTGCTCAATATGAATCGAATGTGACTTTGAGATATGACCGTACCTCGGCACTGACAGACGATAATTCGTGAAGCAAATATATATACCTGATATCGCGATTAACTCAGTTCTCTGGGTAAATACAATTGTCTCAGAATCTCTCTCTCTCTCTCGTTCTCTCTCTTTCTCTCTCTCTCTCTCCTTCTCTGCATTGATTGCTACTTATTTATTATAGTAATAGTTTCTGCCGGAAAAGATTTATATCGATAACAACAATCGTAGTTTTAATCACTTAATAATAGATTTTCGTTTTACAGAGGAAAAATCCAAATAGAAAATAAATTTCTCACTCCATGATTTCAAAAATTACAATTCTAATATTTGTATAATCTATTGAGGCTTATTGTATTTGCTATAGATACACATGTTTCTGATAATATTATTAGAAAATATAAATATCTGTAATAATATAATTGAATGCAATAAAAATATAATGCAGCCATTAAAATTAATGATGCGAATATTGTACAGGAGTAGAATGTCTCTTGTTACGGACGTTAAAAATGAATAGCAAATTTTTCAGAAAATTCACGAAACTTTCCAGACGCGCATATGGTCGGAAGCTAAGAGATAATAAAGCTGAGATTAACTTTTAATTGATGAATATGGCTCGACAAAGTATCTTTTGAACGTAGTTTTAGAGTTACCATCACAAAGTGCCAAAGTATTTTAAATTTATTAAGTAGATCATAAAAATGTGATACTCGTACGGATATGGTAATTCAGATATTTAAATTGTTATGTCATAACTGAATTAAGCAATACTCGAACGTGATTGGAAATCAATCAAAATCACTCGCATTTATAACTCATGCACAATCTGAAAAGTATAACAAACGTTAGAAAATTCAATTTGAGCTTCTTCAATTTTGCACCACTTCGAATATTTGCAGATTACTTTATATCCGTCGTTACAAAGTGAGACATTTGACAGACCGCGATACCGAAGCGGAGGAATACGCGCACCTTCAAAGTGAGATCTATCGTCGCCCGGTTTATCAATTTGTGCGGACGAAAACGGAGGCCCTGCTCGCTCTCTCGCTCGAGAAAGAGCACCTTCATCAATCACGTTACCGAGAATCTGGAAATTCTACCCTCGGAACGCGCTAAACGCTTTCACGTGTCCCAATTTCCGATGGCAGTCGGCCGTGCACGTACATACGTCGCCGTCGGCGTGCCGCGTGTGTAGTCAATTTGTTGGAATATTTTCGTCGGTTCACCGCTCTACGCGCCGCGCGCCGCGGCTCGCTCCACGGATGCTCTAATTGTCGACTTGACCCAGGACATCTATTTTCTACGCCATACCCCTGATATGTTCCTTCAGAAATCACGGCTCGCCCAAAGGCAGCACTTCGCGAACACTCTCTCGGCTATATATAGTTCGATATACATATGTGAGCGCGATAGATTTTTTCCTTCGCTACCGCGATGTAAACTAACGAGATGAAATCGTGCATCGTAAACAGATAATTGGTTTTGCAATTCTAAAAGCAAATTTGAATTATGGAGATAGCCATAATTTTTTTCCTATAAAAAAAGTATTGCAAATTAATAAATATTTACTGAATATGCTACTAAAAATTTGTTAGCAAAAGAATTTTACACGTAAGAAATAAATTAAATTAATTATTAATAATATATAAATTAATTAAAAATTAATTATAAAGTTGAAGATAGAAAAATAAAAACGTCATTTTTCTATTATGTGAACTTTAATGTTAATTTAAGAATAATGCATATTGCGTGGAAAATATTGTAATCTTCTCTCAATAGGAACCGCCATTACTGATAAATTATAGCATCCTTCAACTGGGGGAGAGGATGGTTTAAAAATTCTATCGTGTAATGCAAAATGTTATGCAAATCACACTTTTACAAGGACAAACCACAAGACTCACTTTGCATTTCTTGCTGTGAACAATCTCGGCGAGCTGCAGAGATTATAACTGAATCTAGCGTAGAGGAATAAATTTGGTTTCAACGCGAAAAAGTTTTCTACTCGGCTACGTTTTTTAATGCCGCATTACCCTTCTATCTCGAAATGCTTCTGCTCTTCTCCACTTGTAGACTCTTGTCTTACTCTAAATGCTACATGAGAATGCGGAACAACACTTAAGCGGCAGAAGGTTTCACAGAAGCATCACTGCATGATTGCGGAAATATGAGATTTATGCGTCCTATATAATGAGGTATAATTAGTTCCGTGCCATATATACTATCGATGTAATAACCGCAAGGAAAATAATGCTAAAAGTATGTATAATTAAGTTTATAATAATACTAAGATTATTTATAATAATCCTATAATTATAATGCTACAATTATATTAGAATATCAAAGCGTGAACAGACAAACAGAAAATTCATCTTTACGAAACGTATGCTACGAAAAAATATTCTTATTTCTCTAATTAATTCATTAATTAGAGAATTAAGATTTATTCTAAGCGGGCTCTTGCTATGTTACGCTAATATAATACGTTCACAAAATTTGGTGGTAAACCACGAGTTAACCGCCAGACAGAGAAATGATTAGATACGCGCGAAATATGCGTTGAATTATTTGCTGTGACAGTGATAAAACCAACGAGGGCAATAATTACGTTTGTGCAGCTTAAATTGCATTCCATACTGTAATCTGCGCATCTGTAGTCTCCGCCGCGTTATTACCTTATTCTCTTATACATTTCTGCCATCCTTTTCGCCTTCACGGTACATCTTGGCGCTTTGTTCACGAGAGCGTGCATGAGAAAAAGTACCAGCGGCAGGATCTCTCGGTTTTATCAAATAGTGCACGTGCGCCATTTTTGCTTTTTGTAGAATGAATCGAAGGAATTTGCGCGTTTGTATTCGAGATCCGCTTACAATTACAAAAGGGATATTCGGATTTTGTAGCGAAAGATATAGAAAAAAAATTCAAACTACAGTGAATAATAAATGCGTTGAGCTCATTTATTTATCCATTTCGAACGCGACATGCATTGATTTTAGCGAAACATGAAATAAACAGAATGTTTTTTATTTTTGTAAAATATTACTTTAAAAATCTATATAGAAAATAATAATAATATCTGTGATAAGTTTTGTAAAAGTCAGTTAAATATATTCGATATCAGATATCTTTAGAAAATTGCTTTATTGTTGAAAAAAGTGACGTTACATACTCTTATTACTGTAGAAAAATTAAATTATAAATCACTTTTCTGGAAAAAGTAATTTCACGCGTATTAAATTTAAATTGATGCATTTTCACAAAATAAAACATTGCCTACGTTATGTATAATTTTTCGAGGAACTTTGGTGGAATTAACTGGCTTCAATATTTAAAAAATAAATAAATGAGTTTCACAAATTTTGTGTGCGTTATCTTTTTAATATCTGCAAAAGATATTAAAAAATTGATAGATTTTTGAAAAATTGCGATGTATTAAATTAGCAATTAAAAATTTGTGCAAATTTTTAATAAACAGCATTTTGAAAACAAATGGAAATCGTGATCGAATGGAAGTTGTGATGCTCCATGGTACGATACAGAATCATAGTTTGTAGAGAACAGTTTTATTAGGTTACTAGTTGACCATGCTAACGCCTATAAGACCTACCGCGTTGTGGGGAAGATATATCGTCTTTTGTAAAACTAGACGCCGACTCTTGGCCTAACTGTAATTAAGAAGAGTATTCTAGTAGATCTACCTAACGATGGTCGACATTTTGACCAACCAGCAAACAAAATATAATTCTTTTCGTTCTAATTAATTATAATCAATGAGTTTGTCTCTTGTACATACATATATATGTATATATAAAACTCCAAGTAATTTTTCCTTCTCTTCAGAGATAGAAATGGTTAGAAATACAAAATAAACGAATAAGTTTTTTTTTTAGAATCAATGTAAGTCGTCAGAATTGAAACTATAACAACAATTACATGATATGTATAACTCGTATATGTATCATTGGCGGATCCTACTACGGTTAACCGATAAACTAACGTACCGTTTGACGATGCACATCCACTCTCCGTTTCTGGATAACAGCGCGGAACGTATCCGCGCACGTATACACACGCGGTACGGTACGTAACACAATACCGGCTGTGCACATACGTACGCGTTCCCGTACGTGCTATGTACAATGCGGTATGCGTACATATCCGCCTACGAGTTGGTATAACGGAAGTGTTTCGAATTCGTGGAGATAGCGATACACACTAACCGTTGGGTTAAGAGGGCATCAATGACATTTCCGTGCATAGATCGATGCGACAATCTCTCCGAGTACTTGCTTGTGATTCGTGACAAATTTAAACGCGGGAGCCACATGTGAAAGGCATCTTAAAGATTAATACATTTACCATTTCATATTTATAAATTCAAATATAATCGATAATAGTACGTAATACGTTAAATATTCTTATGTTTAAATTTTATCACGAATTCCTGTATCTCAAACGAGAACTTCGTAGAACGCAGGAAATGGATTCGCGGGGTGCTTTACGAACCGTGCATCATACCGGGTGAATTCGCTTCGATTCTCGGGTTTCAGGGTAGGCGCGAGGCACATTGACGAAATTCACAGTGACCCTGACCGGAAATGGAAATGTGAGACGTAAGGGGATAAGAGTCTCGAAAGATCGATGTCATGAACGGGTATAATGGTACCTAAATACTTAAAGAACAAGGCCAGCACACAGCTGTATCATGCTTTTAGAGTGCTTAATAAATTTTCTCCTAGCGTAATGGTGTTAGAAGCTATTATTCGAGTAGAAGTTAAACTTTGTTTGCGGCTATGCTATTCGTGCGTTTTTTAAAGCTTCGTCTAGAATGATGAAAAACATATTAAAAATAATATTCAAAGTATAGGTTCTAATGGAAATCCAAGAATATAGAAAACGGGCTAACTAAGAACCAAGCGCGGTAAATGATGCGCGAAAGTTTTATATTTTTATTTTTATTTTACAGGTTAGAAAATATATTCTTAGTTAGCCCGTTTTCTATATTCGTAGATAAAAATAATATAATTATTCATCAAAAGAACTTACATATAATACGACGTTGCATTATTAGTTAGCCGAATCGCAATATACGGTAAAATTTTTCTTAAATTGTTAATAAAATTGTTAATAAAAAAGAAGGAAATAAAAATAACTAATAACGCATATTCTCTTGTGCCAAGCTTCGGTTAATATCATTAGAAATTACAAACAGAATGTTATGTAATTTTTAAAAGTAAGATTTGTATTATATATTTATAGTATTATATTCTGTACGTGTTGATAATAATTTTAATTTTGATCGTGTCGTCGAAAGTTGATAAATACGAGTCTGTTTACAGGGTATAAATTAGGTTATTGTTATTGTAAATAATTTTTTTTTCATAATATTTTGATAATAATAATCCTGTCATAAAAGTACATGTAACTGTGGTTAAATAATTTTATTTGTATTTAAATAATTTTATTTCAACAAATTGTATTTAATACCAAAAATCATAATCCTTTTATATAAATTCTCATAACATTATAATTATCCGAGGCAAATATATATTTGAAATTTTAGAAGTAGATTATTTTTTTTAATTGTAACTTTAAACGATTAAATGTTTTATGAAAGCAAGTAGAAGATTTTATTTTAAATTTTTATAACGCGGCAAGTTAGGCAGTTAGGCAGCTAGGCAATTAAACAGTTAGATTAGAAGATTACAATAGACTCGCGATAAGATGATAAGATGCATTGTTGTATTATTCTGTATAACAGTCCATTCACAAACGCTGGTACTTGTAACAGTAATAGCGTTACTCCTGAAAGGCGACCAATAAACTCGTATGTGACTCGCGCTAACGAGATTTTGAATTTTGCACGTACAATGTGTAGAGAGAAATGTTTTGGACACATTGGAATCACGAAATAATTGCTACCGTTATTTGCCAATAACAATTCGCTTAAGCAATGACTGCTCTCTGAACAATCGTTTTAATTGTTAGTAGAGTCCCTCTAACCTAGAGTCTGGCCATATGGTAGCAACTTTTGATTGGTTCGCCACTTCTTGGCAAAAGCAAAAGAAATACAAAGAGAAAAAGATAGAAAAGAGACAAAGAAAGAGACAGAAAAAAATAGAAAGCGATAGTGAATGTATATCCTCTCTCGTAGAATTTTACTAGAACTGCAAATCGGCCAGACTGATTAATAGATAATTGTTAGATACTTTGATCTTTACTTGTAACAAGATAAATACTAATAAATCCGATTTGTGCTACTTGCAAAAATTTAAATGTATTATCTTAGTCACGAAAATCGTTCTTTTTATTATTTAGACTGTAAGAATTCATTAGCATTAAGAATCTCTGTATTTGCAACAGGTCATACAACGAAGGCTGCTTTCTAAATATGGTATAAATGGTATTACTGTTATATAGTTCTTGATCGATGTCACGATGAAAATATTTGTATCAATATTAAATACTTGAGAAGTAAAGTTTAAAACTGAAACTTTCATTGCGTATGTATAATATTAGAATTCGTATAAGTTCACTTTCAAAACAAATTTTAAGTAAATCTATTTTGTTCGAGTTCTCTGACACACAATCTATATTTATTTGCGAATCTGTACATTTCCGAAACGTCGAAAATTCAATCGACCGCACTCAATAATCTGGAAATCTCCGGAGACTTTACATCCATTTCGTATATATCCCGATGGTACCGTCCGACAGTTCGTACGTACATACGTCGTGTACACAACTAAAACTGCACAGCAGCCTTCGCAATCTTCTATATAGACGCGCCTTCGTACTTTGTCGTAGTACCATGGTCACTAGGAAAGGTAATTTACTTTACGTGCAATCACGTTGTACCGAATAATTCAACAAGACTCCGTTTTAAAGTGGCTCTTTCGTAGCCTCACTCGTGTACTCATTGCGAGTCTAACCGAATTATATCTAACATGGTCAGGATTTTTCTAAAAATCTTCATATGTGCGCGTACCCGCCACGCAGAATATAATAAAATAAAATAATAATTATGCGGAACGCGTCATGTGTATGCGTGTAGAAGAAAAACCAATATAAGCTCCAGGTTGTTAAATTTGATTATTTTTTAATAAATTTGTGTATACGAATTGTTCGTAACAATTAATCTTTTGTTTGCACTGCATATGCTAGGATTTCAATTTATTGTGGACATGTTTCAAGTCGCAAAGGAAAAAATTCATTTTGAAACGATAAGACCCATTTTTTTTATTTTTTAAACATTTTTAATTTTTCAAACGCAGGTTACAACTATAAATTTATTGTTATACTTCAATGCAATTTTGTGACAATAATGTTTGAGAAGAAAAAATATGAATTTGGCGTATTATTTATATGAAATAAAGCGGACGTCCAATATATCAGATGTATAATGTCATATCGGGGTCATTCGGAGCAGAAGCGTGAATGTGTGTGATCGGAATAATTAGACGGGTCGCTTAATTTATGGCGCGCTTAATGTCGGACTTCGAACGTCGAAGTTATCTCCTATGACTAGTGACAGTGAGGATGGTTAATTAAAGAGACGGGAAGTGGAGAAGAGGGTTCTTTCACGTCCCCTTCAAAAGAGACAGGTACGCTCTCTCGTTTGCGAGAGAAAAAAAAGAAAATCTCCTGTCGCTCGCGGTGCGTAAGAGTGGAAGGGAATCTCTTTATTTTTCGCTCATGCAACTTTACACCCTACTTTCGATTTTTCGTGCCTCCTTCAACGTGAAACCGTTCTCTTTACTCTATCATTTGTGCTTCATTTATAAATACTTTTTAGATGTACGGTATTCTTCTAATGATAATGGATTCCGAATTTTATACGTTCTTCAATAACGATAATGGAAGAGAGAGATAATCCTCTGTATTAACGAATGTATTTTATAATAAATATAAATATTTATGAGTAGCACAGCGTAATAACAATATCTTTATTATTTATAATTCTCAGAACATAATATCGATGTATAAAATCATTATTTAAATTTAAGTAAATGTATTTATACTATCTATACACTATGAAGTAACTTGGAAAAATTAATGCAGTGACCAAATTGATATTTTAACAGACCATCATATACTTAATAAACCTGTGATAAGTTTTGATAACGACCATAGTTAAAAATAGATATATGTTAAAGTTTCTATTGTTGCAAAGGTATATATATCATAGTATCTATTAGATACTTTAATTTTGGTCATGTTGCGTTTTTTTTATACAGATGCAAATTATTTATATGTATAGTTTCATGAAATCATTAATAAATTACTATTTGAGCGCACATATCTTTTATTTCTTTTTTTTATAAACATCTTCCTTGAATACCTACAATATATTAAATATTCAAATGTTCAGTAACAGATTTCACAAACTATAACCGAACTGTAATTAAGACATTTTAAAAGATCATAGTTGCGTTATCGTATTTTAATTATTTCAATTTATTATTACATTTTAAGCATAAATGTAAATGTGACTTTCTGAAGTTTTAATAATAAACTCGCACTTGTGATGTACTGTTTTCTTCGTTTATGAAAGTCTCTCTTGCATAACAATTGCTGTATTAAAACGCGCACAACAAAAACTGTATATTATAATAAATAATTCTAATTAATACAATTAACGCTTATTATTATCCATTTTTAAATATATCAAAAGAATTTTATGCGTAAATAGACACTCAAAAAAATTGGAGATTAGTATATTTGATAGAAAATTAAAAAGATGGATTATCTATCTATATTGTAAGATTTCCATTAATTTTACTTGCTTAAATTTAAAAGCTTAATGCAATGATATGATGTTTTTACTTTTCATTAAAATATATACAAATCGCGCGAGTAAAGCGAACTAATGCCATACCGGTATTGCATGGATATTGAAACATGATCAAGTCCGATTGTATTAGAAAAGAAGTGTGAAGAAAAGATAACGAAGAGAGCCGTTTTGCAACAGTAAAGCGCGCGTAATCAAATTACCATTTCTCGCCCCTGCATCGCGTATATACTATATTTATTCCGCTCTGCGTGGTCTCAGTCGTTGTCGTTGTCATCGTCGCCGTTGTCGTCGTCGTTGTCGTCGTTGTCGTTCGAGCATTGCTTCAGCCATCCATCCGTCGACATGCTGTTCGTCTTACCACGTTTTGTATTGGGCTACATCAGTGCCGCATCCGTGATGTACACGCGATGCGCATACAACTCGTCGCTTTCCAGGCACGGCATTGCGAGAGATCGTAGATTTATTTAGTTAGACGAAGATCTTCGCCAGATTACGGTCTTTTTCTTTTTATTTGAATTCAAGCATACTGAGTTTGTCCATTTCCGTATAAGAGACCATTCTTTATTATATGAGGAATAATATATAGCACAGAATAATAGCACAAAATTAACGAATCTATTCAGTTATCGACGATTTAATTTTTTCTAAAAGTCGATAACAACCTATTGTTTCTTTAATATTTTTAAATTGCTCGTGAAATATTACTACAGAAAGGTATGAATAGAAATAATAAATAGCTTAAAATTTGAATAATTCAAAAGATAAAAATTGTATTTTTATTGAATTTAATAGAAATGGTACAATTAGTTGTAAATATTTTAATCAAAGATAAATACATAATATATAATCACATAAAACTTTTATATTTTAAGCAAATAAGATTAATATGAATCTCTTAATGTCTTAATGGACTGACCACGTTTTTAATTTTCTATTTTAATTAAAGTTTAAATTCTTTAAAATAAATAAAATGATTATAAGCAGTTACTGTAAATTATTTTATATAATAAACGTGCATATATTGTGCGTACAATGTACTATTTGAAGAGTGGAAGATCTAACAATAATATTTTTATTGTTAGATTTTATATTATATTTTTTATTGCTCTTCATAAAAGCTTTGCCGTTATATTCGTTAGGATAAATAAAAAGTTTTTGCATGAAAGAGGGATGTTTTTCATGGCTAACTGATACAAACTTTTTAAAATAAAAATATAGTGTCACCCTTTTTTTCTTCTCTTTTTCTCTCTTCATGTTTTTCATATCTCTTCCTATTTGCCGTTTCGTCTAAGGGTCTACACTTTGCTGTTACATTACTGCTTATTCTATTATTCCGCAGCTCCTGCATAATATAAAGTCACGACTGCAGAAGCAACGACTATATAACTCTGCGTATTGGAGCTTTTTTTCCTCGCGGTTTTCCTCTCGCGCCTGTATATGCATTTTCCAGATGCACTGTCTCGTTACATCTCTCGGAAATGCCTCACCCGGTGGTTAGAGATTGTGACTGAATAACTCATCGCCTGTAGTTCGTACGTAGCACGTTATGAAACATCGTAAAATAGTTAAAAAAAATTTTTTTTTTAATTTTGATCACAGACATCGTTCGAGCACTACTCATCTTAGCTTATTATGTTAATCTGTTATTTTGTTGCAACGGAATTCACAGCAACAACGTTGATTTTTATTCAATACGACGACGCGACGTTCCGCTTTAATTAACGAATTCACTTCCGTTTTCCGTTCCTTCGGAGGGAAGGAAGCGATGTCTTTTCTAATTCAAACTGCGCCAGCTGGCCTAGCCCCCGGGGGACCAAGAGGAAGCCGAGATTCGATCTGCCCTATTTTTATCCGGCCGCGTCACTTGGATGATTTGAGGTCCCATAGATAACTCCAGTGCCATACCACAGGCGATTCTCTGTTAACGCCGAAAGTCGGGCCGGTATTATGTGGTGAACACGGTACTTTCTTGAAATTACCGATGAAAAACTATAGTCATTACTTTATAAGAGCTAATAGAAAATTGATAATATGAATAAGAAATAATCAGCGCTAGTTAATTTTAAGTAATTAACATGCTTTTCGCAATAATAAACCAATTCTATTAGAAGGAAATATTAGATTGTGTATATTATTTTTTATATTAAAACGTTTAATTATTGTTTATCTTAAAATTAATGGCTAATTTAGTATATATTCGTAATCAATGATATACGATCCACAAATTGTACGTATATGTACAAAATCTGATTATGTCAAAACAATAAGTTGATCAGTTTTGATGATCTACGTGATAAATGTCAAATCAAGAGGATCGAATCAATCGGTTAAGTCGCTTGTAGGTACACCAATATCGATCGCAATGAAGCAATTCTATTAAAACTGATTGTTTGTGTTGCACGCATAGTTTATATGCATCTATTATTCACATCAATTGCGATACGGATAATATGTTTGTACATATAGAGCGAAAGAGTAAAAATTGAAACAAATGTTGCGTACTCTGTAACGGTTGCGAACGCGATCACGTCCATCGTTTGTTCGGCGTCGGACACGCCGTTGCGCGTTTCCGTCGAATTCGACATAGTATTTTGATCTGTCTTCTGGCACCTGTTTCAAAGCGCTTCCGATTTCGTAAGCGTCGCATGCATCTTCGAGGGTTTCATCTGTCAATGCCGTGTAAACGGAACATTGGGAGTAAACGTGAACCTGAGATACATGTGGCAGTTAAAGAAATAGATTTTCTGCGGTTAAAAGAAATAAATTTTCTGCTGGGAGACAGCTCTAGTGTAATACATTCTGCTTTAGAAATATCGAAAAATGTGAATAATAGAGTGATAAAATATTGAAAAGTACGGTTGATGCAACAAAAAACATGTCTCGATAGAATAAAGTTTACCAACACAATGTGATGCTATTCCAAATGTGAACTATTATATGTTGATTTAAAAATATAAAAAAATATAATATAATAAAGTAATATAATAGATAGAAAAGTACATTTGGATCAAATAAATCTCACTAAAGCAACATGTAACAGAGAAATATATGGATCTTGCACAATGTCATTTTTTATTTTGTTTTTACTTAATGGATTTTTAATAACATTTTAATTTAAAATTTAGTTACAAAAAGATGCAAAGTTGAAAATGCTTCTGCGCGTTTTTTCTGAAAAATTTATTGCGAAAAAAATTGATTGTGTTTTTTCAAAATTATTTTCAGACTATTATTTGTGTAACAATCTAAAATTAATTGTAATTTTTTTGCAAGAACGTTTTTAGATGTAATATATATTATTAAAATTTTGTATCTTTTCTTTATTTTATTGCAAACAAGCGTGATTAATAGAAGATTATTTGTGAAATACATTTGCTAAGTTGTTGGTCGATTTGAATATATATAAAAGTTCTTTACGTGCCCGAGGTATTTCAGAGGTGTCGACTTTCTTTTTGCATTTGAGTACTGCGCCGGTAAATGATGTCTTATGTCAACAAAGCGGCCGGTTTAAAGAGTAAACGTTACATAAAGATGACAAGTTAACGAGTGAGTCTTTTCTCGCTTTTGTGATGAAGACATCAGTGAACACAGACACATAATTTCTCAGACCCTATCTTTGGAATTCTTGAACCATATGCAAAAACATTACCCTCGAGGCTATTTGCATCCTATTCTGTCAATAAATAAAACCGATGCTATTTTAGTTCAAGTTCATAAAATTAGGATCGATTTTCAATCTCTTTATCGTTCATGTAAGAGATACGATTTTGCAAATGGCGTTTTTATGCGATTTTGGAGTTTATGACTGGGTTTCTTAACTTTGTGGAAAATCGTGAAATAAATGAGTTTAAAAAAGCAAATTTTTCAGCATGATAAGTTACGAATGAGATTTTTCGGAAGTACTTTTGCAAGGAAGTCACTAACCTTGCGTCAATCTCATCTACTTGTCTTTTTCAAGCGCACAAACTGCCGAGGAATAATCTCACATGCTGTAACAGTACTTTTCTATCATCGTCAACTTTTTAATACCGCACCGCCAACCAGGCCGAAATGCTCATTTCGGAAATGCTTTACATTGAAGTTTGCATATGCATGTACTTATACAGTCGACTATGTTCTTCTGTTTACTATATTTTAACGTGCAATAAATATATCATTTTGCACGAAAAACAATGATGCGAATAAGTACTACAAAAGAGCGATAAGAAAGAAATACGCTTGTATATATGCTAATTAAATAAAAAATTAGATATTGTGACAGGATTATTGTAAGAATAGCTTATGATACTCTTTCAAATTATTGCATAAAACTAACAAAGAAACGCGGACATATTCCCTTTCAAGTTTGGTGAGCTTTTAATATGTTGTATTTTAGACCAAAATAAAAGGCACGTATTTTTTTATACGTGCCAGTATACGCACTTTTAGAGAGTAAAATATTAAAAAAAAAATCGGTCTTTTTCTGTCGAAATTATGAAAGATGAAAAAATGTTTTTAAATAAAAGTTGAATAGTTTAATAATGACAAATTTTTTTAATTTTTTATTTTTTAATACATCTCCTACCACTTAATGTTTTTAAAAAATTTGGAAATTTTTTATGATAAAATTGAAGGTTATTTTATTACAAATTCAATCGCATATATAATAAAGTCATTTTCTATAGAATCAATTTTGAAAATTAATTACAAATGCCTCTGCACGCCATTCGTATTCGTTTATGCACTCGATTTTCACGTAGCATGTTTTGTTCGCGTGATAGGAAATGACGATGGGAACAAATACATTTCGAGGATATTCTGTATGTGTATAATCATGGAAGCTTTTATCGCGCGTAGCTAGAACAACATTTATATAACAGTTGAATGTATAGTAAGGTTATGGTATTAAAATATGAAAGTCAAATATGAATGATTCGTAGCGCATGTGCGAAATGACGCGCAAGCAGCGAAATCATTTATGCATTTTCTAATGCAACGCTATTAGTTAAATTAAGACTTGTGGAAAACATATTGTACTGTGACAATCGTCCACACACGTACCTATATCTTATAAAAAAAATCCTAGATAAACCCTTATGGCTAATTCTATCTTTAAAAAGTGATAACCGGAAACAATGTCTTATTAATATCATGTATTTCCGACATATTTTCCGATACTATATATTTTCCGGTGTCGACATCAGCGATGAATCATTTCCGAGGTCGTCATAGAGATTACTCATTTTTGGAAAGTTTGTAGAAGAATAATTAAGACCTTTTTTTGGCTTTATAAAAGGGAAGCCTCGGACTGCAAGTTCAGATCACTGCAGTTCCTCGACACAATAAATATCTCATCATACTATATATCGTATTAAGCGTAGTATTGTGTAAGACTAAGTACTGTTTAATGTAGAGTTAACTAAATAAATTGATTTTTTTATTATAAGAACATTCACGACTCTTACTTTTTATTACACTTATTATTCCATATATAAATAAATTTAGTATTTTATGACATTGTATAACATCGTGGCTATCGCTTTTCTGTGTTGTAGATATTACTTTAGTTCAATAATGAGGTTAATAAATTATTACTATTATAGTATTGCAAAGAAACGTCTTTTGATACTTTGTATAACTTTTGTGGAAAAAATATGTAATACAGAACAGACGTTGTTTATATTTATAATATATACACATAACATAAGATTGTTCTTTTTCTTTACTCAAAGAAAATTTCTCACAAAGAACAAAGGTTAAAAAAAATACGATATTACTAGTTCTATTTTAAAAATTCACGTACCTATATATCATATTTTTTTCGAACCTAGCTGCGCAATAAAAATTTCTGTGATTATACATATAGGCCCGTATTCTGAACGCACTTCTATCGATAAATGTGTGCTTTTATTTCTGAGATGCTATAGTATATGTAACATGAACTATAGCATCTCAGAAATAAATGCGCGCTTTTATCGATAAAAGAGAGTTGAGAATATGGGCCATATAGATTATCAATATCTTCAAAATGTATATATCTCCATTGTCATCTCCTATTACGAGAAGATGCAAACAAAACATGCATGCTACATGAAAAATCGAGCATATGAATAAAGAGTACAGATAATATGCGTACAAAGGCATTTGTAATTAATTCTCAAAATTGATTCTGTGGAAAATAACTTTATTATATACGGTTGAATTTGTGTAATAAAATAACCTTTTTAATTTCATCACAAAAAATTTAAATTAAAAAAATTTAAAATAAAGAAAAACATATTAAGTGATAAGAAAAGTATTAATAAATAAAAAATTTAAAAAACTTCTTTATCATTATTTTAAAATACTTTCGAAACTTCTTTTATTTAAAAATTCTTTTCTATCTTTCGACGATATTCGCTCCAAATGAAAAGAATGATTTTTAAAAATGTTTTTTTTTATGTTTCTCTCCCTAAAAGTGCGTATGAGTACACATAAAAAAACACGTATCTCTTATTTTGTCTAAAATACAACATATTAAAAACTCACCAAAACTGGAAAGAAATATTTCTGTATGTTTCCTTATTTTCAGAGTTAGATAGTCAGAGTGTTTTATGTGTGTTTTGAATTTCTTTTATATCTCACACAACATACATATGTAATTTAGTTTTTAAATTATATGTCAATATAATATTAAACTAAGTATGTAAAGAGTTAGGCAAATTGTATATTTAGAAGAAATATTAGCATAAAAGATTTACTTTTACAAAAACGTTCTATGGTTTTTAATACACACACGAGAATTGAAAAGTCAAAGTAATTTATGCATGTGCTTAATAAAGAAGCAACACATTTAACAAATAGAATATTTTTTCTGCAATCACGTAAATTACTTCGTGCTACTAATGTTCTAAATTAAACTTTGGTCGCAATTGCGGTTTTATATCTATTCTGAAACGAGCCGTCCAAACTTTGCCTCACAATCATTTTCAAGACTCGTTATTTGTCGAGTTAGCTATTTTCACCGTTTCGGAATCTTCCTTAGAGAGACCTTTCTTGCGCGGGCGACTCCGGCAATCATCTTGCCGAACTAAGTCAATCGCGCGGCTAGATTTACGAAGTGCTCGTTTGAACGCGAGGTCGTGTTTGCTTCGCGATCGCTGATCCGTTTCGGACGTACGATGCGGGCCTTTCACCAATTGATTTCGACTCCGAGCCATACGCTGCCACCGTTCGATTTCGAAAAGCGGACACGATCCGGGAAGTAACTAAGGATAGAGTTAACAAAGTCGATAGTTCGAAGTATACCCGATAGTTATCCAAGTTTCGTTGTTAATTCAATCGGAATATTTAGATTCCATAATTATTCCTGAAACGGTCGTACATGCAACAAAGAAATGCCGATAGTTGGAATTATTTGTCACGTTAAATAGATTTCAATATTGTGTTAAAACATGTATTATATAAAACAATATAAATAATATGTATATACATATACATAAATGTTTCGTTCAAATGCAGTGTAGTATAATGTAATAAATAGTAATAATTAATGTGCAAAAAACGATCTAAAGTAAGATGTAAAGTTATTATAAAATTAAATTGAAATGACTGCGTGACAATAACATTATAAGTTCACGAGAATCAAATGTTTGGTGCGGCGCATTGGATTGACTCGTTAACAGGAATGACAAGCGGTAATTGAAAGTCATTCATTGTGCGATGGTTCGTTATATAACGCCTTACTGAATTAATAAGCAGCGGGACAAGACGTGCATTTACATCACAATTTTATTTATAGCTATAAAACACCTATTGTGTAAGATCGTTATAAATCGGTAGCGCATAAGGAAGCGTCAGCGTAACACAGCGCGATATAATTACAATCCATCAAGCTATTAAAATAATAGCTACGAAATATCTATTGTAGATTATGGAATTCCGTACGTGTTCATATGCAGTATAATTAAAGACAAAAAAGATCCAATTAATAAAAAATATTAAATGTATCATATATCATGTTGATACATATTTACTTTATAAAGTATATAGATTAAACTAATAAATTAACAATTTAAATATGATACACATGTCTAAATACACGAATGATTAACTCTGTTAATAATTTATGGAACATGAACTATAGTATATCTTGGAGTTTTGTGTAAAAATCATAGAATTTTTCCTAACTCAAGGAAACTAATTTTTCCTAGGATCGGGAAACTTTGTTAAAATATTAGAGAGACATCGTTATAAGTGCAAGTATGTGAAAAATTATTTTATAATGTAATATAAATAAAAATGGACGCGATACGTCCAGTACAAAGTGGAACTGTCAGCTTGATAGTTGGAAATCAGTGAGATTATTATAAATCATTACATAGACAATATAATCTGTTTTTTAGCTACACTGTATTCCACATATTTTATATGTAAATTTATATAAGCAAACATTATATTATTAAAACGCCATTTTAAAAGGTGTAATAATATAAAGAGAGAGAGTTCGCATTTTATAAAATTAAATTATAAAATATATGTTTATACGATTTATATAAATACGATTTATATTTATAACGATTTATACATATACAATTTATAATATTAAAAAAATAAATGTTATAATACAAAATCCAAAAGAAAATAATTAAATTAGTTTATTTCAAGAGTGCAAATAATTAATATTGATTTTCTGATATAAGTGATATTTGATAATATAAAAAATAATAAAAATAATAATATATAAATTGCAACAAAGCACACAAAAATGCAGCTAAAAAAGCAAATTAATCGTAATTGAAATTTGACACATCGTTTCGTGATGTCCCTCGACGTTCATTGATGCAACATCTGCTACAATTACATTTGCAAATATATCCTGAAATGTTTCCGTAATTTTTCTGCGTTCCACGTCGATTATGTTTCATTTTACTTTAATATGCTAACGATGCAAAATTTACGAAAAACGCAAGTTTAACGAATTTGATAATTCAATTCATGTATATATAATCGGTATTTATCGGGTATTTATCGTAAAATAAAATTTGCGAATTATTCAAAAATTTTAATATATTTATTGTACTCTGTTTTGTGCCACTTGTTAACTTCATGCATGATGCGTTCGAGACACAAAATTCATGATTTAATTTGTATATTTATTTAAAGAATATTTATGATAAATCATAAGAAAAAAAAGAGAATTTTCGAATGCTTTTAATAATTTTAATAATTTTTTGCGGAATATATTCGTTCGATCCTTTCTATGCAAAAGGTCTGCATGCATTTACATATAAATAAATCGCATTAATTGCAAAAATAGCTATTTTGGCATAGAAAAACATTAACTAAATTCTAAATTCTACTCACCGATACCATCAGCTCAGAATTGGCCATGTTCCGCATGTTCAAATCTGCAACAAAAATATGTTTCTGATAAGATTTAAGTTAAACAAATAAGTATAAATTTTGTGTTATAACAATCAAAATATAATATTTATAAAAGTTTAAGAGAATAACTATATTCTTTCTCTAAACTTTATTTAGGAACTCTTTAAATATACTTTAGAATATTGAATTTATGTAAATATATAATCTTCTAAAGAAAAACGTATATTGAGAAAATTATTAAATTTTGACTAAAATAAACTTGTAGAACCTACTTTCGAGCCAGTCCTGCTCCGCCCGAATCGGATCCTCCGATGCTGCAACTGCTATAGATATACATATAGGAAGTGATCGTACGTCTGCATCTGAAACCATAAATAATTGTACTAATTAACATTATTGATGTGGATACTTATTCCACATCGGTATAAAGAAGTATACCGAACTTATTAAACAATTATTATTTCTATTCAAGAATTTACACGATTTTTTTTCTTCAAGACTCAAATCGGATTCTCCAGTATTGAATCTGCATATAAGTCGCGTTTTAGTAAAATATCAGTCAAACGTTACAATTACAACATATATCATAATATATCGTTATAATAAAAAATATTTATTATAAATATCATTATTTCGTCATAAGTCTTAACAGTCGATACAAGCAACTACTCCAGGATATCAACAGCATATTATTAGATTTATGTATAATAATATACGTTGTAATACATATTTTGTTGTTATAACGATATGCAATAAAGAAATAAAGTTGTAATCAAATTGCATACATTGTTTAATGTATAATATCGTTTTGATCAAGAAGTTGTTTATTTTTTGTGTTATTATGATATAATTATGTATCGTAATTAATAGTAATTAAGAAATGATTCACGCGATTCATATGAGTCATCGTTTGATAAATCAAATATTATTTAAGGACTATAAACTTTTACAAAAATCGAGTAAAGACTGCTAAATAATCCGAGATGTAACTATGTTTAAACTCAATAACGATCAGATACGAATATCGGTCTTATTTTTGCTTTCATCGATGGTCATCAGATACATCAAGTCTCGAATATGCTATTGTTTAACGGATTGCAACAGCAATATCCGCATTACGAGAGAGCAAAAGAGAGCGAGAGAGAGCGAGAGAGAGACAGTCGTACGGCGAATTGCTTGCAATAATGTCAGATACACTCGTCTAACTTCTCGATACGTCGAATTCCGCCCACCCTTGGGGGATGTTCGAGAACCCGATACGCTCAACCTATCTGCTCGATTAAAGAAATCGATTCCTTATCCTCTTGGCGTTGCTGAAAAGACCATATGAGAACGAGCGGTAAAGTCGGTTCCCAAATTTTACTCTCTTCACGTATTTCAATTAGTATTATCTATGAGAATTTTGACTTGAAATGATAATGTTCTTACGCCAGAAAATATATATTAAGTATATTAATAGTCACAAAATTTACTATAAAATTTATTGATAATAATAATAAAACAAGGTAATTAGTTTAATGTGCGTATGTAAAATTTAAAATAAAGAAACTCATTTATCAAAATTTTAAATTGAAATATGAATATTTTGAAATGTATGTTTTTAATCCGTATATATTATATATATATATATATATATATATATATATATATATATATCCACCGATAAAAATAATTCATATATATAGTTTATTTACCAAAACGGAATAAGAGTCAGATAGCGAATAATTATTTTGTGATAATTACAATCAGGAAAATTGTATTTTAAAAAGCTGGAATCGAAATACGTTTAAATATTGATTATCGAAATGCAGAAGCGATAAACTATGTATTCGAATACATTGCTGTCTTTAAAATATATCAGCGTATCGATCGAGAGCAATCCGCGATGGCCGCTTGAAAATATCTGTTTTCCAATAATCTTCCAGTAACGTAACCGCGAGTTTACGCGCAGCTATCGCTGTTACGAGTACCAGTTTTTCGTAAAGACTCCTCATGCTGTCACAGAAAAGAAATCGGCGCTCTTCGTGCTTATCGCATGTGTGCACACACTTCAGTGCACTATAACGCAGAAAAGGAATCTGCGATTCCACTATAACGCAGAAAAGGAATCTACGATTCATGTATACTTGTAAGAATGAAATATAATTGTTCCTTTTGCACTTGTAACGGTTTTCTAAAATTTTAATCTTTTATATTTTTCTCTCTCTTTCTCTCTTTTTCTTTGCATAAATATTTTACGTAATTTCTCGACAGTTGAAGATCTCTAATTTAAGTTGTATTAGCTTCAATATTCCATCCTTGTATTTTATGATGATCAGTTACTGGTTAATCAGCAAATTGATTAACAAATCTAATTTATAAATTAATGTCAAGACCGATAATGACATCGTTTGTGTAATGATAATTTTATTTACAGATAACGATCTTTCAGCACATGATCCGTGAAACATTATTCATTGTCAACCGGTCAGTTATCTCGCGTATCATGTGCGAATTGATTAGTTGGATAATATGCTCTTATCGTGTATCATCTTAATCTCTGGGGTTGTGGCATGTTTCTATGTAGATGAAATTACGTGCAAACATTAATCATGTAGCGGCCGGTCATTTCTACGATACGGGCATTCTGAGGTCGGCACTTGCCACGAACACATTGTCATCATAGAAACCGACCAATAGCGTCATCGACTTCCTACCTGACGATTAGGACCAGAAATATATCATAAAAGAATCCTGCCTAACGACTTGTGAGGCAGGCTATCTACTTTGATAGACATGCAGATAAGTGTCTCGCTGAACGTGTCTCAACATAATTCGAAATTTCCGTCTTCCGTTAATCTTCTCACGCCTTAATCCTTTCAACGTCGACCCAGTTTCTTTTTGCAACTCAGCTCCTTTTTGTATATCCAGAATAGCTTGCAGTTTTATGGTATAAGTAATTTACAGATTTTATGTTAATTTAATAATTAATTTTGTGATTTAATGTATTATAAATTATATATAAACTAATTCGGCAATCATCAAATATATTATATGTATACATAATAATCCTTAGAATCTATATTATTTCTGTTATATGTATAATATTAGATTTTCAAGATTACTATATATGTATACATATACAGGTCAGAATGTGATGCACAGAACTGTAGAAATTTAAAGCTGAAACGTAAAGTTATATTGTACAAAAAGCACAAAGCGTAACTACCTTTCGTAATTTTGATATATTACCAAAAAAAGCCCACATAGAGTTTTTCGAGTGCCGAATTTTTGTCGACGGCCTCTCTAAATCGTTTGCTGCTTATGGGTTGCCTCCCCCGATCGCATTACTTTACTTGGTTAGCATAAATTTGCATTCTTGAACGAGGCAGGCACGGACTCGGGGCGGTCGAACGTCATTCATGTCAGGCGACGACGCCAATGTTGGAAAGTTTGGAGGAAAAGGTTGAACCACACACATGCATACACACACACACACACATAGCTAAGAAAAATCTAGAAAAAACTATATACACACACATGTAGTAATGGGATTAACTAGATTTAGTTACGTTCGAGGTTACGTTAAATTTATTTTAAATCTTAAATGTTTAAAAGTCTCTCTCTCTCTCTCTCTCTCTCTCTCTCTCTTTCTCTCTCTCTCTCTCTCTCTCTCTCTCTCTCTCTCTCTACTTCTATTTATCTATTTTAATTAATAATATTTTTATTAAAAAGTTCTACATCAAATTCATTACATATATAATATACACAATACTTCTTTGATTTGTGTAGATTGATGTGTATAAAATAAATTTTTACTTATGTGCAAATACTGTAATTTGCTGATAATTTCTAGATTGTGTTACAATATTTATAATATTCTATCAATATAATATTCATTTTAAATTTATAGCTTATAATCTTATATAATTATTGATATTAAATTATTTTCGAGAGACTATCGCTAGAGACGAGTGAAAACGTTTCAGAATACGCCGGAAGATTACGTTGAAGAAGCAAACGTGTCTCGACGAACAAACTATCTTCCGTAAACCGTAAGTACTCACTTTGCGGCATCAACCCGTCCGCTCGGCCTGGTTGCAGCTCACACTGTGGTTCTAGCACTCAAAAGTAATAGAATCTCCAGTTTCCCTTTGCGCAGATACAAGGAGAAACGTTCCGCATTTGGTGCAGTAAACGGAAGGAATTTATTGCCGTGACGCGGAGGAAATACGTTTTAATGCTCTCACGTCACTACTGTCAAGTAAAAAAAAAAAATATATATATATATATATATTTACGTTATGGCTTCGTCAATGGAATAATCATAAAAACTACTCATATCAGACAGTAAGTTTATTACTAAGTAGGTAGTAGTTATTTAGATTCATTATAATATATAATATTATATAGTATAAACAAACTTAAAGTTAAATTTTTCTTGTGCCCGTTTTCATCAACGTCGTTTAATTTGAAACCTTAATTCAATTCACTTCTAGTCTTTTTATCTAACAATCTCTCTTAGAAATTAGAAACAGACAAAGAGTGAATTGAACTAAGGTTCAAGTTAAACAACATTGGTGAAAACGAGCATTTTAGAAAGAAATATATCAAAAAAATGTTTGTTATAATTATTCAGTATTATTAATATAAAATTAATATTAATTTTATAAATTAACTTATATAACCTTGTATCTAAAAACTGTTCATAATTATTTAAATTTTGTCACCGACACGTATTAATATTAATTTTATAAATTAACTTTATAAAATTAATTAATATTAATTTTATATTACCTTGTATCTAAAAACTGTTCATAATTATTTAAATTTTGTCACCGACATGTATTATCGTATAACACTTATCTTAATTAACTACACGGAGAAAATTTTATAGTAAATATTACTATGGTGTCGCACTAGCTGCGGACCATCGAGGAATTTTAAGTTAAATTACTATGTTTATGGTAAAAATTACGTTATTTAATCGTTTTTAAAACAATAATTATAGTATTTTAACTTGAAATTCCTCGATGGTCCGCAGCTAGTGCGACACCATAGTAATATTTACTATAAAATTTTCTCCGTGTACATTCTTTGTAAATTTAACGAATTAAAAAAATTGTTAACCTTGAACAGAATTAATATTCTGTTCGGAGCCGTATACAAGAAACTACATGCGAATTTCAGTTCATTCGCATAGTGGCGCTTGTAACCTGATAATACATTATTATCTCACGGAAGCTACGCTATTGTGCGTTGATGTGTATTCGTGTTGCTTTCGTGAATCGAGAAGATAGGATGAGATGGAGCTCGAAAGGCAACAATAAGAATGAGAAAAGCATGAATTGTATGTACATTTTGCATCTATCTTGAATGCACTTCTTTTGAAAAACTTGAAAGAAATCGCAGATAGAAAGAAGTAACAAAGAACTGAGAAAAACAATACAATGTTTAGCAGTTTAGTTTTGAGAAATCACATCATTTTTATTTTACTAATAATATATAATTTAAAATTGTCTTCAAAATAAATCACGTTTTAATAATTATGCGTGATTGTGAAGTTGTACCGCGTGACAAATTTGAATGCCACGCGCGGCGTTCTTTGGATGGCAGTAAAAATCGAGGAGAATACGAAGTATGTCCAAAGTATCGACAGATGGTGGGGACATATAACCTTATGAATGGGGCTTCACCCTGGGCAAGGTGCGAACGCATATAGAACGAGCGTACGACGGAGTGCAGTGACGTGTCAAAAGTCGCACGTGAGATTGATGAGGGTCTCCCACTGTGCGCTATGGCTTCTCGTCTAGAAAGTCGCACGTATTCGAGTCTTTACGATCGGTACGTGCATGGTACATGCCGTCCAACGGGTGTTTGTTTCAAAATGCGCGGTCGAGCGTGGACCGAAGTTCGACATTAGACACGAGTTTATCGGCACGGAGAGCTGGGGGGGGGGATATACGCGTTTTATGCCCCGGGCTTCGCGCGGCGACGATGTTGCTTCGTTAATTACAAACTCTCGGATAGGAGGTCACACGCACACGGAGGAAGAGTATATCCTGTCGCTCGCATCCAAGTTTCCGTGGCTACGCCTAGCTGACCGGATTGGTGGGTTCAGTTGGGGTGTGGACACCCTGTAAATTCTGCCCTAAAGCAGATTTTGTCGATTATCCAGGATGTGCTTCGAGAGAAAGTGTGGGGTGCAACAAGTTTTACCGCGCTGGCCGACAAGTGTTACCGCGGCGTGACAAATTGCGCATAGTATTTCACATTTTATGCCGTATAAGGAGTGGTATCGTAGAAATAAATTACGTCATTTAACATTGTTATAGCGGGTAATACTGTATCCTGCCTTTAATTAAAGTTTAGAGGAGATGATAGGAATACGAGATGAGATAGAACTCTCTGACACCGAGGTGTATAAATTTGATCATTTTTTCCAGAGAATATATATAGAGATTTTAAATACGCGGACGATACAAGCTGCATTTATTTTACTGAAGCGCGCATCAAATGCAAAAGATGGACGTAATGGATGGAATTCATAAAATTGCAAGTTTAAGTATATGGGTCAAGAAGACAATGAGTATCTCATATTTCTACCCTCTTTTCTACTATCGTCTACAGTTTCTCTTTGTAACTAAAATATAAATGCGCAGAAGTCATGAATTATCCTTGTGCATCAACAGAATTTATTTCGTTTCGTGCGCTGTTCTATTCGAATGGGAAGAAAGGTATAAGTCATAATTTTTCCATTTCGAGAAACAAAGATTTGCGAAAGTATTTAATACAAAAATCAGCTACTTTATCACAGTATTTCCCCCGTGTTTCTATGTAATTATAAGTAAATATTGTAAAGAAATAAATACAATTTTGGTTAAAATAATAAGCGTTCCTGAAGTTTTCTGAAATATTAGACTCATTATTACTGATATATACATAACGTTCTTCCGTTTCGCATATTCTACCTTGGTAAAGCTTATTTCCAAATCTAAACACGCTTGCGAGTAAAGTGCTCTCCGTCGCCGTCCGGAGATAAGTCGACGGTAGCCAATATTCAAATCAGTTGGCAACCATTTCCCGATCTAATCCCAGTGTCGAGGGTGGTACGGTACAAACGTGGAGAACGCGGGATCACGAAAACGCACCTGGCAATAACCAACCGGCCGTGCGGCAGGCTCGATTTATCGGTTTTGGATAACCTGGTGACATTTACCAACGCGGGTTGTAAATCATACCGTCGCGCGGCTTGACGTATTCGCCGATACACAGAAAAGCGAGGAGCATACCGCATCTTCGCGACGCCATTGAGCTAGTAGATTAAAGGGTTCGCCGATTTCGAATGGATTCGTCTTCCATCCTCGCCATCCTCTCTCTTGCGCGAAGAGTGCTCTAAGTCGTCGTAAAATATCGCACGATTTATTCGAAGCAAGCGTGCTCCTGACTGCCGCGGATACGCGATGCGAAATCGATGACTATTAACACTGCATGGAGAGGTCAGAGGAACCTTTCCTTGCAAAAATGCTCTAAAAGTGAAGATTATCGGGTTTGCAGGAATTTATTTTAGCAGATGCCTAATAGCATCTGATATATAGTTGCAAGCTTGAATTTTCATTAATATATAGATGTGTATTAATTTTTTCGAAAAATAATTTCTGTCTTTCAAACATATTTTTAATCATTGTGAAAAAGTTGGCGGAAGTAATTGTCACGTATATCTGCGTGTATGTATATATAAAAGAAACAATCTAATATAAAAAAAAAAATTAAAAAATTATATACATATATAATAATTTTCACAATTATCAATATGGTATGAGCGTAAATAATGATACTTTAGTTGACTATATGCAGCGTTATTCAAACGTTAATAATATTCATAATTTTCTGTTAATATCGATTCACTTATAGTGTTTTTCGTATTCAAACACGTTCGCCTATTTGCAACCCCATCTACAAAGTTGTGGATTCTGAAATTTCTGCGCTGCGCGTGAAGGTCTCGAAATGGTTAAGCTCAAATGCTTATCGATTGGCGGACTCAGGTCATAAATGAAAACCATAACAACGCACAAAAGCTTGGAATGCGAAAATAAAATTGCATTTCTAATATTAGTATAAATCGATTGGCGAAATTGCAATTTCTATTTCTGCATTAAGTTTTTATTTTGATTGATTTAATCTCGATGTGTGTGTGTGATAATAATACGTTATCAAATAATTGTATTCATTAGTTATTCCCCTATAAGACGTGAATGATATACAATTACAGTTGTAGCAATATTTAAATGGTATAAAATATGAGTATAATATGTCGTTAGTGTTATTTGAAAAAATGGTTTACTCTGAAAAAAAACATATATATTTATATTCCAATGATAAATTCGCATCACTGCTTTTCATTTCGCAATTTATTTGGGTAAACAGTTTAACATCTATTTTATTTGATCGTGTATGATGTGGGCGTAATGTAAAATGAAAACTGAACGATTCAAAGGCGACGAATAGAATGCACAATCTTTTCTTAGGAAGGCGTTGAGTTCCTTCTGCGTGACATGCATTTATGTCAGTCACCGCGCGAAAGATTTATTTTCAGCTTTCCGCAGAGAGCCGCTCCGCTAACATTACCGAAGAGTGGTTACCATATTTCGAATATTTTGCGTTGTTTGGAACGCATGTGCATACGGCATAATTCGTCATTGCAAGTCAATCGTGTGTGTTTTTACCGTTCGTTATTTATAAATATTACATATTAAATATGAAATACACGGACTGGAAATTTATGATATTTCTGTTTATACATACTTTTGCGCGAAATAATGTTGCGCTTTATTTTAAAGATTTTATATTGATATTTTTAATAAGTATATTTTATGATACGTATATTTTAATTACAAAAAGTTACAAATATATATAAATAAAAAATATATATATACATATATGCAATGCATATATATTTTGTATGTCATATTATATTGCATTATGTATTATATATAATATTATACAATATAAATAATACAATATAAACTTAGAATTTTTTACATATTTACATCTTTTCTAATTTCTTTGAAATATTTGCGCTTTTTATATTTGGAGAAGTATTCTAAGAAACGCAATGAAAGCACGCACTTCATCGATTATCATAATGTGTCGGATATGGATGATATGCTTTATACAATAGCGATTTCGCTGAATTTGAGTTTAGTCGAGCTGACACTATCTCTGGACAATATCAAAGGGTGTTGTAACATTTTCGAACAGCGCCGCCCACGCCGCAGCTGAAAAAGTATCCCTTGTTCATGCGCGGTTCTGGTAACCGAGGTCACTAACAAGAGTCGACGCTTTTACGAAAATCTTAAGGGCCGATCCCGTTATTCTAAAGTCTGACATCTCGCGTGACGCAGGAATATCTCTTTTCGTCTTTTTTACAGCGCAAGATGATCCGCTGTTTTATGAGTTGACAAGATAAATTGATACGTCAGCCTGAATGTTTCTCTTCGAACACTCGTAACGTTCGCCGGCCGTTTCAGCGCTTGTCGCACTTCAAAGCGAGACGAAACGCCAAAGATCAAGATTCTCTATGTTTCATAAAGCGATACTAAAGCCGTCAGCGCGGCCGACAGAGCGAACAGCAGACGTTTCACTCGCGAGCTCCTTAGTTAAGTACACTGGCCCTAGAAGCAGTGCGACGCGGAATTATTGATCGGAGGTATTTTGATCCTCGTTACCATGCAGGAATGCTTTCGCCCTCTCGCCGTCTCCCGTCTCTCCACGTCAGAATACTTGTGAATAATTCGCAGCGCTGGAAGAGAGAAAGAGAAAGCAAGAGAGACAGAAAGAGAAAGAGAGAGAGAGAGAGAGAGAGGAGGGAAAAGCGACGTCTCCTCTGCAGTTGGTAACCGAGATTAAACCGCATCGGCGGTAACCGCGAAACGAATCCTCGCGAGAATCGCGGCCTTTCAAATTGGAATGCATGCTGTCGCGTTCGATGCAAACGTAATACTCGCTCGCATTCGCGCCACCGCCGGTAACTAGAATACCCGATACACCGTCGCCGTTGCCATCACTTGCCGTCGACTATCGTTAAAGTGACCTCGTTAAACCCAAATTAAATTCGTTAATTTTTTATTCTTTAACACCGTGCATTTCTCGCCCGTGCTGCAGCTACAGCGCGCCCGTTTAATTTACCGTTTAACCGTATCTCTCGTATTCCGTAGCCCACCTTCATGCCATGAACTTCGAGTCAGCAACATTGATGCATTCTATTGAACGCGATTTGTATAATTAAATTGGTGGCTATTTGAGGATTTCATTATATTTGGAATATATTAGTTTCATGATAAGCAATTTGAATTGAATCATATTGTGATATGTGGTTTACGTTTAATAGCGCGCAGCCACTCTTGCAATCATTTTAACGTTAGATTAGCCGAACAATCGATTTTACTATTACATACATATTTGCATGAAAATAGTTTATATTACAAATAAAGTCGGTTATATAATTGGAGATCAAATTTTATAAAATAGTGTATATTTTATATAAAATTATATAAAATAGTGTATATTTTATAATTATAAGTATATAAAATAAAGAGCTTTTATTATGTATAAAAAGCAAAGAGAAGACAGAGATTTTTTATCTTAAAAAAAATTCTCAAAATAAAAGTATACTTATTTATTTCTTTTCAAAATTCGATTTTGTGCAAATAAAATGGTTTATAAGTTATCATGGAAAAATAAATTTTACGTGAAAAAAATTCTATGTGTGTCAAAACTGAAAATTCTAAAATAAATAACAATAGTTGTTATTTATGGGAGAGTATTTCTGTTCAACGGAATGAAGGGAACAAATATTCTTTATATTTTTTCACAGATAAGCAAATATTTAAAAAGGTAGCTTAGCCGCGTAAAGATTTTTATTTTTGATATTTACGGGGATTTTGTGCCAATTCTTTAAATGTTCCGCAAGCCCTGGACAATACAAAGCTGTTACCGCGGAATAATCTTTGTACGTCGAAGCGACGAGATATATACGAATTTGCTACATATGTCGCGAGTAGCGCGCTTCAGTAAATACGGCTTACACTTCCCTCGAGAGACGCGGGCGTTTCCCACCGTTTCTTTTACTTTTCCTTCGCCGCCCCGACTCGACGCAATCTGACAAACAAATATATTTCAAACCATCGTCCGCGCGAGGAAGCGGAATGGAGAATTCGATTATACGACGTAGCGGGAAAGTCGAACAAAAATCGTGTATCGTTCACGAAATATGTAGGAAACTTCTACAAAAATAAAATTTTACAGAGCCGCGGTATTAATTTATTTATTAATTCATTTATGTACTAACCGCAATGTCACAATTGCAGCTAATCATTTTCTCTCTTTTCTTGCCGACTCATTTTATATAATGTTGAGAGGAGCGACGTGAGATATGCTTATTGATCGCTTAACTCTTAAGTAGCATACGCTCTTATTTTCTCTCTCAACTGATATGCTGCAAATTTTCCGACTTTTAGATCTTTTGGTTATTAAAAAAATGGAAAATATGTTTACCTTGTTAACAATTCGTGTAAAATACTGTAGAAAACATTTTTGATATAAAATATATTTTTATACCTTGTTTTGCCGATGCCACCGCGTATAGTTAAACGGTAATTTAGTTTCTTGCATTTCTATGTGCGCTGTGGCATTATATACATTCGATATAAATCTGGATTGAGAGGGTTAACAGTTTCGAAAAGGATTGTTTTATAATTCCGCGGAGGCCGCAATGGGCACATGTGTTTCCTATGGGTGTCGAACGGTTCTTACTAGTACACCCTTTCAGAAATCGATCCACACAAACACGCACACGAACCCAACAAACGTCCCCGCGCGGCAGTAATATATCACTCTTTAAGACCTCGCTTCGGGAGGAACCGTGAAATACGACGCACCAGCAACCGCGGCGAGTGTTGCAAGAGGCATTACACGTAGCGACGTCAGGAAAATCTTGACTGGGCTCCCGAGAGAAAATATTTTACTTAGAGCATCCAAGAGGTGCGGCGAGAGCACGCTGTGCGCGTGGAATTTATCGTCCATATTATTACGCATCAGCGCGCATCGCGTCGGACATTCTATTCGCGAAAAAATTGTTATTGCGTTTTAATTTTGAAACTTCGCACCGCGTTGCGAGCCGAATAATAGCTACTGTTTGTTCAATTTTTTTGATCTCGCGCGCGTGAAACTCATACGTGCATGTCCGAAAATAATCGCGTGATTAACAATCGCGGTTATCGAATCCCTCATGCGACCATCGACGAAAAATGTGTAGCACATTGTTTGCATTCAGTCAACTAGTTATATAAACAACTCAGCGATTCTCCAAAATAATTGCCACTCTCATGGACGGCTCTCGTATTCGCGATTATCGATCGGATACTCTCGCGAAAGTATTCAAGTATCAGCGAGCTCTCGAAATTCTCGCCAGCGGTTCACCGCACGGGTCGCAATTCGCACGAGCATTTCTCGTTAAGGGTGTCCTCTCGACACTTTATACAGGGCCGATACGCCCCTCAAAACCACCCATTTTCCTTCCGCTCTACTTTTCGCGAGAGTGCGCACGTGGGTTCGCATCCCGCGGAAAACAGGCGTCGAGGCGCCCGATGCATCGTAACTAGCAGCCGTCGCTGCAGCTAGACAAGAATAATTGGCACTTTGTGCGCGCGACTGCAATTTAATCGCGCGTCTCTTACATCGTACGAATTCAGAACGACATCGTGCGTACGTTAATTTCAAAATTTTCAACGACGCGACGTCTCGAATATCATATTTGTATTGAAATCGGAATATTTGATTATGCTCATTCAACATTTGTTATGTTTACTCGAAAAGCTCTTCAAACGATTTAAAATTTCGATAAAACTTTACTACTTAAATTATCAATTAATTCTTTGAAAGTTTTGATTGTTTATTTAAGATTGTCAAACTATAAATTTATTAGTATGGAATAATTGTTTGTAAGAACATGAAGACATTAAATATAAATCCAATTGAATAAAATCCAATTTCAATGAAATAATCAAATGCCTTTACGGCTATTTGAACAATTCGGCTCTCAAGCTTTTTCTACTGCTGATTAATCGGGCAATATGATTAAGCTTAATATGATTTAAGTTTATATCGCTCAAACTGACATAATGTTCGGTCTTCTATAAAGAAAAAGTTCATGCTTCAATAAGAAGGTGTACATTATTTGGACTAAGAATCAGTGGAAAAGGAAAAAATCTGTAGTAATACAGTTTGCGAATAAGACACGATAATTATTTCTTTCTAACTTTCACGTTTTGTTTGAGAGAAAAATAAAAGACATAAATATGATTTAAAGAGTGCAAATTTTTCTACTAACACATCTTGCTTTCCTCTTTCTTTTTTTTTTCTTCATCCATCTATCTTTTTCTTTCAATTCTGCAATTTTCCCATCTTTTGACTTTGCAGTCCATTCTCTTCGATGTCGCGCCGTGTAAACTAACCGAGGCGCTGAAAGAACAGACGACGTGGAAGCGAGCGTTTTCCTTATTTATGGGCTTCTTGGAATTTTCCCGCGGACTTTAACGCCACCGTCACCTGTCTAATTTATGAAAAATTCCCAGGGCCGAATTTACGGAGCGTGAAGACGTAGATCTCCGTACGCGCGGTAAAGAGAACGACAAAGATGGACGCTTGGTCTCCTTTATTATGATTTAATTCTACTGTCGGTTCTGCTTATCGGCGAGAGTAAAATTCTATCCGTGCCGATAAAATCACTAATAATATATTCGATAGATCGATATTGCGCTATTCCACATCGTCCTCAATCGTGATTAAAAATTCAACAGGTCTGTATGTCAGCGTAAGCAGTAGTATTCTAAAATTTTATTCTAGATCTCTACAAATCTATCATAACGACGATATGAAAAAGTTTAGCAAAATTGTAATATTTTTTAACTTTTTAAATATTTTAGTATATATCAAGCTACTATAAAGAAATCAAAATGTTTAAAAGGTATGAAATATAGTAGATTTTAATCATAATTTTGAACCTTATATATAATTTAAATGTTTCAATATTTTCTCGGATTATGTAAATATTTATACGCAAACGTAATATAATGCGATGTGGAAATTAGAAAAAACCGATAAATATAAAACTATATATATTTAATTTTGCGCTTTCTTAAAATACTTAGAGCGCGCTTATATTTCAGCACATAAATAATAAAAGCTAGACACACCGGAAAGTCACAAATATGCAAGTTTCTGAAGAAAAATTTTCAGTCTAATTTTATTTCACCACATTTATATTTTCAATGTTTTTTACGTTTACCATAGTTGTTCTTGTGTACGGACCGCTACGCAATTATTTCTATTCATCTGACTTTGTAATTCTCGGCTTAAAAACATACACTCAAAGAAATCTCAGCGTTACTATAAATATAATAAAGAATAAAGCAAATATATAATCCCCTAATAATTGAAAAATATTTCAAAGACGTTCGTTACGAAAAAATTTTTGTGATGTAACAATCGATGAATTTTGCAAATCTGCTTTTTCACTGTAAATTGGACGTAAAGCGTTTCATCTTCAAAGCTAATCGATCGTCAGGTCACGAAATTTTGTAGATGGTGCACGTGCATCTTCTTGCTTTGCGTATGCAGCTTTGCCATACTATGTCGTCTTTGATCGACCGACTTATTCAAAGAAAGGAGAGAGAGAGAGAGAAAGAGAGAGAGAGAAAAAGAAGAAAAACCCTTTCATGTACATGCAATAGAAAACTAAAAAATAACCTTTATGAAGTGACGTTCTTTCCATTGACATCTTACTATACGGAACGCGAAAATTATTAAACAATATATAACATTGAATAAAGAATGTTATATATTGTTTAAACAATTGAAATAAAATTTTAATTATATATAAGAAATTTGTTATTTAAATATTTTAATAATAAATACTACTTAAATGAAGAAGAATAATAGTCATTTTAACGTCGCGTCGTATCAAAATCAGTTTTCGTATTATGAAAATTTCAACAAAAATTAAACATATCAAAATCTGTCAAGTCTTAAATAGTTAATAGGTTAATAGTTTCTATGACAATAAAAAGATATTAAGTACCAGAAAAAAATGAGTCAATTGAAACTATAAAAATATTCCTTTTAGATTTAATAAATAAGAATAAATAATAATCAATGCTTAATAAATCGATAAAATAAATAGAACAAGATAAAAAATATAAAATTATTTGGTAATTATATATAGAATTTGTGAGGACAAAGAACAAAAAATACCAAATTCAATGTTTTGATACAAGGGAAAATTTTTAGTGGCAGAAATAAGAGAACGATAAAATTGTTCGCGAGATTTCGCCGCGAGTTATTTTGGGAAAAGATCAGCCTCACGTTTTCTGCAATTCAACGGCTGGCACATTCTCGGGTTTATAAAAAGCTTTCTTTCAAGCTGTTGGTGTATTTAAAAACGGTAGCCAATCATCGATGTCGGATTAACGTGTAATGCCAAAACGAACGGAGAGCATTTTTTTCTCGCGTTTTTTATTCGCGAATGCGGCAGCTCTCGGCATCGCGAAAGTTTAGTCATAACGATGATTTACGTGTCTCGTTTGTTTTTAGTAATTGACATATCGAGTCAAATGGTTGCACTGTCGACGGTTTTGCAAACGGGGAGATTTTGCGAATAATCAACGTGAATACCGGGGAGCACGTTTTGCAAAAATAATGCGTTGAGATTATAACAAGCAAAACATGACGAGAGAGGAAATATATTTGTAACATTTTCTATCGATTTCACGCATTTGCATTGCATTTAAATATAAATTAATTAAATCTCATGGATGATGACTTCTAAAGATAATATTTAGCTGATAAGTCTCATTCATTAAAGGCAAGTTTTATTTTCATGAAATAAATATTAAAAAACCTAAAACGCAAAACAGAGTGAATTTAAAAAATAATCCAATCCGTTATTTTGCATATGCAGTAAACAAATAATAAATATTTGTAAAACCAGTAAAAGATCAGTGAAACTGTGCATATATCAATATATTACTTTGATTACAGCAACTTTTAGCATATCGAATGCCTGTAAATAATTACTCTTAACAGCGTAATTTTAATGTACCGAAAGAATAATAAAATTTATTTTTAACTTAATTATTTCTCGTTTAAGCTACATGTATGTTAAATCCGACTTTATATTATAAAAATATTTTTTTCTCATATATCTTTAAACATACCTATTTTGTATTTTTAAAGTTAATATATTTGCAGTTAAGTTATATTTTTTATCATTTTCTGCTTTGACATACTAGAGGAATATTTACTCACTTAACAATTTATTATTTCACAAGAGTAATCTCGTAAATCTTAATTATGGCTTATGATTCATGAGTTTCAATCCAAATTCATCGGTAGTCCAACTCTGAAGTTCAATAGGATAGCACGATACATTAAACAAGTGTCCCAGCATTGATTCCCATAAGCCTTTAAGAGAAGCAAACTCAATCAATGAACACCTTGTCTGTCAGAGAGATATGTTTGTCATCGTTCTCCTGTCTTGGTAACAAGCTAGGACTAAATGGATCAATATCGTACGTCTTGGAAGCGTATAGCAGGTATTTTACGAGTTTGCTTCCTCGTTCTTAAAAGAAGGAACTTTGATGTGCGCGCTTTCAGGTGGCATCGTTACCCAACTCACAATATTCTCCGAAGCTTCGATAAATTTTTGCAAATTTGTGCGATATCGTTATTTAGCAAGGAAACGCAAAGAAAAATTATGTGTCGCACTTTGTGTGTTTTTTTAAGTTGTAAATCAACCAGGAAACCGAGGTCGATAGAGAACGATGTTTACTCCTACAACGCGTGGATGTATTTTCGTAAATATTGTACGATTTCTCTGATGTGGTACAATCGTCAATGAAAGAGAGACAGAGAGAGAAAGAGAGAAAGAGAGAGAGAGAGAGAGAGAGAGAGAGAGAGAGAGAGAGAGAGAGAGAGAGAGAGAGAATGTGTGTAACATAAAATAATAATTTAGTGTAATCTTTACAAATGATTATTGCAATTTGGATAATGTCTATATATGGACCAAATAAATATTTGTATATTATTACAGTTACGCAAAAGCTATAATAGTTTCGATTATAATTACAAAATAATAAAATTAAAATTAGAAAATAAATTGATTAAATTCGTATAAAAATATAAATTTGTACCTGTATATATTTGTATCTCTTTGTGTTACATATTAATTATTATAGCAGTCTAGATGTAACATTCTACTCGCGAAAGAACAGAGAAGTAATAAGCTAGAATGTCGAACCGAGCTAAAATAATATAGGAAGCGCTCAGAGAGTTCAGAATGCGCTTTATGAGGTTGTCTGTAGTAACGTCTTTAGGGAAACTAGCATAATAACATCAAGAACATCTTTAAGTTTTACGAATTAATAATGTTATCTTCGTCGTTCTACCATGTAAGATATCGTTTTAAACCTACGCTACGTACGTATTTCATTTTATTGCAAAGTTTCCAATTTTTATATATTTTAAATCCGTACAATTTTACAAACAACATTTTTAATTTTATCTTAGAAAGCATATGCCGAGGTTATTTTTCATTCTGGAGAATAACAGATGTATGTATACGTGTATGTGTTAGATTTTTAATTTTACGGAGGGTAAGTTTCATAATTTATATATGTATATATATATATAATAAAATGATTAATGTTTACGTTTGTCGTTATACATTTATTAGTATTTCGTTTCGCTATGTAGATTGATAACATAATAAAAAAGAAATGAAAAGGCAAGCTGGAGAAAAGGCTTCGGAAGATTAATTGACATGTAGAGTGTTTCAGTGAAAAAAAGCACAATCGAAGCATGTTCGATAAAATTTCCTAAAGAAGTTGGAATGGTAAACTCATAAAACGCGTCTTTCACGTTCAAAGCTCGTTGCTCTCCCGTTCTGTGTTGTTCCTACTTATATTACCTACTTCGTCTCTGTACTTTACTACGTCTGCATCCGTCGAACGTTGCCAAACAATTTTCTCAAAAATACTTGCTTATCTCTTGACTTCTTGCTCCATGATTTCTAATACTGGCGATTTCTTTTCCATGTTACTTACGAAATTGCACGGCTAATATTATGATGGCAATATTAGTTACTAACTTCAAGATTTATTAGCAATTGGAAATAATATTATTTCACAAATAATATTTGATTCATTGCGGAAGTAAAGAATGTTGGATAGAAATGTTAAACGCAAACTCTTTCATAAATTGTTAATTGGCAATTTATAAAATCTTACTAATTATAATATACATTATATTGTTTTGTAAAATATTTATTTAGTTCATAATAATACACGTAATTCATGTATCATGCAGTTACTCGAAGTTTGGACTATCAAGAAACGAGACCGGCAACACAGGGCAAAGTAATTTATGCAATTAGACATTCGTAGTTAAGTCTAGTTATAATTAAGATAATATTTAGGAATAGGTAGAACTTCTATCATTTCTACGCAAAATCGCGTTCTTGCGTTTCGTACAGAGTTTGAGAACTTCTCTGCAATATGTCCTTTCAATGGTGTGTTTTTTAAACCAGTCGGGTGAATAAAATTAAACTCGTGTGCATCGACCAGACATTTCCTCGCGTATACTTAGGTTGTTCTTGTGCGCTGTACTTTGACGCACATGGCCCCTACACTCAGTGCTACTAACGCTCGTTATCTCAATCTATGCCGCGATGTATTCAGAAAAAAGTTGTTCTTACATTTGCGTGTAATTAATCTCTACAGCATAAAGATGCAATTCATGAACCGTAAATTGATTCTAATTGATTCTAAAATTGATTTTAGTACTTTTGTTTGATACTCAGATGGTTTACGAAAAATATTGATAGATGCTTTCTAGAAAGAAACAACTAAAATTAATAATGTAATAACTAATGTAAAAACAAATATTAGTAACACGAGAAGATTTTTTTTGTTACTTCTTATATCAAGAAAGATAATGAAATTATTCCAGTACAGTGTTTTCCCAGTTTTAATCTCAAACGCAAATAATATCCATTTTGTTATTCATTTCGTGTATTGCGACGTGAAAGTAATACAGAAGTTGATAAAGAGAATTATACGTTTAGATTAAAATCTACAACGGAGGAACACGTTAAATGAACTAAAGAAAAAAAAACGAGCTTTAGAGAGGAGTGATGGAAAAAGCTAATTTGCGCAGCTTATCTCTCGGCAGAACGACTGTTTGCGCGTTTCCATCGCCTGGGAAAAAGAGTAATGAAAGGTAGATTGCGAATCTATCTGCATCCTCTACGTTGCGGGAGGGAGTTACATATCGATAAAATCCGCAACGCAGATCTACAGAGTAATGGAGCTGTGCGTCAGAGTGTCGTTTATCTGCCGCACGATCGCGTCAACGGCAAATCGCCTCCGTACTTAACGTCCCTGTATGTAACCGCAGCCCCGAAACTCGGAATGCGGTGTGCGAATCACATTCTGAAGCACGCATGCCTACTAACAGCGAAGTGGGTAGGTAGGCTTTGGTTCATGGCCTTTAGGTCATGGTTTCGGGGTAGTCAGTCACGTATTCTACCCTCGACTCTTGTGTGTCGACAGTATATATGTTATAGTACTCCAAACTCTGCCCTCTCATATCGTGTATCTCTCTCTCTCTCTCTCTCTCTCTCTCTCTCTCTCTCTCTCAAAATTCTTGAAACTTATTATATTATTAAAATTTAAAAAACTGGATAATGTTTTATTCAAAGATACTTGTAACTCGTAAATCTACTTTCTTCGACGAAAATACCGAGGCAACGGTTTTTAAATTATAAACAATTGAAAAGCAAGGAGGTATTTTCGCGAATTATAACTTTCAAGGATGTAGATCAATAGTTAAATAATCCTGTTAGTTAATTTTAAATAAACTTTACTTTAACAGAGTTTTAATTTAAAGTTTGCTCACAAAAGTACCGGAAAAAAATTAAAAATCTACGGCTATAATGCAAAGTCTTTTTTTGCTAAGAAAAAGCTCGTTTCAAATTGATTAAAGAATGTATAATTAAAATATCAATTTCGTAACACGATCTATTTATTAGTAAGCACAATGTTACATTAAATTTTGCTCAATAATATCGTATTTGAATTTGAATTGTTATTCAATGTAAAACGTAAATATTATAATTATATTAATACAATATAATGCTCATTTACTACACAACGACATAATTCTAAAATTGTCATTTTTTAGTTGTTTGCAAAAGATGATGAAAATTCAATATACTGAATAAGAAGCTAATATGTACTTAGGTATACTTTTATTTCTCTTATCAGCTATTCCAAAATCACATTTTAAAATAATATCACAAAATTGTAATAATTCAAAACATTTAAAATTTTTTTCTGGCCTAAAACCTCGTTTTTTTAGTTGTATCATTGTTGTAGTTGTAGCAAATTAGTGATATTGATACGAATTCCATTTCATTAATATTCCAATGATTTATATTACAATTATAAAATACCTATTCCAATTATACATATATAATTTCAAACTATAATATATTATAAAATTTAAGAAATACTGGTTTTTTTAGTGCGTATCGGAAAAATGTATCAAATTACTCTGTTACATGTGTGCGATAACCGCAGTGACTCTGGTTTCTCTCCATGGTACACACTTGTTTCAAATATCAATCTGGCGGTCAAAAATGTTCTATGTTATCGTTTATATATTTTCCTTTTATTTTTATCTTTCTAAATTTTCGAATGTCGTTAACTTTAAATACAAAATTAATTGCAAAGAATAACATTTAAATAAATAATATTGAAAATGATAACTCCGTTTATATAACAATTTTTTTAATATAATTCGTATATGCAAAATAAGTATGGTAATTAAAAACTGATATTTTTTATCGTATCTTTATTCTCGAAGGAAATATAATTATATTCATATTACTTTACTAATTTTCTGCTGTATCTACGAGGGTCGTTCAATAAGCCCTTAGAAAATTTGTGCAAAATTGAAAACACTACCTTGTGTACAGTGTTTTCAATTTTGCACGAACAATTTTCTAAGGACTTATTGAACGACCCTCGTATGTCTCCCTTTCTCTCTCTCTCTCTCTCTCTCTACTTGTATCATTAAAAACACGAACATTAAAATCTACGCACGATGCCGTGCGTCAAACGCAATCGCTACGACGCAGCATAGAGTTATCGTTAATAAAATAAACGAATTAATACAGTAAACGCATTTATACTTACCAAGCGATATGACACGTCGACATTGCTCCTCGCTCCTATAACTGTTTCAGACACTCACTCGCGCAGATGCGGATCGATCGAACACAGACTAATCGTAATCCCGCGGTTTTAATTAACGCATCGGCGGTAATCGTCCGTCCGGTCGTACAACACTCCCGATGATCGCGCGACGTGCATATTTGGAATGCGTAGGTAAACAACGGCATGACGAACGTGCGGGGCGGGCGCGGCGCGGCATCTCGCCCCATATCACGTTCGCGTCGCGTCGCATACTCTCAACGGAAAGATTCGAGACGCGCGGACAACTTCACGCGGCTTCGTGCGAACGATATAACCTCGCGCCGCGTCTTTATTACCGTGTCGCGTATCCGTGCCGGAGTTAATCACGAACGACGAGTCGCTCGTATATCGACGTGCTCGATTTGGCACTGCCGACACGGGGAGAGGGCCGGGATTCGCTGACGACGGACGTAAAAGCAACGAAAAGCCGGGAAGCCGCGCGAGACTCCGACCTGACGCGAAAGCGCACGGTGAAACGAGACGCCCGCCGCCCGCGCCGTGAAATGGGCGCCAGGTAACCATACTAGAGTCAAATCAGAACAAGTGGGCGCTCAAACAACCGAAGCCAATATCATAAACAAACCACCGTTGCGTATCGGAAATTACGAGGGCGCGTTGCTATGCTTTGTCGGAGGTAATTTGCTCCGTTTCACATTCTCCGTGTCATTGACTGTTTTACGCATCGACCGGCGTGTTATATACATATATCTGTATGTATATGTTGCTCTTTTGGTTTTAATCGAGATAACTGCGTGCCTAAATCACGATTACAAACGAAACCGTTGGACGAGCGGCCGAGCGAGTAAAATCACTGCCAGTCATGCTCGCGATAATATATATCGATAAGCTGTTTTTATTTGCTCGTCTTCTTCGCGATCTTGTATACTAGCGTTGCGTTTTATTTGGCAAGCAAGGCTCTGGAATCTATTTTCGCGAATATCGAATAATATACGGTTGACTCAGGCTGTATATCGTTAGGCTCGGCACCGCGATTTACGCGTTTCGCGTGTTTCAAGTCGTAATTTCCAATCGGCAGTGAACCGGCTGTATACCTACGTATTTGCTATATTTGTATATTCGTACTTTTAACGGGCCGCGACGTGACGTCGCGCGCGAGGTCACACTCATCTCAGGCGCGTCGAAAATCCGGCGTATACGCAGCTAGGACCCGCGGTTCGCGGTACGGGTAGAGCAGGGGTAGGAGTAGGGGTAGGGGAAGGGGAGTGATCGAGCGAAGAGGGGCGAGTTCGTTACGCGCGGGCGCACGAGTCAGCCGCGTGACGTAGCGCGGGCCGCGCTACCCCGTTTCCCCACTTTCAAAAGTCCCAAACGCCCGCTGGCGCTCAGTCGCGCGCCGACCACCGAGGGCACCGAGCTACGTTCCCGTCTCTCCGTCAGACGTTCTCGCGCGCGTGACCGTGTTATTCTGGCCCTTCGGGCCTCCGGTATTCTCCCTCGGGAGTGTCACGGGTCTCCTTCTCGATGATTTCAAAGTGAAGTTTCTCTATTTCCAACTCGATCTCTCGAATAAAACGCGGCACGGTGGAACAGTGTGAAATTAGCCGGTATATTCCGTGACGTGACAGTAGTCGTGACAGAGAGTGCATCGAGTGAACGACGCTTTCGAGCACCGACGTCGGAGTTCGGTTCGCTGAAACAGTCATACGGGGAATTGTGTAGCCGAGATAGTCGTGTGTCCTGTGCGGTTTGAATAATTTCGCAGCGTGGATGATATCTGGCGTACGGACTGCGCCCCGCGAGGCGGATCGACGCGAGACGTTGCGCCGCGCGGTTTGACGATCTCGAGGCTGACGGCAGCCCGAGCAGAGAGACTCGGGATTCGGGAGCATTCTCATTCGGATCACCCCGTGTAGACACGGTGTAAATCGGCGCGAGTGCAAATCGAGCAGAAGAATCGAATCGAATCGAATCGAATCGTCGGTGGACTTTTCGCGAGCCATGGCGCGTCGCGACGCGAGCCGGTGCCGTCAAGCTTGATCGGCGCGCGGACCGCGGCCGGAAATGATCGATCCGAGTTCGACGACTTCGCGGCGGGTGACTCGTCGTCGTTGAACGCTCGCGGAAGATACATCGCGATCCCGGAGTATCGATGACCAAAGGTGCGGGCGATGTGACATGTCCGTTGGTGACGTACGACGGTGCGGTGTCGATGTAAATGACTGACTGATCGGTGCGACAATGACGTTGGTCAGTGCTGGAAACGGGAGAGTCATGATCGTGCTGGCGGTGTGGTTGCTCCTTCTTCGGGCTCATCGGGTGGCAGGCTCCGATCATTTGGGTGAGTCATTTTTGCGTAGACGCGAGTCCGGAGATCGGGAATAGTAATTTTGATTAATTTATTCAACCCCCTTCAGTGCCGTGGAAACGTTCGACTTGTAACCGCAATTGCTACGAATATTTTGTGTAATTTTAATTAATAATTTAATGCGAATAATTTAATGCACGCGAAACAAAATACGTTTGTGTAAGTTCCTTGCTTTTTGGGGTTTTAAAGGGTTACATACGTTCGACAGGTCTAAACCTAGGTCGAAATTAACGAATTTTTATTATGGTTAAAATTGTGTTTTTTAAAAATGAAAATACATATCTTGCAGAGTAGTTGTTTGAGAATGTCTTCTGGAAATTTCAATAAAAAATATCAAAAATTTTGAGGCCCTGGCAGTTATTTTCCCGAATAGTGTTTGTAAAAATGGCATTCGCGGTAGAGATTTCTCCTCTCTATGAAACAAAATAGTTGTCATAGCCGATTTTGAAAATATTGATCTTCCGAAAAATGGCAGCGATTTCTAGCGAAAAATGTGATTTTTGACTATGCAAATCCGTCTTTTTTTATTTATGAAAAAACCAAGCTAGAGAGAGAGTTAGATCGTCAAAATTCTATGACAAGCACTAGATTATTATATTGAGAGTATGTAGCTGTAAAAAATTTCATGCAAATCGGTTCACTAGTCTCCGAGATATTTCTGGTACCAATTTTTAAAAAACTGTTTCCGGGAAATAGCTGCCAGGACCTCAATTTTTGATATTTTTTATTGAAATTTTCGGGAGATATTCTCAAACGATTACTCTACAAGAAATTTATTTTTATTTTTTAATAAAACAAAATTTTACCTACAATAAAAATTCGTTAATTTTGATCTAGTTTTAAGGCCTGTCAAACGTATGTACCCTTAATTGATTCGATTTAAGTTATTTAGTTTCACACGCGTATTACAAATATAAATATATAAAAATACAAATATGATAATTTGTTTATATTTTTATATAATATTTTGATTTTTGTTTTTATTTTCATACATCTGTTATATATATTTAATTGAAAATCTATACTTTTTGTTGTACGATATTAATAATAATATACATAGATACGTTTTAAAATTAATAAAAATTTTCTAATTTATTGAAATATATAAGCGGTGTTAATTTTTGTTTTGCAAATTATTAAGCAGCAGTTAACAATTCATAAATGTGATACTCCAAAGGATTCTGTAAGTATTTATATATAACTGTATATTAAACATATGCGACATCTTGTACAATTTGATTTCTAATCTCTATATATATTCTGAAATAAAATAATATAATTTTATGTTAATAAAGACTATTTTGGACAAATTATATTGAAATTAATGAGATTATATTGAGTTTTCCATTTAACTGTTTGCCTTTCTATTCATATAACAGAGGCGGAGAAATGTAGCGTAAAATTTTAATGTTTAACATTACCTCTCTGAAGATTGAATATCAAAAGTTAAAATTGGCCGTGTTGGATCGTTGCCGTTGCCTATTTTGGAGGCAACTGCCATGCGGAGTAGCAACTCCATGTGCATATAATTAAGAGATTAGAGAGCAAATTGAGGGAATTGCCACCCGGGAGCGGCATGTTGCATGTCGCTCGCGTTTAGCCCCCCCCCCCCTCTCTTTCGTGATGCCTAAGGCGCCTCGCGCAGTCCTGCAATAATTAGTATAATCAAACTTAACCATGTTAAAGTCGATATCCCGTATCGTGGCAACGCGCAATTCGGTCGGTATTTCGGTGTCTACGAACGTTTTGATTCATGGGGCAAATTCCGGGCCATAAATCAGGGATCATTGTGACGCGTGAATTAGTTGCAACTCAGCCGCTCGTATAATTAATCTAGCACGTAAAATCGTTTACATATAGATAACATAGTTGTCAAGCGCGTTTTATGCCTGTGTGCGCGTGCGCTACGATTTGCGATTGAACGAATATATCGTGGGATTTGTAAGAACCGCCCGGTTATATATCCGGCTACCGCTGTGATAATTTACGATATGGCACGACTGTCGATTTGTTGGGGAATTAGCGCACCTGTTAATAATTAACGGGAAAGCGAAAGAAATGAATCGATTTCCGCAAACATCATCGAAAATCATGTTACATCTTCGGAAATTTTGAAACGTTTTCCCAAAACGACATGAAATAGAATGGACTTGTTGGTGGTCGGTGAGGTCGAATTTCCCGTTGGAATGTTAGCATTGAATTCTAAATCTACCGTGGAATTTTAGTGTACAAAGATATTACGGGTCGAGAGTTATGGGTTAAAATTCTTAGCAGAAATTCAGAACGCGGGTGTTAATGGCTGCAATGTTATTTTAAGCAACGTAATTCTGCAGTAGATAATAATTGAAGGTTGATTAATCTAATTTATATTTTCTGAAGGAAACTAGTTACTTGTTCGATTTATATTGATTCTGTAACATGAATATGTTACAGAATTAACTTGAAATTTTCATAATAAATTAGTTATTTAACAATGCATCTCTGTAATATGTTATTATGTACCTATTGTTATCCAATATTCGGATATTATTGAAGTTAATATACACATTTTTGGTCTGTGGTTTAACCTCTCCGTTACGATCTTCCGTGCTCCGCTAATGCACTTGGATCGTATTCCGATCATACGCTGAAGCTCTGGGAGTGCTCGGCGATTATGTATGTATGTATGTCCAAATACTAGATGATGTCGATAGATCAGCGACGCGATCGTAAAGTTGCTCCGACTTCGTCACGTAGGTGCTAACGTGCGCAGAAAGAAGGATCGAATCAAGGAACAGGATAAATAAGAATGAGAGAAGAATGGACAGTGCATTTGCGCGGAGTGTCGAATAGCCGCGGGAAGAAAGCGCGTAATTACCCTCGTAAATCTATCGGATGTTTTCGAAGGAAGAAAAGAGATCGGACATCCTCGACGATGGCACTTTATCGATAGTCCGCGCGCGGTCGTTTAGTCTCGCTCGTAAATTCTTATTATAATTGGCGCGATTGCAGCAATGCTCGGAAATCGCGATCGGCGACGATCCGCCGTTGCAGCAGCCTTGGTAGTTTGAAAAGTCGCCGCCATCCCTATAAATCGTGCGAAACGATGGATGCCCGCGGGCTTATGGTTGAAGTTTTACAGATCCACGTGAGAGAGAGTTGCAAAAAAAGCTAGTAGGAACCGGTAGAGAGTCAGAGTATAGAACTTTGCCGTGTAACGCGAGAACATTTGGTTTAAAGGGCTCGATGTTACGATGTGAACGATTTGTAGAAAAAGTCGCCCGAGTAGATAGACGTTCTGAAATGGTATATAGGTCGTCCTTTAAGGATTATTCCGATTAGCTGCACATCGCGTCGAGGAACGTCATTGCTCCGGATTGAGGATATATTCGCAGGAAACATTTAACTGGCGCAAGACTTGCGCACAGAAAATGTCTTATATAACTTAATCTTGATTATCTTGTTCGGATATCTTTGCCGTCTTCCACTATAAATTGTACAAAATCTGTGCGAAATGAGGTCACGAACTGCAGGGGGAATGCTATCTGCATTTCGCCGGGAACAATTCTTCCGTATAGCCATAATTCAGCGCTGCCAGTGAAAAAAAGAACGGACAAGTCGTAATTTTCACTCTTTCGCGAAATAGATTCGAATATTCGAAAATTAATGCAAGATATTTTATATTCGTAACAGTCGCCGCGCGATGAAATATGGCTCGACCGGCTTGTGCACTTCGCATCGAAAGCGGGTGCGTATATGCAGTTTGCAAAATTTCTGCACTCTTTTTTTCATCTCGCTTCGATATCGGAGCGATACGCAGTTGCGGGCACCGTATTGTACATTGAGGTACAAACATTGCATGAATAGATAATTGATATTATATTTAGAAGTAACATTTAAGATGCAAATAATTTTTATATTATTTAAATGTGGCAGCAAATTGTTCTGAAAATCCCTTGCAGCCGATTACATTAATTTACGCAGAATTGTAGTGCTTATATATACGAAGCAAAACAATGGATCTTTCGTATGCATAATTAACCGTCTCGTGGAGCAGCTTCGGGGAGTCGAATACGATTAAAGGCTTTCCTGTTTTGGCTTCCATTCTCGTTGTTATCGACATTCGATTGTCTAATTGTCTTCTGTCGTTCGCCTCATTAGCTCAACACAGTTGTTTTTTTAAATAAGTGCACAATCGATCTTTAACGTTTTATTATATTATTTCATAAGTTACTCAAAATCGTGTTGTTCGGGGGATTTAGGAGAATTTTTCGTAAGACATATGTTTTTCTCCCGACTGCTGCCAACCTTCGGTTGTTCAAATCAATAGTCACGCGCGTTATTTTTAAAAAAAATTTTATTTACCGCGTATCATGGCTTTGTTTGACTTGCGTCAATAATGTTTTGTCAGTATACATATATCGCGGGTTATATATATGGTTTCACGATTGATACGATAAGAGTGTTCTTTGTCGTGTTACGAATACCTTCCCTATCGACACGCACTGTCTCTCTTTTTCTCTCTCACCCTCTCACATTCAATCTCGCACATTCTTTTCGGGATAAAAGTTTCGACGGAAGAGCACTTCGTTTTCAAGCTTTCCCATTTCCGTTTCCACCCCGAGCCGTCTTACGGCTTACGGTCGCCGCAACAGAACGCCTATTTCTCGACTCCCGATTCAGCAAGTCGCGTAGAATAGGTAGCTGCTCAGCTACGGTTTAGCAGCGGTCTACACTTCGCGGAAGTGCATTTACGTATTGTTCGGCTGGCTCATCTTTCTTTTCCGAGTTGAAAGCGTGCCCAATCTACATATCTGGCCCCGTGTAAATTTCCGGCAGTGCACGCACCCTGCCGCTCGCCGCTTCTGCCCCGTTATTTGTAATGCTGAGGCTGCTTTCGTATAATATCGACAGTTGCGATTTCGACGCGTAAAGTCGCTGCGAGATTGTATCCGCTTTTATTTAGAGGCGAACCTTTTGCGGGTAACGACGCGCGTTACTTTTGAAACGAGCTTCGTAGAGTACCGACATGTATCCTTCGACTTGGTCGTTTCTCTCTTAGATAAGAGTGCACTCAATTTATATATGTATCCTCATGAATATAACATTTTTCCTGTTCTTCTTTGTACTGATTTATGTATGATCAGTTGCATGCATAGTTAGTTTTGATTTTGTTGAAAATCCTTCTTTTTTTCTATCAAAATTCTTGGGAACAAATAGAGCTAAAAGTTAGTTGCATTGAAACTGTGATCTTGGCGAACGAGATAAGCCGAATGTTTTAAACAGTAGGATGCAGGAAGTCAAAGTTTATGACCCATGCAACGATCGTGTATATACAACAAAGTCGCAGTAACTAGATTCGCGATTTTGGGATGATCGAAATCCGCTTTGTTATACAAAAACTTAGCAGATTTTCCCCTTTGCTCGTATTTCTCAAATTACCATTGGCTGAGACAGTTGCGAGCTTTTCGGAGCATGCGAGATCTTGTCGGATTGGTTTGTCACATGCTTGTGTGTCACACGTAGGCAAATTAGTGTAATTTCGGTCGGAATTTATGCCAAACTAATCATGTATAACGATATTTGTTTACGTATTTAGCGGCATGTAGTAGTATCTACAATAGATAGATATATAATCCGCGACGCATGTAATTAATGTGAAATTATTCGGGCCAGAACGATCCGATTTACGCGGCGTTTCTCGTCGCGTTTATCCCTTACGATTGATGAGGTGGCGTTCGTAACATCCTATAACTTTACGAATGAAGTGTGTATCGGGTGTGCACGCGAGATAATTATTAGCCGCTAATTTGCAATCGCCGCCATCTGCTTAATGGCTATCGTATATGCATGCGGCATACTTGATAATTTATTAACAATGCATGCATAAGTACGCGTGATACGCTCGTCAACAGAATTCGACGAATAAATTCTGTAAATTTCGTCTCGTAATTACGCAATTATCGGAAAATCATGATTTCTGCGAAATATTCTCGAGGAGCTTTCATTAATATCTATTTCGTGTTGCTGTTCTTATTTGTATAATTGCTTTTTACATAATAATAAAACTTGATTCGATTTTTGGCGCTTTAAAAAGAAACAGAAAGGTAAATAAGAATCAAAATTTATCTGTACAGATTTAATTGAATTCGTAATTAGACGCAATGTTGCAAAGATAATATTATGATAAAGATTAATCTTTGCATTTTAACATGATCTCCGGCTTACAACTTAGATCGCTGTTAATTGAAGAAGTTGACACGGACATGCGGCTTTTAGGGATCCGAATTCCGTAACTTTTGTTAAATAGCTCAGCTCAGGGACGCTGTGTAGCAAATTCCTCAATTAGGACTTCCAACTTAGAGACAGCTAAAAAGACTACGTGGTTCCCGGTATTTTTAGCTGAAACTGTTTATTACGTTCGGTTGAAGAATTCAATGTAACGCTGGATCACTTTATTTTAACATGTCGGATTACATCTGTGATCATTTAAGTAAAAGCAGAAGGCAGAAGTGTGATGGCAAATCTTGTTGTTTTTGAAATAAATCAACTGTATTATTGCACTACTATTTATATTTTATGTATACTTCTGCCTAGCTAGACTTCCTACTTAATCATTTAACGAATAAATTGTATAGGATATAATGCACTATTTATGCCATACACTCTCCAAATTCATAAGATAAAATTTTGCGCTCATTTCGTTTAATCAAAAAAACTTATTTTTAATAGGGAGACTGAGTAGGCCACAAGTGAACCTCTCCACATGTTAATTACAAGATTCTGAACAACATATACAAGATTTATGTGGTAATTATGCGCCCTTGCATTAGAGTAATTTTAATTTTTTGCGCTACATCTCCTAAAGGACTTCCCTCTTGAAACAAACAGTAATATTCCGTTAGAAATTAAAAATTAGATTACTGAACTGTGCAATACATATCCCAATTATATGTTAATATCTTAAGATGATTTCGATTTTTGCGCTGCATTCCTTAAAGGATTTTCCCTCGGATTTTCCTCTTATATTATAAAAATGAAGACGAAAATAACCCACTTTAGGACAGGTAACTAAAAATCGTAATTAGCTATTCTATTTCAAAGATTTTTAAGTTATACTACTAGTCAATTTTTTCAATTAGTCCTGTCGATATTCAGTTACGTAAAAATAATTTTTACTTAAGGGGCACTAACCAAAATGTTAATTATAGGCTTACGATATCGCAAATAATTTGATTATCTAAAATCGTGGGCCCCAAAGTGGGTTATATTTTTCCTCCCAGACTACGGATGAAAGCATCCACATCTCTAATGTGTTTACACATTTCACAAGTTTATATAATAATACTAACAATATTTCATATACCTGATTTATCGAATTTTATAAAAAAACTTTTTTTCTTGTAGATTTGGAGGACGCGTAAATAGCGCATTATTATATAATTTATACGTTAAATTTTGATTAAGTAGATGGGGCTAGCTAGGCAGACATATTTTATGCCATATTTTCTCTTGTTTACATACATTCCACTGCGTTATTTCGTAATTTCCAATAATGCAATTGTAACACGCTATGGAGCTCATTGTATTAAATCCACGTAATACAGTTTTATAAAAGCTGCATTATCGCGCTTAATGCACATTTGTTTCACGGCAATGGTAGGAATTGAAATCTGAAGCTGTTGGAATATCCTTTCGCAGGACAAATTAACCAACACCAACCGTTTTATAAATCGAAACGTACTAGATAACCGCGTATCGCCATTTTGTGTCCATTTTACTGTAAGCTATATATGCGAATTTATTGCCACTATAGATCTCGACAAGCTTTTCACGTAGGCATACCACACGTTCACTCCGTTGCTATTTACTGCCACATTGTATCTGTTTAATCAGATTCACCCCAATGACCAAAAGTATCTGACACCAGCAATTATGTCAAAAAATGCAGTTTACAGAATAAAAAGTATATCACGAGTAACATAGATTTTTTTGCTATGGGTCGTACGGCTTTTATCGGCTTTTGTCATTCATCAATATTGGAAATTTTTACGCTAACGGAAAGTTTTATAAAATATTAGTATTTTTACGTTGCATTTTAACGCAAGATTTCCATATTTCTATTTTTACTATAATAATTTGACGATGCATTAATAATGCGACGATATCTAAAGAAGTTATGTATCTATAACATATATATTGAATTATAGAATATAAATTAACATGATATAGTTTTCAATTTTATTTAGATACTTGTTTAACGATTGTGTTTAACTCAGATTGTGACGTATCTGAGCTAGTTAGATATCATTATTTTCATGGGAATATCAGGAAGAGAGTTTGTACAAAGAATTAGGTGCACAGCATGCGGGTAGGAATCGGGGACAGCAACTTTCCGAAAACCGGGAAGAGCAGCATGGCGCAACATTGCCGCTGAATCACGGCTGCATCTGTCGTATATTAGTTTCCATTTCAGTTTCCAGCTATACGGAACTCTCGAATTTTCCTCTTTCGCCTCGTGTGCGCGCGCCCTCCCGCTCTGCCTCATCGCGAAAGCGGCGATGAGGATATTTCGTGGCGTCATTACGTAGCCACTTACAAAAAAAAATATCTTACACCGCAATTGCTTAATTAGAGATACTAGTGGTCTAATTATGCTCAGGGCTGGTCTGCGGAAAGTAGGTAGTTTCGTTGCACGTACAAAGAAAGAGAGAAAGAGAGGGGGGAGAGAGAGAGAGAGAGAGAGAGAGAGAGAGAGAGAGAGAGAGAGAGAGAAAGAGAGTCTTATGCAAAATTTTGTCTGGCGGTTTTCCTCGCCGCGTACCAATAGCGACTAATTTTTGCGCGCAATTTTATACGAATGTGACAATTTACGTTTCACTATTACTGTACGAATAAAATTGATACAGTCTTTTAGCCTGGACAGGAATAATTTCAACTACAAAAAAGTACAATATAAGCATATCAAAATAGGGCGAAATTAGTTTATCTTTTAGATCATTTTCAATTTTTCACCTATTTGTGATTTATTTACATAAGTACATGCAAGAGACACATATTGATAAAAAAATATCTACTAATCGTGTATATGTTTTATATATTTTTAACAAATTTTTGTTACAAAATTAAAGTCATTTCTTGATTGATCTCGAAAACTCTTATAGAAAGCTCTTCTTTTTTTAATTTTGCGGCAACAGTTTTACGTATGTTTTCCACATTTACACGTGATTTATACGTACATATACGTACTAAAGCATGTATATACCATATCTGTTACTTGTAGCAATCCTGTGGAAACTTCAGATATCGCCAAAGATAAGTCCCTAAGGGCTAATATAGTTATTTCTGACTGCTTTTAATAGCTAACGTTGCGACAACTTTGTCTCGAATGGTCCGTATGATGACTTTCATGAGAGGAAAAAGATACAGAGTAAAAACCATTATAAAGAATCATCTTGTAAGATTGTAGCGCGTGAGAAGAAATAGAGATAAATTCTTATTGTGTGAGGTGGATATCAAATATATTAAGAATAAGCTGAAAATATATTTACGATATTAAGTTTTAGAAAATTATGTAATTTTTACAATGCCACACATATGCCGAGTTCGAGAAATTAAAGTAAAATTATTTTACAAAGAATTATAGGATTTGTTTAATGAGTTCTCTTGAATGACACAGCAGGCGATATAAACGCTGAAAGGTTTTATACAGTTCCACGATCAAGCACGTTCTAGATTTTCCGTCGAGAGAAACGTACGTTTGAAATAAAATTACGTGCGCTCCACCTTTGGCTTCTCGACATTCTTGACAAAGAATAACGTTCGTATATTTTATTTCGTAGCATCAGGTATATTCAATGACGTCATACATGTAGATTCGATGACAACGTACATTGCATGGATCTAAATCAGAAGAAGGTAATACGTATAGAGGCACGGAATTTCTTTGAAGAGTGCTTTTGCAAGTCCGATGAAAATGAAATTAAGAAACTAGGAGTTTGGACTATCATATTACATTTTCTCATGAAAAATGTACATTATCTTGATATATCTTAATTTGTGCCAGCGAAGTATATTTTAATAATTGCACGAAAGAATGTTCCCATAGTCCGTGAATTTTAATTAATGCGTGTCGCGAAAATTCAAGGAATTTAAAAATTTTATTTTACATTGGTCAGTAATTTTTATATCGTTAATTTATATATTTTTTCTATTCTCATCGTGGTAACTCATTTTTCTCAGAATTGGATAAGTTTCGAAAATTTGCACGTAGTTGTAAGTGCTGTTGTATATACAACATAGTGGATAAATTGCAATGGCCGTTTGCACGACACGCGTTTTGCCAGAAAAGCGACAATTAATTTGTTTTTAATATTTTTATATCGATAAGAAATATATTTTTAGAACAAAATTATAAATAACTTTTATTGACTTATATTATTTTTGCATATACGTGAGAATGTAAAAGAATACGGATAATAAAAATCAATAACCGTATTGAAATTGATACCGATTAAATTATAAATGAAATGGTACATAGAAAAAGATAGTGAAACCTTTGCAGATTCAGTAGTTAGTGTGATTAATTAGTTCATGTTATTTTTGCTGGTTTTATCAAATGAAATTTTTAGGGCAAAAATATGATATTTATTGCTGTTAGATATATAGTATTCAGCTCACTTGTCGATACTTCGATTTCACGCTTCAAGAGATAAAAGAATATACGTTGTATGGCAATGCTTATATATGTCCTGAATTGTCTACTTCTATTCTTAGTAGATTATCCTTTAGTAGATGTGTTACTTTTAAGGTAATAATAATAAGGCAATCCTGAATAGAGTCTATATATTAATAAAAACGGAAATTATTATAATAAGATATCTAATCTCGTCTTTTAATATCATCTTTAATAAAACATTTCTAAGTGTGTTTTGATACTTTACATATTTGCAATTTATATAGAAACAGAAGAAATGCTTTTTGATAATATTACACTTAATATACTAAACTTAATTTCAAAGTAATTGAATAATATATAATATACATTATATACATATATGTTATACGTGTTTTTTTATTTGCTATAATGACACATAATTACTGCCAATTATGCAAATGTTTGCAAGCGCGACACGATGCATTCAGAAATTATAATAATGAATAAATAATTAAAATTACAGTTATGTATAATTGATATATGCCGATACACACACACACACATATATTCTTCATGAATACCACGCAAATTAATTTTAGCGATAAAAGAGTATCAGTGGAAATATCATGAACGTTTTTACCTTATTAGACATTGTTTAATATTGCTTTTATGAATGTCTATAATTTTAGATAACGTAAAAACGGGAAACGAGTATTATTACATTACATTGTTACAATGTAAAATTCTACAGCACATTACAGAATAGAATTTAAAGCTGACATAAATGTATTTTTATCGAGAGAAGGGGCTCTGTTTTATTTGAATTAATCTACAATTGTTCTGGATGAATTAAATTAGAAGAGTGATGAAATTAAAAGCTCAATTTTTATCGAGGTATTAATGTTAAAACAATATGGATTCCAATGAATTACAATGTATTTTCTACATAATTTTACTTAATATTTGCATAAGACCACTTAATGATTTTTTTTACAATTTTGCTTTATATTTAACTTTCGAAATTCATTGAAATAAAATTTAGATAATAGATTCCCGCTTTGGCTACATGCCATGCAAGGGCAAATGATACAGGAAAAGAATAAGTCATTGATGAGAAGAAGATATAATAGCAGTTTCGACTTTGAGTATTTGTATATATCTTTAAATTCTGAATTAATGAAAATTCTTGACTGTATAAAGAACATATTGAAACTCGCCTCTGAAATTCTTTATCGTTTTATCTTTCTTATTATTTCTCGGTGGATTTCACTTGTATCTTTTTGCGATTGTTTTTTTACGTTGAGATTAAGTTGTTTTTAGAGATTTTTCTTTTAAAGATTCCTTAAACGTTTATCAATTGTGTGTAAAAATTGCGTTAGTATTTTCAAAGGTGTGATATACTTTGGTAAAAAGCGATGGTGTCTTATTTTAGTTTTAAAAATACTTAAATATTTATGTACATGACGAAATTACTTGAAATTAAAAGAAAGATCCGAATAACACGTTAGCTATTTTTACGGGAATAATAACATTAGATGTGAAATTATCTCTTCTTTATATTTCTCTGTCAAGTTGTAATTGGAAACTCTCCTGACTGATTAAACCGAACCGTTATATCAAATATTTTTACGTGATAGAAAGCTTGAAACGTGTGGGTCACTTCACATGTAAAGGGAAATTGGTCTGAACGCGGACAGAAAAAGCGTGCCTGCGTTATAAATCAACTTTTTTCCCAATGGGGAGTGTACTCGACTAAAATTTGACATTTGGATGTCCTTTCGATGCGAGATACTTCATTGTACTATCTCGCTTTCTTTTATAGTGGGAAATAAGATCCGTGTTGAAAACGCAGTCTTGAAAACAATGCCGGAAATATATTAAGCCTTTCTCTTTTTTAACGTAATTTTGATTAGAGCCTAGCAAATTATACAATAGAAAATAATTCTGATAAATAAACGAGTAAACTGAACTTATTAAGAACTTTAGATTTATTAATAAAAAGTAGACATGTGACTATAAGTAGAAACTTATATCTATTTTTAATATCTTTTACAATCTTTAATATCTTTTAATATTTGGTATAATACCCGTTTATGCAAACGGAGGAAGATGGTATCAATTCCCTAAATATTCTTCTCAATTCCCTCATTACACAGACATTCTTCCGCGTTTTAACCTTGGAAGAACAAGAATTTTCTGTCTTTTTTTTTTTTAACGCGGAATACGGTATCTCTTGGACGATAAGGCCCGAGATCATGAAATAGCGTTCCAGCAGTTACCCACGGGATAAGGATTTCTATGAGAGTAACTCGCTACTGGTTCTAGCTTATTCGTAATCCGTGAATAATGAGCTCCGCACTCGGGATTCTTAATCCCATATTGTGCGTCTCTCTGGATCGCGTAAGATCATCTCATTTGAGTATCATGCTGGATTATGCGAGGTATACGTACACATGATGATCCGCGTAAAAATACGGAAATACAGATGGTTTATTCGATATGAACGTGCGATGCGAAAATACTTGGATATTTATAATTCTGTAAACTGTATCCTCGTATATAAAATGAAAGCTTTTAGGAAATAAATGGACTCGATCTTTCATCTTTTTGCGATTTCTACGGACATTCTTTTCTTGAATTTAAAATTGCTTTCGGGTAATTCCTTTTACATTTGATCTCAGATCGCATTACGGTGTAAATTATATCTGTGGATTTTGACGGTATATCTTGATGATGTACTTCGCCTTTGAAACGTGGGAGAAACGTTTTTGCAAATCGGATTCGAGAAGCGCTTTAATATCGCGTCCATACTTAATCCAGAAGTAGCAAACTCCATCTCGACGGCGACGCTTCTTAATCCTTGCATTATCCTGCGTGTCTACGGGTCAGGCAGGCACGTCCTTTCAAGCTCTTATCCCGGTACTCGCGGAGGGAGGGGGGGCGGAGCATTTCATAAATCCTGGCGCGAAAGATAAGTGGGCCCTGAATGTCTCTCGTCCCATTTTCTTGGCAGCGGTTCATGACCCGCCAGAATCTTCCTGACATTTTGGTGCGATAAACGGAGCGAGAGCTATACGATCCCAAGCCGTCTCTGCAGTTTGAAATTAAAATCTCGATTAGCATCAAATTCTATATATCTATCTCGCGCATGGATACCGACTCGAAATCGTTCTCGTTGCTGAAAAACGTTGATTTGTACGTAACTTTAACAAAATACATATGTTTTTGATAACTGCAGTTTCTGTCACTTTGTATTTAAATTCAAAAGCATGATATAAAAGCTTGATAAAAATGACATTAATATATATTTCTGTTGATAAATATTAAAAACTAAATTTGTGTGTGTGTGTGTGTGTGTGTGTGTGTGTGTAATCTCGTTTTTATGAAATATTTTCGAAATAGTAATCTTTTTTTTTGTGACAATTTCATTTTGATCAATTTCTTTGAAATGAAATAAGTACTTAATTAGACGGTTTTCAAAACAGAACGAAATAAGCGCGTTGTAGAAAAGTTTAGCAGCATAGCTAAATAGACTAAATTTATAGATTTTTATGATAAATATTAAGTGACAGGGCAGAGGTGACGCGCGACTTATGGTGCTCATAAGAGTGATAGGACAGAACTCATAAAAAGAGTCCGATTGCGCCAAGTATATATTGGTCAGTAGAATACTGGTTTGTAATTGCCCGCACTATATGAACTATGAAGCCATAAACGCGATAAAGAGCCGGATATGCTTCGACCATACGTTCAGAGGTGAAACACGAAGCGTCGACATAATCATAGGCATCGATCCGGTTTCTGGAGTACCGTAAAGTTATCGAGTATCTCTGGTGTCCTGACACTTGCCACCCTCGAGGCTCCGTAAACGTTCAGCCTGCAATTTGCGAGACATTCGTCGTTATCTCGTTGAGCGCTTTGCATACAAACGATCGAACCCGTATTGCCCGCCAGACGTTTGACCGATTGACTATTTGTTTTGGAAATTTCAACATTGTTCTGAGAGATTTACGAGGCCCTTTTGAAACTTGTAATGTTCTACTTTTAGGTATATCGTGACAGATCGACTTTGTTAAAAAACTTAAATCTAAACATCTAAGCTAATTTGAATGTGTCTAAGCTTTGTTTGTTACGATGCTTCAAGAATTATTCGGGAATAAATTGAATAATTAGTATTTTTTTTAAATTAGATAATGTATGTAAAATTTGGTGATATTTTTAATTAATAATATTCTTGGTGATATTTCTGGCTCGACGATATTTCAATGATCTTTTCATGATAAATACTAATTCTGACTAATCTCTTGTGTGAACTTTAAACGGTTTCTAGTAATCCTGATAATATTTCAATCGCGAAATTCATCAAGAGCTCACTCTTTGATGTGCTCTTGCTAAAGTCTCGAAAACTTTTTAAATAAACGCCAGGATTAAATAAGTACTTTTAATCAGGAAAAATTTATTTGTATTTTAAGAAAAATGTTGATTTATAAAAAATTTTAAATTTTATGTCACAATTTATATAGCATCCCTAATTTTTTTGATTTTCGATATATATGTATAAAAGTGTCCTACATGCTGTTGCTTCTCTCTCGCGATAAAAAATAGAAAAACGAAATCTTCTCGTACGTAATATTACCGTCATATTTCTTTGTTTCCGTGAAATATGCATCTACATCTTATTAAATGAGAAGGAACCTGATGGAGGAAAACGCGAGGGATTTGCAAGTATTCAGGATAGGATGACGCAGAAAACTTTGAGAATACCTAATACAGTTGATGCGAGCACAACACAAATGAGAAGGACAAAGTTAGCGCGAAAGTTACAATCACGCTAAGACTTCGTTCCAAAAGTAATAGTTATATCGTCTTGCTCGTTGTTAAACAAATTCCGAGGGCCGGCGGCGTTCCATATGTCGACAACGGTTACAACGATGCGCCGAAGCGCAACTTTAATTCCACTTACATAGCTTTGCCACGCAACGATAGACACGAAGTGCAGTCGGTGCAACGCGAGAATTATACGTAGCTTGGGCTCTAATTATGTTATACGTGGCGTGTAATAGTGAGGCCACGTGACACGAGTGCATTTTACCTTGCTAAAACTCTACAACACCGATGCGCGTAGTCAAATGAGGTGTGGAATTTTCATTATGCGATCGTAAATCCGTTTGTTACGTTTTTTACAGTAGTTCCTTACTTTTATTTTGACATTAAAAACTTACAAAATTATTTATCATACTTTTTTTCCGCTTTTAAAATGACTTTTACCTACGCATGGCTTTACTCCATACAGTAGCTACAGTGCTGTTGCTTTTTTAACTCCGAAGTTAATCCTCAACGTGTCCAGCAAATACTATTCCTATTTAGTTTTTAATTTATTCTCTTTCCACATAGTATTGTTAAGACTTCCCATAGCGTTGTTATTAAATATTTACGCGATAAAATATAATAAAAATAATCATATTTCTGTAAAGAATGGAATATAATTACAAAAATTGCCGAAACAATTAAATTATACAAAATTAAATTATTAATTAAATTAATAAACGAATAAAGAAAATGTTGCATTGATGTACGTCGTGCGACACAATTAAATTATATGACACAAAAATTTTATGTTATCCTTCGAAATTCATGTACGGTATAAAAGCGGAGAAATGTGTCATTATCTCATGTCATAACGCATTTACGCGATTATTTTCACACGCGTAGCTCTCGCTCCTGCGTTATCGAATCTCCTGAACAAAGCGTACGTCGTGGTTTCGCCAATGAAATCAACCAAGTGCAAGTTTGCTAATCTCGTTGTAAGCCGGAAAATCGCCTCGAGGCCCACAAACCTCGAAGGATTAACACGCATGGAGCAAGGAAATCCCGACAGCTCCAACAGAAGCTTCGTGAGTTCACGTCAGCAAAAAACCGAACGATTCCCGGATTTGGAGTTGAATAGCAGAAGTATAGGAATTCTAGATAAGAAGATATAGATAATGATACGTATAATAATCAGGGCGAAGTGTATAATTCTTTACTGATCGCACATCCAAAAATATGGTGTTTACTAAAGTTTTCTTACATTGTAGTATATGTATATTGAGAAATATTACATTTATTGATCAAATAGTTTTTTCAAAGTAACAAGTTATAGTACTTTAACTATTTATGTGTACGAGGATGGGCATGGTCGGTGGTGTCGCAAGCATCCCTGCGGCTTGGCCATTCTTGATGCGGTATGGGGTCGACGGCAATATCCGTTCAACGTTGTTAAGTTGGGTCGCGGCGGAGACTGCCCCGATTGCAGGCATTAAAGTGCAGAGCAGCGAAGCGGTTTACGGCTTTACTAAATCAAATTTAAACTCATGATAAAGTATGGGACACGCGTTTAATATATAAATCCCGCGCTCGATTTTGCTTGTTTCAATTTTCAATTTTTCCGTTTATCGATTATCGATTTTTAATCAATTGATAATTGACTCAGATTTCAATTTTTCTCTTGACATAAAACCACTTTATAATCGTTCTTTTCTAATATAGTTAAAATCTTTTATTTATTAACTTGTAAATAAATTACAGCTTAGAGAAATATTTGTATTTGTTCAAATGGTATATAACATTTCAATTTTTTTGCTACTTGCAAACATAAATGGACGTGAAGTTTAAATATACTACGACAATGTTAAAAACACTCACGACTTTTAAAGAATAACAAATTAACGGCAGACAAAAACGGAAGGAACAAGCGTTTATTGCAGGATTTAGGAGCGCGCTCCTCATTTGTAGTATACACGTTTACGCAATTAAACTACTTCGCCACTTCGCCGGGCTGCCGCTTTGGAACAATATCAATCGTACCACGGCAAAAAAGATCTCGGTGGCCGCGAGGCGAATGGAAAAGTTTATCGGTCGGCTGGATAGAGCCATCCGAGGGCAGATGGTGTGGGAAGAAGTCCACCATTAGTCTTCTCGACGTTTCCATCGCGAGCGACCAATCGTTTTCTCTTCCAAGAGACGCATCAACTCCTTTAAAACGATCGATTCGTGTACAATGATTATTATCGTTCATGGCATTGTCGTTGTTATCGCGGCTATTATCGCAATAATAACTTTTTTTCTCGCCTTTCTCAGCGAGATAATGATTGCTGCCCAGCGCAGCGACATACTCGCAAGAGTTGCTCAGTTCGTGAGACTTAGAGTGATACTCAGCCCGAATCGAATGTTACTCGGACGTAAACTCGCCGAGGAAACTTTCGTAAGTGGGTAGTTTTCCTGAGAAATTACTTGCATCAGTCAGTCGTAATCACTATACTGCACGGCTCGCTAGAAATGTAAACGCATCTACTAACTCACCACCTGCAATATTTCCCGTAACACAATAGCTTTGCTGTTGTCCGACAATGTTTCGCAGTTACGGGATTTTATATTTCGAAAGATTCGTAACGATTTTCCGGGAAGAATTTATCGTTGGCTCCAATATTCCTGTTTAAAAGTTATAAAGTGATATCGAAAGTAAAACCTGTTGTTTTTTTCGTTTTACATTTATATTTATATTTATATTTGTTTTATATTCATATGCTAAAAGAACTTGTTGAAATAGGAATGAGTTATTTGATATATCGGCGAAAAAAAATTTGACTGCATCGATCACATGTTTGATTTTGATATTTTTTTATGCGATCATAACTGTATTTCAAGTTTGCGTTTATCGTTTACTATGTAGATATAGTAAAGGGATATACATATATTTTTTTAAAGCAAATCTTTAAGAATACAAGCATGCTCGTGATAAAGAGGCAAAAAAGGGACGCGAGGGAAGATGTAATCGGAGCTGAAGCAAGAAAAGAGAATGAAAAAAATTGTGGGGTAGAGGACCGGTATCAGAGGAAAGGAAGATGAGGGCAGGATGCAAAAGATATTATGCATAATGCATGCACGTGTATGCCGTACACATAAGTAATACGTTATCTGGCATTAGCGAGGTCATAATCGTAAGCCGCGATTACATTGGCAGGCATTGCATAACTCATACTATGCCGCAGCGTGCCAAAGATTCGATCCTGTGCGATCATTCCTGATCGGTATTCCTATTACGTGAAGCAAATATCCGGAGAGGAGCAATTTGCTTGTGAAATATTCTATGCAAAGTACGACGCGAATTGCCTCGGGATAGATTATTATATTTTCAATATTAATAAACCGCTGCTTGTACGATGTTTTATTAACCGTGGTGACTTTTTTCTCGCGTGATACGCATTCGTGATCGAAATGATGTCTTGCATGCAAGTAATTTCATTTTTAGCACCAGCTAAATAAAGATACGTTAAATAAAGATAAATTACACACATTTAGTTTGAACACATTTAGTCTTGTGCAAATTTTATTATTATTCCTTATTTCGTTTTTATATTATGAATTATGAACAGTTAAAAATGCAATTTAATTGGTTTAATTGAAACACTGCTTTTTGCTATATACATATATATAGCTAAAACCATTAAATTATGTGAAATACTTTTATTATACATTTGTATTTATAAAATGATTTGACAGATGGTGCCAATATTTTCTGTTATAAACATTAATGATTGTGTGTACAAGAAACTTTAATGTTTATTTATAATGGTTATTGACTTATTACGATAAAAATTAATTCTTGGTGATTAAGACAAATAATCAATAAATAATAGTTATAATTTCATTATAAATTGACTATTTTTTAACGGATGAATAAAGTAATCGAGAGAAAAATTTAATGTTTCGATTTATCGAGAAGCCCTTTGTATTCACGACGTGTTAAGCTGTTTTCAGTTGTGGGCTTGCCGGTTGGAAGCCATGCACACGGGTCTCATTTAGCTGTTTATTCATTCGAGCAACCAAGAGCGAAAGGTTACACAGCGCGGAATGAGTTCAATGTAGCAGATCGGTGGTAGGATAAAGGGATTCGATCAGTTACCCCTGATACCCGCCCATTTTCCATTTACCGTCGTGCGATGGGAAACGTCATTACTTTCGGCAAACAAGTGGCCGAATTCGCGGTGGGAAAGTCTCGTGTCAGTATGAAATATTTATGGCGCAGTCTTTTACGTCGAGCGCATAAAAGAACCTCACTACAAAAATTACTCTCGTCAATGTTGTCTCCCTTTATGGTTACTCTTACCGTTACTATCTCGCTCAGATTGGTTAGGCCTTCGCGAGCGTGGAATATATTCTAGTGTCGCACCATTACCTTGATTGACTCTAGGTAAACGGCGCAAACTCCATCGCGTAAAATGATCTAGGCAGTTTAACAAGCGATGCTCACATTTCATTCTACACAGCTGATAATGTATAGGATCAATTTGATATATAATGTCGACAATATAACGTCAACATATATATTAACCATGTAAATCAGCGGCAATCAGGTATTTCTCTTGCTTGTCACAATTATGCAATTATGTAATTATTATGTATGAAGTAATTTTGATGTAGATGATCGATTGGCGGTAATAGCGAAAGACCGATTCGTCGATCTGCCAATGAGAAGCGTATCGTTACGTCCGGCGTAATAGGACCATAAATCGAACTGGATTAACCAGGATGCCAGAATTTAAATGTTGGCGCTTGGTGTCCCGAAGGGCTCAGGGAACATACGCGACAACTAACTGTGTATACACGTGGATGTTAACCTTCTTTGATCGATGAGGCTGCAGGGCAACACTGTTAGGATAATTCCGAACGCTTTGTCACATCGTTTCATCAAGTGTCAAAATTAAATGAGTTTATTTCCTGCGGAAGTAACAGAAAATAATCAGTCATTCGTAAAGAGACAGAGAAAGGGAGAGGAGGAGGGAGGGAGAATAGGATGAACGTGTGAAAATAATTTACGCAAAAATTTTAGAAACTTTAATCTTAAAAATATTAACTTTCGTTTGCTTTATACATAAATTACTATGTCTGTAAGCGCGTATTCTTAAATAAATGTTTCTTATGTAATATGAAATTGTACGTACATATACATACGGAATTAAAGTGAATTTTTTAATTGTAATTAATATTACAATTAACTTTGTTATATTTATGAATATATTTTAAAAGATTAGTATTTAAAGATTTAGTAATAACGGTTTGATTTTGAAACGTATTATACATTGAAAAGAAATATTAGTAACTAATAAATTAATGAAAGTTAGAAACATTAAGATAGTTCGATTTCTGTAAAAACATTTGTCTGTTGGAAATCGCAACTTTTTACGGTATACGGAAGCATTCGCATAAAAAATACTGTAAGAATTTCGCGGATCTTCTCTTTTGCAGCGTGGAAAATTTGAAAATAAAAAGAAATTAAATTGCTTAATTATCGGCTACATAAAAATAACATTCTTTCGCGCCAAATAACGCGCGTTACAATATCTTTCACAATCCGTCACATTTTTATGACCAATCCAAGCTTATAATATAAATTTCTTTAGTTAAATACCTTGAACTATGTGTTCTTGCTAAAATAATTTCCTATAATCTTCAATCAACGTTGACTTTTTTTTTGCTTACTGAAGTAAATTGCTTAGAACAAACAAGTTTTTTTAAAGAAAAAAAATTGCGTTATATAATAAGCAACTGCGCGTATTTTAATTACAAAGAACTGGTGTGCTCTAAGTTGACTCACAAATAATTGTCGTAAAACGACAATGTCTATGATTTTGACTTAAGTTGACTATAAGTGGGTGATAAAGAAGAAGTCATGTAACTCATTATTTATCTACAGGATGTTAAAAGATAATGACATTGAAGGTTTTTTACGACATTTGAGGGATTTTTATGTTAATTGAAGCATGAATGTTAATTAAAATAGTTTCTATTTCAACTGATTTTTAATATTTATTAGTATATATTAACCAATATATCAGTTGGGTAAACGTTTCTCTCCAATCTTTTTTTTATCTAAATTTTAATTATACTTATCTACCCTCTTAAAAGAGAAAATGAAAGTTATCTTCATTACACCAAAAGGTCATGGCTTTTCTACCGTTATATAACTATGATTAATAGGCACCTATACCGATGCGCGTATACATGGATACGCGTAAAATGGGGGAATTTCAGAGTCGGCTTGAAAGGCGTGTTGGGATCTAAGCCGTACGAAAAATGATGCTTCTCTGTGCTTTCTCCTAAAATATATTAGTATAACAATAGGCCTGTTCGATTTAACTAAACTTCTTGCACAGTTCATCTTTTCTCTTGCCCATTTCTATCAATGATTAACTTTATCTCGGTTTAACTTTTACTTTCTATTTTTTTCTAACTCTTAGAACTAAAAGATGACAGGTAAGTTAAACCAAGATTAAAATTAATCTGCGTTGATAGAAATGGACATAAAACGAACAGGCCTATACAGTAATAACACGAAGAAATTTTTGAAGCCTTGGTTAGTCTAGATAAGCAATATAACGTTAGCTAAGTGAAAAGTTTTTTAAACTTAGGATTACAATATAGCGCAAAATAATCTCGTCTATACCAGTTGTACATCTTAGATTTTCTTACTATCTTTTTCTCTCGCATGGCCATCAGTATTAAATCATATCGTCGGCGGGTGGCATTGTACTCTGGTATATGCACACTGGTATACGCGGCCTAATGCTCGCATACGGCACAATAGCGACCTGTACACTATTTAACGGATGACTTTGTCATAGGAAACTGAACGAACGTTACGAAAGTTCGGCGGATGGGCATTCACGAACCGGAGGCAGACTTTTGTTTTAAGACTTTTGTCACGCCGCGGACAGGGTCGACAGGGGTGCCCTGTCGGCGAACTTCTCGGCTTCCAGACGCTATTGTCTTTCTGAGAGCACGTATGGCCATGCATGGTGCATTTTCACACTCCGCGTGAGCCACGTGTGAGCCCTTGTAGAATTTACTTGCCGCGTCTGTGTGTAAAACTTCACGTCAAGATATACTTTCAGTGAAATTTATTTTATAAAGGAGAAGGGGTGTAAATATAAGAGATAAGAAGGATAGAAAGTTTTTGGAAAGTAATTTTAACTTCTTTTAAAAGAAAATTATGAAAGTTTTAACATGATCTTTTTTGTATTTAAACTGTGTTTATTGTTATTAAAATAGACAAATATAGCGTAAATTATAACGTATACAAGTCATAAGTTACGTGTTCAGAAAATACATAAATTTTACGTTTTATTATTATCGCCCGTAAAAATAAGTTGTTGCGAATATCACATATATATATTTATCTTTCGCAAAATGATTTTTCGTATGTGGGAATAAAGCTTTTCTGAAACAACGTGATGAAAGCCTGGGGGTATACTCATGATGCTCATGTTTGTACTACGTGCGACTCTCTATCCAAACAAGAACACACCTTTTATTTCACACTCACGAAATACGCGTTGCAAAATGCCAACCAAAAAACAGAATGTAAAGAAAGTATGATTGGCCGCGAAACGCATAGCTTTATTTGTAAATTGATAATATTTTATTTATGGTTTGGGTAACAGAGTATATATCACGTTTTAATCGAGTTCAACAATGTTTCTTTATTTATAGTTTTGAATAGAAATCTTGTAATAAGTTTAGCTTAGAAAATTCCCATCTCTCGAATTTTTAGCGTTTTACATCTTAATCATTTTTTATCATCGTAAATGGAAAATCGTGCATGTTCACAAAAGTGTACCTAAGAAAGAACGTAGGTACTTATGAACTATTATACGCGATTTATGTATACGTGAGGAATAATATAAAACGGAAATCACCATTAAAGCAGAAAGAATTTCCGAACGAACATCTCACCTGGAAAAATCTTTATGTCTACACTCCATTAGATCGTCCTATCGATTGGGTGTGTTTGCCTTAGGGATATAAGCACCAGTTACTAATTCGTGGACGCGCACGTAATCATTGTGATCGTCGAGTACGTCGTAAGGAATAATAAATTAATCGCTATAATCCCGTCGTCATTATCCATGGGTTTTTTTCTTCATCTTTTCAATCTTTTCTCATCTCGGGCTTGAGTATCCTCATTAAACGTGTCTATAGCTGCAGCGTTCTACGCCATTAAAAAAATTTGCCGATCGCAATTTGCTGTACCTACAATTTTTTTCAACGAATAATATTATTAGATAGTTGCTATCTGAAATGATCTATCTGATATTTTAAATAAAGTTGCTCCACTTCTTGTGTTTTGCAAATGCATCGCTTGTAAAAGTTGACTTTATTACCTGAACGATAAGTCATTTTGTGTATTTTTTATTTGCTCTTTCACTGCACTTACGTGATTTTAAGACGAGTAAACTGATAGCCGTGAGCCTCTTCGGTCGAAAAACTGAAAGCGATGACTGTTTCGGCCACGATTTCCCGGAAGGGATTCAACGTGCAGGCAAGGAGGAATAGTCTGGCGTGCTAAGACAAACAACGCTGCAGTTGTTAACACGTTAAAGGGATCCGGAATCTCATTGCTTCCTTCACAGTTTTTTTTTTGCTCTCAGCTTCTTCTGCAAATAGTTTATCTTAATGCTTTTCTACTTAACGCTAAGAAAATATCTTTTAACCTTTAATTCTAGCACATTTGCACAGTAATGTTCTACTTTAATTTTAAAGTAAGTAGAAAGCGTTTCGAAGATAACTGTAGTATTTAATAATTTGGATATAGTATTTTTAATAAGAATACCTAATTTGAATATATTTTCGAGTAAAATCTTTTCCTTCCCGTAATTTTGTGAATCTGAAATTTTCAATTTATTTAAAAATTACTGATTAATATTATCTTTGAGATAGGTTCAATTTCAACAAAAATGGAATTTATAGCAAAATTTTAATATTTAAAAAAATATTTTATTTTTATATATTCTGCATTCTATTTTATGCAAATTTAAGGTAATGTTTGTTTTATTACAGATAACGAAATTAAGCTAGTAGTTTAATTCTATTCTAGCAGTTTAATTAGTTTTCTACAAAACATCTGAATTAAATTTCTCGAAATTGTCATTTTTACCAATTAGCTTTTGCAAATCTTTTTATAAAAATTGAACGCACATATGTGTTCTAAAATTAAAAATAATTTTATATAAGAAGGGAAGAATATATATATGTATATATATATATGAAAGAAGAAATAAAGGTATCTAATAAAGTCGTCTAATGATTTTTGTATTCCAAAAACAACATGTCCGTGAAAAAACGCGTTTTCGTCAACTGTAAAATAGGTGCGTATCTTGCATACATAAGTGTCTGAGGCCGATATTTTTTGTCATCGTTGTCGGCGGTCTTCGCAGTTAACACGTCGTTATCTTCGCGACGGTCTGCCGGCTCGTTATCGTCAAAGATCCCATGCAGACGTGAATAGGAAATCGTTTACTCTCCCTCTTCGCAGCTGAAGCTTCTTCATAATCCTGCCGATATCTTCATCGGAAACCAGTTACCCTTCGTTCGCATTTTGACATTAAATGTCACATCACATGGAGTTATACGTATAATACTTGCTATTTTTAACGTCTGTTGAGTAGGTACTGAATAGTCACTAGAAGTTAAGACTGGCAATATAAAAAAAAATAAATTAAAAAGATTAAATAAATTCTATACAGAATATTTTTTGATAATATAATGTATAATATAATATTGTTTATTTTAAATTGTATATACAAAAATAATTAATTAAAATTGTGAACTAAATAATTTGACGAAGATAAAATTACGATACGGTAACTCTGTTAACCGCATTGCGAAAACGATTGCGCCACTTATTTTCTTCTTCTGTTCGATTCGCCGTTCATGGACTTGCGGGATTCCGAGAACGAACTGTCTGTCTGTCCCGGAGAACCCTGAAAAAAGTGACGGGGGCCACTGTTCCGTGTGCGTTCTTACGATTCCGGGATACGCGCGGGAACGTACGTGGGTCCGTTCTTCCCAACGGTTAAGGCGAGGAGGATATAAACCTGTCTTCGCTTACCATCGCAAGGCATAACGGCCGGACAAGATTCCTACTGCAGCGCAGAAGCTGCGTTCCCCAGGGTCTTCTTGCGCTTCACCACAGAACGAAGAGGGGTTGTGAAAGGCGAGAGAGGCCACGGCCGAAAGGGACCGACAAATATAGAGAGCTCCGTAGCTGACTGCATTCGCTTGCGGCTGCATAATTCAGAGCTGTACCACACAGGCGAAGTTCACGATAAGGCACTGATGGTGCAACCAGCGTTCGGGACCGCTGCCATCGGTCGAGTGGATCGAAATCACGCATGAGGCTTCGTATCGGTTACTGTAAGCAAACCTGGAAATCAAGTTACGATATCCAATCTTTACCTTCTGAGGCACAATCCTTTTTGCATTATGTTGCTTAAATAACATAATGTACTCATTTAAAAAATAACTCTCTGGTTGGATTAAAATTTTTAAATTTGTGTATACAAAAAATCAATTTTATTTTATATAATCAAGTTATTTTACATTTTAAAATGTATGATAGAATTCATAAGATTGATATTTGTGTAAAATTTTGCAGTATTAATCTATTTATTTAAAATTATTCTGTATAACGATAGATATATTCGATCGTATTTCTACTATTTGTGAAGCGTGTTGGTCTATAGAAGGTCAGCGTTTTTGGCCTTGGTGAGAAAACGTACCTGATGAAGAAAATTTATGCTGACCTTTTCGATACCGGGGATCCGGCTTGACCACGTAGAAACGACATTACCAAATATGCCAGTGGGCCCTTCTACATATATCAGACAGCAGTGCAAACGAGAATGTAGAAAATTAAGAAAGAAAGTTTACGAGCTTGCACAATCAAAAATCGTAGTACCTATACTAAGAGTCTAAGAAAATAACTTGCAACTTAAAATCGAAAATTTATATAGTCGGATATTAACTTCGTGATATATTAATCTTTTTAAACTCGGTACATGAAAGGATTATTAACATAAATTTTAAATATTGAGATATGATGAAAAATTTACTAGACACATTTAAAAATTTCATTTAAAATGGATTTATGTAATACATCTATGTTTTGTACAGTCGCCGCCAATGATTCCTTTCCTGAGGTATTCTTATATGTTCCCCCCTTATCCCAGGAAAGGAATCATTGGCGGCGACTGTACAGACTATTAAAATTAAAACGAAATATTCGTGCCCCTTTTTGATTAGGAATAACTTATAGAATATATACTAGGAATCCTGTGAATATATACTATTTATTCCTGTATAACGGAAATAACTTTTGTGACACATATTCATTTATTCTTTCGTAAATTAAAGAGAGAGGCGTTTTATATGGTTTTGTCTACTGCAAAGGAGTTAATGGTATAATTCTAATCACTTCGTTTTGTTCTGTCACTATTCGATCGTTCTATGGAACCATTGAGAACACGTAATTACCACGTAGAGGCCGCGGCAATTATTTCTCCGAGCGGAAGCAGCGCGTCGATGGTTTCCACCATCGGCGCCAAGAAAACCGATTGCGCGGCTAAGTCACGTGCCAAGGGAACAATTACGATGCGCCGGGCGCACCTTTTATTCGCCTCGTGCTATAGCTATACTATGCCTTAATCTCGTCGCGGCGTCACCCGTCGACTCACTCTTTATCCCTCAATGTCCGCGAAACGAGACTGAGCGTCGGACAAAAGGATGCGCCGACATTTTAAGTTTCCGTACGAGAAGGACCGCTTTTAATTATCCGTCAGAGAAAGGACGTCGTGTCAAAGCAGACGCGCATCTTTCACCTCAGTTTTCTCTTTTCCAGAATTTTGCTTCTAAATGAATTCGTTTCAGTGATTAATACTTCAGTCACTTGTAATGCCACAGTGTGGTATTAATGCAGTAATTCGAACTTAATTTTTGGGATTTTATCATAACAGAGGCAAAAAATAGATCAAATTCTTAAAAGGATACAAAATAATTTTGTTATTGTAAATATAATTTTTGTAAGAAAAATTTATTAAATATTTATGAATACTTTTCCAACCGCCTTAGTCACGCCTAAATTAAGCGTCTGAACTATTGTGTATAAGTGTGTATAAGTGTATTTTCGTGCGTTGCTTTTATAGTGTTTATAGTTGGTTATATTAAGTGCGTGGACCTCGGCGTGGACGTGACCCAAAAAGACTGATCTACCTGTTCGGTTATTCAGCGATGCGTCACGCGAGACGGATAAATTTATCCGTCGGTTGACAAAGTGTTAGCACTACAGAAAAAATACGTACGATAATATAATAATAAAATAACATTTATTTATCAGTTTTTTTGTTATATATATTCATTATATAACAAACTAAGGATTATAGATAATACTATATGATGCTAAACTGAACTATATACTGACGAATATGTATAGAAGAATAGAAAATGTCACGTTCGCCAGCGACCTGACTTTTTGTACATTAGAGAATGTTCTTTTGATCACGTACTTGTTATTGTAACAAAAACTTTCCATAGAACTCGGAAAAAGATGCAAGTCTTGCATCGTTTTCTTCTTCGAAATAACGATGTCCCGGATTACGAAAAGTTCCGCGATAAAAGTTACGCGGAGTCGTTACGTAATCCAAGTCCGTATTGGATGATTGTGGTAATTAAGTATGATGCAATTTTTTTCATGTAAATATAGTCTTCTGCGACATGATGAGTTAGATAATTATGTGGTACAGTTTAATAGTTAAATGCTATTTATATTAATCGAAAATCTGTTCGGTATTCTATAAACTGATGTTTTGAACATTTGTGTCATGAATTATATTATGACATAATGTTAATCCGCATGCTAATTACACTTAGAATACCTTTGATAATGATTAATTTTGCTAATTATATTTTGTTTGATTCAAATGATAGCGGGTAATCATTTAAAATTGCCGAAAATAATTTTACAATATTAAAATTAGTAAGTTTTTTTTCTTAATAAAAGCAATAAATTTGTTAAACGCTTCCAAAGTGTGAAAATTTGGATATTGCAAGTCTAAAAATTATTGTTATTACTTTTAAATGGAAATGAAATAAGGATTAGTAATATTTATTAATGTATCAACAATATTAATAATTTATTATTAACTGTCATATTTGGAATAAAATACGATAATAAATAATAAATATGACAAATAACAAATATACATAATATATATATACGGATAATCTCATCAATCTTTACATCGATTACGTATTTTCGTTATTTACTCAGTTTTCGCCAAGCTATTGTCTACTTGATATTGATATACATATATATTGATTATTCACGGAGTGACATTCTGTAATTTATCAAAGCAGGCTATCAATATACGCCGAAACGGAATATAATGCCGTGTGACATTAAACGTGAATCTCGGTTAATTATGTTTACCGGCGATATGTATATCGCTTATTGTTACGTTGCTTATTTGTGAAAATTAATAACGTATGCTTTATTCATATTATATTATCCATTATTTCGCGTGATTCGAGATAGTCTCGGAAACGATTTTATTTTTATATACGTATATTATTCAGAACGTTACGCGCGCACGAGATCTTATCCTATAAAACAATGGGTGTCACTTTTTCAGAAACGTATTTTTCACGAGACAGGGATCTAAAATCGTGGATTTATATTTTATTATTTGAGTGTCAACGATCGTAAATCCAAACGCGTCGTATATATAAATTGTCACTCACAGTTGTGCCATCTTCATTCGACGTTACAGCAGAACGTCAAAGAGGATTTTATACGTCAATCGTTTTCCTTCGGAGGATTTTCTCTCCGGTTCACATCGTCTTCCTTAATTTATCAGCGTTCTGATGAGAATAATAACCATACGAATACAATTCGTAATTTTATTTTTTATGTTCAGTTGTAAATAACAATAACTTTTATAAGTATGCACATTATCGTGCAATTCAGTATGAGAAAGAAATAATAAGCATTTTGTCCCGGAAATAACTGCCATATGAATTAATACTGTTTTGTTAATAATAATAATATTTTGTACATGAATACCTATCGTCTCGTTTAATAATGTAAATGATATTGTAATGTATGTATACATGAAATATTTATTAGTAAGGATGATCGCGCAAACATTAATAGTTCATAGCTTGTAGCGCTTATACAGACGCGGTAGAGCGATTATCCTTATATCACTTCCAAAAGTTCGGGGGAATTACTAATTAGTACTGTAAGTGTAAGGTACCGAAAGAAAGAAACTAAATCTCAATCGCAGGAAGATGGAGGAATTTTACGAGCTGGCGAATAATGTTACAATAAAGCATGCAAAGGGGGCTGATGACCGCGGTCGGTGCACTCTTTCACACCGACGCAATACTAACGATCGTCGTAACGAGTCTCAAGGGAATGAAAATCACGATATATCGATGCGGCACGCGAACTTGTACGTTGCTGGGATACCTTACCCCCATTAAGCAAATGACGGCCAAGCCTTTTTATTGCGTTTTGTCATAGATCACATTGCGCATGTGAAGAAGGCGCGATGATACCGTGGAATAAATTGGCATAATTATATAGTCGAAAATTTCTTTCCGTGAATGCCGACAGAATTTTTGCTATAGGAAAAATGTATAGGCATGTCTCAACAATAATTTCTTTCAAGAATGTACTCAAATTCTGAAAGAATTTGCTTACTTACAAACTGATTTTTATCTTAATTTTATTTACGAAATAGCAAAATTTAAACTTAGCTTTCCAATTCAGTTTGCTTCTCTATATAATCTCTTAAAGATCTCGGGGATGACGGGGATGCAATTTGTTTCTCTCGTGACAACTGTAGGAACGTCTCGTTTCTGATAGATTCATGGTTGTGCAGTTTCTTGTCTCTTTGTTTATCTTGTATCAGCTTTTAATTCGTTCTCGATCTTTTCCACCGCCGGAAAGTTCTGTTATTCAACCGGGGTAACACACGTCTCATATATTTTGGTCAGAGCTAATATATTTCGGGTGTGCCTGTGCAGGTGCATATGTACACGAACCTTCGAATTTATGCACGCTTATGAATACGAGGGCAATGTATAACGGACGCAGGTGGGACGGGGGGATGGGTGGATGGGTGGATGTATAGCCGCGGTGCCGTCAAGAATGAATCATCCACCATCAACATTTTCTTTCAAGGATTTATGCAAAGTACCGTTCCTTACATATCCAAGAGCTGCAAGATTTTTTACTTAAATTTAAAAATGTTTCATAAAACAGATTTTTTTGCAAGTTTCTTTTTTTTTAATCGATAATTTGTTTAATTCAAATATACAATCTCGTACCTTCTTTAATATTATTACTGTACTTGTTATTTCTTTATTGTAAACAAAAACATGTAAAATTAACCAGTTTATAATTGATAAAGTAATTATTTCTCTTTGCTGTAATTATTCTAACTAATATTAATATAGGAACGGATAGAATTTGTTATATACATTTATGTGTTATTGTGCACATATGTAATACACATATTATATGCGGTCGATACCGTCTAGTTTTTGAAAAGACTGGCAGATTCGCGAAAGTTAGCAGTAACTACATAAATATCGACAACATAATTTATCCCTCAAACAAGCTGATGCACATGCAGCTTAGTATCTCCCGCATTAAAATTTTCTGCATGTGGAATATTGAAATGCTTATGTTTGTTTTGTACGTATTTCCGCGGAAATAATTCATAAGCAAGGATATCGACATTTCTCAGTCAGCGATATAGTTCTCTTTAGTCTAGTTTATATAGCTGACTAGTCTTTGGAATCTGAAAGTGCCTCGCACGAATTGCGAAGGGTCATTCGCCGAAACAAAAGAGATATAATCGTGGCTGCTACGCATTTTCTGCCACATAGTGGTCGTTAAATTTCTATAAGCGATTTCGCGTCAATAGGCCAACGACCCGCACGGGCACAGAATTTAGAAAAGGCGTGGAGATGCTCGAAATTCACTGAATGATGGAATTATTCCGGTCAACGAATCTCATGTGGTGAGAAACGACCAACCCTTAGAAATTGACCTATTTTTTACTCCTCTATACGCGTAATTTGACGGTGAAAGAATGTGAGTGTGTGCTCAAGTGCTTCGTCGATCGCTTTTCTTTGTTCGCGAAAATGCTGAATGGCGGTCAAAATGCACCGTTTGCCATTTTCTAGTAGCTCATTAGTTTTATCGTTTATTCAGATTTCTATCGTCAAATTATGCAGCTAGTTTTGTGAAGATTTTGGAAGGAATCAAACCGTTGAAGTTGTTATTATTTACGTTCAATCGCGCTGAATTAGCAGTAAACTATAGGTACCTAGTATGGTATGAAAGAGAAAATTGTACATCTTAAAAAATAATATATAATTTAATTGAAAAATAGAAATAAATTTTTTTAATTTGATTATTTTAGAAATTAAAATAAACTTTTTTCTTGTTTCAGGTATGTATGCTGGAACATTTTCCACATTATTTTCAAGCGTTACTCTGGATTTTTTCCTTTCCTTCTTCATTACACAAAGATATGAGGTACGTTAACAATGTTTATATGTTTATGAATGACAAATTGTTGTTTGAATATTATATTATGGTGATGAAAAATTTTTCTTTTACGATCAATCTTGCGATATATTTTTTAAGTATCTCAGTTAGAAACAGAGTGGCCGAATAGCATTTATTTTTTCTATTGTATAAACGCATTGAGGTTTAACAAATATAAAAAAATTTAATTTATCAGTAAAAATTCAGCTGTGATGGTACTAAGCGTACATAATAGAAATTAAAGAAAGACTATATTATCCCATTAATAGTATTCTTCAACTTACAATAGCAATTCAATATGGCTTAATTAAATTGCCCTTTGATTATGTGAAAGTATAATTTTTGACTGTTCTTATAACTGCATTTCTATGAAAATGAAACCCGCAAGCAATTTAAAGTTTACTGGTTAATTTGTAGGAATAAAAACGTGTAGTTAAACGACGAAATGAGAAAAGAGTGAAAAAGTTATATTACAAAGCGCGAATTGATATTCGTTCTCGAATTACTTGACTGCGGCTGCAATACGTTTGGAACGGATATTTTCATTAATCATTTCTCGATGCCGTTCAAGTTTCGTTCTAGATAGATTGATTTTTGACGTGAATGCAATTTGCGCGATGGTTAGCGATTTTAATCAATTATTTGCTCTTCCGTAAGCTTTATTAAAGTGCGTGTTAAAACTTATAGCATCCAATTTTCGAAGTTGCGAAAGAAAACTTACAGCGGTTATAGCAAATATCCGTGGATTAATTATAGAATGATGCAGACAACGCATTATTTAGTAAGCTAGTTCGATGATTATCTTTCAGATAAATAATGGTGTGTAAAACATCCGTATCTCACGTATTCTATGATTTTGTATTTAACTATTAATTTATATATTGCGCTTTGTGTTATTGTGAAGAGTATAATCTTTATCGACATCTTCTTGTTTCAAGAATAGTTATTTGGTTAAAGTTCTTGCATTTGAGATACTTATTTAAAATTAAAACAGTTGTGACAATATGAAAGTCAACCTTGCCGTTGGAAAACGCAGATCGTCGCTATTTAATTTTCATTCATTTAACATTTTCATCTCGGATCCAAGTTTAATTTGTTGAGGTAACTATTTCATATTCAGACGAGTCAAGTAATCGTGACCGACAAATTGACTTTGCAGTTTCCTCGCTGGATGGCAGAGGAAAAATATAAAGTTGAAAAAAGTTTATAAATGTCGCAAAAGCTCACCTGCTCGATGTACGGAAAATTTTATTCCCTGTCGTCGTATCACCTGAAGCAGCTGGGACTTTCCAATTTACGTTTAAATGCTGCCGTTTCACGTGAGAAACTGCTTTCAAGAGGTAATTAATGTCATGAAGTGAAAATTACTTTATCTAGCCATATCGTTGACGATTGAATCGGTCATATGTATAAAGTAACAAATAAGAAATGAGAAAAACAAATTATTTGTGTTCTAGAAAAGTATTGTTTTACATTCGAAACTAAATGATAAACCAAAAGATTCTTTTATTTTCAAAAAGTTTTTTTTTATAACACAGGCACTTTCTATAGTTTGGCATGGCAGTCACGTTTAATTTGTCGAGACTAGTCGAATTATCGTATCTCATCAAATCTCATTCAATGCGAAAACGGGTAATACTTTGAAAGCGTCTGGTAATCATCCGCGGTTTAGAATGGAAACTGCTTGCCAAAACGCGCCGCGGAAATGAGGCCGATGTTTCTCGTTTCGCGCGGACGTGGTTGAAGCCGTCGTGTAATCGCGTACTTATTTCCTCGAGAATGTGGCCGGCGCTTAATTATTCGCTACGTGGTACACGCGTAGGTACGTTTTCCGATTGTATGTGCGTTTAATTTCGAGTCTGTGTTCCACGGCGCCGCGGCGTTTCGATTGCGGCGCATTACAGGCGAAGGAACGTGCAGAATCCGTTGATAACGTTCTTTCGTTTCCGATAAAATATTGGAACGAACCAGCACGCTTCAATCCTCTTTTTTTTGTCAAACAATCAGGAAATAAAAATTGACCGTTTCCAATTTGCTCTCTCTCTCTCTCTTCCTTTTACGGAGAAGTGACGGTGGATGCCCACAAATACCCACAGAAATCGATCACTCTGGTTTGTCCAAACAATGAAATTTGGTCGAAATATCAGGGATGCGCGGTTAGTTTTGTCGTATGAGTTTTTCGCAATGCAGCAATAGTAAAAATGTACTTTAGTGCATATAACCATTGCACTTGATATTCGCGGTATTCAACGATTGCCAGTGAACTTTGAATATTTGTGAGAGTTTTTTGTTTTTATACAGTGTGTGTTAATATTAACCCTTAAATGCCACCCAGGGTCCAGCGGACCTCAGACCCTTTAGAATGAAATGTTTTCAAATGTTCTTGTCAAAAATGGAGCTCATGCTCCCATTGATGATAGTTGAGTGATTGACCTACCCGTTTGTACACTTAGCAGTACTCAGTTTACTTAATTTTTTATACTATGTTGAAATTGAAATTTTAACAATATAAGCATTTTATTCTCTTTTCTAAGCCTTGAACAACATTGAAAATAATTTTCATAACTAAATATAAAAAAATCAATGAGTAAGGAGACATTTTTCATGGTTAGGGTCTTTTAGACCCCATGTGTCATTTACGAGATTTTTGAGAGGTGTGGCATTTAAGGGTTAATAATATATATTAACTTAAATAATACAATAAAGTAACTTGAATTTTGTAACATTTTATTATAATGTTTTATTACTGTAATTAGCAAAAGTGGCAGATTTGTTTAGTCATCTAATTTAATAGCGCAAAGTTGCTGAATATTGTCCGTGTCGCAAAACTCGAGTGGTTGTTTGCCCATCGATACCAATTTGTGATATCATCGAAGCGTTGATCGACATTGCGAACCTGACACTAGACATTTGACCTGTCAACCAATTTGGCTGTTTGCACTGAAAATTGACGAAAATTGTTTAATCCATTTTCAAATGCAGTATGAACACGTGATACCGCGTAACTGTCCTCCACGTGGAAAATGATGGGAAAGAGAGATGATTGAAAATGATAGAGAAAAATGAATGAAAAATAGGAAAGAACATAGGAAAGATTTACGTATATATTACAAATTTGACGATAAGTGTGTGTATTTTTCAATCAAAAAAGCGATTTGAGTGGATCTATCAGCAGTTTTTAATTTACGCAATAAAAGATTCGATTTTAAATCCCTCAAAACGTTCGTAGACCAAAAGACCGATGATAGTTTTAGAGTATCCTATACACATTCTAATAGCGAAAGGATTAGCATCCTTACGGGTTTCGAATGCTAACGGCAACGCGGCGATTAACTTCGTCGTACGCTTACGAACTCGAGACAAGAGGGCACGTAGCGACACACGTGTGACTGAATCGATATCTTGAAACTCGGTCGAGTGTGCACTTCCGTCTCGAGAGAATAGGACAAAGTCGTCGGATATATATCGACTGCAGTTCGCCCATAAAGTATAAAGGAGTTGCAAGGGGCGAAGGTGTGTATATAGAATACGTAAACTTTCGGAACTGTAAAATTATTTGGCCCAAAGTTACCTACTTTGTTAACAAAAAGTTGGATGATTGATATTTTGTTTAACAGGACAAGCGAATCGCTCTCGGAAAGAATATATCATGGCAGCGTGATTTTTCTTTCTCACTGTTCCGTTGACGTCTCTCTTTTCTGCGCGTGCAGTTATTATTTTTTCAAATATTTTTAATGTTTATATGCATAAGAATGTTGTTAATTATTGACGTTCAATCTCGACGGTTTTGATATATCACGTAGATACTGTTGTGTACTCACATCATGCTCAACTGAGAGCCAAGCATCAGCAGCACGTTTGTGTACAGACCGAAACGAAGCCTGCACGCTCTAATCAAACTTTTGCTGCAGTCCCTCTTTCACGCGATAACGATTCAGTAAACAGTTACGATGCAGGTAGTCACTATCTCAGTTCTTCCTTTAGTTCTTTCTTCAATTTCTTACGAGACCGACTATAGTAAAGAAGTTGCCATATACTTTTTCACAGTTTCTTATTTTCTTATAATATGACATTTTATATAGTATTTTTCTTGGTAATTAAAAATGAAATTCGATGTGTGTGTGTTATTGTCACGGAACTAATAACTTGATCTATTTAAATTTGTATACTCTTCTTCAAAATAGATTAGAAGTTAAAAAATAAATTAATCTCGGTAATTAATCTGGGTAAATAAATAAATAAAAAACAAATCTCGGGGTAAATAAATATGCTAATTATTTATGCTAACGCTTTTGGTCATAACGAACAAAATCAGATGATTTTGTTTAACAGATATAAGTTATAGATATTTAAATAATATGTCTCAAAAATTGTCTCCAAAAAAGACAGAATTTTGTTTTTCATGTTAACTAACTTTTTATATTCAAATTTTTTTATTTCCGTTTTTAGATAAAAATGGAAACAAACAAAAATCACGCTGATAAAAGAAAGAAAGAAAATATGTTCCGGGCCGATTTTATCTTCTAAAGTAAACTTTAGTTATCCACTCAGTTTGAATTCCTATACGAATTTTTACGGGTTCCATTTTAAACTTTTTACGAGCTTTTACGACGCGCGTGCGAATTACTAGGAATCAGCTTTGATAGTGAACTTTTTCTTGTTTGCTATCATGTGTACATAATAAAATAAAAGTAATGAAAAGAGAAAACAAGATGAAACAAGAGACGTGTACAATAAGCTATGAGGTAAATGCTGCAACGAACATCGTAGCTTATAATAGCATTTCCAGGAACCTTGTAAGTTTTGTTGTAAACTGCAAAGTGTTATTTAATCTGAATAGATAATAAAATCAACTTTGATTACCATTTATTGTACAGATTTGTGACTATATAAAATTAAATTATTATTATTATTTGTAATAATAATAATAATAATAAATTATAATTACTTAAGTATCTTGTTTGATAAAGAAAAGCTATTAAATTTTTTTTTTAAATATAAATTATCAAGATAAATTTTATTATTATAATAATATAAAAATTCTCAATTTTTCCGTAAATAAAGTTTTTCTAATTGTGAGATATGTAAGAAATAAGTAGAATTTGTTTATATAAGAACTGTTAATACAATAGTTGAAATAATAATAATTGGATATAAGGGTTAGCTTTACATTTTATATAGTATTGTACATACTTTTTAATCCATAAAATGCATATTTTTATACATAAACAAATGATACTTTTAAGTAACTACATGATCTTTGTATTACTCTATGCATTTTATGCTTCTTTCATGTATTTATCTCGCAAGTATGCACACGTTATGTGTGTTACACGCTTGATATATTTCAATTTTAACAAATATTGTCAACATTCTTTCAACGATTCTGATATTTTATTACATTGTTAGAAAATGTTAAAAGTGCAAAAATTATTTATGTGTACCAAATATTATTACTTAATTGTATCTTTTTGTAGAACAACATACCGCATATTTTTCCTAAATTTCACAATACATTCTTGTTTCATATATGCTCATATATGAGGCATAATCTATTATTGTACACATTTTGTATAATACTGTTGCATTCTTGTTAACTTAATACGTTATAATGTTATTGATTGCGACTGCATTATTCAATTTTACCCTTATTGGACTGGCAGGTAGGCAACGGTGTTCTTCTTACGTGCCGATAACGATCTTGCAGACAAATCGCACGTTGAACCGTAAATTACACGGCGGTCTTGCAATTGTTTAATGCGATCGCTGTGAGCCGCGAGTTTGCGAGGGACACGAATGAGGGTGTGCCGCGGATTTACGGCAATTAGTTGATGGATTGGGTGTGGTGAAGTAGATGGGATTTTTCGAATGAAAGTGTTGAACACGGCAGCAACGCACTAATGGCTCGAAAAGAATGAAAGAGACAAAAAGAGATAGTATAAGGCAATGAACTGCCGCTTTATATGTACTGTACACAGAGGTAAGATTGCCACGAACAGATTTGGCGAACGTATACGCAATGATTACCAATCACTTGCCGGTGACGTGACTTCCGATGAAAGAGCCAACCAACTCTTTCTTTACCAACACATTAGTATTTCATTCTGGCAATAATGCTTAATCAAGTGAATGAAATATTATCCATATAATATACATACCTACTAAATTAGAAGAATGTACGTCCAAAGAGGCATATTTAGGATATACAGATAATAATTAAGACGTTTAATCTTCTAATTTAATTAGATTTTATATATACATTATACTAATTATAGATAATGATATCATAAAAATAATTTATATCCTATGTATGATATACATTTCGCTTTATTGATCGCGAATACTAAAGATCAAACTAAAACATAACGATATAAAACATTTTTAATTGTGTTAAATTAATATTTTACAATAATATAATTATAAGTAATGAATCTAAATATCTAACATCCGTGAATTAAACTTTTGTTTTATTTTGTACATATACATAACTATATATATAACGAAATAATTATATATATTTATATATTATATATATTTATGTTTTTTTTTAACCCCTAAAAGTATCAGGATTTTGTCATAAGAATAATTTTTAATAGGAATGGGGTTTAAATTGAGAGTGAGTGATTTAATATTCAATGCTGTCAGTATTATTAACGAGAGGCAGCACCGGGACATATATTTGATAAGAAAGTTTATTTAATCGGTTGCGTGTTCCTGGACGTCAATTAGTTGCTTTTCCGGATTGGAAAGTCGCGAATTTGAACGTCGCGCGTCGAGTGTCGGATAATTATTGGATGAATAATTAATTAACTTTAGCTGCGACGAATCCGTGGAACGTTCAAATATATTCTATATTTAAGACAAAAATTCGCTAAACTGATTCGTGTGTTAAGTTTCTATGACATTAATGAGATTTCCATTCCTATTTCAAGTGTGAAGATATCAAGATGACGAATACAATTGCATTCCAAGGTCTTTCACCTTTTAACCGAGAGGTGAATATTCTCTGGAAAATATTCTTTTTCGGGATTATCGAAGTAAAATCCTTGTTCAGGGCTTTATATCTAAAATTATATGACTATGAAACGTGCAGACAGTAATATTTGAAAATGTATAATTTTCGAAAAATGATACAAATTATACAATTCTGTATTAAACATATTTATATTATAGCATTTGCAAATGCAAATATAAAATTTAATATTAAAAATTATGAATGTAATGTAAATGTTGGAACATAATAATTTAAATATATATTTTGGTTGAATAAATAAGATTTTGAGGATGTGTGGTTTAGAAATGTTTTTAAACGACCGCATGAATCGGAAATACGAAATTGATAGAAGGAAATCGATTTTCATACTCCCTTGCGTCGTCATTCAAATGCTGATATTTGCATGCTGAGTTGAATATGGCAGACTTGTTTTGGATATCCTCATATGAAAATCTACTTCGCGTACACAATGTCGTCGCGTTCTTGCATTATATTTCTTCCTAGTTGCGCATACATACGCGCGCACACTTTCGCAATACAAAATCATAAATGGCGTTCGTACGATTCGACAAGGAGGGAAAAATATTTCTAACATCAGTTTTCCGAATCCCGTAGGAATGGTCTGCAAGGCCACAAAAAATTGATATTTTCTACATGGTTTCCTTCGAAGTAATGTTGGACTACGTGTCTGCGCGATAAATACATGTACTGCATCAATTTGGTACTGTATCGTTTTGTATTAATTATATAATATTTATAACGCGCGCGCGCGCGCGCGCGCGCGTGTGTGTGTGTGTGTGTGTGTGTGTGTGTGTGATGCCTAAATGTCTAAAGAGAAAATTGAAAAAACAATTATAAGCAAGTTTAATTTCAGAGACATTTATAATATATTTTTGAGGATTGCGTCCCACATGTAAAAATATTTCGATAATTTTTTTTCTTCAACTTTCTTTTTTTATCATTTTTCTTTTCTCTCAGATCGCATCCCTTGTTCGCAAACTGCGCAACAAAAAGTACGGTGGTCTGATTGCTCTGGTGGGATCGAAAGCGAAATAACATGACAAATTTCTCACACATTCAATTTACGTGGCCGCCTTTATGACTTGAGCCCACGGGAAATATACGTTTAGAATTTCTTCCAGGATGGGTAGATTTTTACGCTAGCTTTACGGCCGTTTATTCGTGCCGTCTCGAACACGGCTGTTCATCGTTGTAATGATAAAAAGCGTCCGAGAAAAGAGCAGCTGCACGATGGCACGTTTGGGAAACCACGATATGGAATTTGTCCCTCGCGTCACGTTCGGAGTCGTATTTTATCGTAAGACCGTTATCTTCATATAGTTTTAACACACGTGAGATTACTTTTGCGATTGTCAGCATTAGTGAAAAAGTAAGAGTAATATGAGACAGAATTATAGGATTAACGTTCGATCTCGATTTTTCAAAATAATTAAAAATTTTTGGATATATAACGTGTTTATGTCATCGAGGTCATCGACACGTATATTATTTTTTATTTATAAACGGATAAATGAGTTACGTCTAATGCAAAATCTTTTAGCATAAAATAATGCCTTTTTTTAAATTTTTTTTTCTATAATTTGCAAAATTTACATTTATTACAATGATTATTGGACAACTTTGGAGTGAAAAGCCGATGCAATTCTTTTTTTTTTAAGAACCGAAATGAGCATTTTGACTTACAATGCACAGAAGTAATTGTGCTGAATTCGACGTCGGGACGGTTCAGGAATTTCCATGAATTTCGTTTTCTCTCGAGCGGGATGTACTTAAATTTTCCTAAATTTGAGCGAATTTTCGTCGCCTCCCTCCCGTCTTATTAAAAGGTAGATTTTGTTCCTTATTTTGCAGTCGTGCAACAAGGGCGTGGAGCATATTTCATGATAACGATGCCAAAGTTTCACAGCTGCTCGCGATTATGTGGAGCAATTTGGAAAAACATATACTTTTTCGTATTACGCGAATTAATTATTTTTAGACCCGAGTATTGTTTGAACCGTGTCCGCGTTATTACTGAGAAGATAGTACTTGGATCTAACGGGTGTTCCTAGGTGAGAAATGATTTTTGCGGAACGTTTGTTCACCGACTAAAAGAGGATAAAGGGAAAAAATGGTTGTTCGAGTTTCATATAGTCCAATATCGCGCACGTTTCAAGCGCTTTTCTCCATGATGAAGATATCCGTGCCCGGCAGTTCTTGGCAAATGGAACAGAAGTTGCCTGAATTTCGTTGCAGCTGCAAGTACCGAAATGTCGCATTAAACTCCCATTCCGGCATGAAGTTTCCGTCTTCTCGCGGTAGTTCGGCATCTCGTGAACGTCGATTTTCTTAGATTCGATTAAATTTCTCCAGCTTTCTCCGCAACTTATAAAGAACAAATTTTGCGTCAAGAAACAACTTCGACAACTCCGTGCATATTTTAAACCGTGCTTCGTAAATATATGTCTCGACCCTTGAAACGATCTGACGCTTCATAACAATATTTAAGATATTAACGAATTTATGCAGTTATAAGGAAAAAAATATCTCACATAATATCATAATATATATCTTCAAATGAGAAATATCTTGTCTTGAGAATCGACACGATAGCATAGAATCCAACACTTAATACATAAATTTTAGCTTACTGAACTGTATTAGTATCATTTTTATAATAAAAGATAGCCCAATATTGTAATATTAAAATGCAGGCTATGATTGTTGAAGCGTTAATCATTTTTTAAAGAATATCAACGTTTTTTAAGGTGAATATTACTCTAGATATTTATCATGGCACAATATTGATTTTTAACGCAGTTAGAATTATGTTAACACGGCATTATGTTAATACATAATTCAAAATCGACGTAAATACTAATACCTTCAAAAGCGTAGCAGAGATTTCTAATATTCGCTTGGGTTTATGTTGATATCGATGCTGTATTAATTCGCTGATATGGCATAGCACTAGTTTTCGTATCCCCAGTATTGGCGCATTAGTACTGAATATTGTAGAACTTTAGCGCTGCAATAATATTGCGAAACAATACTAATTCGATACCGAGTAACGAATAATTGTCATCATTTTAGTTAGCAATGCTAGTGTTGTGTTAGTATTAATGCATCAATATTAGCATGTATTCTGATATTGCAATACTGTGTTTATACCGCATCAAAAATATTATGTTAATGGCAATTTTTTGTACGAAAATAGAATTTTTCATTTTAAAAGACGTAAACTACATTTTAATATAAAAAAAAAAAACTATTATTGAAATGCAAAGTTTGCAAGAAATTTTTTCGTTTTTATTTCTGAAGTTTGCCAACTAGTTTAATCCGCGCAGTTAAATTGGCGGTATCAGCGAAATATAATAGTGTCATCGCACTCTTTCTCGCGACGAACTACATTTGGTCTCGAGAAGACTGACTCTTGCCGGAAGTTCACGAAGAAAACAAAATCTGCAACGTAGGGAAAATATTTAATTTTGAAAGTTCCAGTGTAAAGTAATTTTAACGAGCTAACAGAGTAAAGAGCGATTTTTATGTTTAACTTAAAAAACCTATTTAATATTTTCTTCTCTCCCCACGTTTGTTATACTTTAATCCGCCCTGAAAATGGGATATTATCTTTAATAGAGTCTGTATATTTTGCTTTGGAATAATTCTCTTATTTTTCCCTCTTCTCATTTTGCTAGTAAAAGAGTAGTAAAAATAGCTAACGAATGGTGTATGCGAAAGATATCCTATTGCTATCAGGATCTCATCTATTATCTTTGATATCATCAATATCCGTCAGCCCCAAAGAAACTGTCATATATATAAAAAAATTCGAGAGCGATCGATAAAATATAGGGGGAGGAGAGAGTGAAGGGCGGATAATGCACGACAATTCGGCATGCATGCGTCGGGGGTTAGTGGAGAATGACCGAATTACTATTCGACAGCCAGAAGTGTTGTTGACTCGAAAATCATTAAAATCACTTGAGTATCACGCTAAATTATCCCACTTGATCGTCGATAGGCTGTCATCATTTGCTGACATGCAAGTGAAGTGTCTTTTGATGATATATTTATCGTGATATATAAATGCATACTATATATATTTTTATGAAATTTAAGAGCACTTAATATATTTTTTCATTCATTTTCCTGCACGTTGAAGAACGTTTTTTATTTATTTGCCTGATAACGGGCATTTACGCATATAATTACTATATACGTATTTATACTCAATATCTCATGCACACTATAATTTTGTCATAACGTTTATCCCATTTGTTACGTACAATTTTACATGTAAAATACACTTGTTTAATAATAAGACCGTAATTATTTATTATAAATCTAAGTATTTTTATTTTACATTAACGAGAAATTAAATAATATTTAATTGTAAGTACATATAAAATTAATCAATAAAATTAATTTTATGTGAATTTTAATGATGCAATAAAATTCTTACAATCTTTGACAGTTTTTGAGATTAAAAAAAATGTCTTATCTTTAAACATTTAAACTTTCAGTTTTATTAAATTTATCAAAATTCAGATTCTAAAATAACAAGATTAAAATAATCGAATATCTTACATTCTTTTATCTTTTTGGATTTTTAATGAACGTAGATCTGCAACACACACCTTTCATAATTACTTGAAAAAACTTAATTAGGGACGAAACTTTTCTAATAACTTATTATGAAATCTTTCCAAGATTAAAAAATCGGTCTTTTAATCCATTGAAATCCACTTACATCGTAATGGCCATTATATGCGCAGTATGCGCAATGATATTGGCGCACCGTCTTTGTATGCATTATCTAATACTTGAGTATTCTCATGTGGTACCAACGGTTGGATATTTCCGATAGCAAAATTATTAATCTGATTTGCCCAGTTTTTCTATTGGGGATACTCCGATATTTTATGTAGGGGCCACAAAATTTCGTGTACAATATCGGCAATTCACGATCGCGCGCGGAAAACCGTTCAATTTGTTGCAGTGGAGAAGCCTCGCGCAACCTCGAACTCCTTCCTGCTCGTTAAAGGAAGTTTCCGGCCAAGTCGAAGGAAAACTCGGCCTCGGAATGCAACTAACACATTTGCATGGCCGCTCCTGAAACTCCTAACCACTTTGTCCGCAACTTGGGCAAGATTCTGGCCGGGACATCGTAGGGGCTCCAACTTGGTCTTGGAAGGATTAAGTCACTACCAGATATCCTAGTGCGATATATATACCCATGGATATTATCTAAATGCTAATTTCGTCGGCGTATTCAATATATAATGCTGTTCATTGAAAGCCTCTGTACTTGGAAGCGCATCTGGTAACGATACAAACTTTAGAAATTCAAAAGGGCATATCTTGCAGGCATGGAGATATTATCTATCTGCGTTTATCAGAATGCGAAAAGTTCAAAAAGTCTTGACTTTCTTAAGTAACTTTTTGTCACGTACCATTGCAGGAATCTTAGTTTTATTTTTAGTTTAACTTTTGAGATTACAAGCAAATTTTTTTGTAAATTTGTTGTAATAAGGATATCACAAGTTCTTATACATACAAAAAAGTGATAAACGTGTATTTCATACGGGGGTTTTTTTAGAAATACTTTATTAGAAAACAACGAAACATTGCTTTAATGTTTATATAAATAAAAGACAAAACACCGCAGGATTTAATCAGTTTTATAAATTTGAAGTATAGAAATAACTATTGGTTTTTATTATGCCATTTTTAGAGTTAAACAATTCAACATAATTAAACAATTCAACATAATTACTGCTGGTTTAATACATGTAATAGAGGCTCGACATATTATAATCCGTCAAATATCTCTAATCATAATAGCTCTTTCGTGATCACATTTGGGCTGATAAAAAATACAAAACTAACAGCACACGTCCGCTTATAGTCATGCGATGCATTATGGGCCGAATAATGCATTCGCGTATGGTAGTCGCAGTAATGGCGCTAATGGTTAATGACGTCGTTGATAAGTACCTCGTACGCCCGTTTAAATATTCGTGTTAATTTGCAGGCTAAAATTCTCCAGTTGATGAAATATACGACGTATGTAGGGATTTAAAATCGTCTGTTTCAGAGGTGTCGCGCAGCAGTATATTTCTCAATATTTTCGCTCATTAACGACTGCGTGTTGTTCCGCGTACATACGAATGGTTACAATTCTCAAATCGGAAGCGTACGCATGAAACACGAATGTGGAATACACGCAACAGCGGCCAAGACCAGCCGCATTAAAATATAAAAAAATCTCGGAGGAAAAATGACAAAATTTTACCGAATAAATAATCGTTCGATTTATATTCATTCTGCTGATTACGTTGTATGCTCGGCTACTCGTAATTATACGACGAGGGGAGTATTCTTGTTACGGTTGGGATAACATACGCTGGGAATTGGAACCTGCAATATCAGCCCGCCGATGAATGCGAATATAATGAGATTTACAATTGAAAAGAGTCCGCATGAGCGAGACTGCAATTCAACACGCGCGTGCGTGTAAAGCGAAAACGGGGGGGGGGGGATACGTTGAATAGTTACATGTATCCTGTAATATGTATCGCAACTTGGTATGACGAGACTTCGGTGTAAGTTCCATCATTTGTACCGCAAACATTTGGGCGAGCGTTGCATTTATTTCGGAATACATGTCTGCGCTGTTTCGAGCCTTCGGCGAGACGCATTGACATGCATGTCGACAAAGCCTTGACAATATAGATAGCCTTGTTGTGACATAGAAGAAAAATGAATGAGAATTTTGTTGATGTATTGCGCGGTAAAACGGCGCGTAAATCATCTTCAACGATGTGGTGAATCTCACGTCGGTGTTTCCGCCTCGTCACTTGAGATTTATGTAAATTACATTGATCATTGATTGACTCTCGTCCACCGCGAAATCCGATTTTACGCCTTGAAATTAGTCGTCGTGGTCGATGCGACAACTTAGCTCAAACTTTTCCAGGTGTTGGAGCTGTTTTTTTCGCTGAAGACGACGTCGTCAGGAGGAGGGGTTTTCTGATCGTTTTTGAAAAAGGATTGTTTGACAGAGACTTTGAGTCGAAAATGACGATCTGAATAAAGACTGGGTGCATCCTAGTTCGAGTTTCACGTTCGGTTTTTCTTCTTTAGAATACGTTACTATGATCATGTTGATCAAAAAGTTCAAGCAGTCTATAAATAAATTTTCGGATGGCTCCTTTCTTAGCTTCTTCGCGAGGGCGAGCTAAAGAAAATATATAAATAAATCTGTGCCCCCTTTTTTTCTCTTCTTAAAATAATTCGCCGATCACCGCTTCTTCTATATCGCGTTTTTGTATCTGAAAATGTTATAAAATAAAAATATTACAAAAACTGAACAGTAAACGGTATAATTTAATCTTTCTGTTGAAATTATATTGTGTCTGATTGTTTCTGAATAGGTAGAATTTTGAGAATTGAGACACTTATTTGAAAAGTTGAAGTTTTTAAATAGACGAGGCAAACTCCGTGCGCAAAAATTCTTTCTTTCGTAAATTAAAAATAGCAGCGTGGAAAAATTCCGGTTTCTCGTTCGCATAACTTGAAATCTTTTTTTTCTTCATTACTGCAGTCAGCTCAGTCAGCAATTAAAATGCTTGGAAAAATACTTATTTATATTATGTCGAGATTTGTCTACATTTGTTAAATTAGATGCTTATAGAGAGTTTTACATGGTTCGTGGAAATATGGGCTATTACGTTTGCTCGTAACAAAATGAGCCACTTATTGATTGAATTTGGTTCAAGTGCCGTCGAGCAAATGATACCATTCGATTCGGATGCACTTCATTATTGTTCATCATTAATCAGTAACAAGAAGGGCTTTCTCCGACTATTCATTAGTGATTATAAAAATCTAATTGTTCATTAATACAATTGACTAATACGCTGAATCGAGTGAGCGCCGAAATAATGAATAACCTTACATAGCATCGCTCCACAGTGATCGATCATAAAACGTCGATGAATTGAACCATTAATTAATAATACGGATATAAGCATTATCTCGACAAGCTTGACGTGTTTGATTAAATAGTTCCTGATGGGTCCTCCTACTATATATAAATCGTGATTTTTCTTAACTCAATTTAGGTCTCAGAAAGATGACAATCAATCATATACTCGCGGTTTGGGTAAATAGCGTAAGAAATAAGAGCCGAGAATAATCTGTTTATTGTTTTTCTAAATATTCTAAAATAATTTTGTCCTTAAAAATTTTTTTATAAATTAAATTTTACAAAAATAATTCTTTTAATGTACTTTTTTACACTGAGCGGAATCCTTAATGTGTCGTCAACGCTAAAGACAAAGTATAAATAAAAAAAATTCTATTTGTATAATGTTATCAATTTTGATAATATTATTCTTGTATATTAAATTGACTAGATTTTATACTATTCGTTTATACTAATTTGCGTGATTTACCTCGACCTCTCATTCAGTTTCGCTTTTCACCCAGTCACAGCACTAGCGATTTGATTACACGGTGGCATAGATCGAGCGTACTGGTTGCAAGCTTGTCTCACAGATCTGTAAGCTCATTCAATGCGATGACAAGTTCGACCGTTCTCCAAATGACAATTTCAATCGCTTAATGAATGGTTCGCTTGATCTTCCAAATCACAAAGACGCTGGCAAGTCGCATACATATGTCTACTCAAGGGAGACGAAGCTCGAGAAGCTTGCATTTGTCGTCCACGTCTGTTCCAAGTAGTTGTCAAGGGATAGCGAAGGGAGAAATAGGGAAAAGGAGATCCGGCGGAAGGATATGCGGCCAAGAGGAAGAGAGAGAGGAAGGGAGGTTCCCCTCCCAGAAGAGGGGCAGAGAAGGAGAGGAACGGAGATAGCGAGAGGACAGTTGTCGCCTCGTGATTAGAGCTTCAATAGTCCGGCGTCGTAATTACAGCGGGACGTAGGTGTGCATGGATGAATGTGGCAATCTGCGTGAGAGCGAGAAAGAGGGAGAGTGGGACAGAGTGAGCGAAACTGGAGACGGGGAGAAGTTTGATGCAATTCTGGTGCAACCGCAGGGTCACTAGCGCGTGTTGGACGATAGAAGTGGCTTCGATACTTGAGACGGCCGAACAGCGCTTAACGTCGATCTTGGGGATAACTCCTTCTGACGAGGTCGGCTATTATTCTCGGAGGAAACCTATCCATCTCGATACGGGCTCATTCCTTCTAGCTTCAAACCCGTTGTTCGCGCTAGTAGACAGCGACCGCAACTGTCTACTAGTTTTGAACATACAAAAACGGAATGCTGGATATATCAAAGTAGGGCAGTTAAGTCATTTGAATTCGAATAAATAGATTGATTGTCTGAATAAAGTGCCATTAAGTGAATATTTTAGTGTAATATATTATTTTTTACTTGTTAGAATTTTGATTCAAAATTTAAAAAAGTATATATATATACTTAAATGGAAAATGTAAGAGAACAATATAGATAGTAGTAATTAAGTCAAGTAACTAAAAAGCCATCAAAGAACTCGACATAGTAATATTTTAAGACGGTAAAATGTTTTGCAGACATTTTCATTAATTATCAGTTCTATGTTTGGCGAATAGGTCATTTGTTTCCATGCATCTGCTTCATTTTCTGCGATTTATATGAATTGTTAAGCTTATTTTTATATTCTTTTGATTCATTTTATTCGATTTGTTTTATTTTTGGCGCAGCTTAAGCGAAATAAGAAGATTATTTTAAGTTGATGGGTTTTAAATTTACAGCAACACGAATAATAATTTATCATAAAAAGCGGATTTATTCCGATTTAAAAATTCCTTTTTTCTTCGGAGAGAATTTTATTCCTCAGAAATCAAATCGTATTCTTTTAAAAACCATATTGTTTATAAGAAATCTATTTAATTCTTATAATCCGAAAATTATTAAAATATTTCAAATAATAAAAATAGTTTATGTAAAATGGTTTCGATGTATTTGCTTTTTATGTATTCTAATTAATTCATTTATAATAATAATTTACTATTTCATTAATTGTTATTATATACAGACATTTTTTTATAGAAGTATATTGCTGTTACCAACAAAAAGATATATAAAATTTTTTATATATCTTAATTATGACTACACAGTTCATTTCTTTTCTCATATACGCTTGATATGGCATCTCGATTAATTAAGAAATTATTATTGATAGGTATTATCAAATTCCATCTCATTTTATTTTTATGATTACTTCAAATATTCGTATTTGTAAATTTCTGAGCCGCGATCTCTCTCTCTCTCTCTCTCTCTCTCTCTATTTCTCCTTTCTTCCCTGGAGAGCTCTTATAAATTCTTTTAACGGAGGGGAGTAGGTGTCTCTCACCCTTCAGAGTTCACCGTAACTTAATGCTCGAGTCACGGAGCCATCTGTTACCGTTCGTTGGACTTTCAATGTGAGAGATTGTATTTATTTGTTGGAATAAGCAGATCTCTCATTTCATTTTCACGAGATAGTTAAAAATTTATTTAGTATTATTGACAGTTTCTTGATACTTTTGTTTCTACGAGACACTTTTAATTCTTAATAAGTAAATTTGTTATTTCATTATTTATATTTAAAAAATATATATTATTTTCAGCGTTTTGTTTCGGATTTTTATGGGTTTCTTAACATATGACATAAAGCTTTTAATAAAAACTGAATTTAACGCATTTTTGTAGTAATTTTCTATTACTCTTATTATTAATTCTTATTATATGATTTTATATAACTTATATAATTACTTGATAATTTTTAAATTAAAATTCTATTAAAATAAAATTTGTTTTTAATATATAAAAAAATAAATTTTATTATTTATTTTTGTTATTTTATTTAAAATTTATTTTGTGAAAATTCCTGTATTAGTTACTGTATTACACAGTTATAATATCCCCAAATTTTTATCAAAGATAATTCTATTTTAAATTGATTCAATAATATGCATGAAATGAAGTGCAAGGAACTTGATATCGCATATAGATAGTAGGACATCCCTTATAGACTCAAATATTTCATTCTTATTAATGGTGGAAGTTAACCGCGTTACGACCGTTGTTCTGTGTCAGCGCAGATGTTATTCACGTATACTCTGTCTTTTCGTATAATCTTTATTTTATAATTCACTTTGGTACAGAAGGTCTTGCACTCACAGTGTCACTTCGGTTCGCGAATTAGTCTATCTACTGCTGAAGCAAGTACTCGCCTTCATTTAATGTTCCACGCTCGGAACCGCGTAGGACCGGGATAACGCTTCGGGACTGTTGCCCTGGATCACTGGCTGGTCTGACGACAACGCCTGGGGGCTGTTGTCCTGAGTCGCCTTTAGGATTTACGGACACACGACAACGCCGGGGGGTTCTCGCTCTGAGTCGCGTTTGCTCGGACGCACGGTTTAGGACACTGAAGGCCTTGCACACGTAAAATCGCGTAAAGACGTAAAAGGTAAGCGTAAGAAAATCGACCAATCCCAATCAAGTATTGTGCTGTCCGTAACCCCAGTAGGGGAAAATATTTGATTGGGATTGATCGATTTTCTTACGCTTACGTTTAGTGGATGATACGTAACAACCGTTACGACTGTGTGAACAATATTTCACTAAACTATATTTTTGATCTATATAAAGTGTCAATGAAACATATAGAAATTGCACATAAAAAGAAGCGCTATTACTTCGTAAAAGTCGTAAATGTTTTTAATCTCCGATGTTCGATCTCTGCAGGTGACGCAACATAAACTTTCCGATAATAAAACAGCTAGGAAGAAAATGCGCGACGTCTTGCAATTTAATTTTGCTTTCGTGTCAATTTTATTTGATCGTCCCTTTTTTTAACATTTCGTTAATAATATCGCTGATCATTTATAATTATATGAAAAAATTCTTGATTTAGTTTTATATCTTCTTTTGGTATAAAATAAAAATCGTAATTCTCTTTGTTGTATCTTATTTAACAAATGTTATAGCTGTATAGCTGTTTATATATTGTACTTTACTTAAAGTAAGATTTTAAGTCTTTCACGTTTTTGAATCGTTAATTTTTTTTGTTAATTAACATTTATATAATTATGTACCTGTACCAGAGTTGAATATAAAAGTTAGCGTAAACCAAGACTAGCATAGATAAAAATATTTTGTCATCAAATCTAGTCTGGAGAGTCCTTTGGTCAAAGCGGCTCTGAGAAAATACCAATCTATTTCTTTGCGAATAGTAAGACGGTATCGCATCGGCCAAATACCTCGCGTAGCCGCAAAGGAACAATCGGACGTGATCCGCCATCTTCTCCGAATGCTCACTCGTGCTCGCGATCGTACGTGGGTGGACTATGTTACAGTTGCAGTGCCGAAAACTAACCATGCGTTAAAACGGCGCGATTTGCAACCGCAGATCCGTTAGAAACATGCTTGTTCACGCGCCTGCGATCATCGTAAAATTTCAGCAATTTTTTTCGCGTATTGTCCTATAACATTTCAAAAAAGATTTTTAATATCATCTTTTAATAAAGAAAACATTTAATAGTTACCGAGTTTTTTGTGAGCGCATAAAGTCATATTGTGAGTTAAAAGTTATATTGTAACTTATTAATCTTTTATAGATATTAATTAAATATTAATCTAAAAGTTTTTTTATCTATGCTCGAAGGTACTTTTGAATGGAGGAATTTCATGTCAGCATGCATTACACAACGAAGCTTCGAGAGAGTGTTGCGCATGTTATTGATTATATTATCCGATAGAGTTACAAACTACTCTTTCGTCAGTTGAGTAGGGCGCGCACAAATATTCCCCGCATACCTGGGGAGTAGTGAGTACACAAAAATTAACCTGGAAAGGGGCTCTTTAGGCGATGGCTCAAGACCTCTGACTCTGTGAAGTGCGGAATTCGATTAGAACTCGAGATTCGATTATATACAGCGAGATCTTTGCCCTCCTTACGCGCGCGGTTCTCATATATATATTCGCGCGTTGATCGATTCCACTTGCGCATCGCGGAGACGTTAGAAACCGCTCCGTATTCTGCCGCATTTCTCGGGTAAGATACGTAGTCTTGCGTAGAGACACGCGCGCACATGGCAGCATGACATGCTAATGCGATTCCCGCTTGTTCCTGTCAGGTCACGTCACGTCACACGGCTTTCGCGATCTTCGAATCGAGTGGTCCGCGAATGACGTATGTCCCACGAGCGACACGCATCGCGCGAAGTGTTAAAGGACATGTCAGGCGCGTGTTCGTTTTCATCGACGGCGTGATTGTTCTTTTGACATGACTCCAATTTTTTTCGCGGCAGTTATCAGCGATGCGAGTGAGTCGAACGGACACCTCGAGTAAAGGAAGAAAAAAAACGAAACAATAGAAATCTTTTACCTAGCTCTTGGTAAAATAAATTTAACCGAGCGATAGGTCCAACGCTCAAACTCTCCAGTGGTTTATCGCGGTGTAACATTACCTGATTGATAAAAATTTTATCAAGATGTAAAACTCGTGTTATACTTCAGGTTTTTTAAATTTTATATTGCATTTTTTTTATGGTAAAGTGTAAATTATTTTGGATATTTTTATAAACCAAATGTGTATAAGTGACTTATCCGATGATTTAAGAACAAAAGTTTGGAAATCAGTCTCTCTTTTCTTCGAAGGAGCGTATTCTATTTGTCGACCAGCGCAAATATTTATGCGATTACTCGGGGACATGCTCTGTTGGGAATCTTTATTATTTCAGAGGGTATCAAGCTCTCTAGGTATCCACGTGGAATGATCTCAACTGTTCCCCTTTTCTCTACTTTCCTGTCTCATTTTCTCTACCTTTGATATCCCATCTTTCGGATCCTATAACGGGGCCATGTCGACTAGCCAAACAGAGAATGTTGCTTGTAACTTACGATCGATACTGATGGAGTTTCGATTGAACTTCCGGATGCGTAGGATGCCTGCACGCTGCTAAAGCAAACTAAAGACAAGACTAGCGATTCTCGACAGCTGATTGACAGGGCTATCTGATATTATTGTTTTCGTTGATCGGGATGAATGTGAGTCATTCGCAGCTCGCATTCTAGGTGCATTCTTATAACAAGTTTTATGACACGATAGAAAAAAGATTTAATAGGTATAGTAATTATTGTGATTAATACGTCAAGGTCCGATGTGATATGATTTTGATAAATTTATATCTAGATGTGTGCTATAATAAGGATTTGCACACAGCTATACAAATAATATGTATGAGAATATGATAACTCGTTTACGGCATAGACATTTAAACCCGCTGTGTGAAATTATCGGTTTCTCTCATATCTACTAATTGTTACCATTAAAATTTAAATAATAACAAGTGAAACCGGACCGATGATATGAATCTTACAATTTAGAGAAGATGTCATTTTCGATCGGGCTGTATCTTGGTACTCTAATAATAATATTTCTGTACGATTTTTGTATACTTTTACCAACTCAAAATAAACTGCCGATTATTCGTTGGTCTTAAAACACTGCTCTTTGCTGCAACAGTAAATATTTAAGTCGATAATCGATTTAACTTTTGATGCTATAATAAGCATCCTTTTTAAATCATTGTAAAGTAAAGTGAATGTACCTATTGTGAAAAATATTACCCCAACCAAGGTTCGAACCTGGAGCTCTTTACAATTATCACTGAAGCATTATTTATTGTTGTTTGCTCACATCGCTTGAAATAAGACGTTCTCTTCAGTATTTACCATCAGTTATTGCGATAAATATCACCACATGCCTCAGTGACCTAATTGATAAAGACGCCCGTCACGGATTGTAGGAAAATCTAGGTTTGAAACCTGGCTGAGGTGATGTTTTTCGCAATAAATTCTTTACAGTGATTTAAATATGATGCTTATTAGCATTAAAAGTTAAATCGATTATCGATATTAGTATGAATTCTGTTTCAGCAAAGAGGTTATTAAATATTATAATCAGGTTACCATCATATACCAACCCGACCGCAAGTGACATCTTCTCTAATTAATTGTAAAGACTTTATGGTTGATTGAAGATTGGAAGATTAATTTTTATAAATACATTTTATATTAATATATAACTGCTGGACTAACTACACGGATGATCGTCTTTATTCCAATTTACATTCCAGTATACATATAGAATCTGCGATGTACGAATTGATGGAACTTATTAATAAAACAGGATAAAATGAAATGGAGACAAAGGAGCGCAATGATTTCGTGACGAGAATTTGTCGGACAAGCAAAAACAAGTCACAATGCGATATTCGAAAATGGTCTGTCGTCGACGTTGATTTGTCGAGGAGGGGAGACGATTCGCGTTATCGATTATGTTCCACGAATATCTGACACGTCCATCTTCATCGCGCGATGCGATGAATATCTAGGATTTCAAACGAAATAATAGGAACGTCGATACAAGGATCACATTTCATTTATGTCAATTCGTAGTGTTCCATTCGTACCACAAATGGAACATTCTATTAATGCTTACGCTAGAATAACTTTTTACTTAGACATGATATTATTTTCTTGCAATGTTATAAAGTTGCTTCTTATTTAATAAAATTTCTTGATTTTCTCTGAATATTGTTTTTACCTTTTTTTTTAAATAATAGAAAATAATTAAATTACGATATATAATAACGCATTATGCTATTTGATTAATGAGTGACGACTATAAAATGGATTATTTTTATTCAATAACTCTAATTATTTTTTTAACAGTTTTGAATATTGTTTCTTTCATTCATCACACAGTTTTCAGAAATATTACAAAAATATTTTTGATATTTTGCTTTCGTATCATCAGAAATTATAGTCGAAATTCAAGAGACAAATACATTGGCTCTACTTGAACTGCGTGAACGTCACAATCAAATCTCTCTGAAACGTAATTAAATTATGAAAGCGTTGTGGGACGTAGAAATTCGCAAGGTAGTAGCAATATGCAACATTTAATTAATCGTTGTTGCACACATTGGCACTGCGAAAATCCACCGTAAACGTGTCGCAAAGATGAACAAAGTTACGAATATGCCGTCTCTCGATAACCACGTGCAGCGTTAGGTAGAAAAAAAATGTACAAAAAATATAACGAAATTGATTAATTAATATTACACTCAATATAAACGAAACTTTTGATCGGTGATGTGAGGGGAAAAAAGTCAATTATATCACGCGCGCTTTCGCATCGAAGAAAAGCGTGTTGTACTGTAAATTGCATTTATTACATAGCATACCTACAACAGAACCGTTGACCGCATGCCGCTTTCTCCCTTTGCATTACAAATATTCGTCAAGGTGCAATCGACGAATTACTATTTGTAATGCAGATCGCACTGTACGCGGTGCAATCTGGCGTAGAAACATTCCCGGCGTCTCTGCTTCGCATTAATGAGATGCCGCGGTTTAAACTTTCCCTACTCTCTCGACGCACCTCGCTCCTCTTTTTGGCGGGACATTAATATCGTGCGGTTGATCGTCCGCGGCTCCCCGGAGCTGGAGCTTTGTCAGTGTTCTGGACTGCAGCTATTCCTCGCCTTTCGGCATTTCAACGCGCGTTGTCTATTTTTGCTCGCTGCTATTCTCGCAACACGCTACTCCTTCCTCCCGTCGCGTACACCGCGCTGTAGTGCGATGCGTGTTTCTCGCTGTTACCATGCACCTGTACCCTCGGGCGGCATCAAAATTCTGTATGACTCACATCTCCCGTGAAAAAATAGCTTCTCTGATGTTTGGCCGTGTTTGTCGAAATGGGCAAGCACACTCGCGATCAATAAACTATTTTCATGCGTATCGAATGCAGATAGTGCAGTCGGATTTTATTTATCGGTGTCGAACGAGGTTGATGGATTCCTACCATTTATATGCACCAGAGCCGTTCGCGTGTTCGAATAATCTGGAATTCTTGTTAGAAATTTAATTGACTAATTACTCGTGTGTCCCGGCTAGTTTCTCTCTATTGAATTTTTCGTTGTTTTTATGGTTTGAAATTAATATTTCATTGTTACTATCATTTTATTCATTGTTTAATTAACAATTAACTCAAACATCAACATTGAAATTATACGTATAATACATTTAGCTACTGCAATATATCGTAGCTACTGTTACGCTCACATGAAACTCGCTCATCTGTGTGCTCCATATAATTTTCACCTTCATTGATTTCGAAACGTCGAAATTGATAAGAATGATTAGATCTCTCAAAGTAAGTAATTTCTCCTGAATTTTTCGAAAATTTCTGAAATGAAATTTGGTTCGAACGTTGCGTTACAGTAATATCAATACGCTCAATGTAGTTGAGAGATAACGTCAAACTTGTAGCGAAGATAGGGAGGAAGGGAATGAATTGAAAGATGGTTGTGGAGAGATGGAGACTGCGCCCTGGCAATTGCTTGAAATGACGGGAAAGGGCCCGTGCACCGTCACAATTCACCTCTTTGATGTTTTATCTTTGCCAGTTGTGGATTCGATATTCTATAGGTTTCCGAATAACGTTCCGCCTGGTTTATTGAAGGCAGCATATATTTCGAAGACGAAAGGAAGAATCGTAAAGTACGATTGTATAAGTGATATTTGAAATTTTGCGGCAAAATTCTTCTCGAGTACAGTACCAGCAATTGCCATATAGTGTGCAAATATTAATACAGCGCTTCGCAAGTTAGTTGTCGTCCAGCGAGAGTCGAAGACGTGCGGTAGATTACTGTCGAGTGTTTCTCACGTCCGAAAGTTTGAGCTATCCTTGTTGCACATGACTGCATGCTCCCGATCGTTAATAATTTTGGCCGAGCCAACGAAATAACGCATCGTGTACGTGTCATGTTGACGTAGACGTTTGACATACTGGTCGAATAAGTCCTCGAATTATAGATTGCTGTTCCCTGTCACGCGGTTATTATTTAATATAGTCAGGACAAAATGTGGCTGCTGCGTGCTTTACTATAACAAAATATAATTAAGTTGATTTGAGTAGGCAGCATCGTTCGAAATTGTATGCCAGAACATTGCGAGTTTCGTTTTACTTACCAATGTTTCGATCGATCCTCTGTTGATTTTTCTTTTACAGAAAATTTTATTAGGATATTTTGCTGCATGAATCATATTTTTCTGATATTTTAATATTTAATATTAAATATCATATTTTTCTATGATATTTTAATATCTAATATTAAATATTTTTTGTAATAAATAAGTCTTAAATTAAAATTCCGTTAAATTCCGTTCTATGTGAAATTAAAAGCGGAATAGGTATATGATTCTGTTTAACGATTTAATAAACCCTTTTTTAATCACCTCTAGCGTAAAGAGTACTTCGACAGGAAGTTCAATATATATCAGATTGGTAAAAGAATTCGTATCTGAAAGAACGTAATATACAGGGCGCTTTATAATTTTTTTTTTTTACATGAATAACCAATAAATGAAAAGACATATTGGTTGAAATGTAGGTCACGTGCAAATACGCCAAAATATTCAGCTAACTTGAAATATTTGTGTAGGTACTGCTGACACGTCGTGTGAAAAAAAAACATAAATCTGATATACAATAATATTTCTTTACTTTTCGAATTACTCTTGCGGATAGTATAAATAATTTATCGACGTCAGAATACTATTATGAAAGGTCGAAGTGTAGGGAGTTAATAAATGGGACGGATCATCCATTTCTTCATATCCGTAACGCTCGCAGCTTTATCCGGAAACAAGAAACATATCCCTACCACACCAAGTTTCCAGGAAGAAGCATTGCAAAATCTTCCTAAAAGCTAGATCGCTTCATAAGTTTCAGGAGTGAGACAAATCGTCGCATTTACGCTCGCGTCTATCTCCTCGCCGCCGCGCCGTATACGTCGGAGACCGAAATGGCCCCCTTTGGCGTTCTCCTGCTGGCTAGAGCACAAAGAGAAAGGAGCGCGGAGCCGGCAGGAATCAAATGAGAACGCCAGATAATTAAGCGGATTTAGGCACTCAGACATGGCCACTCCTACCATCCGCGCGCTTCTCTCTTTCTACGTCAGTTAAACTGCAAGGCGCGAGAGCACATAGCGATTAATTACGAAAGATTACATCTCGTGATGAGCCCGTCCGTTTTGCCTTTACCTCTGCTCCGTTTCCCAGCGTGTCCTCATCTCTTTTTTTTTGGCGCGGATTAAGGTAACTGTCCCCTGTGGATAATCGATTCTCAAGTACGGTTTGTTGACCGAACAGGCACATTCGAATGCACAATGAGAAGATCCAGTTTTATTGTTAGAACTGTCCACTTTGAATAAAATGTATCGTACTTTCGTAACTTGGGATACATTTGTCTACGTCGCATGGATAAAGTGCATGATATACGAAGTATTATGGACGCGCCGAATGATATTTTAGGGCCGATCCAAATTTATGTTCAGCTAGGTATCATTTGTTATAACTTTCCAAAATTCAATTTCACCATATATCTCTTATGTCAGTTAAACCTCAAATTAAAATTATGCTAAAATTTAATCCGCTTTATATTAAACGATGAATTTTCTATTACTAATTTTGTGCATGTGAAATTCGATTTGCGAAATCTTTTTATTTTTAACCGATAAAATATTGCTTGATGAATTTGAAAGATTTATTGTATAATAATTCAAATGTATATTCGGGATTTTTCCCCCTTTTTTTTAGGACGAAGATATTTCATGTCGAAATAAATCTGTTGAATTGTGCAAATCTGAATCATAAAAGTTTATAAGAGTTTATAAAAGATCTAATATTTTCGTTATGCGTACAATATCTCGCGAAAAGTTGAAGAAGCCCAAGCAGCCATTTTGGAATACGGTCGCTTCGAAACCGATCCGCCGACTATGCGCGGAATTCGATGGGAATGAAATTTACGCGCCGATACGGGATTCGAATCGAGTTCCATCGCGACGGACTTATGGCAGCATAAAATTTCATTTCCGTGTAAGATTTCAACAGCATCTCGTTGGTAGGTGCCGTGGAGAACTATAGAATTAAGAAACGGCCGTAGACGATTGGATACTCGGCGAAATATTTTCAGGAAATTATTTATTATTTACAAATTAATTCTACTGTGTAGGATTAATATAATATAAATTAATATAAAATTAGTGATATAAAAAATAGGATTAATATAAAAAATATAATATATAAAGTTAATTACTATCTGATTTATTAACTACAATTAATTATAATTATTATATAATTACAATTGTGTGTATTTCCTTCTGTAATAAAAGGAGGAGAGATATAATATGAAACATATACTTATATTTCTGAATTATTGAATGTTGTAATAAGGTTTATAAATATATTTATATATTCCAAATTTTTATATAGATTCCAGTAAATATATAAAATAGCATAGGTCATTGAATATTAAAAATTTTTGTTTCTTTTTTCAGAGAAAAGTAAAATTTAAGGCGCATTTAAATTTAAATTTTCTTCTCTTTATTATTATTTGAACAGCAAAAGATCACATTAACGATTAATGATAAAGTTTTGAAGATTGATCGAATAAAATTCTTAGTAACGTAGATAGATCTTACTAAATAATGCATAATATCCCAGTTTCCTGAACAGTACGTGCAGCATGTACGCATTGTTGCATTACACCGTTTGCTGTTCCATGTCTCCAGCGTGTTCTTGGCCAGTCTCGATAAGGCGCGTGACAACGTATTGATTCCCCACGCATTATCACTGGAAGGAATCCAGCGGATTGAACGTCACACTAATTTCCTTAGTCGTCGGATCATTAATGTCCCGGATCGTAACATGCATGGGACAATATGTGGCTGGAATCATAGTCTACGAATTATTTACTGTATTGCCAAGCTGCAACGCGCAGCAGCCGTCTCTGATAAACGCATTTGTCATCACGTGGCTTTCATGTTCGATTATCGATACGTCCGAGTCCAGTCGATAGACGGCACGCTGCCGATGGCCAATGGGTATTTATGGTCGATCGTTTCCTACTTCCGGTGGATGGAACGACTCACATGCATGTACATCGTTATTTGGTACAATCCGGAATTTAAATACCTCGAGCTTTGAAATTCGAGCTTTGCGTACGGATAACCAGAAGATTATGGAATTACTCTGATGATACGTGTAAAAGCAATACATTTTCGACGTAATCTATCATTGTCGACGAATCCATCTCTTTATTAATTTATCCGGATGAAGGTACGGGAAAGAGATGTAATTCTGATAAAATTTCGTATTGGAACGTTTCATGGAGCTTTAGAGGAAAATTTAATTTTTATTAAACCAGAGTAGAAAATAGAAAGAGAGAACAAATTATCTGGTTATCTTACATGAACGTCCATGTAAATCTTTCGCAGTAATTAAAGCAGTTATATAATTCACGAGTCGGACAATATTTGACCTAAGAAAACGGTAGTTTAATGAGCTAATATAAAATTTAAAATTTAACAGAGAGAAAAGAGAGGATATCGGTAGAAAATTACGATATTAAAATATTAATATTAGGATATTCCGAGTAGAGTTTCGCGAGAATGTACGCGTTCAGACTGAGAAATGTTTCAACAAACGGTCTAACAAATATATATGCTCAGTTTGCGTTGACGCCAGCAGCGTCTCCGCGGATCTGACTTTTCCCATTATCTGTCGGTCAGGAGGGAAACATTCGTTTCTGGACGCTATTGTTTTCGACACGTCGCATTATCCGTGCAAGTATCTTTTCTCCGTGTGTGTCATACATACGTTTCTGGCTCCCCTAATGTATCGCCCGTGTTTTTCCTCGCGGCCCCGTGACCGGCTTTTTTCTTTGTGGCGCCAATTAAATTTGTATTGGTGTCACGTGTCACGCGGATGACAATTCACAAATGAAACAAAAAAGGTAGAATTGTACGCCGTTTTTATTCACGCGTCTACTCGCAGGTGCAAGCACGTATGAGTACAAATAAAAAAAGTTTTGTCTCGTCGGGATAAATTTTTGTTCCGCAGGCAAACGCGATTAAAAATGCATCGTTAAATTTGCGAACAGGCGATTTTTCAACAATTGCAAACACCGCGAAGAGATTAATGAGGTGCCTTGTCGACAATCTATAATCTCATTCTCTATGTTCACTTTTATTTTTTACGTTTTATCTCATCAATTTTAACTTGAATTTAACGACATAACAAATACATACGCTGGAAAGTTTTAAGAGAAAGTTGAGGAAAAAATTACACATCTCACATGCTCGCTCGCTGTTTCGACGTTATAATTTTTGCATAGTTCTAGAAATATTTTAACATCCAAACCGCAAATGTTTTATTTAGTTACGAAGATGGCGGTGTTCAGAATGTTTATTCACTCAAACCTCGAACTATGAATAAGGTTTCTCCTTTTACATTCCTTCTTGTTATTCGCAAGTCACGAAAGTAGAGAAGCTATCGTTGATGAATTCATTGTGTTCAAAAGTAACTCTCACGGACGTACTTCGTGATAGTATGTACCGGGATTATGTTTGCCATTTATCAAATTCCTTCGTTCGTCCATGGCTTCGCTATATTACATGCTCACCAAGATGTTTTTATTTCGGCCATTAGAATCCTCGTACCGGCATCGGAGCGAATGGAGAAATAATATTTACTTATTGACACGCAAGATTGTGATCTAAATTGATCCGGGTATTGTGTAAATTAAATCAAAGTTTTGAATTTTTATTTTAGTTAAAAGTTCTGATTGCTGTATTGAATGCATAATTTTCAATCGTATGTTAAGAATAAGTTAAGAATTCAGTTCTGAACTAGAACTTTGAATCTCTCATACTTTCCATCATTAATATTAATTAATATTAATTAAAAGTTTATATAAAGTTCATAAACAGTTTTTTTTTTAAATTTATTATAAAGTATTTAAAAAACTGCTGTCGTTCTAGCGTTAATTCGAGAACGCGACTCAACTTCCGTTAATTATCAGTTTTAGATTTTGATTTTATTCAAAAAGAGCAAATAATTAATGCATTTTGCATTAGACGAACAAGACAGGAACAGATTATTAAAACTATAATGCATATTTAATGAGCTATTAAAAGCTTAATGTAGCCAACCTGATGTGTTAATTAAAGTATTTTGTATCGTTACTGACCTATCCGGATTAACGCATTTGATCATTGGAAAATGTACGACGAGTTGTTGTTGTTGGATGCGAGATTTCTGTTCTGATGCAATGTGTAAATACAACGGTGACAAAATACCTTTACTAGCACGCCACAATTCATGTAAATGTTATCTAACATGTTGACCGCCGCGATATTATGTATTACACTCGCGATACGTTTCTCTATACATCATTAATGAATAATGGAACGTGAAAAATAAGCTCGCGAGTCGCGGATACAACAGTCGTTTAGAAAGCTCTGCTTGACGTAGGCTAATAGATCGTGAAATTGTTGACAACCGAGATTAATGAACCATACACCGGTGCGGCGCGTGGCGTCCATAATTCGCAAATGCGTGTCGCTACAGTTTATTTGTTTCCTACCGATATCATCCGCGAAGCGGCATTATTCGCTCTGTAACCTATTTCGGTTGTTGCCGAAAAACTACATTCTGCAGTAGTCGGTATAAATCAGCGGATATCACCGTTGATGCACATCGATGACTTTCGTGGTGCAATAACTTTTGCACGAGTTCGATCACCGCACTTCCCACCCGCCGAGCGGCGATAAATTCTCCGATAAATATACGGCTCGTATTTCGTACTCAATATGTTGAATATCAAGCCGTAGATTTCCTTTGTGTTAGTTATATGCAAAATTTATCTTACTAGGTGCCATTAATTATATATTAACGCGGTCAAATTGAATAAAAAACGGATATAACCGAAAATTCCATTGATTTGTGCATGCACAATCTATTTAGATTGAAAATGTTTAAATATAAAATATCACAAAATTTATGAATTTACTTTTTATATAAAAGCCAATCCGGATAACATTGGAACACTGTAAAATATTTTAAACTCGATACTTATTAAAAGTATAAATTATAGAAATTATTGAGATAATGATTTATTCAATTGATATATAATTATTAAGAGATCTTGGCCTATATTATAAATTGAACGATATTGAACTGTTGTAATTTACGTAATTGCAATTATTTCGATTGCTTCTGCGTCTCGCTTTCAATTTTAGAACAACTTGTGTACAGCGCACATTGAGAAATATTACCGGGTCATTGTCCGAAAACTCATCCCTCCCCTCCCCTCCCCGGACTTACGGGACCCGCCAATGGCGATTTACTTTATCGAATTTGGTCAAAAGAAACTTTCCTCGCGAAAGCCAAAGAAAAAAAAGCGAAAAATCCGAAGCGAATCGGGACGTTCAGAATATCCTGCGCCGTAAGTCGCTAGTCGAAAAACTCAGCGGGATCGTATTAATCTTATCCTGCGGCTTTCTGTCGCAACTGGCTCATGTGAGTTCATAAGTCATGTGACTACCAATCGATCTTCTTACAAGTTACGATATCAGAAGCATCTTTTTCAAGTAGTTTTATCAGAATAAATCTAAAATCGATTACATGAGACTATATTGATATTGTTTATTGGCCATAGAGAATTCTATTTATTTCAATTTTTTATGTATCGCGCTGTGTGCCCTATTTCTTTTTATTATGTCTTCTTCTTTATATCTTTTTTAGATGTAGATTTGATTGAATTCAACTTGAATTAAACCCACTATTCCTACAATTCGTATTTGCTACAAATAAGGTAAAAGTGAAACCAGGTAAATGCAATTAACTCAGGATAAGGGAACCCGAACAAGCTTAGTTAGTCCAAAATCAGTTTTTCGATATAGATGAGAAACGATATGGAAATTCGATAAATTGCATTGCTTGCGTAATGAGAAGCATTAAAAAATACATCTGAAAAGTAAAGTGACATCATTCTAAGTTATTACTTGAAATAAGAAAAGGAAATAATGATATATAAGGGGTGTTAAAAATCAAAATTTATAATGATATAATACATTTTTTATTTTTCTCTGCAAAATTTTAAGAATTATTGGAATAAGAGACTTTTATACGAATTTTTTTAAGCTGAAAAAATGATAGCGTTGGTCCACTTAGCGTTTCTCATCTGCTAAATACATAAAAATGTATAATATGAAATACGTAACGTTGAACTTTGAAATCACTTAATTTTCATTATGGCAGTTGCATGACTGCATGAAAGACTTGTGCTCTTATGAAAAGAACTATCTCACGTATTATCATCTGGAAAGTTACATTAGAGTGTCGCTGTAACTCTTTATTATTCTGAAAATTATTTGCCGCACGGCCGGCATCCCGAAAGTACTCCGGCAGTTTCATACAGTGTTCTCGCACGACCCGACATGATTAAGTTCCTTCTCTCAAGGAAGAAAAATACTTTCACGCTGTGATCAGAAAACCCATATCATCGGACGCCGCCGGAAGTTATTATTAGAAGAAAGATTATTCGACGTACGCTTCTGTTGAATACGAATTTATTTTTTAAAATTGTTCTCGTGAAAATTTATTCAATAAATCAGTCCAAATCTTGTTCTAATATTTGTGAAAGAGAGCAGGAGTAACTAGAAACTTGCAGGAAAGCTTTATATGTTTTTATTAATTTTGTGACATTTAAATTATGGTACTTATGTAAATGTTTTATAATTGTTTTATGTAGTTCTTTAAACTTGTACCTATCTTATATATAATTTAAAAAAATAACACATGTTTGTCTGAAAATATACAAAAGTTTACTTATTGTCATAATCGCAAAACGGTACGGGACTTTTCTATTCAGTTTTAATCCGTTCCGGTGATAATCACTTGTCAGTGGCAATGCGCACGTTATAGAAATATTATTGAAATATTATTGATGACATAAGTATCGATAATCACTTGTCAGTGGCAATGTGCAGGTTATAGAAATTATTGAAATATTATTGATGACATAAGTAAAACTGATTTAAAATACTCATGTATTCCATTTTATATAATAGTATTTAAAATGCTTTAAGTCTCTTTATATAGCAATGTTTCTTTTTCCGTTTTAACCAGTTTACACGCACGATAACATACGAACACGCTACGTTAGCTTCCTTTAATCAGGTCGTACCCTACTTTCAATACATGTACAGTATTTATGAACACAAGAATGACGCAAACTATATGAGATTAATAAAATATGCATCGTGAAAATGTCCTTTATCGCAGCCGTTAATTGACAATTAATCTAACCACACAAAAAATATGTGTTACATTATGTGCGTCTTGAAATTACACAACGGAATTGTTGTCGAAAGGTAATATTAGTTTTTGAGTTTTGTTGAATTTTATGGAATTATATACAATCTCGTAAAAGCAACTGAAATAATATCAAGTATTTAAAATAAAAAATTTGTTATTTACAGTAATTGTTAGTTTATAAGATTGTTAATGCTCTGATTGTTGCATTTTAGGACGTGGGTCTTTCTTGGGATTTTTATATTAAATGAAACATCTTTCTCTCGTAGATTTATAAAATGGTTAAAATGCGCATTATGCTTCATGAAACGTAAATACTTAACAAACAATCCACGCAGCACTTTTCTAAAATTAAAATAGTAATACTTATAATAGTATGAGCTACACTATTTGCATGGCATTAAACGTACCGTAAAGGTGAAGTATTTAATAAAGTTAAGATATTTACCAGCCAAATAATGATGTGTCTCATGCGTTGTACTGTGTAACAAAGCACAGTTTATTTCAAACTTTGTGCTTTTTGCTATGGAAACAATCTTTAATTAATTTGTTTTGGCGAGCAAAAAATAGGTCAGTTATTATTACGTAACGGAAAATGTTTTAATAACAAATTTTTTTATTTTTAAAATTAAAAATTTTTTGAAAAATAATTTTTAAATAACAAATGAATATATTGTACATGGTTAAAAATGATCAATTTTAGTATATCATGCAAAATAACTTATATTGTTATTTTATGATCGTTTTCTCACATAGAGATGAGACTTAAAGCTCACAATATTTACTTATGCGAAATATCGCGCGCAAAGTCAAAGGAACAATTTCATCGGCAACGTTAACGCGTTATCGTTTTAATTTTATATGAAAAAATGTATTTTTGTAAAAAATTTCAATCGTGCCATCATGCTATCGTGCGTGCCGCTAGGCTAAGCCGTATTACAAGGAATAGCTTAAAGAGTCAAAGGTGGAACCGAGCGCCGAGCACGGAAAATCCTCCCTGCCTGCCTGCCTGCCTCTCCTCGTTCCACTCTAACTGGAAACGAGTAAAAATCAAAGAGCAGGAGGAAAAGGAGCAACGTACCACCTGGTACTTCGCATCTTCGACGTTCCAGCATGGCGTTGCACAGTGTTCTTCTCTGCATTCCCCCGTGCCATCTCTCGAGTCTGCTCTTTTACTACCTATCCTCTCTCTGTTACAGTCTTCGAAGTCGTTTTTAGTCGCACAGAAATAATCTTCGGCGTACTGCACTCAGTATCGTATTATGGGGGTAGTAAGCGGACTATCTGAAGTCTTTGCACTATGAATTAAACTTCAAAGTAATTCCCGGCGTTTAATAATGTAGTGACATTCATGGTACTGTTTGCGTGTGTATGTGTTACTTATTTTCTGGAAATATCTTTTACTATCTAGCGAAACCACTGCCAAGGGAACGGGCTTGGAAAAATTAGCGGGGAAAGAAGACTTTGTTGAGCTTGACTCTAGTCTGGCACTGTAGTCTGGTTTTTATTATATCTATTTAACTATTATTAATTTTGCTGCGCTTTGCATGTATAGATAATAATTAATAATTGTTGTTTATGTTCAAGTAAAAAATTATTCTACTAGTAAATTTTTCTAAATATTTCATAAAAGTATGATTTGATATTGTTTTATCTATTTTATATTGGACTTGATTATGACTATTCATAATCTTTTTTATAACATATGATTGGAACATTCTCTCTTCATTTTTATGACTTCTATAACATTTCTTTAAACAAAAACTCTCTCCTTAATTAATTATAGTAATTATTAAATACTTAAAGATATAATGGAATTTTTTGTGAAGTAAGATATTTTTATTGAAATAAAATATGTAAAGATCAATTCAAATACTATTCAGAAATTAATAACATAGCTATTTTTAAAAAGTGCACTATATTTATAAAATTTTTTTAAATATTTAATACGAAGAGCCAGAAGACAGAGGAGAATCCAAAGAATCTTGATCCACTACTGGCTGCACGTGGTCGTGCGAAAACATCCTTGCTTTCTGGCTCATTTGATAGCTGTGCACGTCTTATTGTTATGCTATTTTAGGGTAACTCTGCATGCCTGCAAGATCGAAATTCTGTTGATGTATTTGAATATTGTTATATGTATCTTATAACGTATATACAATTATTGTGAAATGGTCTTTATAACTTTATTTAGGTCAATTACTTTTTTATTTCTTTTCGTCAAGTTACCATTGTAGAGAAATACGGCGCGTATTGATTTGTGCGAAATAATTACTTTACTGACGAGAATAAACTCTCGGGAGAATTTCCTGTACCATCCTTTTTTCAAAATAATCTAACCTAGATTCTTTCCCTCGAGGGCTGGTGTCATCTTGATTCAAAGACTCTGGATTTAACGAAAATTCTTCAGCCTTAAAACTCTCAATAAATTTTTTATCAACCGATATAGATGAAAAGCGCATCTAGTTGAAAAACATAAATTTAGAACATAATTTATTTATTTTATAATGGCTGTATAATTGTATAATTCAATTACTATTATTGCATTTTAATATTTTTTTTTAAAGAAACTTGTAGTGCTTGAAATTGCAACATAACAATGATAGTCGGAATATTGTTCACGGAAAAGCAATAAAGTCACAAGCAAGTATCTACTGTTAATATTGTCGCGTTTGCGATCATGATTCTACTATGTTCCTTTATTGTAATAAATCTCGAGAAGTATGCCGCAATTTTTATTGCTTGTTTTGAAACTGATAGTAAATTTGGACAGCTTATTCTTTTTCCGGTACCTATAGTTAGCGTGCTCTCGAAAAGTCGAAAGAATTCACTGTCTACTACATTTTAGGCGAAGCGAACGAGCGTAATCTGCTGCAATTTCCATTACCCGATACGCTTTATAGAATTTTCCGATCATGAATGTAAATGTTATCTATAAACGAGAGTTTTATGGGCACGCGCGAAGTCAGCCGGTTGCAATCGACGCAAATTTTTATCGAACGTCGTTTCGATAACGGTGCATCCATTGAGCAAACTCTGGCACGCGAAACTGTATCTTCACATTATCTCGAACGGCATTCGGATTTTTGTTTCAATTTTTAAGCTCATGCACGCAATGAAGTGTTACGAACTTCTCAATTGTGTATCGAACTGAAAATAATGATGCTTCTGTTTGTAGTGCTAACACCAGTCGTTGGCGCACCTGCGAGACAATAAATACAGTAAGAATACACAACGATAAAGTACTTCTTGTTAAGCCAAGTAAATACTTCTTATTGATTTTAACGAATTAATTCAGAGATGATGCAAACAAGGTGTATACATAGTAAAGAAGAAAGCAAGTTTTTTGTATGTCAGATAGTTTAAGATTATTAATTTAAAATATTAACTTTTTATTAATTTTTTTACGACTTTTGTACGTTATATGTATATATATTATACATGAACGCTTTTAACTCATTTCGCATATTATATGTACGTACAGGCATTTGTTTGTTTTACCAAATTTTACAAAAGCATATATATAAGCGCATAAATACTTTGTTTTATATTTTTGACTCTCTAGTATTCGATGGTAACAAATCTCGCTAGTTTTGGACAGGTGAAAAAATTGCAAGAAGCATCTTAAACTTATTATAGCAACTACGAATGTCACAGTTGCATTAAGGTGACACGACTGATCGATGAAACCCCTCTAGGCTTTAACACGCAAATAAATTAGGTCATAAAAATATTAGATACTATATATAGAAATGAACTCAACGTTTTTCGCGAGAAACGTATGAAGTTTTAACAAAGCTTAAGGTTTCTGATATTTTTTTTTATAAAATACGGATTAATATATAGAGTAAACTACAAATTGTTAATTACACAGAAACACGTACAGTAAGTACTATATATCGCCTCGTTAAAAGTGACGTGGTCAAGTCTATAATAAACCTTTATTCTATTATATATCGGGCACATTCTATGAGCTGATACTTTCACTGGTCGGACATCGTTCCAGATATTAATAAAATTGCTATATTTTTCCATATAGCTATTCATGTACGCAAAGAATTTTACATAATATTACATAATATGAGAAAGTACACAATTTATATAGATACGAACTGCGAGATATGCTTATGAGACAGATTATATAACTACGATTTTATAAATCATATTTATAAGATTTTAAAGTTCGTTAGTAAATGTACATTATTAATATAAGCAGTAACTTTATCCCAAGTTGTTTCCATCTCGAAGGAAATGGAAGCAACTTTTTGAGCATCTTCAGTGAGCATCTATCTTGTGAGTGTACGTGAGTGCCACTTCCTTTTCTAAAGTAGGAACAAAATTGTGTTTTCGGGACAATGCTCTCCAGAGGATTTTCATCCCTCGCCGGAAAATTACTCTCATATGTTACGTCCTTACCATACATCAGTATTACGTCAGAAATTCATGCTATTATCTCTTGATACCTTCGTCTTTAGGTTCGAAGATAGCGGGACCTAACGCATCGTGTTTGTCGGGTCGCAAAATAAATTGACGCTGTTTAAGAATGAGTTAACGTTTCAACGGCGGACGCACGGCACGGTACGGGATACACATTTCACGAAGAAATAATCACATATATTCGCGGGTTCATTTGATAAAGCCGGTACGACAAATTTGCTAGCAATTCCTTGCCGACGGCGGCGAGGCGGTAATTTGCGCCGGAGAGGGATATCAGACGTGCGCCGTATGACACGGTGCCATGCATACAGCCGCATATTATACGTGGTGCAGCATGATACGAGAAATGTCCTGGTGGAGCCGGTCTCGTGGCGCTATAGAGAGAGGATGGTGCGGCAGGTTAGGGTGAAACGACGCGGAGGGACGAGTGCGCGTGACTAGTGCACCAGTCTTTGAGGGTAAGAGCAACGGCACACATAGATCTCCTATGAACTTACACGTCGCGTGTTTCTAGAGTTTCTGGATAAGCCATGTGTCCTGGAACTGATAATAATTAGACAAGCGCAGTCTTGAACGAACAATATGACGACGTAGACCGCGATTACCGTTTCCTTTGAGAGCGATGAGCCCGCGCTGTCGAGGATCTCTCGATGTCAGCTGCGAACATTTGTCGAACATTTAGCATTAAGAAACTCAATATTGTCCCGACCGATTTCACGAAATTACTTTTGACAAATGGTGTCGCGTTAAAGCGTGAAGTTTTCACTGTCGTTTTAGCGGATATAAGGTGGATATTTCATGCATTCATATATTCGTTAATTTACTTTTTTATGATCAGCGTGTATCATACGTTTCAAATAAACTGAAGACGCATGACAGAACGGAATAATGGTTATCAACGATAAATTTCTATTTTAATTTTAAATTACACTGTCAACTTTTTAAATAAAAAACAAATTAAAGGAGACTTAATAATATTTATATAAACAAGCTTTTGATATTTTATACACGTTTTATGTATCTCAAAGTGTCTATAGTTAATGGGTTGTCTATTTTTTGTCAGGCAATTTCCTCGAGTTTGCGAAATTGTAGAAACGAAATTAATTCAGTTTTTCTCCGGATAAACTCGGAAGATAGGCGACTGATCTTGGCGCCAGATATATTAGCTTCCATTGTCGTGGACTAAGCATCCCGACGTTTTGTAATGGAAACGCTGAGCGAGGGGTGTACTGACTGACAGCGGCGGCGCAACTACATCGGCGATCGCTGGCCATCGCGATCGCCAGGCACATAAATTCCCAGAGACGTGTGACACCGAGACACCTAATCTATTTAATCTCACGATGAAAAATCGTCCCTCCGCGACGCTCGTTTCGCTTATCGTATTATTATTCTTCTTACCGTCGGGTATATGTGTCTCCCCGCCCACCTGGAAAAGATCCAAGGTCTCATCGGTACGATGACTTACGACCGGCGTATTCTTGATCTTTTTCCGTTTATTCATTATTCCTTTTGCCCCGCCGTTCGTATGAAGATCGGCAGCCGCAAGGAAAAGAAGAGGTTGAAAATAGTGGCATTTTTAACTAGTAAAGAGTTATTTCTGTTCCATGAACTCGCTTTACGAAAGTAGCCGCGATTTGTTCCGGAGTAATGTCGCGCGGTAACATGGGAAAACGATTAAGGTTGGAGACTAAAATTTACTCTTTAGCATTCGATATAATGGATTGTTACACAAGAAATCTCTTATCTACAGATAACTTAAACACTTGGTGGTACAATATGGCGTAAAAAATGGAGTGTTTTTCGTCAGATTTATTATTCATCTCCATCAGCGGAAGTTTTTTTAATTGCCAAAAGATTATATTATTATTTTTGAGTAGTATTCTCATTGTAGAGTTTAACTTAAAGAACAATTTTTATTGTCGTTTCATGTATTTTTTTTGTACCTTTCTAAATCTTAATACATGAAATGACAATAAAAATGCATCTTGTGTATTTAAAATTGAATAATTACTCCGTGTACTATATCATTATTCTCTTTATTGAAAAGTTTTACGATAAATATGTTGTTTTAATAAATTATTTCTTGATGTATTTATTAATATACATCCAGTAATGATAATTATTTATAACTGCGAATATAATTCTATGAGGGATAGAATACCATAAAATTGTGAATGTATAAGCGTCAAAGGGATGGTGTTTATCGAAGCGATTTACGACACGCGAAAATCCTGAACCACATTGTACGAGACGCGCCTCTTGTGACTCTTGACCTAGGCACGCAGCATTCACGGGAATGAGATTATCTTGCAAGAGTCGTTTAATCTCGTAAATGCGATCGTAGGTAGGTTAAGTATGCCTTTACCGCACAGCAGACTTTGAAACACGCATAAACCACGAAATTTCGCATTTTGAAATGGTGTGTAAAAATCATGGATTAAATGGGGAATTTTAATTATTCTAGAATGTTAATGGCGAACTCGATGCGCGCTTAATCAATCAAATTACTATTACATTTTTTAACGAATAATTTATATTAATTAATCGTTGTTATATTACGCCAGCATTGTACGGAAAAGTGTGGAAAAGCGTTTGATACTAAATGAATCTTGAATGAAATAACAATATAATAGCCGTAATTTCCTCCCTTTCAAAAATTATTTATAAAAGCACTTAATGTAAAAACTATTTATTATTACTTAAAGTATTAATCGTGAAACTATATATTATAGTATATATTTTATACATATATTTAAAGATAAAGAGAGAAAAATAAGAAATTTTATATCAAATAAGTAATCAGCAGTTTTTGAGATATAAATTAACGACTTATTACTATAATATTTTGTCTAATAACTTATAAATAGGTATTTGATATTAAATGATTTTTTAATACGACACAAGAATTTAAATGGAGATCGTGACAGGTAATGTCGTATTAAAAATTACTTGTATTAAATTAAATTAAAGTTTAATTGAAAGTTCGATGAAGAATTACACGATCTAGTTTAAATTGCATTTGGATTGGTAGCCACTTTGTAGGCGAGTCACGTAAAGTTCTCGGATGGGCACGTAATTAAGTGTCCCGGAAGGGTGCTGCGGCTTATCATTTACGATCGCATAAGAACAGCAGAGAGGATCATGAATCATTATATCCTTTCATGTTCTTAATAGCAGAGATCAGAGAACCGCGAGCTCCGTTGATCCCGGAGGTTAATTAATTAGTTCGAAAGATCATACGAAGATTCTTTTAAACACGCCACCTTTGAAACAATTTAATTAAATCTCTGTAACGAGTACGCCTTTCGTTGGGTTTCCATGCTCCTGCTGCGTCCTTTTTGTGTCTTTTCCAAGGTCTTTCCCGAGAGCTGGAATCCTAAAACAGATGTAATTCATGTTCACCTTTCACTGTAGCGACGCGGACGACTGACTCGAAATTTATTTAACGTCCACTAACGTCACCGAGATAAACGAGCATCATCATTCTTCCCGTAAATATGTATAGCTTCTTTTACGCGTAAGCAACTTAAATAACTTGCATAAAGTTTTACATACAAAACAGGAAAATTAATCTCTTAAAAGTTAGTGAATTCGGCACATGTAAAGCGCGTACCTCTAATTTTTAACTTTTCGAACGTGTTACAATTGAAGTGATAATATTACAGACATTACGTTGAATCTTTAAATAATATATTCTATGTAATGATGCTATACGCTTTACTATAATGCGATTATGGAAGAAACTATATTGTTTTATACATCGTAATACAAGCTGCAACATTAAGTAATGACTCGTCAAGTATTATTTCGTTACATTGTGAAATATAATTTTCTCTCTCTCCCTCTCTCTCTCTTTCTCTCTCTCTCTCTCTCTCTCTCTCTCTCTCTCTCTCTCTCTCTCTCTTTCTCTCGGCATATCAAACACCTTGAACAGGTGCGGTAGAAATTAATTTCCTTCGTCTCATGGTGGTAGCAGCGCGAGCGTTGGAATCTGTTTAATCAGTACCAGTAACCTCGCTTGATAAGGCATTAAGGGCTGTAGACCAAATTAAGCTATTATGTTTGTTAATTAAGGGTACCGCTGTCTTAGGAGACTTCGGAAAACGGCGAGTCTCCCAGATACTATCGGCTCCCTTTACAACCGGGAATTACCTCCATTTAAAGCGTCAAATAATCACAATAATTTCTTTCTTTTCCACGCTTTAGTACAACTTTCTTTACGCTATTTTTAACTCGTCAATGATAAATGACTATTTAATTTAGACACAAAAAAATTGTGATAGCTGTGTATATGTGTGGTATGTAAGTACGATAGTTTTTATCAAAAAATTGGACAGAATTTTAAATCAATTTGCGTAATGCGGAGGGACACACTAAATTTGTTAGGTTAGGTAATATATTTTTTTACTCGATAAATCGTTGAACCATACGGATAAATTATAAAATTGGGCACTTTTCTGCCATCGAGATTAAATGAAGGCACGTGAGATTTATGCGTACGCACGTCACATAATGGGAGATATCTTTTTGTAACAATGCTTTTCTTTCCGTCATATATCTAAAAGAATCTTTGGAACGAAACACACGACGCGAAGAATATTTTTTATATAAAAATTCATTGCCTTATGTCGTAGAAACGGCTAAGTAACGAGGTCGGTTCCTGAGCAGCGCGTACAGGCGGTGATAGAAGTCGAAGGCTGTAATTTCTTACCTCCGAAATTACCGACAAAAAGAGGAAAAAAATGGAACATGAATTTATGTATATACTCGGCTCGGGGCTCAAGAAGGAGTTTTCTCCATTCAGACACTACTTTTTGTTTGTTCTCGAACTTCCTCATTCGCTTTATTACACTTAGTAAATACTTGTTAAATATATGACTTCAACTTTTGTCCACGTAGTACTTCTTCCTTGTGAAGAGGAGGAATAATAATTGCGTTAATAACTTTAGCATGATAACGTAATATTGCATGTATATCGGAAGTATAAAATTGCTGCGTATAGTTGCAAGAAACGTTTAAAATAGTGAACAAAGGTAAATATTATCGCGCGAAGTAGAAGTTTTAAGAGTTAAGACACTCTTATACAGGAATTTAATACTGTAAGTGATTATTTGGCTAGTGATTAATTACTTATTTTGAGTATTAAAAGTACTATTTTTAATGATTTTAATACTTAAAATAAGTAATTAATTACTAGCCAAATAATCACTTATTAGTATTAAATTTCTATAAGGGCAATGTTAATATAGAAAGTCACAAAATAAGTGCATCTATAATATTACTTAAGTAAAAGAAGAATTTATTTGAATTACGTTTGATGTACATATGATTCACGCATTTGAGTAAAAAAAATAGTAAAAAAAATTTATATCCCATATAACTCTAACTGAAACAAAATGAATTTACAATATAAACATGCGAGGGATTACAGTGTTTGTACACATAAAATTCCAATAAAATAAACAAAATCTATTAAAGAAAAACTAAATAAAAATCTTTTAATACATTTATAAATAAAATTTAAAAAAATAAACACTTCGAGATAAAGACTATCGCTTTTTCCACTATTTCTCTGGAATTCGTAGTATATAGATTTTTTGTGTTTGCACGTTCATCATTCTGCATTTCTCTTTCAATCACTCGACATTTCAGCGTTTCGTAAAATGCAACAATCTTTTGTCGTTGCATCTATATCCAACTTAAATTTATCCGCAAAGACAAGCGTTGAGACGTGCTATCGACTATTCTGTTCGCTGTGCGCGTTAACGTCACCCTGATGCAATCCCTCATATAACGCTTTGGTATAACACCGTCTTGGTATAACCCCTCACGCTAGCACATCTTACACCAGTTTTAGCGTAAAATACAACGAGGTATAGATAATCTCGTTACTTAGTGCCGCGCGGAGAGTTATTCTTCGTTGACGACCGCATCAAACGTCTCGGGTATAAACCCGGATGCATAATATTTAACCGGATATAATATTCGACGTAACTCGACCGACTACGGCGACGTTAATTATATTCGAGAAATCTTCAGAAAGTATAAATCGCGGTTACGCCTGTGTATTAAATATTAACGATTCGAGTCGCGCAACGACGCAAGTTGTTTAGTTTCGTCGTAAATGATACTCCTCAGAAAACGTAAAAATAAGCATTGTTTTCTTAGACATATGCATGCTTTTCATTATGCTTTTTTATTGAATCAAAGGCAATTATTTGTACACGAAATTGATTGTTTGCAACTTGCATATGGAATGAAATATGTATAAATAAATAAATGTATATTAATAACGTCAACCTATAATAATACTCCATATGAAATGCAATAACTATAATTCTTAATATTATTACACTGAGGGAAAAATATTGTAGAATCAACAAAACAATTTTGTTGATTTTTCAATTTATTGATTCAACTATTTATTTTATTGAATTAAGTACACGTCTATTATTTGGACAAAATGAAATAATTGAATTCTGAAAATGGTATCATAAAAAATTATTTTTTTTTAAGTTAATTAATTTTGTTAACTCAATAAAATAATTTTGTTGAACCAAGAACATTAACGTTTTTAAAAACAGTAAATTTATTCAAAGAAATATTTAGTTAATGTTATATTATGTATAATTAATAGTATAAAATATTTAGTTAAAAAGAACAAATCAATATATATAGTCAACAAACAAAATAGTCATAAAGAACAAAAAGAACAAAATATTTTGTACAAATATTTTGTTAAGCCAATCAAATTATCTGCTTGGCAACATACAATCTTCCGGTTTTATTAAATCAACAAAATTATTTTTGAAAAAAATAATTATTTCTCTCAGTGTATAAATGTTACAACGAAACATATTTAACTGTTTGATATGTTTGTTGATATGGAAGATATGTGGAGATATCATAATATTGCATTAATCGATATTTACGTTGTATGAAAAATAACCGGCGGAGTTTGCCAGATATTCGATTTCGTTTTACAGGCAGTAAAACGTTCGGCGTTGTCGGCCTCTTCGTTCGCGAGTCGATTCACGTTCTATGCGCGATTTCAATGACGGGGGAGAATCGTAAATTGTTCGTGCACGGTACAAAACGATCGATTCTTCCACGCGATCGATCCGAATTCAAGAGCACGCGGATAATTCAGTTTCTATCGGCTGGAGATCGAGCACTTCGCCGATCTATTCCTACGTGTAAAAATGGGGAAGGTAAAAAGATCCAGCCTAGAACGCGGCCAGCCGAGACGACGTTGCGCTGAAAATTCCGTGGCGTAATAATCGAACGCCGATAGCGATCTCTCGGATCGTTTCCGAAGCTCGCGAAAATTTCCGCGCATCGTTCCGGATGTGAGCGCTTCTGGGTTGGTTTGCTGCCATTAAGTCGAGCGCATGCGGCTCCAGTCTCCAGTTCGGAAGCCGAGAGCCCGCGGCGACCCGCCAGAAAGTCGACTAAGCAAATATTGTATGTTGTTCGTTCTCGATTTCTCCTACGTCACGTATTACGATCAAATTACGATGGCATCTCTGACAGCAACTGTTACCCTCGCGTTATAATTCTTTTTTTTTATATACGTGCCAATAAAACACGCAAATAATGAGATACAAATTTATTCTCTGTTTTACAACATGTTTAGATTTTCATCTCGTAAATACTTTTAAGTAAATAATTCACCAGTGTCCCACGAATGTATCAAAAAACATGATAATTATCGATTAGATCTGTTATTCGAATTTGAAGCGAAATTTGCTTTCGGTTATTTCATCAGTAATTTTCATAGTGCGTTTTAACAGTCTTTTGTGAACTCTTCTCAAAGATAAAGCTTCAAAAGGGATTTGCTAATTTCTAAAAGCTTTCTACGGTGCACGACGTAAGCCTGATCAAAGCTTTTACCATTTTGAGTTCTCTCGACATTTTAGTGTCGTGGTTGCTCGATGCGCCGTCGCATGAATATTTTAGGGCCCCTTCGATCTACGATAAACTAAAGTAAACTAAGTACAGTAAACGTTTCACGTCGCCGTGTTGGAAGTTTGATTAACGTGATCGTATAATATTGCTTAAGCTAGATTAATACCAAAATCACGGTTTGAGTGCAGGAAACCTTTAAGGTTTATTGAAAACTGGATTTTTAATAAATGAGGTATTATTTATTACTTAATAAATATTCGATTTTGATTTAATTATAATATTGGCAATATCATTATTTTATAAAATATGGGAGTATAATAAAATTATGTAAATCAGTCAATGATTTTATGTTACTTATATAATTAAATTGCCTGAAATAATGTTATTAGTTGTTATTTGTGATAAATTTTATTATAAAGAATATATAATAAATTATTGAAAACTAATGAAACATGCACACCCAGTATATGTTTCTATATAGTCTTTATAACGGAATAATTATTGTATTAATTAATTATTTTATTACTTCTATTTTAAAATTTAACTAAATTGTCTTTTATAATGGTTACATTAAAATTTGATATTAGTGTGCCAAGAAGTAATAGATCAATGCGTGAAATGCACGAAAACGCGATGGTCGTATTTTTGCGAAAGTAATCGCGCGTGCCGGAGAAAAATAACCTTTTCCGTTTACCCTCCACGATCTGAGTTTGCAGTTTTTCAACATCCCCATTTCCGTTTTCCAGGGTTGGTTACGTTCTCCACCGACCATGCAAACTATTACAGTTAGTTGGTCTGACAAAGAACCTGATGGATCGTGCGTAATTAGAATTACTGCAATTGTTCGGAAAAGAGAGAATGACGTGATTAGCCCCCTTTTTATCTGACTTGCAGTACTTTGAAAAATCATGTGCTTAAGGTTCACTACATAGTGTGGAATTTCGAATATTTTCACTTTTAATATTGATTTTATTCTCTCTTTTCACATCTTTCTCCTGGCTTTCATCTTTTGTGACGGTTAGCTTTGAATTTCAACGTTTAATTGAATCAGAGAAAAGGTATAAGAGAAAAAATATAAGAGAAAAGGTATAAGAGGAAGAAAAGACTGAAGAATTGAAGAAATCAAATGTTTATTATACATAATTAATACATCAATATTTATAACGCAAGGAGTATTCGTAGGATATACACAACGAGTAAAAAGATGGAAAACGTTCCAACACGATTGAGAACACAATTGCATCTCTGCGTAACGCAAATTTTTCACCCTATCCGCTATGTAAATTTTCGCGAGTTTGTTATCACGAGATGTCCGACTTTGCGTCTATTCTCTCGTTGGTTTTCCCCACTTTCCGTCACTTTGACTTCTCTTTTCTTTTCTTTTCATTCTATTCTACAGAGTTTGAGCTTTTAATGTACCAGGCGACCCGAATAGATGGCATACGAAGCCACTTCGTCGTAAATACAGCGAGCGCTGTAGTTTCCATGAGAACGACCGGTATATAGTGCCTCTCGCTTTAACAATCGGGGCGGCACTTTGTTTCGAGTGCGGCAGGAAAACTAACTACGTACGTACACACCGCGATTCGAAACAATTCGACTTTGACCTCCGACAAATTGCAAGCTCATCTGAAAGCATGAACTGGCGCCATTGAAGATGTGTTAAAGAATAGTCGCGACTGGACGATTGCGCTAAAGGATCAAAGGGCTAAGTAAAAAGACCCTACCTTTTCAAATATTTTATTTTTTCGCATTGTCTAGGAAACCGTAAATCGCTGAAGAATTTCGGTGTACATTGCAAACTCGATGTAATGGGAATTAACGGGTGTTACTGTGGAGCAGGTTATTATATATACATAGTTTGTGTGGTAACTCCCATTTAAGTAATGCTGGTTAATCTTCTGGTTAACGGTTTACCCGTTAAAACTTTACAAACATCTAGATTTTAGGTAGAAAATTTCTTTGAATAAAATTTACGCATGAATAATGTAACATATTATCTAAAATTATTATAAAATTATTAATAATTTAACGGTACATTAATTTGTATCGCGATAAGCTGTAATGCATAATTATACATATATTTACATCCAAATAACAATAGTTATCGTTCATTGCACGCATAATAAATATAAATATTATATTACGTGTGGACAATATGTGCTCGATAGATCGATCATTATTGAATTATTATTACGGAATTAATACAGAAACCTTGATTTATGTTTTTTTTGTCTCAACCAGTTGAGAATTTCTTACATTTTAATATTTGTTCCAAAAATTTCATCTTATTGCAATGAATTTATTTCAGATCAAGCATCTTACACTTGTGATAATATTATCTCAGGCCCCGTACCTTGAAATCATTATTAATGACTTTGCAGGCTTCGTTAGACGCTTTTTACATACCACGAGGAGCGAAAATAGCGCAGGCAGGCGATATCCACGGCATTTGTGCGCGCCATGCCCGCGCACATTTTAATGAGCTTATATGATTAAAAAAACGCCTAAGTACATGGAGTCATTGACAAGCTGAAGGTTCATTTTATTTTCGACTCTCCCGAGAAGCTCTTAAAAGCCTTTTTATTCCCGGCGAATAATTGATCGTATATTGATCGTCGCTAAGAGGGGTATTAGAAAAACGCATGCAAAGTAAATGAAAGACGTGGAACAGCTTGCACTAGTCCACTCAGAACGCGTCAAAAAGTACAAACCTTTTTACAGTTTTGTACCGACCAGAAAGTAAAACGACGCTCTTACATCGAGGCGTATTTCTCTTTGTAAGTGGACGAGAAGTGCCTTCTGCAGCGGACTCTCTTCGCGTGAATCGTTTCTTCTTGTCGCTGAGAAATACTGCATCGTAATACTCAGAAAGCCGCGTTCCATCGTGAGAATGTTATTTCAAATCGAAAATGTCAACGCCACATTGGTCGTGTGCCGATTCTTACACTTCTTGTACTAGATAGAGTAGAAAGATTCCTACAGGCTACGGAGCAAGCTTTTCTTAGTGTCATGGCTGTGCATTTTTCCACGCAAAGAGATACACTCTTATCTACTGCAAAAATACATGTAAATATGAGTTTATGTAAATATGAATAACGTGTCTCTCACATTTTTTCTTTATATTTTTCTCTCTTTATCTTGAAGCCATAAAATTGGAGGTTTTAGTGGTAATGTCGATCTTTATATACAATATATGTATATGTAATTTAAATTTTTACATGTAGATATCCATATATTATATGAAGCGTAGTTCAAAGATTATTATCTTCTATCTTCTTAACATTATGAGGTGTTACAAGAGCTATATACATGTAACAAATGTTCTTTGATATTTTCTTCTTTTAAAGAAGCGAAAGGATTTTGACAAAGCTGTAAGCATTTTCTTTTTGTGTGTATGTCTATATAAAATATGTTTACCTTCTTCGATATGCTTTCAGCAAAATGTGTCTAATGTCAGTCGCAGACGCGTATTACTTTGGTAATATGTTGTTGAGATGAATAAGCGCGCGATTTCCAACTAAACAAAATAAAAAGAAATAGAAACTTTATATGTCGTTGGATTCTGCAAAATATAACCTCTTATTCTTTTTTTTCTGATTTAGATATAATTAATTAAATATAACATTAATTACTCTTGTTTGTGATTTATATAATATTTATCATATGTATATATTTATATACAATCTTTCTATAAATTTGTATAGGTATTGTATCGTGAATAAAAATTAAATACTAATGAAATAATAGTTATTAAATACATAATTATATTATAATGTAATTATACATTTATTTACTTCAGTAACCATTTCGGTGTATTTATTTACGGTGTTGTTCGGTGTATTATTATATCATATTATGATACCATATTTGAAAGAGTAGGTTTTGAAAATACAACACTGACAGAATAGAAATCGTTCAGTAGACTTAAAAGAACATTTATTTACTGCTATACTTTCGGAAAGCCTCCATACAATGAATATATTTAACATGTAATTAAATTAAATACATATAACTTTAAAATAATCTAATTTGCAAGTGTTAGACTAACTTTACAACAGTTTCGTTGTGTGTAGGATTGTTTTCTATTTTCTCTGTGGAATGGTCTTTTCTCGATCAATGAATCTATCTCACTTTGCACTTTGCACATTTTTTGTAATTTTTTTATCTTTTGAAAGTTTAATTATATTTGTTATATTCTTAATACTCTGAAAATGCATCATAAAAGGTACGATCTGCTAAATACGAGTTTGCCCTTTAAGTTACCGGAAAATACAAAGCATAATTCGGAAGATTCGACGATTTTCGACGCATTTTCGCGCGACAGCGTTCCGCATTGTTGCGCATTGCGTTTTTTTTACATGCCTCGCGTTCTGGACGCGATGAAACGTAGTGCAATGCTCGTTCCTCTGTTTAATCCATCCGGACGGCATGCTTTCTCTCACGTGCAGGAAAATTGAGCCACGCGCGAGGGGAAATCATTGACGCGAACGTCGAGAGAAATTACTTCCGTGCCGCCAACGCGTGAAATGACGAAGGAAACGAGTTCGCTGATCGACGCTTCGCGTCGCGGTTGCCAATAAAAATAGAATACTGCTTTTTGCTGCGCTCAGGCGCGATTAATATATAACGGTCGCACACGCACCCGATGCGGTGGAGACCTGATTAAACTCGTTAGGAAAAATATCGTTATCCGGATAATATGCGATAACAATTTGCGCGCCGACAGGTCGAGTCTATCAATTTTAAATACGGTCTGCTGCTGACGAGAGAATGGCTGTGCCAGCAATTGCACACCAATTAATTAATCTTCAGACAGATATGTGAATAATGGGTCATATCCAATGTATAATCCGCGATTAGAATCTGGTAAAATATATCAATAACTGGTTCAGCTGCAGATTAATTGAATAAATGGATGATGGTTGATTTTACATACATATGTTGATATACATAATAGACCTCGTTTCGGCAACATATTCTGTCCTATAGTATTCGAAATATTCGAACGCTAAATACATGTTGATGTATCAATAATTATGAGGATTTGAAGCAATAATTTTTCTGTAAGTAAGTAAATAAGAAAAAAGAGAAAATTATTTGAGACTTTTTCGGCTTTTTAGATGTTTATTCTACTGCTATGACTTTTATTAAATGTATGACCTAAAATAATTATAATATTAGAATGCTAATGAAATCTTGCTTTTGCAATATAATTAGTTTAATTACTTATTACGCTAAGAAGAGTAGATGATGTCCTTAAAATTAACAACTTACGAATTTATTTTCTAGGAATGAAAGACTTATTACGTAATTGAATAAACGCCGAGTGTTTTTTAAAAGAGTTTTCTAATATTATAAAACTTGAGATTTATCTATAGAGTTACTTTCATGTATTTAATATTTTGTAAATATGATGGATTTCTCTATAAAAAAAGTGTACGATTAATTTTTTATTGCACACAATCAATTAATATTTAAAACTTGCATGTCAGCTTCCCGGAATAATATTATATGCAATATATAATAAGGGAAATTAAATTAATGGCACGATATCCGAGCGCAGAGCACTCATATTCCTCGATGCGTTATTATGCAGGCTGGAAAATATCCATTAACCTCGACTATACAGATAATGATCAATAACAATTTATACGCGCGTTGTCCCGACGTATCAGCTTAAAACTCACGCTGTCGATAAAGTGCGTTTATATATAGACGTCTATTTTCAATTAGTTCATAAATTTGCGCGCGCGCGATCAGTTTGCTATTTTTCTATTAGTGTCATTCAACGGTGTATCACGTTGCAGATATGCGTTAATTGCGATGTAAACACAGTTGTCTATTGAAAAGCCAGAAGATGGACAGGAATACATGAGCACGTATCGAGAATGCCGTAGGCGCTAGATCGATCGCGCATTACGTTTTCATCGAGAATATTCATTAATTCCTGACAATGCGTAGGCAATAATCAGTAATCGTATGCACGTACATTCTCTCTGGCATTTCGAATCCGGTAGGTAATGCGTCATCTCTATTTTAAATACCTCTTATACGGAGTACGTAAAACACGCCGGCCAAATTCATTTATAAATTTTTTTTGCTTTGTTGTTACATAAACAAAATGAAATGTTAATTTATTGCTGAAATTTTAATTATTTGTTTCTAGCGATATCAGATGTTTATACAGAAACTTCGCAGAATTTATTATTAATTAGAAAAAAATGATGAAATATTTCAAAATGTGTTTAACCATACAAAATTGTAACACACGCTCTACATTTTTATTCTGGACGCGTAGAAAGGAATTAAATTTTTAGCGAAGTCAAAGGATTTTATTATATTAGTTTTACAACCTAAATTCACTTTTAGCCGCAGAGAGAGAGAGAGAGAGAGAGAGAGAGAGAGAGAGAGAGAGAGAGAGAGAGAGAAAAGTTTAGATTTATACAACGTTATAATGTATATATATATATATGGATTTCAGTTGGAATAAGGTTTACAAAGTTCGAGGTTCACAATTTGTTACTCACCTTTTAAATAACCTATTGCGCAGAATAATGAGGAAACTCAGTAATAAGTTATACATACTTAATACACGCACGCAGCACGCAGCATATAGAGGAACAGAGGGTAGCCCCGGACTCTAATATGCCCTTCTGCATATCTCGACATACGCAGAATGTTTAAACAATGGCCATAGATACGCGGTATACTTGAATTTCAATAATGTCCGGGGCTACCCCCCGTTCCCTCAATGCACAATTATTTAGCATAATATTTAATTATACATTTTTCTGTAATTATGTAAAAAATACTGTCATGAATCTCAGCTAGATTTTACGATATAAGTAAAATTAGTAAAACTGTTTTCTTTGTATCTTTGGTTTCCCGAATATGAATGAAATACTTTAATTACTTGATGCGCGTGAAAAAAACGTTGCAATCGCGCACGTGTGAAATCTAAATAATACAACGTTAGTTTGATTTCTTCAGATTTGATCTGTATTCTTTTGATTTGTATTCTAAAATGCGACTTGTTTTCCATACTCGTTACAGTTTTTCGTAAAGTCACTTGTGGATGTCGTTTAATGTGAAAAGCACAAAAAGTTAAAAGTCGGAGTGGCCGCACTCGTATAATGATAGCAAGAGAGAGAGAAAGAAGTAAAGAAAGAGAGAGAGAAAGAGGAAATGAGTACAATGCTCTAGCTGGTTCAGTTCTGAAAAGTTGGCATCGTTTCCAGATTTTAGTTGTTCCACAAAACGAACGTTCCACAATACGAGGCGAGTTTTGTACAAGCTGCCTCGTAAGCAGCTCGGACGGCACGGCACGTCTTCTGGTTTTCGTAACGATGGAACCATTTGGGACGGACATAGATCGAATCTAGCTACAAATCTCAACCGGCAATTGCAGACTCTCTTATAATCTCTACTTATTGATATGGTTATGGCTGGCAGTTCAGTTTAGATTTATATGTACGAAAGTAATTCTTTATACATGAACTTTTTATATTAAACGTTGAAATATTTTTGATACATATTTTATACATATACATATATCATATTTTTTTCAATGATTTTATGATTTATATAAACAGAATAAGCACGACCGAATTTACATTTTTTGAAGTTTTATAAAGTATTATATGTGTTCAACATCTATTATTTTGTATTACGTAATAATAACATTAAAAGTAAAATATTTAATGCTGATTTTTTTCGAGGTAATAATTTAATTGTAGGTATATTCGAATTAAATTAAATTTAAATCTATTTTACTTATTTATATGAGCTATTATTTTACAATGAATATATTTGTTAAAATAACTTGTAAAATTATTGCACGTTTAACATTAGCATTGTATAATTAACCGTTGCAAGCAAGTGTTTGTAGTACATGTATATATAGATATCGAAGGTTATGGTTCTTTGTTATTTTCATGTGAAATTAATCTTAAACGTCATAAATGTTATATTTCATGCGGTTTCATAAACGCACATTAATGTACAATTAGATTCAAGGGAAGTTCCGAGTGAGTAGTAACTGCAAAACGCGTAACCGTTGGCGTATGTCGTGAAAGTTAGGAGAATTTAATTAGCACAGCAATCAAAATCCAATAGACGTTATTGTAATAATGATTGCAACGGAACAGTAAAACGAGAGATATTCCTGCGTAATAGAAATACCGTTTGTAATTAATAATGATAAGTTTCGTGTGTCACGCTGTTTTCTTAAAAAATATTACACTTTAATAATTTTCATCTTGATAGTCACACCATAGCTTGACAATATGGATTAATACTATGCTTTTATTATTTTAATATTTATACATATTATTTATTTAGATTATTTGCATTATTAATAATTTTAAAAGATATAGAAACATGTAAGAAGAAATATATAAAGGAATTTTTTGTTTTTCTCAGTGACAGTAAATTAGTTTTTAATACATTTTATTATATATTTTTAGATTTTTATCGTAGTTACTATAATTGTACGCGATTGTTGTGAAACTATAGTACGGTCATTATTCTCAAACTCCCTTACTGGACTCCGCAGCATGTTTACATTGCTTCATGGTATATCCGTTCGGATCAACGATACTTTAATCCTCAGGTAAGCTTCGTTTCGAGGAACCTTAAACCTTGGATTAGCCGGACGAATTAAGTCGAAATATCTCTATGCCAGCGTTCGATTTGGGTTAATCTTTCATCGCGAAATATTGTGTTATTTTCTACACAGTTGCAGTTAAAATTACAACTTATCGGGAATCAAGGCTTTTCTATGTACAATGAGAGATACGACACTGAACCCGTTTTCGGGTGCATCGAGTGAAATAGAATAGGTTCGTTATCTATATTACGTTTAAATTCAATTTGAAATTGTTTAGACAATATATTGCAATTATACGTTGTAGTTTGTAATATAACTGTATTGATTATCTTTAAACGAGATACATTGTGTAGTAATAATACTTGGATTCGAAAGGGAATGAGAATTATATGGTAAAACGACGCGCCAAAAGTGAGAACGGACGTGCCATTCACGTCAAGCTGCGAATTTACAAGCTGTTTTCCAGCTTTTGTCCTCTCGCCTTTTCGATTCGATACAGGATATACGATCTACCCGATAAATGGTCCTTTTAAATAATGCGTTCCCCGCGGAAGTCGCGCTCGTAAGGTTGCAACTGAATAAACATTCGAATTCACAGTCCTACTTCCGCTTCCATGTTCATCCGTTACCAGAACAACAATTTACTTCCGTAGCCGTTATTTTACAGAGTGATTTTACAGCTTGTCGCCATAAAAGTGTGAGCACAACGTTCCTGTAAGTGGGAGACAGAACGAGAGCAAAATCGAACGCTCTGAGAAAGAACATTCAATAAAAAGGACCGTCTTAAGTACAGCTGCTACTTTTTAGCACTTTTTAGTAGGCATTAAAACATTTGTATAAAAAATGAAATATCTTTACTGAAAGTTTTTGATAAATAGCACAAAATGATAATTATATTTCTTTTCTTTGATATAATGCATATAAATCACACGAACTCTTTTCATGAAATCTTTTCCTCCGGGCGCACTATTCTTAAATAACTTTGATAATACAAGTAATAGGTATAGGAGACATTATAAATAATTACGACTATGCAGTTTGCCTAAACTTATTAATTAATTAATTATTATTAAGATTTCATATATTATTTATAATTAGAAGAAATTTTATGGAATAGAGATATTGTGTTGTTGTGTAAGTCCCTTAAGGAATGCAGTGCAAAAATCGAAATTACTTGAAAATAATAGCGCGTAAATCGTAAATATATTTAATTTATTCAGTTTTACAATTTGAGATTAATTAGGCATGATTGTCTTTATCCATCGTGAGAGAAAAGTTCCTTAAGGGGTGCAGCGCAAAAATTAAAATTATCTTAAGATAATAACGCATAATTTGTATTATGCATAGTTAAGTAATCCAATTTTTAACTTTTAACGAGTTATAAAAGAATATTACTATTTGTATCCAGAGGGAGATGCGCAAACATCGAAATTACTCTGATATGAGAGCGCACAATTAACGCATAAATCCTGTATATTTGTTTTTCGGAATCACTTGTGATTAACACGTGCGTGGGAAGGCTCTCTGGCAGCCTACTCAGCTCCTCTCCCATTAAAAATAATAATTGATTGAACGAAACAAGCGCAAAATTTTTTTTTATGGATTTAAAGAGCGCACAAATATAGCGGATTATTATTTATAATTTATTCGTTAAATTTTGATCAAGTGGGACTAGCTATAGGCAGATTATTATATTACGTTACTATTATGACATGATTATTATATTATACAAAATTAGGTGCACATTATATTCAAGATACGCGCATATAACAGAATATCATAAATTTGCATTATAATGCGATAATATATTTTTTCTTTTAAATAATATATATAATTCTGTCTTTTACAATATATATGCTATTTCTTACCAATGAGTCTTATGCGCTTAATTGGAAAATATGTATTTGCAATGTTTTTAATAATGTTAATAACTTTGCATGCGTATTTATTATTTATATCTAAAACGCAGTAGCAATACGCAAATGTCATTAAGCTTGATTAATCCGCGATATCCCGCGTTTAATTTCCGTACGAGCTCTCATAATAATTATAGAAGATAAATCAGAATACGGTGTTGTTCGAGACTGTCGTTAACCTAGTTTCGGTAATAAGAGCATGTTTCGCGTAGAATTTTCATAAACATTTTTTTTAGTCACCTACCAACGTGCACATACGCAGCAATGAATAGACGTTGATTGAGTGTATTAGGATAACGAGTGACTACGGAAATAGTATCCGGAAATAATATTCTCTATTTTTTAGAAAGAATATACTGACAACAAGATCTTTCGTTTTGTTATAACTACAATGACCATCGCTATATATTAGTGATAATAATTGTAGAATTTCATTTTTAAGCGAATAGAATAACATAAATTCAAATACCCGAAATGTGTAAAACATGTGACTGTGTATTTTCAAAATAAAATTAAAAGAGCTTTTTCAGCTAGTCTTTGTGTTTTTGATACAAAAATGTATTATTTTTATTAAATAAAAGTTTAAATAATTAAAATGAATAGTGTGAATATTATAAATAAATGTTGTAAAGAACAGCTGTTACAAAATTACTTTAATATTTTCCCGTATTAGATACTCGAACTTTTTCAAAGTCTCTTTGTGTTCTTTTTGCGACTGATGGCACAAGTGGCCCGACAAAGTAATCATTTCAATAGACAGGAAATAAAGATAGCGTCGGCATTCAGCATATACACGAGAGGAATGGGGGAGAAATAGAGAGGGAGAGAGGCTTAGAGAGATAGAGAAAGAGATCACGGAGAACTTACTCAATTAAATCTAATCGAATTGCGATACGCGAAACTTCACACATTCTTTGCCTGTGAATTGTGCACGTGCATTCTTCACTTTCGAAGATCAAGGGGCATATCGAATTGTTCGGTCATTCCAATCACGTAGTCGAGTTACGTCGGTCCCACGAAGATCCCAAGTAGCTGCTAGTGCTGCAGTTCAGCGCTTTACAGTTTGCATGCTCGCAGTCGTTGATTTACGGACGTGCGCGGAGGGGGCCACAGAATAGCGGACCTAGGTTTGTTATTGCCGGTGCAACAATCGTTTGTATGCATTACTCTTTGTGCTCGGCTTTATGCATATAATCTAGACGCTGCGACGAAGATGGTCGTTACTAAGACAATGTACCGACCATGTCGAGAAGCACTCTGCTTCTCAACGTTGGTATGTTGCGACATTATTGCGAACCTTGTCGATGGAAAAGGTAACGAATTACACGATGTCGCAGGTTATACAGTACATACCTATGGCATTAGATTAACATATAATTCAAGTATATTTTATGATACAACAATTATCCTTTTTTAAAAACTACATGTTTTATTTTTTTTTATGGTTTACACGAATTATGATAGATCACAAGAAATGTATTATACATAAGATAATTGTTTTAATATTTTAGATAGTGATAATTTTATTTTATGGTAATTTATACTTAGTTTCTATAGAGTTTATTAAATGTTTTTGGATAATTATAATATTTATAATCAACACTTTATCATTTCTTGCTTGAACGACTTAATCTGGAAATTAAAGATTTAATCTTATTGTCAGTAAAATAACGAGTGTAATTAATAATACGAAAGAATACAAGATAAAATATTACATGCTTGAAAGATAATACACCGTAGAAACATTACGTCTTATACGAAATATTCGGAAGTATTTAATATTTGCGAAAGAGAGCGCAGTGCTCTAATATACAATAATTGCGAGCATATCCGAGTAATCAAAATGATTTCGATATTCTTCGGTTCTGCAAATTTACTCAATAAAATTGGGAAGCGTATTCTACGCTTATACCGCCGCGTTACCACGAATGCCTCCTTGCAGGAGAAACGACCAATATCGAGTCAGACAGATGTTCCTTCGTCGCCGCGTGAATTATCGACTTCGCTCCTCCGTGCGCAATTCCTCCTGCCGGCGTTAAGAAATATTGAAGAATTTGCATATTCCGCATCTCGTACGTGACTGCTCACGACATAACTAACAAGCTTTTTCATCTGTTTTATTTTTCATGTTTCTCATTGGGACAACGACGACGCGACGGGTCGTACTCATCCACGGCTGCTGATAACTCCGGTGGTGGTGACGACGACTCTCTCTAACTACGGTGATGGTGGATTGCGATGACACATTAACGCATTGGTGATGGT